>NW_027423102.1:0-1200000 GCF_048934315.1 Petromyzon marinus
ATAGTCATCCTCTCAGCCGATAAAGGCAATGCTACTGTAATTATGGATAAAGATTCATACAACAACAAAATCCAGAATCTGCTCAACGATGGAAGTTACTCAAAAATTAAAAATGACCCTACCAATAGCCTAGCGATAAAAACCAACAAGATCATCACAAGTTCGACCTCCCTAATCGACCCAACTAAACGTCCCTCCCTAAAACCTTCTGCTGCAAGACTCCGTAGATTCTATGGTCTTCCCAAGATCCATAAAGAAGGCTCCTACTACGACCCATCGTATCCACGATCAACTCCCCTACCTATAGACTAGCCCGTTTTCTGTCATATTCATTGCTGCCTTTCACTGACAAGACCACCTCAGCAGTACTTAACTCAGCCCAATTGGTCTCTATGGTCAAAGACGTTGTACTGTCCCCTGACGATATCCTTGTCAGCTTCGATGTGGTCTCTTTGTTCACCAAGGTCCCAGTACCTGATACCATTGAAATAATTGAAAATTTGGTCCAACATGGACTAGACGCCGATACACCTGCACTGGTTAGGCACTGCCTCAACAATACCTACTTTACTTGGAATGGCTCCTTCTACAAACAAAATGAGGGTACCCCCATGGGGTCCCCCTTGTCACCAGTGATAGCCAATATTTTCATGGAGAAATTTGAATCAGACACCATCCAGACTTCCACCCTCAGACCTTCCCAGGGGAAGAGATATGTGGATGACACTTTCGTCATTTGGCCACATAGCCTCCCAGCTTTGAACCTTTTCCTACACCACATCAATTCCAGACATCCCGCCATCAAATTCACCATGGAAGTGGAGAAAGATGGCAAGCTTCCATTCTTAGATGTTCTGTTTGAGAGGAGACCTGATGGCTCATTGGGGCATTCTGTCTACAGGAAACCCACCCACACAGATTCCTACTTGAAACCTGATTCCCACCACCACCCAGCCCAAAAGAATTATCTCATCAAAACTTTATACCATTGGGTTCATTGCATTTCGGACCAACACAACCTGACCAGTGAATTAAAACATGTACACCTGGCCCTCAAAAGGAATGGTTACTCTGACCGTACCATCCGCCAAGCTGTCTCTCCCTCCATACAGAAACAACCACTTGATAAAATTTTGATTTAAAGCTTTCGTGACTGCAGTAATTCATATTCTTAGTTTTTTCGGTAAAGTCACGTTGAAGAGAAACAACAAAATAACAAAATATATATAAAACAATAAAAAATTCTCACGACGTTTCGACCATAACTCAAACGGCCATCATCAGGTGTGTCGGTTTGCATAAATTTATTTTGAAAACGGCATATTTATTTATATATATAAAAAAATAACGTTTGCGTCACGCGCAACGATTGGCAGTTTGCCCAGGACTAGTCCATCTATTTTTTGAAAAGAGGAGGGGGGAGACGAAATTTGTTTTTATGTATGCTGTCTGAAAGCCACTGTAAGCGTGAACAATCAATCAAGAAGTGAAATGATTTATCAAATCTTTCCAATGATTGCTAAGATAGAATCCATCTTCTCGGTTGAAATTGTCTCTGTGTTTGTATATGTGGATAGCCTCATGAACGAATCTCTCATGGAAGCCAGATGGCTTACAAAGAACCTCCGTCTTGGAAAAGTCAATGGCATGTGAGCCTACTGAATTAGAACAATGATCTGCTACGGCCGAGGTGTTGGTCCTACCGTGTTTAAGGTCTGCTTTATGTTCACGAATGCGGTCCGAGATATGGCGTTTGGTTTCTCCAATGTAACTACTACCACAGAGGCAACTTAGTTTGTAGACACCAGGGTATTGTATGTCCGGAATCACATCTTTTACAGACGGAACCAGATCACGGATTTTATGTAATGTGTTGAAACGGACCTGGATCTTGTGTTTATTCAAGATTTTGGAGATCTTTTTTGTGATCCCAGCAATGTAGGGTAAAGTGATGGTTTTGAAAGGCTCCTCAAGAGGGTTCTTCTTCATGGTTTGAGTGATAGCTTTGCGGATTGTATAGTCGGAGTAACCATTAGCCCTAAGAGCTTGGTGTACGTGCTTGAGTTCACTGCTTATGTGTTCCTGGTCGGATATGCATTGGGCTCTATGATACAGAGTCTTGATGAGAGAATTCTTCTGTGATGGATGGTGGTGGGAATCCAGTTTCAGATAAGTATCCGTATGGGTAGCTTTCCTGTAGACAGAGTGGCTCATTGAACCATCAGGTCTCTTTTTAATTAGGACATCCAAAAAAGGTATCTTGCCATCTATTGCCATTGACTTTTCCAAGACGGAGGTTCTTTGTAAGCCATCTGGCTTCCATGAGAGATTCGTTCATGAGGCTATCCACATATACAAACACAGAGACAATTTTAACCGAGAAGATGGATTCTATCTTAGCAATCATTGGAAAGATTTGATAAATCATTTCACTTCTTGATTGATTGTTCACGCTTACAGTGGCTTTCAGACAGCATACATAAAAACAAATTTCGTCTCCCCCCTCCTCTTTTCAAAAAATAGATGGACTAGTCCTGGGCAAACTGCCAATCGTTGCGCGTGACGCAAACGTTATTTTTTTATATATATATAAATAAATAAATATGCCGTTTTCAAAATAAATTTATGCAAACCGACACACCTGATGATAACCGTTTGAGTTATGGTCGAAACGTCGTGAGAATTTTTTATTGTTTTATATATATTTTGTTATTTTGTTGTTTCTCTTCAACGTGACTTTACCGAAAAAACTAAGAATATGAACCACTTGATACTCCGGTCAAAACCATCACACTTCCATATATAGCAGGCGTTACTAAAAAGATTTCCAAAATTCTAAACAAACACAAGATCCAGGTCCGGCTCAATACAGTACACAAAATTCGTGATCTGATCCCATCCGTGAAGGATGTCATTCCTGATTTACAGTACCCCGGGGTTTACAAATTGAGTTGTACCTGCGGTGATTGCTACATCGGTGAGACAAAGCGACATGTCTCTGACCGAATTCGCGAGCACAAATCAGATTTGAAACACGGCAAAACGAATTCTTCTGCCGTGGCTGATCACTGTTACAACGCTGTAGGGGATCACGATATAATTTTCTCCGATACCAAGGTTTTTTGCAAACCCACGGGCTTTTATCAGAGATTTGTTCATGAAGCAATTCAGATCTACAAACACAGACACAATTTCAACCGAGAGGATGGTTTCAAATTAAGCAACCATTGGAAAGATGTTCTAAATCGAACTAAACATTAAACTAATTTCAATGGTACAGTATATTTTTTCAAGTAGTGGTACCCCAAACTTTCGCAGCTCTTAGAAATTCCCCCTTTTCACACCATCAATAGGTAAACTCCCTCTCCCCCCTTCCCCCCCCCCCCCCCCCCCCGCGCCAAACTGCAAGTCCACCGGCACGTACACCACCTCTTTCCTAAAATCCGCCAATCAAATGCTAATTTTTATGCTAATTTCTTTATCAGAACACCTTGTTTGCTCGCACACAGGTCCGATGTCTGAGCGTGGTTGTGTTTCGCTAAATTCTCCTGTTTGATGAGTACTAGGTGCCTCGGTGAATGTATATGCTCTAACTTTAACATAGCTATTTCTGTGACCAGTTACAAGCTAATCACTCAGCTATTTCAATGCTAAATTCGATGCTAATTCCTTTGTCAAGGGGTACCTCTGCGGATGTGTATACTTTAACTTAGCTATTTCAATGAGCCATTTCAATGCTAAATTATATGCTAATTCCTTTGTCAAGGCGCTTGGTCTTTTTCTTCTCACACAGCTTAAAGGTCGTGCTCTAAGCGTGGCTTCTTCCACTCCAGCGCTGTCCTCCAGACAGTCTCTTCTCTTCACCTGATGAAGGCCGCTTGTGTTGTGGCCGAAACGTCGTGATTTTTTGTTATTTTATTTTCACCTACGTGACTTTACCCAATAGAACCAAAGAGTATGGATCCTAGCAGTCACGAAAGCTTTAAATCTAGAATTATGAGGCTCGTTTACCCAGGAAAGCCTCACTGCAGGCGCGACACGTCCATGTAGGCTATCTAGGCGGTCGTCTAGGGCGTAAAGTTAAGTGGGGTGCCAAATTCGAGGAAAAAAAACCTGTAATTAATTTCTCAACATTTCTGACAATTGATTAATTGGACAGACGGACGGACAAACCGATCAATTATACCTCTTTAAATAAATAAATAATATTGGACGGAAAATAGGGGCAAAATGTTTCCCAGTTTACTAAAAAACTCAGCCTCGATCTGCCCCTGGGGTTTGGGGGGCGCCGATTGCTGGCAGCAGCGGGTCCAGGGCCGCCGCTGCCTCACTGAGTGAGCCTCGTGGCTCTTTTTCAGGAGGGTCCTGCCAGTTTTCACAGTAGGGGGTGGCTATGTATAATCCCAATTGAGTAATGTGTACTTTATATCAGAATACATTACAGTACACTATACCATTTTGCGTGAAAACTCGGACCCATTATCTTGAAGTTATCGGGGGTAGGGCGTCTTTGCTTATTAGCATCTTTAGTATCTTGCGATTCACCAACGATGGTTGGGGCAAGCCTGACTGCTGATGAGACACTGAATGTCGAAGCGAGCCCATAGCTTGCTTTGTATTGAACTAATACTGCTGACATTATGCACTCCAAGTTTTTGGCTCTTATGAAACATTTTTTTTATTTTCCATCTACGTGACTTTACCGAAAGAACCAAATAATATGAATTCCTGCAGTCAAAGAAAGTTTGAAGTCACTGATGCAAGTGTTTGATGATGTACATATGTGCTCAGAATCATTAGCCATACTTGACTGTTATAGAGCACAAAACTGTCATTACCCGCTAGATGGCAGTCAAATTATGCGGATGTAATTCCGGCTATGCACGACAGATAGACAGACAAATAATCCCTGGTGGGCAGTGTGGAATCTCTTATGGGTTCTTTCGGTAAAGTCACGTAGAATGGAGATAAAATAATACAAATAATAGCAGAATAAAATTCTCACGACGTTTCGGCCACAACACAAGTAGCCTTCCTCAGGTGAAGAAACAGGACTGTCCGGAAGACAGCGCTTGAGTGAACCCTGCCAAGCTTGGAAGCGTCTTTTAAGCTGTGTGGGAGGAACAGAGCGTCTTGACAAAGGAGTTTACATATGAATTAGCATGTAACTGGGGAATTAGCATGATGTTGGTGTGATGGATGAGCACCACGGAGAGCGACGAGTTTTGTTCAGACGGACGAGTCCATCTATGTACGGAACGGAGGAGGGGGGGAGAGGAGTTTACATATCAACAGTAAATTAGCATGTAACTGGGGGATTAGCATGATGTTAGTATGAGGGATTAACACCACAGAGAGCGACGAGCTTTGTTCAGACGGACGAGTCTATCTATGTTCGGAACGGAGGAGGGGGGGGAAGAGGGGGAAACAGCCACGGTGCGCTGCTCTGTCCTGTGTTGCGTTATAACTATGCTACAAACTAGACTACTATACATTACAATATTATACCTTCCAATCTAAACTACATTGTATGATATCGTATACATAGACAAACCCCACCCTTGAATTATACAATGCGTTACTATACACTACCCTATACTTTAGACTATAAAATATTAGACTTGTAGTATTACACTATGTATTATTCTACTAACCCTACTGTATACCACACTGCTGTATATTCACTATACAATTACGGTACTATATATTGCCTTATCAATTATATTTAACATTACACTGTTATACTATTTATTATTATACAAAATGCTATAAACTAAACTATTGACCGTCGTGTGAAAGGTACTAAGAGGCAATGCCAGCAAATGGATTGCAGTCTGAAAGTCACCGTAAAATACAATCAATAAAAAACCGAAATGGTTTATAACGTCTTTCCAATGGTTACTAAGCCGGAATCCATCTTCTCGGTTGAAATTGTCTCTGTGTTTGTATATGTGGATAGCCTCATGAACGTATCTCTCATGGTAGCCAGGTGGCTTGCAGAGAACCTCCGTCTTGGAGAAGTCAATGTCATGTGAGCCCACTGAATAATAAAAGTTATCTGCCACGGCTGAGGTGTTCGTCCTACCGTGTTTCAAGTCTGCTTTATGTTCACGGATGCGGTCTGAGATATGTCGTTTGGTTTCTCCAATGTAGCTGCTACCACAGAGGCAACTTAGTTTGTAGACGCCCGGGTACTGTATGTCTGGAACACATCTTTTACAGACGGAACCAGATCACGGATTTTATGTACTGTGTTGAATCGGACCTGGATCTTGTGTTTATTCAGGATTTTGGAGATATTTTTTGTGACCCCCGCAATGTAGGGTAAGGTGATGGTTTTGAATGGCTCGTCAAGAGGATCCTACTTCATGGTTGGAGTGATGGTTTTGCGGATTGTGTAGTCGGAGTAACTTTTAGCCTTGAGAGCTTGGTGTACGTGCTTGAGTTCACTGGCAATGTGTTCCTGGTCGGAAATGCATTGGGCTCTATGGTATAGAGTCTTGATGAGGGAATTCTTCTGGGATGGATGGTGGTGGGAATCCGGTTTTAAGTGAGCATCCATATGGGTAGCTTTCCTGTAGACAGAGTGGCTCATTGAACCATCAGGTCTCCTTTTAATTAGGACATCTAAAAAGGGTAGCTTGCCATCTTTTTCGTGTGTGGAACCTGTTGTTCCTACCTGTATAATCTCCAGTCATAACCCCCACCATTAAGCCCAAATGCAGATACTTACCCCACACTGCAACCCCTAATCCAGATGTGCATGTACATAAACAGCCCAGAATTTATCAATCCACTGCTGGATGAGGGCCTCCCAAAGTCTTGCAGGTCGTGAGGTATATATGACCATACTTCACAACGCTGGTCAGTAGTGCGTTGGTGCAGATGGAGGGGGGGGGGACTGCAGAACAACAATGGATTTTTCTGCACTGTCCTTTCCTGCTCACGCTGGCTACGGCACCGTCTTTGTGCGTGCTGGCAATTAATCAGTCATACATCCAGGCTACAGTATATCCACGCTCAACTCTGCCGAGCTTCTAAGGCCTAGCGAAATCGAGCACATACCGGGTGATTTAGATATAGGTCATCCAATCTATTCGCCTAAGATACATCTCTCATCATAACCCCTATTCCACAACGAGCCATTGGAGTTCCGCCACCGCCACTTAGTGGCGAACGGCGGTTGTTGTTGATGTACGTCACTTATCTTGTCTGAAGCACTCCGATAAGCCTGGGCGAAAAGGGCACTCTATTAATAAGAATAATTGTTATTATGAATATAAATATCACTACACTTACTTTGAGGATGGGACGCATCGCATCTGTAATACACACTTTAATATGACATTACTCAGACCAATCTGATTAATCTTTCTGTTATTTCTTCCCCCAAACATATTTAACTATCATGAGATTAATAATCCATTCAGAACGCTCACAGAGCAGAATAACGTCATCACCATCGCCTCGTGTTACAAAATATCCCTCGGAAGGAGATACCACGACTGTATCTGATGTCATTGGAAAGATTTGATAAACCATTTCAGGTCTTAATTGATTGTTCACGCTTACAGTGGCTTTCAGACAGCATACATTAATTTTTCGTCTCCCCCCTCCTCTTTTCAGAACATAGATGGACTAGTCCTTCTAAATAAACTGCCAAATCGCTGCGCGTGGCGCTGACGTTTTTAAAATAAATAAATAAATACATCGTTTAAAAATAAATTTATGCAAACCGACACACCTGATGACGACCGTTTGTGTTATGGTCGAAACGTCGTGAGAATTTTTATTGTTTTATATATATTTTATTATTTTATTGTTTCCCTTCAACGTGACTTTACCGAAAGAGCTAAGAATATGTATCTGATATATCAAGTAGCCATTTTATCCACACCATAAATAGGTTGACACAACAGTTGCTTCATTTGTCTAAATGTTTTTTTTACGCATCCCATCAGACACGTGACCTTCTGCGACTGCACAACCCACAGCATTGTAAGTTCAACACAAGCAGCCTCTGGAGCGTTTTCGACATGCAGTGTCTCATCAGCAGAGCCAACATCGCTTGAAGCAATGGTGGTAAACTGCCAAATGTGTAGAGGCGAGGACCCTCTCTGTTCGATATGGGTACTAATTGAACGCATAATTGTATACAGTAATACATATAACACAATAATTATGTTTTTATTGTGGAGATTACAAGTCAAAAAATTAAGAAGCTTCGTTTCATATATCTGTCCCTCTGCATAACAATTTAAACGTTTAGTTTTACACATCGCTTAAGTATCACGACCATCTAGGAATTTAATAATTGCAGCAACTTTGGTTCAATACAAGCAAACTCTGGACCGGTTTTGGCAATGTCTCAATCAGCACACGAGGAGGCAGCATCTTCACACGCACCCTGCTGGAGAATTTTTTTTTGTCATGTAACAGTCAAAAATTATATTTATAATGCTCAGAGATGGGATTTAACCGTACCAAGTGTAAAACATGAACGTAACACAATGAGGCTTAGTTTGTATCCTTTTTTCGAGCGGGATGAGATCATCCTGCTCACTGCCCTGATTCACACTCATGATCGCAGCAGTACTGGCTGAGTTCTCGGGACCCATCAACTATTTTCAACCTATAAACGATGTTTGATTTTACCAGGTAAGGCCCACTGAGCTATGTAGCTCTTTTTCAGAAGTGACCTGGTCCCAAACAATAATTCGACAAAGTGGCTTATCACGTGGAAATTTTGAGCGGCTAAATACTCTAAACACGCGCTTGTAAATGTGGAGAGAGAAAAAAAAACGGAGGAATTGGAGAAAAGTCCATGCAACCACGGGGAGAGAGACACTAAAATTCCAAAAAAATACATGCATCAGGATCGGGGTCAAACCCACGACCTCCTGCATTACCAGGCGAGGAAGTTAACATCTCACCACTGTGGACCTCTGAACCACTCGGTCACCTCTCCAGTCTGATAGTGTGAATCTAAATAAATTGTGGTGATAAATGGAGACATTGTGTCTGCTTGTCTCTGTCGTAATTTTCTTAATTCATGAATTCACACTGACAACAACGAGAAAGGACGCACGGTGATGCTGTCAGCGACGTAGATGTGTCTTGATGCGACGCAAATCAATCAAGCGGCGGTGTTAATCATCACGTTACCACGTATTTGCTAAACGACGTAAAAAGGGGGAAGACATACATCGGGGTATTACTCTACGAGCATTATTGTCTTGACTATAAAGTTGCAGTGATTGAAAAAAAAAACTTTATTTAAGTAATCTCTATTCATACGGGAAGCAAATAAACAGAATAACAATCTATATAAATAAAAATGTAAATGTTCGTTTGTTCAAAATCTTAAATCTCCGAAAGTTCTTCACCGATTGCTTTGCAATTTTGACACAACGTTGCATTCGAATACACGCATGTTTTTATATACATACTATGTTGTTATATACCTACTATTATATAGATGTCACACCTGTGACAGGTAAAAATATACTCATTGGCTTTTTCGGTAAAAATATGCTTTTTTTGAAAAACAGCGCCATCTGTTGGACGTAAAAGCAACACACGCTATACTCTGGTTCTATTGGGTAAAGTCACGTAGGTAAAAAATAAAGTAACAAAAATCACGACGTTTCGGCCACAACACAAGCGGCCTTCATCAGGTGAAGGGACGAGACTGTCTGGAGGCAGCGCTGGAGTGAAAAAAGCCACGCTCAGATCACGACCTTTAAGCTGTGTGAGAAGAAACAAAGCGCCTTGACAAAGGAATTAGCATATCATTTAGCATTGAAATGGCTGAGTGATTAGCTTGTGACTGGTCACAGAAATGGCTATGTTAAAGTTAAAGCATACATCTTCTTTGATTCTTTCGGTAAAGTCACGTAAAATGAGAATAAAATAATAAATTGATAATATAAAATAACAAAATATTCTCACGACGTTACCAGGTAAAAATGTTTACCTGGTAAACATTTTTTTAATTTAGTTATTGTTCAGGTGCTCCGATTTCCTCCCACATTAATTGGCCCACACCACCTCAAACTGTAGAGGACCGCAGAGCTTGGGCAATCGTTGGCGCCGACTCGTCACCTGGCTGCTGCCTTCCCGCTCATCTGTGGTTCCTCCTCGCGCCTCCGAGTCGTTGTCCTCTCTGCGAGAGCGAGCGAGTGATGTGCGGTAGCGGCGTGTTGCAAGTTGACATTGTTATTATTGACACACACACTAGAGGACGGATAAGGTGGCGTGACCTCACATGCATGACAACTGACCCATCGCCAGACACCACTCACCATGCGGGCACTCACCACTCACCAGATATCATTCACCTGGCACACACATGATATACAGTGAGGGAAAAAAGTATTTTATTCCCTGCTGATTTTGTACGTTTGCCCACTGACAAAGAAATGATCAGTCTATAATTTTAATGGTAGGTTTATTTGAACAGTGAGAGACAACAAAAATCCAGAAAGACGCATGTCAAAAATGTTATAAATTGGTTTGCATTTTAATGATGGAAATAAGTATTTGACCCCCTCTCAATCAGAAAGATTTCTGGCCCCCAGGTGTCTTTTATACAGGTAACGAGCTGAGATTTAGGAGCACACTCTTAAAGGGAGTGCTCCTAATCTCAGCTTGTGTAACAGGTACCTGTCCACAGAAGCAACAAATCAATCAGATTCCAAACTTTCCACCATGGCCAAGACCAAAGAGCTCTCCAAGGATGTCAGGGACAAGATTGTAGACCTACACAAGGCTGGAATGGGCTACAGGACCATTGCCAAGCAGCTTGGTGAGAAGGTGACAACAGTTGGTGCGATTATTCGCAAATGGAAGAAACATAAAAGAACTGTCAATCTCCCTCGGCCTGGGGCTCCATGCAAGATCTCACCTCGTGGAGTTGCAATGATCATGAGAACGGTGAGGAATCAGCCCAGAACTACGCGGGAGGATCTTGTCAATGATCTCAAGGCAGCTGGGACCATAGTTAACAAGAAAACAATTGGTAACATACGATGCGATGAAGGACTGAAATCCTGCAGCGCCCGCAAGGTCCCCCTGCTCAAGAAAGCACATATACATGCCCGTCTGAAGTTTGCCAATGAACATCTGAATGATTCAGAGGACAACTGGGTGAAAGTGTTGTGGTCAGATGAGACCAAAATGGAGCTCTTTGGCATCAACTCAACTCGCCGTGTTTGGAGGAGGAGGAATGCTGCCTATGACCCCAAGAACACCATCCCCACCGTCAAACATGGAGGTGGAAACATTATGCTTTGGGGGTGTTTTTCTGCTAAGGGGACAGGACAACTTCACCGCATCAAAGGGACGATGGACGGGGCCTTGTTCCGTCAAATCTTGGGTGAGAACCTCCTTCCCTCAGCCAGGGCATTAAAAATGGGTCGTGGATGGGTATTCCAGCATGACAATGACCAAAACACACGGCCAAGTCAACAAAGGAGTCGCTCAAGGAGACGCACATTAAGGTCCTCGAGTGGCCTAGCCAGTCTCCAGACCTTAATCCCATAGAAAATCTGTGGAGGGAGCTGAAGGTTCGATTTGCCAAACGTCAGCCTCGAAACCTTAATGACTTGGAGAAGATCTGCAAAGAGGAGTCGGACAAAATCCCTCTTGAGATGTGTGCAAACCTGGTGGCCAACTACAACAACATCTGACCTCTGTGATTGCCAACATGGGTTTTGCCACCACGTACTAAGTCATGTTTTGCAGTGGGGTCAAATACTTATTTCCCTCATTAAAATGCAACTCAATTTATAACATTTTTGACATGCGTTTTTCTGGATTTTTGTTGTTATTCTGTCTCTCACTGTTCAAATAAACCTACCATTAAAATTATAGACTGATCATTTCTTTGTCAGTGGGCAAACGTACAAAATCAGCAGGGGATCAAATACTTTTTTCCCTCACTGTACTCATCAACCAACACACACCACTCACCTGATCCGAACCACACACTCCAGGCATTTGCCATTTACTCGCACACAAACTCACACCATTCTCACCTATTCGTCCATAACATTGACAAAAAACACGTCTCATTCACAATCCTGTATCTGTCTCATCGCATAAAACAACAAAATCAATGTTTTTTTTTATTCCATCAGCCCCACGGTCTTCTTGGAGTGCATAATGTAAGCAGTATTAGTTCAATACAAAGCAAGCTATGGGCTCGCTTCGACATTCAGCGTCTCATCAGCAGTCAGGCTTGCCCCAACCATCGTTGGTGAATCGCAAGATACTAAAGATGTTAATAAGCGAAGACGCCCCACCCCCGATAACTTCAAGATAATGGGTCCGAGTTTTCACGCAAAATGGTATAGTGTACTGTAATGTATTCTGATATAAAGTACACATTACTCAATTGGGATTATACATAGCCACCCCCTACTGTGAAAACTGGCAGGACCCTCCTGAAAAAGAGCCACGAGGCTCACTCAGTGAGGCAGCGGCGGCCCTGGACCCGCTGCTGCCAGCAATCGGCGCCCCCCAAACCCCAGGGGCAGATCGAGGCTGAGTTTTTTGGTAAACTGGGAAACATTTTGCCCCTATTTTCCGTTCAATGTTATTTATTTATTTAAAGAGGCATAATTATTCGGATTGTCCGTCCATATGTCCAATCAATCAATTGTCAGAAATGTTGAGAAATTAATTTAACAAAATTTGGTATTTGTATTTTTTTGTACTTTTTCCTCGAAGTTGGCACCCCACTTAACTTGGCGCCCTAGACGACCGCCTAGATAGCCTACATGGTCGTGTCGCGCCTGCAGTGACGCGTTCCTGGATAAACAAGCCTCATAATAAACACATTCCTGCGGAGGGAGCTGGTAGGAACGTTGGGTTGCTCGGTCAGTGGCCAGGGTGAACGGCGGCGTGGTGTATTCCGCAAATATGCCCGACTGTGAGGGCGGGCACAAGCCGGCGTGAGTAGGTTAAATGTTGAGTTTTATAAGGGCACCACGGGGTGACCAGTCCCGCCCCACCCAGCCCCTCCCCTCCCTCCCCACCCACCCCACACCCAGCCCCTCCCCACCCTCCCTCCCCACCCACCCACCCCCCACCCAGCCCCACCCTCCCCACCCAGCCCCTCCCCACCCAAGCTCTCCCCACCAAGCCCCACCCCTCACATTTTTGGATGGACGGACACAATAATCCCCTGTGGGCTGGTGTAACCAGAGGTTCCTAGCAGTATCATCATGATCACACTTGACACCACTCGCTTGTGGCTGTCTGATGCGTAGTCTCCGCGGCACAGTAGCGTGTTTAGTCCAGCAGGGGGTGCTGCGGCAATGTTGTTGACGCACGTGTTGGCTTCACGTGCTATGAAGAAGAGCAATTGGCCAAATGTCGCGTATTAAAAAATAAATACTTTTAAGACCACAGTTTGTTATTTACGAATTTTCGCTGAGTAGTCATTGCACTGCAGCACGTGACTTTTTTCATTTATCTAGGTCAAGAGTCATAACATAGGCAATGTGCAATTCCAAAGACCCCCATGGATGATTATGGTGGGTGTTTCAGATTGTCATCAAACACCCTACCTGTGTCACGCACTGGATTATATTTTTTTAAATCTGAGATAAAATTCATACGTCGTACAAAGTTCACATTTAATGCCATAGCCAGCTGGATTAATACGGTCAAAATGAGTTATCTTTCGACTCTGTACGTTGAGAACTACTCAAATTAATGCTGCGAAAACACACCGGCTTATGTGAACCGATTCATAATCTGTGCCATAACTCACACACGTGTCTCCCTTGTTGCCTCTCTCTCCAGAGGCTGTCCCCACTCCTTCCCTTGGCCTCAACCCTCCACCAGTGGGCCCTGTTCAGCTCCATCCACCACATGAACCACAGATGTTTCTTTAATCTAGTTTAGAGGCTATATGCAGTTGTTATAGGCCATTACCAGTGCCATAGGTTATCGGTTTCTGGTTAAAATCAGCTGGACCTGTAAAATGAAAATTACAGGAAGCCCTCGACTTAGGAACACCCGCCTTAGGAACACCTGCACTTATGAACACCTGCACTTACAAACACGACTTAGGATCACCTGACTTACGAACACTAGCACTTAAGACTCGGCCTAAAATGAGTACCAGTAAACATCGCCATTTGGGAGACAAAGGCGGTCCGCCGTGGTGCTGGCCACCCACCCTCTTGTGTGCCGTGTCGGCCTTCATAGTTGCTCGCTAGCTGCACTCACCCCAATAGTCTTTTAAAGCTATGTGAGGGATCTTTGTCTGTGTGCATGTGAATGTGCCTTAACAGCTGCTCACGATTATCCCCTAGCACCTAGGTCTACTTAGTCTGAAATGCCTACCTGGTGCGGTGTGTAAACAACTCCACTGGGGAGACAAAAGTGGCTGGCCGTGGTGCTGGCCACCCACCCCTCGTGTGCCATTCGGTCCTTCAGATGTGCTGCTCGCTAACAGCACTTGCCCCAACAGTCTGTTAAGGCTATAGGGGGATCTTTGTCTTTTTTTGTGTAAGTGAAAGTTGGGTCGGGAGCGGTAGTGTAGTCGTTAGCGCGCTGCACTACGAACCCGGCGACCCGAGTTTGATTTTCGCTCACGGCCAAGACCAGTGAGGATTATGTGAATGCGTTCTGGGCCTCCCCTAGGTCGACTCAGCCTGAAATGAGTACCTGGTGTGGTGTGTAAATATCGCTACTGGGGAGACAAAGGTGGCCAGGCGTGGTACTGGCCACCTACCCACTCGTGTGCCGTGCCGGCATTCATAGGTGCTCACTAACAGCACTTGCCCCGACAGTCTATCAAGGCTACACGGGGGATCTTTGTCTTTGTATGTCTTTAGAACAGGTTCCCTTCGTAAATCGAGGACTGCCCAAATCCTCGCCGAAGTTTCGCGGGTTCCTGCTCGTATTGATAGCAGTACCGCAATTAAATGTGACCCGCCCGTACTGGACATCTGTAAAGAAGAGCTTCATAGCTCATCGGATTCCTCCAGCCTCAATGAAGATTATGATTCTGATGTTATGGAATTTATAGTAATGGTGCAATTAAAGTTTATATTATTGATGCATTTGTCGTGCATAAGAACAATGAACAAAGAGGCTCTCCACTCGTCAACAATGACCCCGTGTGGCCTGAACAACAACACAAACACGTGTTATTGTTATGGAACAACAACACAAACACGTGTTATTGTTATGGAACAACAACACGAACACGTGTTATTGTTATGGAACAACAACACGAACACGTGTTATTGTTATGGAACAACAACACAAACACGTGTTATTGTTATGGAACAACAACACAAACACGTGTCATTGTTATGGAACAACAACAACACAAACACGTGTTATTGTTATGGAACAACAACACAAACACGTGTCATTGTTATGGAACAACAACAACACAAACACGTGTTATTGTTATGGAACAACAACACAAACACGTGTTATTGTTATGGAACAACAACAACAACAACACGAACACGTGTTATTTTTATGGAACAACAACAACACAAACACGTGTTATTGTTATGGAACAACACAAACACGTGTTATTGTTATGGAACAACACAAACACGCTGTTATTGTTATGGAACAACAACACAAACACGTGTTATTGTTCTGGAACAATAACACAAACACGTGTTATTGTTATGGAACAACAACACAAACACGTGTTATTGTTATGGAACAACAACACAAACACGTGTTATTGTTATGGAACAACACAAACACGTGTCAATGTTATGAAACAACAACATAAACACGTGTCATTGTTATGGAACAACAACAACACAAACACGTGTTATTGTTTTGGAACAACAACACAAACACGTGTTATTGTTATGGAACAACAACAACACAAACACGTGTTATTGTTATGGAACAACAACAACACAAACACGTGTTATTGTTATGGAACAACAACACAAACACGTGTTATTGTTATGGAACAACAACACAAACTCGCTGTTGGGGGCGCTTGGTGCATCGCCCGTTGGAGAGCCCCGCCCCGCACGCCCCCCCATCCCCCTCACGCCCCTCCCCCCAATCCCCCGCGCCCCTCCCCCTATCCCGCGCGCCCCTCCCCCCTACAGACACAGGCCACGCCCACCGTCGCGTGACGTCACGACCAACTGCCGCCAGATCGTAATGTTACAGTGGAGGCGCTCGGTACAGTAGGTGCGCTCCGAGACTCACCCCGAGACTCACCTCTCTCTGAGACCCTCTCACTCGACTCGCTCTCCCAGCTTCAGTGAAGAACCTTCTCGCCGAGTTGCTGCCGCGACGGTCGAACCATGGAAACATCTCCGAGGTGAGTGTGAGACGGCACTGGGGAGAGATAAAGACGGCTGTGACATTGTGCAGCGGGTGAGTGAGACGGCCCTGTACACTACACACGCCGACTGTACTTGTGGCCGAGTCTTCGTCAGATCGGTCGTTGCTTTCATAGGGACAAACATTTATACAAACCGTGAGGGAGACACTTGGACAGAAGGGAGACACGGACACATAGACACAATGTAGGCACACGGGGACACAACATAGACACAGAAGGTAGACACAAGTTGATTTTCTATTGGGAGCGAACACTCCACACCAACACACGGAGACAGGCAATCCCTCCTTCACACACAACACTCTCCTCCTCATCCGTTGCTCTCTCCTCATCATCCGCTGCTCTTTGCTCCTCATCCGTTGCTCTCTCCTCCTCATCCGCTGCTCACTCCTCCTCATCCGTTGCTCTCTCCTCCACATCCGCTGCTCTCTCCTCATCCGTTGCTCTCTCCTCATCCGTTGCTCTCTCCTCATCCGTTGCTCTCTCCTCCTCATCCGTTGCTCTCTCCTCATCCGCTGTTCTCTCATCCGCTGCTCTCTCCTCCTCATCCGTTGCTCTCTCCTCCTCATCCGTTGCTGTCTCCTCATCCGTTGCTCTCTCCTCCTCATCCGTTGCTCTCTCCTCCTCATCCGCTGCTCTCTCCTCCTCATCCCCTGCTCCCTTTCATTCACACCTCCTGCCGACATCCCCTCTCATCCCGACGGCCCCCTCTATCATTTGTGGCTATCTTGCTTCTGAAAACAATCTAATAGCTCAGTAGGCTTTAGCTGGTAGCATGAACCTAGTTGAGTTTCATTTGTACAGTGGTACCCCGGAGATCGAACTTAATTCGTTCCAGAAGGCCATTCCAACACCGATTTGTTCGAACACCGAATTAATTTTCCCCATCAGAATTTATGTAAATGACATTAATTGGTTCCAGACACAAGAAATCTCTCATTATAAAGCAGTTTTTTACACGCAGTTTACAGTAATTACATGCATAAAATCATACCAAAAAAACAAGAAACAATAAATAAATGAATGAGTATATGGAATAAATTAAATAAATGAACATTGAACTTCACTTTACCTGTAGTAAGGAGAGTTGATGGCTTGAGTGGAAGGTGGTGAGGAGGAGGTGTCATTGTTTGGAAGGGGAGTCCTGTTTGTCTGGGCAAGCGTCATGCACGCTGCTGGCCATACGCTTCTCAGCCGTACAGGTTCTTTCAAGTCGCGATTGGCCGTTCGACCTCCGAATTTCGTTCGGTTTCCGGGGCAAAAAATGTTGGGAAATACTAAATATCGTTCGAACACCGATTTGTTCGAGTTCTGGTGCGTTCGATCTCCGAGGTTCTACTGTATATATTTTTGAAGTGAATTGCTTACCTTTCCTGTACTCTGCACTCCTATCGTGTTTTTGTATTGTTGTAACTTTTTGACCAATCCCCAACTAGACATCTGTGAAAAGGGGCCGTCCATAAATGATGTCACGCGATTTTGGCCGATTTTTGACCCCCCCCCTCAATCTTTGTTTTTTTTTCGGTAAAGTCACGTATAAATAAGAAATAATAAAATAACACAATAGCGTACGTTTCGGTTGCAACACAAGCAGCCACCACCAGGCACAGAAGAGGTAAATTCACGAGAGAGGGGAAACACACAACCCCTCGTCACACGGCGTCACAAAAGTCATACCCCCCTCAAATATGACGTCACAAGGCTCTGCCCCCCCCCAACCATATTTACATTTTGAAAATAAAACATGCTTCAAATCACTTTAAACTATTGTCATTGTTGCACGTATTTAATGTGGCGCTGCACTCTGATGTTGTAGGCGAAAACATGTATTAAAAAGAAGGCTTTGGAAAGCTGAAATTTAGCACAAAATTCACTTGAAAATATTCAACGTCTAAATGAAACTGCAGATGTTCAGAATATTTCTTGAAATTCTCTTATAATTATAAAAAAAATTGAAAGTAATTATAACTATAAAATAGACTTGAAACTTAGTAGTAGAACGAAGCAAAATGGAGAGTATAATTAAAACATTCACATTGATTCCACAGAATGAAAAGCCCTGGTCGAATCATTGGAATAAAAATGTTTAATAACAGTCATTCAAATTTTTTTCTAAATGTATGTTTGTCCATTCTCCCATGGAGAAGCAAAATGCTCCTTCATGGAATAAATAAAAGGTGACCTTAGTCAATTTAAATAATCAAATAGTTAATAATGAAAATTAATCAAAATTAGTGTTGTTATAACAATTATATTTAATTAAGTTTATTTAAAGTTGCGCATTTTGATGTGACGTCACATTTCTCTTACCCCCCCTCGTCACACATCGTCACAAATGTCTGACCCCCCTCCCCCCCCTCTGTGCGTGACATTATTTATGGACGGCCCCAAAATAGCTTCATACCTAATCGGATTCCTCCAATATAAATAAAGATTCTGATTTCACTTGACTCGAGTGTGAATGCAAAGTGACAGAAGCTCGTGACTGTTGGCGCGACGGCTGCGAGCATCTGTGACCCCAAATTACGCTCCGTCTGCCTTTGCAGACAAGTGGATATTGATCACATTCCGACCGCGACGCGTTACAACCTGTCGCCCGACGACGGCCTGCCGGAGAAGGAGGAGAGCAGCCTGTTCTGCTGCGGCGTTTTTTGTGGGAAGGGGTCGCGTCGGTCGGCGGCGGACAAAGCCCTCTTCAAGGCCCAAGGAAAGCTCGTCCAGACCCAGGTGAGGGCGCGCCAAGTCCTGGAGCAGCTGTGGCGGGACGCCGCCGCAGTCGATGCCGCCAAGAAGCGGAAGGAGGAGGAGGAGAAGGAGAAGAAGAAGGGGAGCATGGAAGATGTCAAGAAGGCGCTCAGCAGATGGAGGTGCACGATGGACTTGTCTGTCAAGGGTAGGAGACCAGGTGAGGGGATTGAGCTCGGCATGGCTGCGAGGGATGGGGGGGGGGCACGCGGTGAGAGACTCGCCCAGTCTAAGGTGTTGCTAAACACATGATGTTAATTCTAAATGTGGAGGGAAAAACCAGAGGACCGTGAGAAAAATATACGTGACCACAGGGAGAGAGACGTGCAAAATCCCAATATACAACAGGTGTCAGGGTTGGGATCGAACTCTTCACCACCTGTATACCAGGTGAGATAGTTAACATCTCGGTACCGTGGCACCCTTAAAGGTAAAACGTGTTGAAGCAGTGCCTTTAATGCGGACAGAGGCTCTCGTCCAAACGGCTTTGAAAGTAGTTCTGCGATGCCACCTTCTTGGGCGCTGCGAGTGCGCGTGAGTCACGAGGGGGGGTCCTTCTGTCGCAGAAACAACCGCCCCGCGAGGGATAGACCGGGATAAGCTGTTCGAGCTCGTGGATGAGGCGATGAGCTTCCTCCCCGTCCACACTGCGGACGCGCTGCTCTTCGAGAGAAACAGCAACAGTGTGAGAACGAGCCTCGCCAGCATCAGCATGTGCCTCGGCAGCGGTCGCAGCATCTACAAAAGCAACAGCAGCAGCGGCGCCAGCAGCGGAGGAAGCAGTGGCTACCTGCCACAGTCCGAGTCTGACATGTTGACGGACTCCACGCCCATCGATACGGATGATGATGGCCTCCTCTACGACGACCCTTGTGCCCCTCCGCCTCTCAAGATGGTGAATATATCTCTCTGTATCTCTTGCAGTAGTGTTTCTCAAACTTTTTTGTCCCTCCAACCACTAGGCCGATATGAAGATTTTTGCGGACTGCACAGCTTCCCCTTCTGACAAAGAAGGACCATTGCCCGAAACGTCGCCGATTACACATACAGTGAGGGAAAAAAGTATTTGATCCGCTGCTGATTTTGTACGTTTGCCCACTGACAAAGAAATGATCAGTCTATAATTTTAATGGTAGGTTTATTTGAACAGTGAGAGACAGAATAACAACTAAAAATCCAGAAAAATGCATGTCAAAAATGTTATAAATTTATTTGCATTTTAATTAGGGAAATGAGTACTTGACCCCTCTGCAAAACATGACTTAGTACTTGGTGGCAATCACAGAGGTCAGACGTTTCTTGTAGTTGGCCACCAGGTTTGCACACATCTCAGGAGCGATTTTGTCCCACTCTTCTTTGCAGATCTTCTCCAAGTCATTAAGGTTTCGAGGCTGACGTTTGGCAAATCGAACCTTCAGCTCCCTCCACAGATTTTCTATGGGATTAAGGTCTGGAGACTGGCTAGGCCACTCCAGGACCTTAATGTGCTTCTTCGTGAGCCACTCCTTTGTTGCCTTGGCCGTGTGTTTTGGTTCATTGTCATGCTGGAATACCCATCCATGACCCATTTTCAATGCCCTGGCTGAGGGAAGGAGGTTCTCACTCAAGATTTGATGGTACATGGCCCCGTCCATCATCCCTTTGATGCGGTGAAGTTGTCCTGTCCCCTTAGCAGAAAAACACCCCCAAAGCATAATGTTTCCACCTCCATGCTTGACGGTGGGGATGGTGTTCTTGGGGTCATAGGCAGCATTCCTCCTCCTCCAAACACGGCGAGTTGAGTTGATGCCATAGAGCATCATTTTGGTCTCATCTGACCACAACACTTTCACCCAGTTGTCCTCTGAATCATTCAGATGTTAATTGGCAAACTTCAGACGGGCATGTATATGTGCTTTCTTGAGCAGGGGGACCTTGTGGGCGCTGCAGGATTTCAGTCCTTCATGGCGTAGTGTGTTACCAATTGTTTTCTTGGTGACTATGGTCCTAGCTGCCTTGAGATCATTGACAAGATCCTCCCGTGTAGTTCTGGGCTGATTCCTCACCGTTCTCATGTTCATTGCAACTCCACGAGGTGAGATCTTGCATGGAGCCCCAGGCCGAGGGAGATTGAGAGCTCTTCTGTGTTTCTTCCATTTGCGAATAATCGCACCAACTGTTGTCACCTTCTCACCAAGCTGCTTGGCGATGGTCTTGTAGACCATTCCAGCCTTATGTAGGTCTACAATCTTGTCCCTGACATCCTTGGAGAGCTCTTTGGTCTTGGCCATGGTGGAGAGTTTGGAATCTGATTGATTGCTTGTGGACAGGTGTCTTTTATACAGGTAACAAGCTGAGATTAGGAGCACTCCCTTTAAGAGTGTGCTCCTAAAATCAGCTCGTTACCTGTATAAAAAACACCTGGGAGCCAGAAATTTTTCTCATTGAGAGGGAATAAAATACTTATTTCCCTCATAAAATACTTGACATGCGTTTTTCTGGATTTTGTTGTTGCTATTCTGTCTCTTACTGTTCAACTAAACCTACCATTAAAATTATAGACTGATCATTTCTTTGTCAGTGGGCAAACGTACAAACCAGCAGGGGATCAAATACTTTTTTCCCTCACTGTATATGTATTTTATGGTTTTTTTAATTTCAAGGCCACAGTATCGTTTATGAGTGTGAGTTAATTTTTCTTCTCAAGAGGCAAAGTATCACCGGGCCCTCGTGAAGAATGGCACTTTGGCAAGTGGCCCGTGGCCATATGTTCACCGCGTGCTGATTTCCTATTCTCCTTACTGCAGGAACTCGTGAACACGGACAGCACGGTCGTGGACACTTCCAGCAAGCCACGGCTAGCTGATTGGAAGTTCGGCCATGAATCGGTAGGGAGTGACTTGCAGATGCAAACACATACAGAACTGTAAAAAAGACAAAGATCCCCTATAGAGCCTAAAAAGACTTTTGGAGCAAGTGCTGTTAGCAAGCATCTATGAAGGCCGTAATTGTGGCACACAAGGGGGTAGGTGGCCGACACTACGCCCGGCCGCCTTTGTCTTCCCAATGGCAATGTTTACACACTTCACAAAGTACTCATTTGAGGCTCATTCGACTTTAGGGAAGCCCCAGGACCCATTCAGATAATCGTCACTGGTATTGTCCATAAGCGGCCATAGAAGTCGGGTCACCGGGTTCGTAGAGCAGCGCGCTATCCGCTACACTACTGCTCCGCACGTACATACACACGCGTACAAGTACCAACATATGCGTACACACACATGCAATGACAGCCATGTTAAGGTGTTCGCTGCAAAGCCCAGAGCATGGGTTTAGGATGTGCGAGCGAATCGCTCGTTTGCCACGGGCGTTCTCGACGAGCTGATGTTCATGGCGGTCTCCTTCACAGGTCTCCCAGCCCCGGGGGGGAAATGTTTCCCCAATGTATGAGAACCAACAGCCACCGGGGTTCGTGCACCAGAAGGACGGTCACAGGTGAGACGCACGCGCGCATACACACAAACGAACGCACGGTCACGAGAGCATCGCCGTTAACACCCGGCGCCACATCCCGTCCAGGCACGGACACGGACCTCTTTCTGTCTCACCCACGCGCCGTGCCCCCCCTGCGCTGACTCAGCTTGCGTGTGCCAGGTGGGAAAGATGGGAGGGGCGGGTACCAAAGGACTGCGCGGCTTAACGCTCGTTTTCTTCCGCAGGTTTATCAACGTTGCGCCTTGCGCCAACCAACTGTGATGAGCAGGCACGAGCGTCCGCCCCACCCCGACCCCGCCGCCAGCGAGATGGGAGATTGAGTGTGCTGCTGGCTCGGCACCTCCTCTGAACACGGTTCTTCCGCTGGGGACCTCTGGGAGATGGCTTCGTAAATATAAATCTGTCGTTAAACCCGCCACCACCCGACAAAGGTTTATCACGTAAACAGAACATGGCAATTTGTTACTAGTACAGCATACCAGTGTGTTGGCATGTTCTGTTTATGTGACAAACCTTACTGTGTCGGGTGGTGGTGTGTTGCATGACACATTTATATTTACGAAATCTAACTTAACAGGTCCCTGCAGGGTGGGCTGGTAGGAACATTGGAATTTTGCGCAATTTTATTACACCCAACAGCACGAGATTTCACTTCTTAAAGTATTGAAAGGGGACGGACAGACGGACACATTAATCTATTGCAGGCTGGTACACTCAGTTTACAACTTCGTTCCTACCAGTATAAGTCGATGTTTAAGATAAGTCGATGTTTAAGATAAGTAAATGTTAAGATAAATCGATGTTTAAGATAAGTCGATGTTTAAGATAAGTCGTTGTTTAAGATAAGTCGATGTTTAAGATAAGTAAATGTTTAAGACAAGTCGATGTTTAAGACAAGTCGATGTTTAAGACAAGTCGATGATTAAGATAAGTCGATGTTTAAGATAAGTAAATGTTAAAGATAAGTCGATGTTTAAGACAAGTCGATGTATAAGACAAGTTGATGTTTAAGACAAGTCGATGATTAAGACAAGTCGATGTTTAAGATAAGTAAATGTTAAAGATAAGTCGATGTTTAAGATAAGTCGATGTTTACGATAAGTAAATGTTCAAGATAAGTCGATGTTTAAGATAAGTCGATGTTTAAGATAAGTAAATGTTTAAGATAAGTCGATGTTTAAGACAAGTCGATGTTTAAGACAAGTCAATGATTAAGAGAAGTCGATGTTTAAGATAAGTAAATGTTAAAGACAAGTCGATGTTTAAGACAAGTCGATGTTTAAGATAAGTAAATGTTTAAGATAAGTCGATGTTTAAGTAAATGTTTAAGATAAGTCGATGTTTAAGATAGGTAAATGTTTAAAATAAATCGATGTTTAAGATAAGTAGATGTTTAAGATAAGTCAATGATTAAGATAAGTCGATGTTTAAGATAAGTAAATGTTTAAGATAAATCGATGTTTAAGATAAGTAAATGTTTAAGATATGTAGATGTTTAAGATAAGTCAATGATTAAGATAAGTCGATGTTTAAGATAAGTAAATGTTTAAGAACAGCACGAGATTTCACTTCGTTAAAGTATTGAAAGGGGACGGACGGACACATTAATCTATTGCAGGCTGGTACACTCAGTTTACAACTTCGTTCCTACCAGTATAAAACCTATATTATGTATTACCAACTGTGAATAAATTGTCTTGATAATTCACATTGACTCGACTTCGTTTGTTTGTATGTATGTTGAATTTGTTTCGCATCGCCAACCGTGCTAATCAGAATAGCAATTTGCATTGCTATTCTTTTTGCATTGCTACTCAGGCCCTTGGGGCTTCTCTGCTGCATCATCACGGCACCAACCCAGTCACTCTTGCACATTTGACTCATTCTGGGCATTTTTATCATCAAGTTTATAAATGACGGTGACTTTGTTGGACATTTTTAAGAGGAGGGTAAGCTTAGGAATTTCGAGAGTTTGAGGGAGTGTGGGGGGAGGGATCACAAGGTAGTTACCGGTAACATGAAATAGAAATCACTTTATTGAACAACACGAATAAACGGAAGTGACTGAAAAATGAGTCGCCTTGGATTTTCCTTGAAAGTGAAATTGAAAAGCTATTTGATCAAAAAGGCCCACGTGAATTTGAGTGGGAAAAATGTTATACATCACGAACGGGTTAAACACGGTAAAATATTTGACACCAGCAGCTCACAGGCAAGAGGCAAATTGACCTCTTGCAACGGGGCTCATTAACAATGTTATACTTGGCGCCATCGCACAGGCTGAGTGGCTGCTTGCTGAGTGTTACGTCACGTATGCATGCCCTGTAAACGTGAAGATACAAACTTCCGATAAATAAAGGTGAGACCCTATCCATGAAATAATTAATAATCCTGTGCTGCAAAAAAGCTACGTTATTTTTCAACTCGCCGTCATAACACTTTACGGCCAGTCCCCGCTTCACGAACAGGCTGCGTGCCTGAGGCCCGTTCATTGATCCAACTCATTTGTAAGTTGACACTCAGTGGACGAAAGCCCCACTTATGACAACACGGAGATAACACATTCCATGAGAAAAAAACTTACAGTAACAGCTTGAAAACGCCGACTCGCACTGGCGAAACGAACCACCAAAACTCTTTGGTTTGGCGGAGCCAGCTGTGATGAGTCCTAACATCACCACTGAGAGTGTGTGTTGAGTGTACGTGTGAGCGTATATATAAAAGTGAGGGAAAAAAGTATTTGTTCCCCTGCTGATTTTGTACGTTTGCCCACTGACAAAGAAATTATTAGTCTATAATTTTAATGGTAGGTTGATTTGAACAGTGAGAGACAATAACATCAACAAAAATCCAGAAAAACGCATGTCAAAAATGTTATAAATTGATTTGCATTTTAATGAGGGAAATAAGTATTTGACCCCGTCTCAATCTGAAATATTTCTGGCTCCCAGGTGTATTTTATATAGGTAACGAGCTGAGATTAGGAGCACACTCTTACAGGGAGTGCTCCTAATCTCAGCTTGTTACCTCTATAAAAGACACCTGTCCACAAGCAATCAATCAATCAGATTCCAAACTCTCCACCATGGCCAAGACCAAAGAGCTCTGCAAGGATGTCAGGGACAAGATTGTAGACCTACACAAGGCTGGAATGGGCTACAAGACCATTGCCAAGCAGCTTGGTGAGAAGGTGACAACAGTTGGTGCGATTATTCGCAAAAGGAAGAAACACAAATGAACTGTCAATCTCCCTCGGCCTGGGGTTCCATGCAAGATCTCACCTCGTGGAGTTGCAATGATCATGAGAACGGTGAGGAATCAGCCCAGAACTACACAGGAGGATCTTGTCAATGATCTCAAGGCAGCTGGGACCATAGTCATCAAGAAAACAAATGGTAACACACTATGGCGTGAAGGACTGAAATCCTACAGCACCCGCAAGGTCCCCCTGCTCAAGAAAGCACATATATATGCCCGTCTGAAGTTTGCCAATGAACATCTGAATGATTCAGAGGACAACTGGGTCAAAGTGTTGTGGTCAGATGAGACCAAAATGGAGCTCTTTGGCATCAACTCAACTCGCCGTGTTTGGAGGAGGAGGAATGCTGCCTATGACCCCAAGAACACCATGCCCACCGTCAAACATGGAGGTAAAAACATTATTTTTGGGGGTGTTTTTCTGCTAAGGGGACAGGACAACTTCACCGTATCAAAGGGACAATGGTGGGGACCATGTACCGTCAAATCTTGGGTGAGAACCTCCTTCCCTCAGCCAGGGCATTGAAAATGGGTCGTGGATGGGGAAGGTTCGAGTTGCCAAACGTCAGCCTCGAAACCTTAATGACTTGGAGAAGATCTGCAAAGAGGAGTGGGACAAAATCCCTCTTGAGATGTGTGCAAACCTGGTGGCCAACTTCAAGAAACGTCTGACCTCTGTGATTGCCAACAAGGGTTTTGCCACCAAGTACTAAGTCATGTTTTGCAGAGGGCTCAAATACTTATATCCCTTATTAAAATGCAAATCAATTTATAACATTTTTGACATGCGTTTTTCTGGATTTTTTTGTTGTTATTCTGTCTCTCACTGTTCAAATAAACCTACCATTAAAATTATAGACTGATCATGTATTTGTCAGTGGGCAAACGTACAAAATCAGCAGGGGATCAAATGCTTTTTTTTCCTCTGTATGTGCGACAGGGATGTTCTAGAGATCCCACATTATTTAATATCTAATAAAAAATAATTACTTAATCTAATAAAGAATAATTATTTCATATTTTAATAGCAAATGCTAAGACATACATATTCACCATCATTTTACAAAAAAAAAATGAAGGCACCCAATGGGTTCTCCCTTATCTCCGGTTGTGGCCAATATTTTCATGGAAATATCTGAGACCGACGCCATCCAGGCATCCACTCTACACCTGTCCTTGTGGAAGAGGTACGTGGATGACACGTTTGTCATCTGGCCAAATGGCCGACCGGCTCAACTACATCAATTCCATACACCCAGCCATCAAATTCACCAGGGAGGTAGAAAAGGATGGCATGCTAACTTTCTTGGATGTCTTAATCAAAAAGAGACCAGATGGCTCAATGAGCCACTCTGTCTACAGGAAAGTAACCCATACTGACGCCTACCTAAAACCTGATTCCCACCACCATCCATCCCAGAAGAATCCCCTCATCAAAACGCTACACATAGAGCTCAGTGTATCTCCGACCATGAACACCTAACCAGTGAAGTAAAACACGTACACCAAGCTCTCAAGGCGAATGGATATTCTGATTAAACAATCCGCAAAGCCTTCACCCCAAGCGTGAGGAAGGAGCCATCTGAGGATCCAATCAAAACCATCACCCTGCCATACATAGCAGGGGTAACCACAAATATTTATAAAATCATGAAGAAATACAAGATCCAGGTCCGATATAACACAGTACATAAAATTCGTGACCTGATCCCATCTGTGAAGGACAAAATTCCTGACATGCAATATCGCGGCGTCTACAAACTAAGCTGTATCTGCGGCAGCAGTTACATTGGGGAAACCAAACGACATGTCTCGGGCCGTGTTCGTGAACATAAGGCAGATCTGAAACACGGCAGGACCAATACTTCTGCTGTGGCTGATCATTACTTTAATGCGCCATAATAATTACTTTAATGCGCCATAATAAGGCGCTGTAGGCAGCTGAGCTGCCACCACGCCCATGGACCGACAGGGGGCAGCCGAGAGAGAGCGAGGTGTGTAGGGGTTGACCGAAGGTCAAACCCCCGCCCCTCCGTGACCGGAGGTTGACACCCCAGACCCCCCAGGGGCTGGGGGCTGAGGGGGATGGGGACCCCCACCACTTCCTAAAACCCCTTAAGAATTAAGACCTACTAAGACCTTCTAGAAGGTTCTGTAGGGGGGATCATGAGGGGAGGGGTGACCTCGACCTGGGGATAAAAGGCCGGCCCTCGGGACGGGCCAGGGAGTGTTCGCCAACTCAAGCTTGAAGACATCTGAAGACCTGAAGACTGGACCAGCACCCGGGGACCCTCCCCGAGGCTCTCGCTAGAGCCGGGGTTGCAGCGGACCAGGGCGAGTCCCGTACCCCGGGGTGGGTCGGTCGGTCCAGTCTTCCCCTAGCCGCCGTCGCAAGGGACCGGCGTGTAGCGAAGCCCGGCGTGTGTAGGACACGCTAAAAGGGAGGCTGTCTCTCCCTTAGGCTATCGGGTGTTACAGTAGTGTTTAACAGAGTAGTGTTTAACAGAGTAGTCTTAACAGAGTGTTAAGAGTTATTACAATAAACGCGTTGCCTCCAGCAGACGTCTCCGTGTGGTTAGTTCGGGCCACAAAACTTGTATGTCACTGTCCCTCTCTCTGCATCTCTCTTTATGTCTCTGTCTCTCTATCTGTTTCTATCTCAGTCTGTGTATCTCTCTGTGTCTGTCTCTCTCTCCCTATGTCTCTGTATTAATGTTTCGTGTCTCTCTCTGCACTGCTTTTTTTGAATGTCCCTCTCTATCTCTGTGTCTGTCTCTATATATCTGTGGAAGTTCTTACGTTCCGTACATTGCCAACCGTGCTAATCGGAGGTGCGGGGGAAAGACAGCCTACTAAACACAAAAATAAGTTATAAAGAAATTAGTTTTCAATCTATATTTAAAATTGCATAGCTCCAGTGGCTTCCTAATATCGGGACAGCGTTCCAGACGGCCGTAAAACTGCATCAGAAAACACGTGATGCGGTGGCCATCTTTGTTCTATGGCCAGCCAAAAGCCACTGTGAGGATGACCGGAGTCTGCATGATGGTTTTTCTCTGTGTCTGTCTCTTTGTGTGTGTTTGTAGGCCTGGGCTCTGGGTTGTCCTTCATGCTTTCGGAGTCCCTGTCCCTCTGCTCACGATCATTAAGGACCTTCATGATGGTGAGCGGGCCTGGGTAAAACTACGTGGCTGGGAGTCAGAGCTATTCCCTGCACACCTTGGGGTGCGACAGGGATGTCCTCTGGCTCCCACATTATTTAACATCTATTTTGACCTCGTGGTTCGTGAAGCCTTCAATAGCTGTACCGGAGGAATCTCCATTTGGTACGGATACAATGGGAGGCTGATCGATGCCTGGGTAATTGCTGCTCACTCAGAGGAGGAGTTGGAGGCTCTGCTGCTGAACCTGGAGCTTGCCACCAAGAGGTGGGGCGTTACCATCAGCCCCAACAAAACTAAGCACCTGCCTGGGTATTTGTACCATCGGACACTCCACACCCACAACTCCAAATTGGTGATAGGGTAGTTGTGGAGAGAGTGGAGAGCTTCCCATACCTTGGCAATGTGCTCATGACCGGCTCCGCTTTAACAGCAGAGGTCTCACTCCGAATCAGTCAAGCGGCATTATATTTTCATTGGTTGCGTAACGCTGTGTGGAAGCTACCTGGTCTTTCACTCCGCACAAAGCCTCAGGTCTTCTCGGCCACGGTCATTCCCTCCCTTCTCTACGCTTGCAAAACGTGGACCCCCCTAATGGAACATCGTCGCCGGTTAGAAACATTTATGCTGGCCTGCCTACGATCCATCCTGGGTTTAACCAGGCTAGATTGTGTGAGGAGCTCACAAATCGTTGAAAGATGTGGACAAAGTCCCATTGGTGAGCTCCTCCGGCAGGCAAGGCTTCGTTGGCTGGATCATGTAGCCCGCATGCCCAGCCACCGCATGCCTAAACAGCTTTTGTTCAGCCGGATCTAGGTGGTGAAACGGGCGCGGACGGGCTAGAGAAGAGATGGATTGATGTGCTACATGAGGATGTGGACTTGCCGATGACTTGTACCAGCGGTGTCAAGATCGGCCTCGGTGGAGGAGGCTCGTGAAGGACGCTGCTACTGGGCAGTTGGAGGCAGTCACCCTCCAACAACAACAGACGGCGGAGGAGCGACGCTCACAACAACGAGCGGAGTGCCGGGTGGCTAAAGCACAGCAAGTTGACACAGTAGGGGGCACAGGTGGTGCATCAGCCAGTAGTCTCAGTCAGCAGACCCGTGGCATCTAGGTCTGCCCCGTGACCTCCTGCCAGCGGGTTTTCGACACTTCACGTGACCTCAAGGTGCACATAGCCTGGCACAAGCGTCATGGTGATGTCACTGCCACTTAGTGGCGAATGGCGGTTGTTGTTGTGTTTGTTTCTCACTTTATTCCTACGTCTCTCACTGCCTATTTCTGTGTCTATCTTTCGCTGTGTGTGTTTCTCTCCGTGTCTTTCTCTCTACCCCTATTTGCCCATGGCGATGCCCTCATTATTTTCATTACAAATTTTCGACCATGAGTAGCCGCCCCGATCGTCCATTCCTAAGTCCAGTCCTGACTTAAGTGCTAAAACATTTTACAATACGAGAATCACAGTCACATCCACCTCATGTAAATACTGTACCATATACTTAGCATGAAGACGTACCTAATCAGGCCTATTGACCATGTAGAGTGGTGAAAGTTTCCGTGGAAAAATATTATAAAGTAATTGTAGCTCCCTGTGGAATCAATGTTAGAGGAACTAGAATATGCATGCTCATATGTATACCTAGGGGAGTTATTGAAGGCATACCGGGATCATAGACAGGATATAAGAGAGGGGGAGGACGTTAGATCGGAGTGCTTCTGAATATCAACATAGCTATGTGCTCAGGGAATCACGTTAACAAACGGTGCATCTATCAACTGCTGTGACGTATGGCTCAGACACACCGACATATCAAATGAGTGCAGCTAATACTTGGACGAGGAAGACAATGACAATGATCTCTGGATTAATGTATCAACATCTGCGTACTGAAGAAGGAAAACGAATGCATGGAAATGTAAAACATTAGAATTATCTGAGATTGAAAACATCGCTAGACCTGCTGCTGGCGGATGGTTCGTAGGGACGCAGTTATGTATCCCACCAGTAATTTAATTCGTCACGATTCAGAATTTACCATTTCATTTATTATTTGCTCATGCCTCGTTGTTTTTACCGTCTCCTGTGTACACACGCACACAACAAAAGCTGGGTGCTGGCGGCTACGCTGCTGCACGTGGCTGCTGCACTGTGGAGGCAGCAGCGAGGGTCGGTGGATCACCGCACTTCGATGTTGTGAAACTCCCTTGCCGTGGGCGTCGAGGAGGTGCCATGCCCTATTAGTTCAAGACAAAGCAAACGATGGGCTCGCTTCGACATTCAGCGTCTCATCAGCAGTCAGGCTTGCCCCAACCAACGTTGGTGAATCGCAAGATACTAAAGATGCTAATAAGCAAAGACGCCACACCCCCGATAACTTCAAGATAATGGGTCCGAGTTTTCACGCAAAATGGTATACTGTACTGTAATGTATTCTGATATAAAGTACACATTACTCAATTGGGATTATACATAGCCACCCACCTACTGTGAAAACTGGCAGGACCCTCCTGAAAAAGAGTCACGAGGCTCACTCAGTGAGGCAGCGGTGGCCCTGGACCCGCTGCTGCCAGCAATCGGCGCCCCCAAACCCCAGGGGCAGATCGAGGCTGAGTTTTTTGGTAAAGGGAAACATTTTGCCCCTATTTTCCGTTTAATGTTTTATTTTTGTATTTTTTTTAAAGAGGCATAATTATTCGGTTTGTCCATCGGTCAGAAATCTTGACAAATAAATTAGTTTTTTTCCCTCGAATTTGGCACCCCACTTAACTTGGCGCCCTAGACGACCGCCTAGATAGCCTACATGGACGTGTCGCGCCTGCAGTGAGGCTTTCCTGGGTAAACAAGCCTCATACTGGTAGGAACCTCCTGGTTACACCAGCCCACAGGGGATTATTGTGTCCGTCCGTCTGTCGTGCATCACAAAATGGGAGGGGTGGGGCTGGGTGTAGAGGGGAGGGTGGGGAGGGGCTGGGTGGGGAGGGGCTGAGTGGGGAGGGTGGGGAGGGACTTTGGTGGGGAGGGTGGAGCTGGGTGGTGGGCGGGAGGGGTGGGGCTGGGTGGGGAGGGGCTGGTCATCCCGTGGTGCCCTTATAAAACTCAACGTTTAACCTACTCTACGGCTTGTGCCCGCCCTCACAGTCGGGCATATTTGCGGAATACACCATGTGGTGCCGCTGTTGACCCTGGCCATTGAACGAGCAACCCAACGTTCCTACCAGCTCCCTCCGCAGGAATGTGTTAATCATCATGATCACACTTGACACCACTCGCTTGTGGCCGTCTGATGCGTATTGTCTCCACGGCACAGTAGCGTGTTTAGTCCAGCAGGGGGTGCTGCGGCAATGTTGTTGACGCACGTGTTGACTTCACGTGCTATGAAGAAGAACAATTGAAGCAATTGGCGGGACCCCGGGGTCCCATCACTGCCCCGGGGTGGGAAAAACCGCGTAGCGACACGAGTCTTGCCTTACCGACAACACAACTAGCGTCAATTGATTGGCCTCGTCGAGAACTACTCGGGACACTAAGTTTCGTAAAAAGTAGAAAAATTACATAAACACGTTAAATTCACTGCCTGGGGGGCGGGGCTCGCCTTGGCAAAGAAGCCGAGGATCGACGGCTGACCGGAGGGCGTCGTCGCCCCCCGGGGCTCGCGTTTGCCCGGTGGGTTGGCGCCCATCGTGTCGATCGCCGCCTGCTGCTGCTGGCGCTTGTTGGTGCGAGTCTGGGCGGGCGGCGCGTTGCTGTCGGGGTCACGAGTGGGCGGACTGAAAAATAATAATTATTGACCTGATTTTTGCGGGACCCCAGGGTCCCGCCAAATAATTCAATTGTCCAAATGTCGCGTATTAAAAAATAAATACTTTTAAGACCACAGTTTGTTGTTACGAATTGTCGCTGAGTTGTCATTGCACTGCAGAACGTGACTTGTTTTTCTTTTATCTAGGTCAAGAGTCATAACATAGGCAATGTGCAATTCCAAAGACCCCCATGGATGATCATGGTGGGTGTTTCAGATTGCCATCAAACACCCTACCTGTCACACACTGGATTATAATTTTTAAAATCTGAGATAAATTCATACGTCGTACAAAGTTCACATTTAATACCATAGCCAACTGGATTAAAACGGTCAAAATGAGTTATCTTTCGGCTCTGTACGTTGAGAACTACTCAAATTAATGCTGCAAAAACACACCGGCTTATGTGAGCCGATTCATAATCTGTGCCATAACTCACACAACGTGTCTCCCTTGTTGCCTCTCTCTCCAGAGGCTGTCCCCACTCCTTGCCTTGGCCTCGCCCCTCCACCAGTTGGCCCTGTTCAGCTCCATCCACCACATGAACCACAGATGTTTCTTTAATCTAGTTTAGAGGCTATATGCAGTTGTTATAGGTCATTACCAGTGCCATAGGTTATCGGTTTCTGGTTAAAATCAGCTGGATCTGTAAAATGAAAATTACAGGAAGCCCTCGACTTACGAACACCCGACTTAAGAATACCCGACTTAGGAACACCCGACTAACGAACACTAGTACTTAAGAATCCGCGAAATTTCGTGAAACTGAACGTTCGTAAATCGAGGGATACCTTTATAGAGTGAGAGACAAGGTAGGGGCGATGAGAAGTTTCCTGTTGCCCGGGAAAGCAAACGCGGTGTGGAAGGCAGGGCATGTGGAAGGAGGGAAGTTGTGAGATGTGATGAGGCTAAGGTTGACTCAACCTCAAATTCTTACCTGGTGCGATGTGTAAATATCGTCACTGGGGAGATAAAGACGGCCGGGCGTGGTGCTGGCCACCCATCCCTCGTGTGCCATTCAGGCCTTCATAGGTGCTGGCTTATTGCACTTGCCCCAACAGTCTGTTAAGGCTATACGGGTGATCTTTGTCTGTATAATGAATGCCATGGATTTGGGCATAGGCAAAGGAATCTAGCATTTCTTATCAATCCATGCACTTCCTCCCACCACTCTCCCTAAAATAAGAATAATTAGTGAATATGCACACCGTTAATTACCCACGTGGGGAGCCATATCAGCGCTAAAAATCCGTTTATTTGTCAGTGGGCAAACGTACAAAATAAGCAGGGGATCAAATACGTTTTTCCCTCTGTATGTGGGACAGGGATGTTCTCCAGCTCCCACATTAAGTTAATCTTCTATATGAATAAAAATTAAAATGCTCGTTTGTTCAAAATCTTAAATCTCCGAATTTTCTTCACCGATTGCTTTGAAATTTTGACATAACGTTGCATTCGAATACACGTATGTTTTTATATACCTACTATGTTTTTATATACCTACTATTATATAGATGTCACACCTATGACAGATAAAAATATACTCATTGGCTTTTTCGGTAAAAATATGCTTTTTTTGAATAACAGCGCCATCTGTTGGACGTAAAAGCAACACACGCTAAATTAAATATTTTACGATTCCATTTCATATTCTTTCGTTCTATTCAGTAAAGTCACGTAGGTAAAAAAAATAAACAACAAAAATCACGACGTTTCGGCCACAACACAAGCGGCCTTCATCAGGTGAAGGGACCAGCCTGTCTCGGAGACTGCGTTGGAGTGAAACAGAGCCAAGCTCAGACCACGACCTTTAAGCTGTGTGAGAGGGATTAAGGTGCCTCGACAAAGGAATTAGCATAAAAAATAGCATTTGATTGGCGGACTTAGCATGATGAAAGGTGTAGCACGCGGCAGTGCACCTTTAAGCTACGTGAGAGGGATTAAGGTGCCTTGACAAAGGAATTAGCGTAAAAATTAGCATTTCATTGGAGGACTTATCATGATGAAAGGTGTAGCACTGTGATCGGCACCGGCAGTGCACCCCCCTGTGCTGCGAAAGTTTGGGGTACCACTACTTGAAAAAATATACTGCACCAATGAAAATTAGTTTAATGTTTGGTTCGATTTAGAACATCTTTCCAATGGTTGCTTAATTTGAAACCATCTTCTCGGTTGAAATTGTGTCTGTTTGTAGATCTGAATTGCCTCGTGAACAAATCTCTGATAAAAACCTGTGGGTTTGCAAAGAACCTTGGTGTCGGAGAAAATTATATCGTGATCACCCACAGCGTTGTAACAGTGATCAGCCACGGCAGAAGAATTCGTTCTGCCGTGTTTCAAATCTGATTTGTGCTCGCGAATTCGGTCAGAGACATGTCGCTTCGTCTCCCCGATATAGCAATCACCGCAGGTACAACTCAATTTGTAAACCCCGGGGTACTGTGAGTCAGGAATGACATCCTTCACGGATGGGATCAGATCACGAATTTTATGTACTGTATTGAACCGGACCTGGATCTTGTGTTTATTTAGAATTTTGGAAATCTTTTTAGTAACGCCTGCTATATATGGTAGTGTGATGGTTTTGACCGGAGTATCAAGTGGTTGTTTCTGTATGGAGGGAGAAACAGCTTGGCGGATGGTACGGTCAGAGTATCCATTCCTTTTGAGGGCCAGGTGTACATGTTTTAATTCACTGGTCACGTGGTGTTGGTCCGAAATGCAATGAGCCCTGTGGTATGAAGTTGCGTGCTGAAGAAGGAAAACGAATGCATGGAAATGTAAAACATTTTGTGAGATTGAAAACATCGCTAGACCTCTATTTAAAGCTTTCGTGACTGCAAGGATTCGTCTTCTTTGGTTCTTTCGGTAAAGTCACATAGAATGAGAATAAAATAATAAATTGATAAAATAAAATAACACAATAATATTCTCACGACGTTTCGGCCACAACACAAGCGGCCTTCATCAGGTGAAGGGACGAGACTCTCTGGAGGACAGCGCTGGAGTGAAAAAGCCACGCTCAGATCGCGACCTTTAAGCTGTGTGAGAAGAAACAAAGCGCCTTGACAAAGGAATTAGCATAGAATTTAGCATTGAAATGGCTGAGTGATTAGCTTGTGACTGGTCACAGAAATGGCTATGTTAAAGTTAAAGCATACACATCCGCAGAGGCATCCCTTGACAAAGGAATTAGCATATAATTTTGCATTGAAATAGCTAAGTTAAAGCATACACATCCGCAGAGGCACCCCTTGACAAAGGAATTAGTATAGAATTTAGCATTGAAATAGCTGAGTGATTAGCTTGTAACTGGTCACAGAAATAGCTATGTTAAAGTCAGAGCATATACATTCACAGAGGCACCTAGTACAAATCAAACAAGAGAATTTAGCATTGAAATAACTAGGCGAATTCCGAGATAAGAGCGAAGCTAGTTCTAGCTAGAATTCGTTTTGCATTGAGAGAAGTTGCAGCAGCAGAGGTTAGTGTAAATGCGGTTGGTATTACCTTAGAGTCGCGGCATCTCTTCAGAAACGTGAGAGACTCGATTAGTTGAGCCTTCTTATCCCGGAGTCTGTTGAATGATCTTAAGGTTGTTTGAAATCCCTCCCCTCCCTCTGTATGTGGGACAGGGATGTTCTCCAGCTCCCACATTATTGAGTTAATCTTCTATATGAATAAATATTAAAATGCTCGTTTGTTTAAAAGTCTTAAATCTCCGAATGTTCTTCACCGATTGCTTTGAAATTTTGACACAACGTTGCATTCTAATACACGCATGTCTTTTATATACCTACTATGTTTTTATATACATACTATTATATAGATGTCACACCTGTGACAGGTAAAAATATACTCATTGGCTTTTTCGGTAAAAACATGCTTTTTTAATAACAGCGCCATCTGTTGGACGTAAAAGCAACACACGCTATACTAAATATTTTACGATTCCATTTCATATTCTTTCGTTCTATTCGGTAAAGTCACCTAGGTAAAAAAATAAAACAACAAAAATCACGACGTTTCGGCCACAACACAAGCGGCCTTCATCAGGTGAAGGGACCAGCCTGTCTCGAAGACTGCGCTGGAGTGAAACAGAGCTAAGCTCAGACTACGACCTTTAAGCTGTGTGAGAGGGATTAAGGTGCCTCGACAAAGGAATTAGCATAAAAAATAGCATTTGATTGGCGGACTTAGCATGATGAAAGGTGTAGCACACGGCAGTGCACCTTTAAGCTGTGTGAGAGGGATTAAGGTGCCTTGACAAAGGAATTAGCGTAAAAAATAGCATTTGATTGGCGGACTTATCATGATGAAAGGTGTAGCACTGTGATCGGCACCGGCAGTGCACCCGCCTGTGCTGCGAAAGTTTGGGGTACCACTACTTGAAAAAATATACTGCACCAATGAAAATTAGTTTAATGTTTGGTTCGATTTAGAACATCTTTCCAATGGTTGCTTAATTTGAAACCATCTTCTCGGTTGAAATTGTGTCTGTGTTTGTAGATCTGAATTGCCTCGTGAACAAATCTCTGATAAAAACCTGTGGGTTTGCAAGAACCTTGGTATAGGAGAAAATTATATCGTGATCACCCACAGCGTTGTAACAGTGATCAGCCACGGCAGAAGAATTCGTTCTGCCCGTGTTTCAAATCTGATTTGTGCTCGCGAATTCGGTCAGAGACATGTCGCTTCGTCTCCCCGATATAGAATTCACTACAGGTACAACTCAATTTGTAAACCCCGGGGTACTGTGAGTCAGGAATGACATCCTTCACGGATGGGATCAGATCACGAATTTTATGTACTGTATTGAACCGGACCTGGATCTTGTGTTTGTTTAGAATTTTGGAAATCTTTTTAGTAACTCCTGCTATATATGGTAGTGTGATGGTTTTGACCGGAGTATCAAGTGGTTGTTTCTGTATGGAGGGAGAAACAGCTTGGCGGATGGTACGGTCAGAGTATCCATTCCTTTTGAGGGCCAGGTGTACATGTTTTAATTCACTGGTCAGGTGGTGTTGGTCCGAAATGCAATGAGCCCTATGGTATAAAGTTTTGATGAGATAATTATTTTGGGCTGGGTGGTGGTGGGAATCAGGCTTCAAGTAGGAATCTGTGTGGGTGGGTTTCCTGTAGACAGAATGCCCCAATGAGCCATCAGGTCTCCTCTCAAACAGAACATCCAAGAATGGTAGCTTGCCATTTTTCTCCACTTCCATGGTGAATTTGATGGCGGGATGTCTGGAAGTGATGTGGTGTAGGAAAAGGTTCAGAGCTGGGAGGCCATGTGGACAAATGACGAAAGTGTCATCCACATATCTCTTCCACAGGGAAGGTCTGAGGGTGGAAGTCTGGATGGCGTCCGATTCAAATTTCTCCATGAAAACATTGGCTATCACTGGTGACAAGGGGGAACCCATGGGAGTACCCTCATTTTGCTTGTACAAGGAACCATTCCAAGTGAAGTAGGTGTTGGTGAGGCAGTGCCTGACCAGCGTAGGTACCTCGGGGTTTAGTCCATGTTGGACCACATTTTCAATTATATCAGTGGTATCAGGTACCGGGACCTTGCTGAACAAGGAGACCACATCGAAGCTGACAAGGATATCGTCAGGGGACAGTACAACGTCTTTGACCATAGAAACCAATTGGGCTGAGTTAAGTACTGCTGAGGAGGTCTTGCCAGTGAAAGGTAGCAAGGTATCCGACAGAAAACGTGCTAGCTTATAGGTAGGGGAGTTGATCGTGGATACGATGGGTCGTAGTGGAGTGCCTTCTTTATGAATCTTTGGAAGACCATAGAATCTAGGGGGTCCTGCAGCAGGTTTTAGGGAGGGACGTTTAGTTGGTTCAATTAGGGAGGTCGAACTTGTGATGATCTTGTTGGTTTTTATAGTTAGGCTATTAGTAGGGTCATTTTTATCCATAATTATGCCCTTATCGGCTGAGAAGATGACTATATCACGTCTCTCTGTTAATTTCGCGAGTTCAGAGCGTTCATCTTTGCTGATGTTGCTAACGGGTTTCTTAGCATTCTTAAGAATAGTAGCTATTTCAGCTCTCGCGACGTCTGCTTGGATGTGTCCTATACCTTTGAGGGCTACATCGACCTGAGAAATGATATCATCTATCGGTATATGTTTTGGGGTGACAGCGAAATTTAGTCCTTTAGCCAATACTCTTTTCAGATTGTCCGAAATCGGGGTGCTACTCTGATTGATAACAATTTTGTTAGCGTCTAGTTTTGTGATCTGTGGAACCGGGTTTTTCTTTGATAGGTGGTTGAATTTAGCAATTAGGTTAGCTTTGCAATTGATTGAAAGTGAATCGGCAGAAGAAGCAGTCATGTTGTCTATGTGGTTCCAATCAGAAGGTGATATGTTTTGTGTTAACGTTAAATGAGCTTGTAGGAGAGTCCTGTCTAAAGTATCGAGTTCAAAACGGAGTAGTCTTATCCTCTCTGAGATTAAAGAGAGGCTGGCCTTAAACAGAATCTGTTTAGAGTTCGGTGAGGACACAGCAGCAGAAGTGAGTGTGAAGGCGATGGGTATTACCTTGTGGTCGCGGCATCTTTTGAGGAAGGTTAGCGTCTCGATGAGCTGTGACTTCTTGTCCCGTTGTCTGTTAAAAGCTCTAACAGAATGGTGAAAACCCTCCCCGTAGAGGCTATCAATTCTAGATCTGAAGCTTTCGTGACTGCAAGGATCCATACTCTTTGGTTCTATTCGGTAAAGTCACGTAGGTAAAAAAATAAAACAACAAAAATCACGACGTTTCGGCCACAACACAAGCGGCCACACAGCTTAAAGGTGCACTGCCGCGTGCTACACCTTTCAGCATGCTGAGTCCGCCAATCAAATGCTAATTTTTATGCTAATTCCTTTGTCGAGGCACCTTAATCCCTCTCACACAGCTTAAAGGTCGTAGTCTGAGCTTGGCTCTGTTTCACTCCAGCGCAGTCTTCGAGACAGGCTGGTCCATTCACCTGATGAAGGCCGCTTGTGTTGTGGCCGAAACGTCGTGATTTTTGTTGTTTTAATTTTTTACCTAGGTGACTTTACCGAATAGAACCAAAGAGTATGGATCCTTGCAGTCACGAAAGCTTCAAATCTAGAATTGAATATTATTCAGTCTAACATTCAAAGCGAGGCAGTCACATACAAGTCCGTCGACACTGTTGTGGAAGCAGATGAAGCGGTTAATTATCCTAAATAATTTTTGAATTCACTCGATCTGCCAGGGATGCCACCGCACGTACTGCAATTGAAAATCGGCGTGCCAATTATCATGTTGCGAAATATCAACCAGCCAAAGCTTTGCAACGGCACGCGGCTTGCAGTAAAAAAAAATAATGAGCGACGTCGTTGAAGCAACAATCTTGACAGGACCTTTCAAAGGTGAAGATGTCCTCATTCCTCGCATTCCTATGATTCCAACGGATATGCCATTTCAATTTAATAGATTGCAATTCCCAATTCGATTGGCGTTTGCAATCACCATCAACAAAGCTCAGGGCCAATCTTTAGAATTGTGCGGTTTAGATGTAGACACGGATTGCTTCTCACATGGATAGACAATCTCTATATCTACACAGACAATGGAACAACAAAAACGATTGTATACCCACAAGCATTGTGAAATTAAATATTTTAGAAACTTGCGCTTTCTCTTTTCTTTCTTTGCCATTTAACCAGACTGAGCCACAGCAACGCGTGGCGGGTACAGCTAGTATCTAATAAAAAAATAATTATTTAATCTAATAAAGAATAATTATTTCATATTTTAATAGCAAATGCTAAGACATACATATTCACCATCATTTTACAAAAAAAAAACTGAAGGCACCCAATGGGTTCTCTCTTATCTCCGGTTGTGGCCAATATTTTCATGGAAATATCTGAGACGGACGCCATCCAGGCATCCACTCTACGCCCGTCCTTGTGGAAGAGGTACGTGGATGACACGTTTGTCATCTGGCCACATGGCCGACCGGCTCAACCACATCAATTCCATACACCCAGCCATCAAATTCACCATGGAGGTAGAAAAGGATGGCATGCTAACTTTCTTGGATGTCTTAATCAAAAAGAGACCAGATGGCTCAATGAGCCACTCTGTCTACAGGAAAGTAACCCATACTGACGCCTACCTAAAACCTGATTCCCACCACCATCCATCCCAGAAGAATTCCCTCATCAAAACGCTACACATAGAGCTCAGTGTATCTCTGACCATGAACACCTAACCAGTGAACTAAAACACGTACACCAAGCTCTCAAGGCGAATGGATATTCTGACTACACAATCCGCAAAGCCTTCACCCCAAGCGTGAGGAAGGAGCCATCTGAGGATCCAATGAAAACCATCACCCTGCCATACATAGCAGGGGTAACCACAAATATTTATAAAATCATGAACAAACACACGATCCAGGTCAGATTTAACACAGTACATAAAATTCGTGACCTGATCCCATCTGTGAAGGACAAGTTTCCTGACATGCAATATGCCGGCGTCTACAAACTAAGCTGTATCTGCGGAAGCAGTTACATTGGGGAAACCAAACGACATGTCTCGGACCGTGTTCGTGAACATAAGGCAGATCTGAAACACGGCAGGACCAATACTTCTGCTGTGGCTGATCATTACTTTAATGATCCATAATAAGGCGCTATAGGCAGCTGACCTGCCACCACGCTCATGGGCCGACAGGGGGCAGCCGAGAGAGAGCGAGGTGTGTAGGGGTTGACCAAAGGTCAAACCCCCGCCCCTCCGTGACCGGAGGTTGACACCCCAGACCCCCCAGGGGCTGGGGGCTGAGGGGGATGGGGACCCCCACCACTTCCTAAAACCCCTTAATAATTAAGACCTACTAAGACCTTCTAGAAGGTTCTGGAGGGGAGGGGTGACCACCACCTGGGGATAAAAGGCCAGCCCTCGGGACGGGCCAGGGAGTGTTTGCCAACTCAAGCTTGAAGACATCTGAAGACCTGAAGACTGGACCAGCACCCGGGGACCCTCCCCGAGGCTCTCGCTAGAGCCGGGGTTGCAGCGGACCAGGGCGAGTCCCGTACCCCGGGGTGGGTCGGTCGGTCCAGTCTTCCCCTAGCCGCCGTCGTAAGGGACCGGCGTGTAGCGTAGCCCGGCGTGTGTAGGACACGCTAGAAGGGAGGCTGTCTCTCCCTTAGGCTATCAGGTGTTACAATAGTGTTTAACAGAGTAGTGTTTAACAGAGTAGTCTTAACATAGTGTTAAGAGTTGTTACAATAAACGAGTATCCTCCAGCAGACGTCTCCGTGTGGTTAGTTAGGGCCACAACACTTGTATGTCACTGTCCATATCTCTGCATCTCTCTTTATGTCTCTGTCTCTCTATCTATTTCTATCTCAGTCTGTGTATCTCTGTCTGTCTCTCTCTCCCTATGTCTCTGTATTAATGTTTCGTGTCTCTCTCTGTACTGCTTTTTTGAATGTCCCTCTCTATCTCTGAGTCTGTCTCTATATATGTGGAACTTCTTTCGTGCCGTACATTGCCAACCGTGCTAATCGGAGGTGCGGGGGAAAGACAGCCTACTAAACACAAAAATAAGTTATAAAGAAATTAGTTTTCAATCTATATTTAAAATTGCATAGCTCCAGTGGCTTCGTAATATCGGGACAGCGTTCCAGACGGCCGTAAAACTGCATCAGAAAACACGTGATGTGGTGGGCGTCTTTGTTCTATGGCCAGCCAAAAGCCACTGTGAGGATGACCGGAGTCTGCATGATGGTTTTTCTCTGTGTCTGTGTCCCTTTGTGTGTGTGTGTTTGTGGCCTGGGCTCTGGGTTGTTCTTCATGCTTTCGGAGACCCTGTCCCTCTGCTGACGATCATTAAGGACCTTCATGATGGTGAGCGGGCCTGGGTAAAACTACGTGGCCTGGAGTCAGAGCTATTCCCTGTACACCTTGAGGTGCGACAGGGATGTCCTCTGGCTCCCACATTATTTAACATCTATTTTGACCACGTAGTTTGTGAAGCCTTCAATAGCTGTACCGGAGGAATTTCCATTTGGTACGGATACAATGGGAGGCTGATCGATGCCCGGGTAATTGCTGCTCACTCAGAGGAAGAGTTGGAGGCTCTGCTGCTGAACCTGGAGCTTGCCACCAAGAGGTGGGGCGTTACCATCAGCCCCACCAAAACTAAGCACCTGCCTGGGTATTTTGTACCATCGGACACTCCACCCCCACAACTCCCAATTAGTGATAGGGCAGTTGTGGAGAGAGTGGAGCGTTTCCCATACCTTGGCAGTGTGCTCATGACCGTCTCCACTTTAACAGCAGAGGTCTCACCCCGAATCAGTCGAGCGGCATTATATTTTCATCGGTTGCGTAACGCTGTGTGGAAGCTTCCTGGTCTATCACTCCGCACAAAGCTTCAGGTCTTCTCGGCAACGGCCATTCCCTCCCTTCTCTACGCTTGCGAAACGTGGACCCCCCTAATGGAACATGTTCGCCGGTTAGAAACATTTATGCTGGCCTGCCTACGATCCATCCTGGGTTTAACCAGGCTAGGTTGTGTGAGGAGCTCACAAATCGTTGAAAGATGTGGACAAAGTCCCATTGGTGAACTCCTCCGGCAGGCAAGGCTGCATTGGCTGGGTCATGTAGCCCGCATGCCCAGCCACCGCATACCTAAACAGCTTTTGTTCAGCCGGATCGAGGGGGCTAAACGGGCGTGGCACGGGCTAGAGAAGAGATGGAGTGATGTGGTACAGGAGGACGTGGAGCTGAGTGGACTTGCCGATGACTGGTACCAGCGGTGTCAAGATCGGCCTCTGTGGAGGAGGCTCGTGAAGGACGCTGCTACTGGGCAGTTGGAGGCAGTCGCCCTCCAACAACAACGGAGGGCGGAGGAGCGACGCTCACAACAACGAGCGGAGTGCCGGGTGGCTAAAGCACAGCAAGTTGGCACAGTAGGGGGCACAGGTGGTGCATCAGCCAGTCGTCTCAGTCAGTAGACCCGTGGCATCTAGGTCTGCCCCGTGACCTCCTGCCAGCGGGTTTTCGACACTTCACGTGACCTCAAGGTGCACATAGCCTGGCACAAGCGTCGTGGTGACGTCACCGCCACTTAGTGGCGAATGGCGGTTGTTGTTGTTGTGTTTGTTTCTCACTTTACTCCTGTCTCTCACTGCCTATTTCTGTCTATCTTTCGCTGTGTGTTTCTCTCCGTGTCTTTCTCTCTACCCCTATTTGCCCATGGCGATGCCCTCATTATTTTCCATTACAAATTTTCGCCCATGAGTAGCCGCCCCGATCGTCCATTCCTAAGTCCAGTCCTGACTTTAGTGCTAAAACATTTTACAATACGAGAATCACAGTCACATCCACCTCATGTAAATACTGTACCATATACTTAGCATGAAGACGTACCTAATCAGGCCTATTGACCATGTAGAGTGGTGAAAGTTTCTGTGGGAAAATATTGTAAAGTCATTGTAGCTCCCTATGCAATCAATGTTGGAGGAACTAGATTATACATGCTCATATGTATACCTAGGGGAGTTATTGAAGGCAGACCGGGATCATAGACAGGACATAAGAGAGGGGAACGACGTCAGATCGGAGTGCTTCTGAATATCAACATAGCTATGTGCTCAGGGAATCACGTTTACAAACGGTGCATCTATCACCTGCTGTGACATATGGCTCAGACACACCGACATATCAAATGAGTGCAGCTAATACTTGGACGAGGAAGACATTGACATATGATCTCTGGATTAATGTATAAGCATCTGCGTGCTGAAGAAGGAAAATGAATGTATGGAAATGTAAAACATTAGAATGATCTGAGATTGAAAACATCGCTAGACCTGCTGCTGGCGGATGGTTCGTAGGGACGCAGTTATGTAGTCCACCAGTAATTTAATTCGTCACGATTCAGAATTTACAATTTCATTTATTACTTGCTCATGCCTCGTTGTTTTTACCGTCTCCTGTGTACACACGCACACAACAAAAGCTGGGCGGTGGCGGCTACGCTGCTGCACGTGGCTGCTGCACTGTGGAGGCAGCAGCGAGGGTCGGTGGATCACCGCACTTCGATGTTGTGAAACTCCCTTGCCGTGGGCGTCGAGGAGGTGCCATGCTCTGGCTATGCCAGGAGAAGGCGGTAAAGGAAGAATGTGGACTGCATGGGATTGATCGTTTGCCCCCTTCGCACGCATGGGCGCCACGGTGGTGAGATGTTAACTACCTCGCATGGTATACAGGAGGTCATGGATTCGATCCCGACCCAGACGCCTGCTGTATATTTGGAGTTTGCATGTCTCTGTCTCCCCGTGGTCGCGTGGATTTTTTCCGGGTCCTCCGGTTTTTACCTCCGCAGATACAGAATAAACGAGCGTTTTGAGTATTTCACTGCTGTAAATTTCCACAAGATAAGCCACTTCGTTGAGCTATCATTTGAGGCCAGGTCGTTTCTGCAAAAAAGAGCTGTATAGCTGAGTGAGCTTCACGTGGTGAACATTTTTTTATTTGGTTATTCTTCAGGTGCTCCGGTTTCCTCCCACATTAACTGGCCCACACCACCTCAAACTGTAGAGGACCGCAGAGCTTGGGCAATCGTTGGCGCCGACTCCTCGCCTGGCTGCTGCCTTCCCGCTCATCTGTGGTTCCTCCTCGCGCCTCCGAGTCGTTGTCCTCTCTGCGAGAGCGAGCGAGTGATGTGCGGTAGCGGCGTGTTGCAAGTTGACATTGTTATTATTGACACACACACTAGAGGACGGATAAGGTGGCGTGACCTCACATGCATGACAACTGACCCATCGCCAGACACCGCTCACCATGCGGGCACTCACCACTCACCAGATATCATTCACCTGGCACACACATGATATACTCATCAACCACCACGCACCACTCACCTGATCCGAACCACACATTCCAGGCATTTGCCATTCACTCGCACACAAACTCACACCATTCTCACCTATTCGTCCATAACATTGACAAAAAACACGTCTCATTCACAATCCTGTATCTGTCTCATCGCATAAAACAACAAAATCAATGTTTTTTTTTTATCCCATCGGCCCCAAGGTCTTCGTGGAGTGCATAATATCAGCAGTATTAGTTCAATACAAAGCAAGCTATGGGCTCGATTAGACATTCAGCGTCTCATCAGCAGTCAGGCTTGCCCCAACCAACGTTGGTGAATCGCAAGATACTAAAGATGCTAATAAGCAAAGACGCCCCACCCCCGATAACTTCAAGATAATGGGTCCGAGTTTTCACGCAAAATGGTATACTGTACTGTAATAGATTCTGATATACAGCACACATTACTCAATTGGGATTATAGATAGCCACCCCCTACTGTGAAAACTGGCAGGACCCTCCTGAAAAAGAGCCACGAGACTCACTCAGTGAGGCAGCGGTGGCCCTGGACCCACTGTTGCCAGCAATCGGCGCCCCCCAAACCCCAGGGGCAGATCGAGGCTGAGTTTTTTGGTAAACTGGGAAACATTTTGCCCCTATTTTCCGTTTAATGGTTTTTAAAGAGGCATATTTATTCGATTTGTCCGTCTGTCCAATCAATCAATTGTCAGAAATGTTGAGAAATTATTTTTTTCCTCGAATTTGGCACCCCACTTAACTTGGCTCCCTAGACGACCGCCTAGATAGCCTACATGGACGTGTCGCGCCTGCAGTGAGGCTTTCCTGGGTAAACAAGCCTCATACTGGTAGGAACCTCCTGGTTACACCAGCCCACAGGGGATTATTGTGTCCGTCCATCCGTCGTGCATCAAAAAATAGGAGGGGTGGGGCTGGGTGGAGAGGGGAGGGTGGGGAGGGGCTGAGTGGGGAGGGGAGGGTGGGGAGGGGCTGGATGGGGAGGGAGGGGAGGGTGGGGAGGGGCTGAGTGGGGAGGGTGGTGAGGGTGGGGCTGGGTGGGGGTAGGGAGGGGTGGGGCTGGGTGGGGAGGAGCTGGTCACCCTGTGGTGCCCTTATAAAACTCAACGTTTAACCTACTCACGCCGGCTTGTACCCGCCCTCACAGTCGGGCATATTTGCGGAATACACCACGTGGTGCCGCCGTTGACCCTGGCCATTGACCGAGCAACCCAACGTTCCTACCAGCTCCCTCCGCAGGAATGTGTTAATCATCATGATCACACTTGACACCACTCGCTTGTGGCCGTCTGATGCGTATTGTCTCCGCGACACAGTAGCGTGTTTAGTCCAGCAGGGGGTGCTGCGGCAATGTTGTTGACGCACGTGTTGGCTTCACGTGCTATGAAGAAGAACAATTGACCAAATGTCGTGTATTAAAAAATAAATACTTTTAAGACCACAGTTTTTTATTTACGAATTTTCGCTGAGTAGTCATTGCACTGCAGCACGTGACTTTTTTATTGTATCTAGGTCAAGAGTCATAACATAGGCAATGTGCAATTCCAAAGACCCCCATGGATGATTATGGTGGGTGTTTCAGATTGCCATCAAACACCCTACCTGTGTCACGCACTGGATTCTATTTTTTTTTTTAATCTGAGATAAAATTCATACGTCGTACAAAGTTCACATTTAATACCATAGCCAGCTGGATTAATACGGTCAAAATGAGTTATCTTTCGGCTCTGTACGTTGGCAACTACTCAAATTAATGCTGCCAAAACACACCGGCTTATGTGAGCCGATTCATAATCTGCGCCATAACTCACACACGTGTCTCCCTTGTTGCCTCTCTCTCCAGAGGCTGTCCCCACTCCTTCCCTTGGCCTCGCTCCTCCACCAGCGGGCCCTGTTCAGCTCCATCCACCACATGAACCACAGATGTTTCTTTAATCTAGTTTAGAGGCTATAAGCAGTTGTTATAGGTCATTACCAGTGCCATAGGTTATCGGTTTCTGGTAAAAATCAGCTGGACCTGTAAAATGAAAATTACAGGCAGCCCTCGACTTACGAACACCCGACTTAAGAATACCCGCCTTAGGAACACCCGACTGACGAACACTAGTACTTAAGAATCCGCGAAATTTCGTGAAACTGAACGTTCGTAAATCGAGGGATACCTGTATAGAGTGAGAGACAAGGTAGGGGCGATGAGAAGTTTCCTGTTGCCCGGGAAAGCAAACGCGGTGTGGAAGGCAGGGCATGTGGAAGGAGGGAAGTTGTGAGATGTGATGAGGCTAAGGTTGACTCAACCTCAAATTCTTACCTGGTGCGATGTGTAAATATCGTCACTGGCAAGATAAAGACGGGCGGGCGTGGTGCTGGCCACCCATCCCTCGTGTGCCGTTCAGGCCTTCATAGGTGCTTGCTTATAGCACTTGCCCCAACAGTCTGTTAAGGCTATACGGGTGATCTTTGTCTGTATAATGAATGCCATGGATTTGGGCATAGGCAAAGGAATCCAGCATTTATTATCAATCCATGCACTTCCTCCCACCACTCTCCCTAAAATAAGAATAATTAATGAATATGCACACCGTTAATTACCCACGTGGGGAGCCATATCAGCGCTATAAATCCATCTTGCAGCTTGTGGACTGTGCAGCGTGGTGTCCCGCACCACAAGGGCCCTGCTTTGCACCACAAACTAACTTTGCTTCTGCCACCAACAAGGTGTAGGGCGTGATGTGCATGTAGGGGGAAGAAGAGTCTGGGGCCAGATACATGGAATGTGGGATGTGGGCAGGAAGAAGGTTGTGTATTGGAGATCCTGGCTCTGAGATAATGTGGAGGTTTGGGTAGGCTGTGTGCGCTGAGTGTTGGGGCGAGTGGTCGGTGGTATGTGGACCGGACAAAGAGGCTGATCGTATGTTGCTAGGTGTGTATGAGGCTGGGTATAGGAGTTGGGGGTGTGCAAGGTGTGTACGAGGATGGGTGTTTGTATTCGAGTTGGGTGTATGGGCTGTAGATTAGACTATCTGGCTGTTTGATTGCTGGGTGGGTATAGGGCTGGCTGTGTGAGGTCTGGGTGAGTGTTTGGGGCTGGCTGTGTGAGTTCTGGGTGAGTGTTTGGGGCTGGCTGTGTGAGTTCTGGATGAGTGTTTGGGGCTGGCTGTGTGAGTTCTGCGTGAGGGTATGGGGCTGGCTGTGTGAGTTCTGGGTGAATGTTTGGGGCTGGCTGTGTGAGTTCTGGGTGAGGGTTTGGGGCTGGCTGTGTGAGTTCTGGGTGAGTGTTTGGGGCTGGCTGTGTGAGTTATAGGTTAGTGTTTGGGGCTGGCTGGGTGAGTTCTGGGTAAGGGATTGGGGCTGGCCGTGTGAGTTCTGGGTGAGTGTTTGGGGCTGGCTGTGTGAGTTCTGGATGAGTGTTTGGGGCTGGCTGTGTGAGTTCTGGGTGAGTGTTTGGGGCTGGCTGTGTGAGTTCTGGGGGAGTGTTTGGTGCTGGCTGTGTGAGTTCTGGGTGAGTGTTTGGGGCTGGCTGTGTGAGTTCTGGATGAGTGCTTGGGGCTGGCTGTGTGAGTTTTGGGTGAGTGTTTGGTGCTGGCTGTGTGAGTTCTGGGTGAGTGTTTGGGGCTGGCTGTGTGAGTTCTGCGTGAGGGTTTGGGGCTGGCTGTGTGAGTTCTGGGTGAGTGTTTGGGGCTGGCCGTGTGAGTTCTGGGTGAGTGTTTGCTGCTGGCTGTGTGAGTTCTGGGTGAGTGTTTGTGGGTGGCTGTGTGAGTTCTGGGTGAGTGTTTGGGGGTGGCAGTGAGTTCTGGGTGAGTGTTTGGTGATGGCCTTGTGAGTTCTGGGTGAGTGTTTGGGGATGGCTGTGTGAGTTCTGGATGAGTGTTTGGGGCTGGCTGTGTGAGTTCTGGGTGAGTGTTTGGGGCTGGCTGTGTGAGTTCTGGGTGAGTGTTTGGGGCTGGCTGTTTGAGTTCTGGGTGAGTGTTTGGGGCTGACTGTGTGAGTTCTGGGTGAGTGTTTGGGGCTGGCTGTGTGAGTTCTGGGTGAGTGTTTGGGGCTGGCTGTGTGAGTGCTGGGTGAGGGTTTGGAGCTGGCTGTGTGAGTTCTGGGTGAGGGTTTGGGGCTGGCTGTGTGAGTTCTGGGTGAGTGTTTGGGGCTGGCTGTGTGAGTTGTGGGTGATGGTTTGGTGCTTGCTGTGTGAGTTCTGGGTGAGGGTTTGCTGCTGGCTGTGTGAGTTCTGGGTGAGTGTTTGGGGCTGGCTGTTTGAGTTCTGGGTGAGTGTTTGGGGCTGACTGTGTGAGTTCTGTGTGAGTGTTTGGGGCTGGCTGTGTGAGTTCTGGGTGATTGTTTGGGGCTGGCTGTGTGAGTGCTGGGTGAGGGTTTGGAGCTGGCTGTGTAAGTTTTGGGTGAGGGTTTGGGGCTGGCTGTGTGAGTTCTGGGTGAGTGTTTGGGGCTGGCTGTGTGAGTGCTGGGTGAGGGCTTGGGGCTGGCTGTGTGAGTGCTGGGTGAGTGTTTGGGGCTGGCAGTGTGAGTTCTGGGTGATGGTTTGGTGCTTGCTGTGTGAGTTCTGGGTGAGGGTTTGGGGCTGGCTGTGTGAGTTCTGGGTGAGTGTTTGTGGGTGGCTGTGTGAGTTCTGGGTGAGTGTTTGGGGGTGGCAGTGAGTTCTGGGTGAGTGTTTGGTGCTGGCCTTGTGAGTTCTGGGTGAGTGTTTGGGGATGGCTGTGTGAGTTCTGGATGAGTGTTTGGGGCTGGCTGTGTGAGTTCTGGGTGAGTGTTTGGGGCTGGCTGTGTGAGTTCTGGGTGAGTGTTTGGGGCTGGCTGTTTGAGTTCTGGGTGAGTGTTTGGGGCTGACTGTGTGAGTTCTGGGTGAGTGTTTGGGGCTGGCTGTGTGAGTTCTGGGTGAGTGTTTGGGGCTGGCTGTGTGAGTGCTGGGTGAGGGTTTGGAGCTGGCTGTGTGAGTTCTGGGTGAGGGTTTGGGGCTGGCTGTGTGAGTTCTGGGTGAGTGTTTGGGGCTGGCTGTGTGAGTTCTGGGTGATGGTTTGGTGCTTGCTGTGTGAGTTCTGGGTGAGGGTTTGCTGCTGGCTGTGTGAGTTCTGGGTGAGTGTTTGGGGCTGGCTGTTTGAGTTCTGGGTGAGTGTTTGGGGCTGACTGTGTGAGTTCTGGGTGAGTGTTTGGGGCTGGCTATGTGAGTTCTGGGTGATTGTTTGGGGCTGGCTGTGTGAGTGCTGGGTGAGGGTTTGGAGCTGGCTGTGTAAGTTTTGGGTGAGGGTTTGGGGCTGGCTGTGTGAGTTCTGGGTGAGTGTTTGGGGCTGGCTGTGTGAGTGCTGGGTGAGGGCTTGGGGCTGGCTGTGTGAGTGCTGGGTGAGTGTTTGGGGCTGGCTGTGTGAGTTCTGGGTGATGGTTTGGTGCTTGCTGTGTGAGTTCTGGGTGAGGGTTTGGGGCTGGCTGTGTGAGTTCTGGGTGAGTGTTTGTGGGTGGCTGTGTGAGTTCTGGGTGAGTGTTTGGGGGTGGCAGTGAGTTCTGGGTGAGTGTTTGGTGCTGGCCTTGTGAGTTCTGGGTGAGTGTTTGGGGATGGCTGTGTGAGTTCTGGGTGAGTGTTTGGGGCTGGCTGTGTGAGTGCTGGGTGAGGGTTTGGAGCTGGCTGTGTGAGTTCTGGGTGAGGGTTTGGGGCTGGCTGTGTGAGTTCTGGGTGAGGGTTTGGGGCTGGCTGTGTGAGTTCTGGGTGAGTGTTTGGGGCTGGCTGTGTGAGTGCTGGGTGAGGGCTTGGGGCTGGCTGTGTGAGTGCTGGGTGAGTGTTTGGGGCTGGCTGTGTGAGTTCTGGGTGAGTGTTTGGGGCTGGCTGTGTGAGTTCTGGGTGAGTGTTTGGGGCTGGCTGTTTGAGTTCTGGGTGAGTGTTTGGGGCTGACTGTGTGAGTTCTGGGTGAGTGTTTGGGGCTGGCTGTGTGAGTTCTGGGTGAGTGTTTGGGGCTGGCTGTGTGAGTGCTGGGTGAGGGTTTGGAGCTGGCTGTGTGAGTTCTGGGTGAGGGTTTGGGGCTGGCTGTGTGAGTTCTGGGTGAGTGTTTGGGGCTGGCTGTGTGAGTTCTGGGTGATGGTTTGGTGCTTGCTGTGTGAGTTCTGGGTGAGGGTTTGCTGCTGGCTGTGTGAGTTCTGGGTGAGTGTTTGGGGCTGGCTGTTTGAGTTCTGGGTGAGTGTTTGGGGCTGACTGTGTGAGTTCTGGGTGAGTGTTTGGGGCTGGCTGTGTGAGTTCTGGGTGATTGTTTGGGGCTGGCTGTGTGAGTGCTGGGTGAGGGTTTGGAGCTGGCTGTGTAAGTTTTGGGTGAGGGTTTGGGGCTGGCTGTGTGAGTTCTGGGTGAGTGTTTGGGGCTGGCTGTGTGAGTTCTGGGTGATGGTTTGGTGCTTGCTGTGTGAGTTCTGGGTGAGGGTTTGGGGCTGGCTGTGTGAGTTCTGGGTGAGTGTTTGTGGGTGGCTGTGTGAGTTCTGGGTGAGTGTTTGGGGGTGGCAGTGAGTTCTGGGTGAGTGTTTGGTGCTGGCCTTGTGAGTTCTGGGTGAGTGTTTGGGGATGGCTGTGTGAGTTCTGGATGAGTGTTTGGGGCTGGCTGTGTGAGTTCTGGGTGAGTGTTTGGGGCTGGCTGTGTGAGTTCTGGGTGAGTGTTTGGTGCTGGCTGTTTGAGTTCTGGGTGAGTGTTTGGGGCTGACTGTGTGAGTTCTGGGTGAGTGTTTGGGGCTGGCTGTGTGAGTTCTGGGTGAGTGTTTGGGGCTGGCTGTGTGAGTGCTGGGTGAGGGTTTGGAGCTGGCTGTGTGAGTTCTGGGTGAGGGTTTGGGGCTGGCTGTGTGAGTTCTGGGTGAGTGTTTGGGGCTGGCTGTGTGAGTGCTGGGTGAGGGCTTGGGGCTGGCTGTGTGAGTGCTGGGTGAGTGTTTGGGGCTGGCTGTGTGAGTTCTGGGTGATGGTTTGGTGCTTGCTGTGTGAGTTCTGGGTGAGGGTTCGGGGCTGGCTGTGTGAGTTCTGGGTGAGTGTTTGTGGGTGGCTGTGTGAGTTCTGGGTGAGTGTTTGGGGGTGACAGTGAGTTCTGGGTGAGTGTTTGGTGCTGGCCTTGTGAGTTCTGGGTGAGTGTTTGGGGCTGGCTGTGTGAGTTCTGCATGAGTGTTTGGGGGTGGCTGTGTGAGTTCTGGGTGAGTGTTTGGTGCAGGCCGTATGAGTTCTGGGTGAGTGTTTGGGGCTGGCTGTGTGAGTTCTGGTGGAGTGAAAAAAGCCACGCTCAGATCACGACCTTTAAGCCGTGTGAGAAGAAACAAAGCGCCTTGACAAAGGAATGAAATGGCTGAGTGATTAGCTTGTGGCTGGTCACAGAAATGGCTATGTTAAAGTTAAAGCATACACATCCACAAAGGCACCCCTTGATAAAGGAATTAGCATAGAATTCAGCATTGAAATAGCTAAGTTAAAGTATACACATCCGCAGAGGCACCCTTTGACAAAGGAATTAGCATAGAATTTAGCATTGAAATAGCTGAGTGATTAGCTTGTAACTGGACTCAGAAATAGCTATGTTAAAGTCAGAGCATATACATTCACCGAGGCACCTAGTACAAATCAAACAGGAGAATTTAGCGAAACACAACCACGCTCAGACCGCGGACCTTTAAGCTGTGTGCGAGCAAACAAGGTGTCCTGACAAAGAAATTAGCATAAAAATTAGCATTTGATTGGCCGATTATAGAAAAGAGGTGGTGTACGTGCTGGTGGACTGGCCGTTTGGCGCGTGGGGGGAGTTTACCTATTGATGGTGTGAAAAGGGAATTTATAAGAGCTGCGAAAGTTTGGGGTACCACTACTTGAAAAATATACTGTACCATTGAAGTTACTTTAATGTTTAGTTCGATTTAGAACATCTTTCCAATGGTTGCTTAATTCTCCTGTTTGATTTGTACTAGGTGCCTCGGTGGATGTATATGCTCTGACTTTAACATAGCTATTTCTGCGACCAGTTACAAGCTAATCACTCAGCTATTTCAATGCTAAATTCTATGCTAATTCCTTTGTCAAGGGGTGCCTCTACGGATGTGTATAATTTAACTTAGCTATTTCATTGCTAAATTCTATGCTAATTCCTTTGTCAAGGGGTGCCTTTGCGGATGTGTATGCTTTAACTTTAACATAGCCATTTCTGTCACCAGCCACAAGCTAATCACTCAGCCATTTCAATGCTAAATTACATGCTAATTCCTTTGTCAAGGTGCTTTGTTTCTTCTCACACAGCTTAAAGGTCTTGATCTGAGCGTGGCTTTTTTCACTCCAGCGCTGTCCTCCAGACAGTCTCGTCCCTTCACCTGATGAAGGCCGCTTGTGTTGTGGCCGAAACGTCGTGATTTTTGTTATTTTATTTTTTTACCTACTTGACTTTACCCAATAGAACCAAAGAGTACCCACAGACTCACCACACAGAGACCCACAGACTCACCACACAGAGACCCACAAACTCACCACACAGAGACCCACAGACTCACCACACAGAGACCCACAGACTCACCACACAGAGATCCACAGACTCACCACACAGAGACCCACAGACTCACCACACAGATACCCAGAGACTCACCACACAGAGACCCATAGACTCATCACACAGAGACACACAAACTCACCACACAGAGACCCACAGACTCACCACACAGAGACACACAGACTCACCACACAGAGACCCACAGACTCACCACACAGAGACCGATAGACTCACCACACAGAGATGCACAGTCTCACCACACAGAGTCCCACAGATTCACCACACAGAGGCCCATAGACTCATCACACAGAGACCCACAGACTCACCACACAGAGACCCACAGACTCACCACACAGAGACCTACAGACTCACCACACAGAGACCCACAGACTCACCACACAGAGACTCACAGACTCACCACACAGATACACACAGACTCACCACACATAGACCCATAGACTCATCACACAGAGACACACAGACTCACCACACAGAGACCCACAGACTAACCACACAGAGACCCACAGACTCACCACACAAAGACCCACAGACTCACCACACAGAGACCCATAGACTCACCACACAGAGACCCACAGACTCACCACACAGAGACCCACAAACTCATCACACAGAGACCCACAGACTCATCACACAGAGACACACAGACTCACCACACAGAGACCCACAGACTCACCACACAGATACCCACAGACTCACCACACAGAGACCCATAGACTCACCACAAACACCCAGAGACTCACCGCACAGAGACCCACAGACTCACCACACACAGACACCCACAGACTCACCACACAGAGACCCACAGACTCACCACACAGAGACCCACAGACTCACCACACACAGACACCCACAGACTTACCACACAGAGACCCACAGACTCACCACACAGAGACCCACTGACTCACCACAGAGACCCACAGACTCACCACACAGAGACCCACAGACTCACCACACAGAGACCCACAGTCTCACCACACAGAGACCCACAGACTCACCACACAGAGACCCACAGACTCACCACACAGAGACCCACAGACTCACCACACAGAGACCCACAGACTCACCACACAGAGACCCACAGACTCACCACACAGAGACCCACAGACTCACCACACAGAGACCCACAGACTCATCACACAGAGACACATAGACTCATCACAAAGAGACCCATAGACTCACCACACAGAGACCCACTGACTCACCAGAGACCCACAGACTCATCACACAGAGACCCACAGACTCATCACACAGAGACACACAGACTCACCACACAGAGACCCATAGACTCACCACAAACACCCAGAGACTCACCGCACAGAGACCCACAGACTCACCACACACAGACACCAACAGACTCACCACACAGAGACCGACAGACTCACCACACAGACACCCACAGACTCACCACACAGAGATCCATAGAATCACCACACAGAGACCCACAGACTCACCACACGGAGACCCACTGACTCACCACAGAAACCCACAGACTCACCACACAGAGACCCACAGACTTACCACACAGAGACCCACAGACTCATCACACAGAGACACAGACTCATCACACAGAGACCCATAGACTCACCACACAGAGACCCACAGACTCATCACACAGAAACACATAGACTCATTACAAAGAGACCCATAGACTCACCACACAGAGACCCACAGACTTACCACACGGAGACCCACTGTCTCACCACACAGAGACCCACAGACTCATCACACAGAGACCCACAGACTCATCACACAGAGACACACAGACTCATCACACAGAGACACACAGACTCACCACACAGAGACCCACAGACTCACCACACAGAGACCCACTGACTCACCACAGAGACCCACAGACTCACCACACAGAGACCCACAGACTCACCACACAGAGACCCACAGTCTCACCACACAGAGACCCACAGACTCACCACACAGAGACCCACAGACTCACCACACAGAGACCCACAGACTCACCACACAGAGACCCACAGACTCACCACACAGAGACCCACAGACTCACCACACAGAGACCCACAGACTCACCACACAGAGACCCACAGACTCATCACACAGAGACACATAGACTCATCACAAAGAGACCCATAGACTCACCACACAGAGACCCACTGACTCACCAGAGACCCACAGACTCATCACACAGAGACCCACAGACTCATCACACAGAGACACACAGACTCACCACACAGAGACCCATAGACTCACCACAAACACCCAGAGACTCACCGCACAGAGACCCACAGACTCACCACACACAGACACCAACAGACTCACCACACAGAGACCGACAGACTCACCACACAGACACCCACAGACTCACCACACAGAGATCCATAGAATCACCACACAGAGACCCACAGACTCACCACACGGAGACCCACTGACTCACCACAGAAACCCACAGACTCACCACACAGAGACCCACAGACTTACCACACAGAGACCCACAGACTCATCACACAGAGACACAGACTCATCACACAGAGACCCATAGACTCACCACACAGAGACCCACAGACTCATCACACAGAAACACATAGACTCATTACAAAGAGACCCATAGACTCACCACACAGAGACCCACAGACTTACCACACGGAGACCCACTGTCTCACCACACAGAGACCCACAGACTCATCACACAGAGACCCACAGACTCATCACACAGAGACACACAGACTCACCACACAGAGACCCACAGACTCACCACACAGAGACCCACAGTCTCACCACACAGAGACCCACAGACTCATCACACAGAGACACATAGACTCATCACAAAGAGACCCATAGACTCACCACACAGAGACCCACAGACTCATCACACAGAGACACATAGACTCACCACACAGAGACCCACAGACTCACCACACAGAGACCCACAGACTCACCGCACAGAGACCCACAGACTCACCACACAGACACCCACAGACTCACCGCATAGAGACCCACAGACTCATCACACAAAGACCCATAGACTCACCACACAGAGACCCACAGACTCACCACACAGATACCCACAGACTCATCACACAGTGATACACAGACTCACCACGCAGAGACCCACAGACTCACCACGCAGAGACCCATAGACTCACCACACAGAGACCCACAGACTCACCACACAGAGACCCACAGATTCACCACACAGAGACCCACAGACTCACCACACAGAGACCCACAGACTCACCACACAGAGACCCACAGACTCACCACACAGAGACCCACAGACTCACCACACAGAGACCCACAGACTCACCACACAGAGACCCAAAGACTCACCACACAGACACCCACAGACTCACCACACAGAGACCCACAGACTCACCACAGAGACCCACAGACTCACCACACAGAGACCCACAGACTCACCACACAGAGACCCACAGACTCACCACACAGAGACCCACAGACTCACCACACAGAGACCCACAGACTCATCACACAGAGACCCACAGACTCACCACACAGAGACCCACAGACTCACCACACAGAGACCCACAGACTCACCACACAGAGATCCACAGACTCACCACACAGAGACTCACAGACTCACCACACAGAGACCCACAGACTCACCACACAGAGCCCCGTGTGGGCACCTTCAGGCTGAGTCGACCTTGAGGAGGCCCAGACAGGGTTCAGATTTTCCCGCCACCTCCTCCACTCGTCCCGACCCGGAAGCGGAAGTAGAAGCTGTAGATTTGGGGGCGCCCGGCTGCCGGGGGCGTGGCCGCGTTATCCACGTCATTCGGCAGGGGCGTGGCTCCGCGTGGGCGTGGCTTGGCGTGGGCGTGGTCACTTCCCTCGTACTGAACGTCATCGGTGACGTCACGCGGCCACGTGGCTCGTCACAGTTCGAGACGGACGTGAAGGAGGCGGCTGCTTTTTCGTCTTTAGCGTCGACATCTTCAGATTCTTCATCATCCTAATCGCTGAGCACCTTCTGCTGAAGCCATTGACGTGGTGAGTTGTGTGGATCAGTGTTGTGGGTCTGTGGTGAGTTGTCTGGGTCTGTGGTGAGTTGTGTGGGTCCGTGTTGTGGATCCGTGGTGAGTTGTGTGGGTTCTTGGTGAGAGTGTTGGTTCGTGGTGAGTTGTGTGGGTCCTTATTGTGGCTTATTGGTGAGTGTGGGTGTCCGTGGTGAGGATTCATGGTGAGTTGTGAGAGTCCGTGGTGAGGATGTGGGTTCGTGGTGAGTTGTGTGGATTTGTGGTGATGATGTGGGTTTGTGGTGAGTTGTGTGGGTTCGTGGTGAGTTGTGTGGGTTCGTGGTGAGGATGTGGGTTCGTGGTGAGTTGTGTGGGTTCGTGGTGAGGATGTGGGTTCTTGGTTTGATGTGTGGGTTAGTGGTGAGGATGTGGGTTTGTGGTGAGTTGTGTGGGTTCGTGGTGAGGATGTGGGTTTGTGGTGAGTTGTGTGGGTTCGTGGTGAGGATGTGGGTTTGTGGCGAGTTGTGAGGGTTCGTGGTGTAGGTGTGGGTTTGTGGTGAGTTGTGAGGGTTCGTGGTGAGGATGTGGGTTTGTGGTGAGTTGTGAGGGTTCGTGGTGTAGATGTGGGTTTGTGGTGAGTTGTGAGGGTTCGTGGTGAGGATGTGGGTTCTTGGTGAGGGTTGGTGGGTTCGTGGTGAGGATGTGGGTTTGTGGTGCGTGAGTCCGTGCTAACAATGTGAGTCCACGTGGTAGCGGTGCAATCGCCCTCTACTGAACTCTGCCTGACTCTCCCCACTCTCCACTCTCCACGCAGAGACGCCGAGAGATTTACGGAGCACAGCAACGCCATGCAGGTAGGCGTGGCCCCCTCCACTCAACATATGAACACCACCCTAACTTACAAACACCACCTACACTTACAAACACCACCCTCACTTACAAACACCACCCTCACTTACGAACACCACCCTCACTTACAAACACCACCCACACTTACAAACACCATCCACACTTACAAACACCACTCACACTTACAAACACCACCCTCACTTACAAACACCACCCACACTTACAAACACCACTCAGACTTACAAACACCACCCACACTTACAAACACCACCCTCACTTACATAGACCACCCTCACTTACAAACACCACCCACACTTACAAATACCACCCTCACTTACAAACACCACCCTCACTTACAAACACCACCCACACTTACAAACACCACCCACATTTACAAACACCACCCACACTTACAAACACCACCCTCACTTACAAACACCACCCACACTTACGAACACCACCCACACTTACAACACCACCCTCACTTACAAACACCACCCTCACTTACAAACACCACCCTCACTTACGAACACCACCCTCACTTACAAACACCACCCTCACTTACAAACACCATCCACACTTACAAACACCACCCTCACTTACGAACACCACCCTCACTTACGAACACCACCCTCACTTACAAACACCATCCACTATTACAAACACCACCCTCACTTACAAACACCACCCTCACTTACGAACACCACCCTCACTTACAAACACCACCCTCACTTACGAACACCACCCTCACTTACAAACACCACTCACACTTACAAACACCATCCACTATTACAAACACCACCCTCACTTACAAACACCACCCACACTTACAAACACCACCCACACTTACAAACACCACCCACACCTGTGAACACCACTCACACTTACAAACACCACCCATATATGTATACATATATACATATATATGTATGTGTGTGTATATATGTATGTATGAATGTGTATGTGTGTGTGTGTATGAATGTGTATGTATGTGTGTGTATGTGTGTATGTGTGTGTATATATGTATCTATGAATGTGTATGTGTGTAGGAATGTGTATGTATGTGTGTATGTATGTGTGTATGTCTGTGTATATGTGTGTGTGTATGAATGTGTATGTGTGTATGTGTGTGTAAGTATGTATGAATGTGTGTGTATGCGTGTATGTGTATATATGTGTGTATATGTGTATCTGTGTGTGTATGTGTGTGTGTATGCCCTGGTGGTCCCCCTTTTCAAGAAGGGGGACCGCACAGACTGTAACAACTACAGGGGCATCTCACTCCTCAGTGTGCCGGGAAAGGTCCTGGCAAGGATTATTCAACATCGCCTTGCCAGGCACGCTGAGGAGAGGCTTGCGGAGCCCCAATGCGGTTTCAGGAAAGGGCGGTCCTGCACAGATGCCATATTTTCTGTCCGTCTGCTACAGCAGAGGTGTAGGGAATTCCAACAAGACCTACATCTCTGCTTTATTGACCTGGTCAAGGCCTATGATACCATCAGTAGGCCTGGGCTCTGGGTTGTTCTTCGTGCTTTTGGAGTACCTGACCATCTGCTCACGATCATTAAGGACCTTCATGATGGTGAGCGGGCCCGGGTAAAACTACGTGGCCGGGAGTCAGAGCCATTCCCTGTACACCTTGGGGTGCGACAGGAATGTCCTCTGGCTCCCACATTATTTAACATCTATTTTGACCACGTAGTTCGTGAAGCCTTCAATAGCTGTACCGGGGGAATCTCCATATGGTACAGATATAATGGGAGGCTAATCGATGCCCGGGTGCGGTCAAGGGATGGCTCCCTATTACTCAACCACGTTATGTATGCTGATGATTTGGTAATAGCTGCTCAGTCAGAGGAGGAGTTGGAGACGCTGCTGCTGAGACTGGAGCGTGCCACTAAGAGGTGGGGCCTTACCATCAGCCCCACCAAAACTAAGCACCTGCCTGGGTATTTTGTACTATCGGACACTCCACCCCCACAACTCCCAATCGGTGATGGGGCAGTTGTGGAGAAAGTGGAGAGTTTCGCATACCTGGGCAGTGTGCTTATGACTGGCTCCAGTTTAACAGCAGAGGTCTCACTCCGAATCAGTCGAGCGGCAATATCTTTTCATCGGTTGCGTAACGCTGTGTGGAAGCTACCTGGTCTGTCGCTCCGCACTAAGCTTCAGGTCTTCTCGGCCACGGTCATTCTCTCCCTTCTCTACGCTTGCGAAACGTGGACCCCCCTAATGGAACATCTTCGCTGGTTAGAAACATTTAGACTGGCCTGCCTACGATCCATCCTGGGTTTAACCAGACTGGATTGTGGGAGGAGCTCACAAATCCTTGAAAGATCTGGGCAGGGTCCCATCAGTGAGCTCCTTCGGCAGGCAAGGCTGCGATGGCTGGGTCATGTAGCCCGCATGCCCAGCCACCGCATGCCGAAACAGCCTTTGTTTGGCCGGATTGAGGGGGCTAAGCGGGCGCGGCACGGGCTAGAGAAGAGATGGAGTGATGTGGTACAGGAGGACGTGGAGCTGAGTGGACTTGCCGATGACTGGTACCAGCGGTGTCAAGATCGGTCTCTGTGGAGGAGGCTCGTGAAGGATGCTACTGGGCAGTTGGAGGCAGTCGCCCTCCAACAACAACGGAGGACGGAGGAGCGACGCTCAGACCAACGAGCGGAGCGCCGGGTGGCTAAAGCACAGCAGGTTAACACAGTAGGGGGCACAGGTGGTGCATCAGCCAGTCATCTCAGTCAGTCGACCCGTGGCACCTGGGTCTGCCCCGTGACCTCCTGCCAGCGGGCGTTCGACACTTCACGTGGCCTCACGGTGCACATAGCCTGGCACAAGCGTCGTGGTGACGTCACCGCCACTTAGTGGCGAATGGCGGTTGTTGTTGTGTATGTATGTATGAATTTGTGTGCGTGTAGACGAGGCAAGCTGGACCGAGCGGGAGGCAGCCTCCGCCTATCACCAGGTGGAGTGCGCTGACCGCCAGCTCCACGTTAATCCGCCCCAAATCACCCAAAGGTAAGAACGAGAGAGGAGCAGGAGAATCATCAAAGTCTAAGAATGATGGCAGCTCAGATCAAAGCAGCTCAACCAAGTGGGCTGATATCATCGTCATCATCATCGTCGTCATCATCATCGCCGTCATCATCGTCGTCATCATCATCATCGTCGTCATCATCATTGTCGCTGTCGCGTGGAAATGCATAGCAGCAGCCAAATAACACTTGGATACAAGCGTGGTGATGTTGATTCCTCTAAATGTTGAGCGGGGAGATACTCACAGAGACACCCATAGATACACAGAGACACCCATAGACATACACTGACAACCATAGACAGAGACACCCATAGACACACAGAGACACTCATAGACACCCACATACACCCATAGACACTCATAGACACACAGAGACACACAGATACACCCGTAGACACACAGAGACCCACAGAGACACCCAGACCCAAAAAGAAGTTTAACTTTCGTAGATGCAACCTGTACCGCCACGTGGGTCTACATTAGCGTTGAAGGGTTCCCGACGACTCGGAGGTTTAGGGGCTTTCGCCGTAAGTTTACTCGAAGCTTATTACAGTACACGAGGGTGTAACAACTTCCCCAGGGGTCCCGGGCTACGTCCCACTAGCCCCCCCGTCACAGCCGGCTGCCCCGTGCTGCCTCCTCTGCGTCCGACCGTGGGTTCAGCCAACCCGGCCGACCGAGGAGCGCGGTCACCTCCAGCCCTGTACGCTGTGCTATCCCCTACTCCTACCCTCTTGCCCCTGGCTCCCCCCGTTCCACCCTACTCCGAGCCCTGGCTCCAGCAACGACCCCGCCTACGTCACGGGGTTCCCCTTTTTATACCAAGGGGAGACGTGACGTCATGGAGCCGCCCGGCGCGCATGACGTCACGTTTCGTGACGCCATCGCGCCGGACGGCACACCTGACGACACGTTTCCATTTGACTCCTCTGCATTAGTAAAGGTCTCTGGTGAGTCTCTGTGAGTCTCTGTGGGTGTCAGTGGGTCTCTGTGGCTCTCTGTGGGTCTCTATGAGTCTCTGTGGGTCTCTGTGGGTCTCAATGAGTCTCTGTGGGTCTCTTTGAGTCTGTAGAAAAATGCGTTTAGAGCATTTGTCTGCCACGTGATGATAACGATGATGATGATGACGATGATGACGACGGTGATGATGACGACGATGATGATGACACCAGCCACTTTGGGGGGGGGGGGGCATAGCGCGGTTTGTGTATACAAAACAAGTTGATAGCTTCAGTTGTTGTGGCTGATGTTGTTGTTGTTGTCACGTGTGCAGCGATCCAGCGTATCTTCAAGACTTCCCTGACGAAGCGCCAGAAGCTGGAGCTCGCCGCCATGGACGCGGTTTGGTTTTTTACTTTGGACGAGGGGGAGGAGGAAAGCCGAGGGGGCGTGGCCAATGGAGGATATGACGACGACGATAACAACTACATCCTTGTGAGACTCACACACACAGTCACACACACACACAGACACACACATACACAGACACACACACACAGACACACACAACTACATCCTTGTGAGACTCACACACACAGACACACAGACACACACGCACACACAGACACACACAGACACACACACACACAGACACACACAGACACACACATACATACAGACACACACAGACACATACAGACACTCACACAGCCACACACACAAACACAGACACACACAGACACACACAGACACATACACACAGACACAGACACACACAGACACACACAGACACAGACACACACACACAGACACACACACACAGACACACACACAGACACACACACAGACACACACAGACACACACAGACACAGACACACACCGACACACACAGACACACACACAACTACATCCCTGTGAGACTCACACACAAGACAAAGACAAAGATCCCCTATATAGCCTTCACAGACTGTAGGGGCAAGTGCTGTTAGCGAGCACCTATGAAGGCCAGAACGTTACACGAGGGGGTGGGTGGCCAGCACCACGCCCGACCGCCTTTGTCTCCCCAGTGGCGATGTTTACACACCGCACCAGCTACTCATTTGAGGCTGAGTCGACCTAGGGGAGGCCCGGGACCGGTTCAGATAATCGTCACTGTTGGTGTTGGCCGTGAGTGGGAATCGAACCCCGGGTCGCCAGGTTGATAACGCAGCGTAACGCTAACCGCTGCACCACCACTCCCCACACACACAGACACACACAGACCCCCAATTTGACCTTCACCCTGATGCTTTCCGTGACCTCCCCGTGACCCCACTTTGACCTTCACCCTGACCACTCCGCGTGACCTCCCTCGTGACCCCTGCAAGGTCCAGAACGAGCACTTCTACTACCGCTTCGAGCTGAACGAGACGATTGGGCATGGCGGACAGGGCGTGGTGGTGCAGTGTCTGGACCACAAGACTCGGACAATGGTGGCGCTCAAGATCCTCGCCTCGCCCTCCAAGTGAGTGGGCCCTGGTGCAGCGGTGCAGTCAACAGCAGCAGCAGCAGCACCAACAACAACAACGATGTCAACAACAACAATGGGCCAACTATGGGACTGCTGTTGTCACTGTGAGCTAACACTCACAGTGACAACAATAACAAACTATGGCTGAAACATCCTTTACTTGACTCGCTCGAGCACCCACCACCATCACGACCACTGCCACCCCCATCACCACCACCACTGCCACCACCATCACCACCATCACACTACCACCACCCCTCTCTCGCTACCACCACCATCACGACCACTGCCACCACCATCACCACCACCATCACACTACCACCACCACCATCACACTACCACCACCATCACGACCACTGCCACCACCCCTCTCTCACTACCACCACCACACTACCACCATCACACTACCACCACCACCATCACAACAACAACAACCGCCATTCGCCACTAAGTGGCGGTGACGTCACCACGACGCTTGTGCCAGGCTATGTGCACCCTGAGGCCACGTGAAGTGTCGAACGCCCGCTGGCAGGAGGTCACGGGGCAGACCCAGGTGCCACGGGTGGACTGACTGAGATGACTGGCTGATGCACCACCTTTGCCCCCTACTGTGCCAACCTGCTGTGCTTTAGCCACCCGGCACTCCGCTCGTTATTCTGAGTGTCGCTCCTCCGCCCTCCGTTGTTGTTGGAGGGCGACTACCTCCAACTGCCCAGTAGCGTCCTTCACGAGCCTCCTCCACAGAGGCCGATCTTGACACCGCTGGTACCAGTCATTGGCAAGTCCACTCAGCTCCACGTCCTCCTGTACCACATCACTCCATCTCTTCTCTAGCCCGTGCCGCGCCCGCCTAGCCCCCTCAATCCGGCCGAACAAAAGCTGTTTCGGCATGACCCAGCCATCGCAGCCTTCCCCGCCGGAGGAGCTCACCGATGGGACCTTGCCCAGATCTTTCAAGGATTTGTGAGCTCCTCACACAATCCAGTCTGGTTAAACCCAGGATGGATCGTAGGCAGGTCAGCCTAAATGTTTCTAACCGGCGAAGATGTTCCATTAGGGGTTCCACGTTTCGCAAGCATAGAGAAGGGAGGGAATGACCGTGGCTGAGAAGACCTGAAGCTTAGTGCGGAGCGACAGACCAGGTAGCTTCCTCACAGCGTTACGCAACCGATGAAAATATATTGCCGCTCGACTGATTCGGAGAGAGACCTCTGCTGTTAAACTGGAGCCAGTCATAAGCACACTGCCCAGGTATGGGAAACTCTCCACTCTCTCCACAACTGCCCCATCACCGATTGAGAGTTGTGGGGGTGGAGTGTCCGATGGCACAAAATACCCAGGCAGGTGCTAGTTTTGGTGGGGCTGATGGTAAGGCCCCACCTCTTAGTGGCACGCTCCTGTCTCAGCAGCAGCGTCTCCAACTCCTCCTCTGAATGAGCAGCTATTACCAAATCATCAGCATACATAACGTGGTTGAGCTATAGGGAGCCATCCCTTGACCGCACCCGGGCGTCGATCAGCCTCCCATTATATCTGTACTATATGGAGATTCCCCCGGTACAGCTATTGCAGGCTTCACGAACTACGTGGTCAAAATAGATGTTAAATAATGGGGGAGCCAGAGGACATCCCTGTCGCACCCCAAGGTTAACAGGGAATGGCTCTGACTCCTGGCCACGTAGTTTTACCCGGGCCCGCTCACCATCATGAAGGTCCTTAATGATCGTGAGCAGAGCGTCAGGTACTCCAAAAGCACGAAGAACAACCCAGAGCCCAGGCCTACTGATGGTATCATAGGCCTTGACCAGGTCAATAAAGCAGAGATGTAGGTCTTGTTGGAATTCCCTACACCTCTGCTGTAGCAGACGGACAGAAAATATGGCATCTGTGCAGGACCGCCCTTTCCTGAAACCACATTGGGACTCCGCAAGCCTCTCCTCAGCGTGCCTGGCAAGGCGATGTTGAATAATCCTTGCCAGGACCTTTCCCGGCACACTGAGGAGTGAGATGCCCCTGTAGTTGTTACAGTCTGTGCGGTCCCCCTTCTTAAAAAGGGGGACCACCAGGGCATCCTTCCAATCCTGCGGAACCCGTCCAGTGGTCCAGACTGTTGTTATGATGTCATATAGGGCAGTCTGTGCACAAACGCCGCCCTCCCTCAGCATTTTGCTTGGGAGATCATCTCTGCCCGCTGCCTTTCCTCGTCTCAGACTTCGGATTGCCTTCAGTACTTCCTCAACAGATGGCACCTCAGCCAGCCACTCACAGGGGGTGACTTCTTCCAATATTTGAGGCACCGCAGTCTCAGCAGGGTCATCCTCACTTTGTGCCACAATGTTTTCCTGGCTGAGGGATTTTCCCTCCCCCAGGACCTCACAGAAATGCTCAGCAAATCTGCAAACCTGTTCCTGGGGGTTGGAGATTGGGTCACCGTTTTTTCCCCTAATGATGGTAATAGGTGTGGCGCTGCAGATTACTTTTTTGATGGAGTTAAATAGAGATTTGTGATCACGGGCCACTGAGGCAGACTCCATCTCCTCAGCAACCCGCGACCACCACCCATCCTTGCAGCGCCTCACGGCTCTCCGAACCTCCGAGTGAAGGCTGCGGTAAGCCTCCTCATTCTCTGACGTGGGATTCTGTAGCCGATGACAGTGGGCCTGTCGCTTTTTCTCAACCATCCTGAACACCTCCTCTGTCAGCCAGGGTCTCTGGGGAGGTCTGGACCGCGTACCCAAAGCAGCCATTGCAGCTGCATGAGTCACAGTCCTAAACCTCGCCCATTTATCCTCGACATCAGGAGGAGTCAGGGACGATGCCAATCCCAGCCGCAAGCGATGATGAAATTCTCGCTTGCAACTTTCATCAGATAACTGAGACCAGGCCACTTTAGGTTGGAATGGGGTCCTGGGTGAATACCCACCATCGGAGTGGAAGAATGGCAGGCGCATCTTACAGATGACTAGTCGATGGTCAGGGGGCAGATCAGCTCCACGGTAGGTCCTGGTGTCAAGGACATGGGCTCGCATCCGCTTGTCCGTCACTATGTAGTCCAGCAGATGTTCTTGCTTGGACCCGGCATGCATCCATGATGTTGTGTGGATGCGCCGATGCCGGAACAGCGTGTTGGTAATTACAAGCCCATGGGCTGCACAACAATCTAGCAGCCTCCTACCGTTGTTATTGAGCTGATCTGGCCCCTGCCCTCCAATCACTCCAGACCAGGTGCCAGTATCATGACCAACTCGGGCATTGAATTCACCCAGCATGATGACTCTATCCCGAGGGGCCACTTTAGCCAGCACCTGCGACAGGAGGTCATAGAAGGCATCTGACTCATCGGCTTTGCCTGCATCCCTCCACGGATGTTCATCTTCAATGGGGGCATAAGTAACGACGACCACCATTCCTCGCCTCCGGTTGATGGGAAGGCGAGCCCAAAGTAGCCTGGGACTTACAGCTTCCCACACCTCACCGCCACGCTCCCACGCCCCCTTCATTCTTTTGTTCAAAAGAAGAGCCACACCCTGTTGTTTGGCAGTCTGCTGCCCCGAGTAGAGGACTGTCCACCCCTCATGGTGGCAGGAGCCAGAGCCGGTCCACCGGACCTCCTGAATGCCACAGAGATCCAGGCGGTACCGGTCCAGCTCCCGACAGAGGAGTGGCAGCCTCTCCTCCGCAGTGAGCGTTCGAACATTCCACGTGGCCACCCGTAGTGACTTTTCGTTATTTCTGGAGGAGCCCCGAGGGTAGATATTCAATCTCCTGGCTCCGCCAATTGGGGTTTGGCCAGGAGACGTCATAGATGCCTGGCCCCCCGGGGCCTCCGGCACAAGCTTATTAGTTACATATTTCAGTTTAACTCGTGGTTTAGTGGTAATTAATTGAAGGTGGAGGGGTTACCAGCCCCTCGCACCCGTCCAGAGCCCCCGTTTAGCCCCTGTGGTGGACACATATGCCATGAGGGGAGGAGCCAATCAAAATTGGACCTCTCCCCACAGCACTCTCCACGACAGAGTTGCCCGTCCGGCACCGCATGGAGGTAGGGGGTTGTTTTGCCGGACCACCATCACACTACCACCACCACCACCATCATCACCATCACACTACCACCACCATCACCATCACACTAACACCACCACCACCCCCACACTACCACCACCATCACGACTACTACCACCACCACCCCCACACCACCACCACCCTTCCCCACCATCACCACCATCCCTCCTCTACGTTATGTCTAAACTCTCTGTCTCTCTGTCTCTGTGTCTCTCTCTGTGCACTCGCTCACTCGCGCGCAGCTCCATGCAAGAGGAGAACCAGCTGAGCGAGATGCAGATGTCCATGGAGCTGCAGAGCCACCGTAGCGACGTGGACTTCAACGTTGCCAGAGTCCTGGAGACTTTCTCCTTCCGAGGACATAAATGCCTTGTCATGGAGCTGTTGAGGTACGAACAGCACCAGCACCAGCACCACTCACTCACTCACCATCACCACTACCGCCATCACCACCACTCACTTACCATCACGACTACCACCATCATCACCGCTACCACCACGACTCACTCACTCACCATCACCACTACCACCAGCACCACCACTCACTCACTCACCATCACCACTACCACCAACACCACCACCACTCACTCACTCATTCACCATCACCACTACCACCAGCACCACCACTCACTCACCATCACTACTACCACCATCACCACCATCACCACCACCACCACCACCACCTACTCACTCACCACCACTCACTCACTCACTCACCACTACCACCACCACTCACTCACCCACCATCACCACCACTCACCATCACCACTACCACCATCACCACCCACTCACCACCACCACACCACCACCCACAGAGACCCACAGAGAGGGGCATCGCTGACGCCTCTGTCTCCCCGTCACAGCACGAACCTCCATTGGCTGCTCAGAGACATGGGGCAGGGGCACATCGACGAGGACATCGCGAGGGCCTACACCAGGGGCATCCTCCGCTTCCTCGCCTACGCCAAGTCCCGGGGCATCGTCCACGGGGACATAAAGCTGGTGAGCGGAGGGCAGGCTGGGGGCGCGGACGCTCGCTTCGACGCTCGGCACTCTGACAGATGTAGATGAAACTGGTCCTCCACGTTCTGTAGATGTAGATGCCACTGGTCCTTCACGTTCTGTAGATGTAGATGCCACTGGTCCTTCACGTTCTCCAGATGTAGATGCCACTGGTTCTTCACGCTCTGTAGATGTAGATGCCACTGGTCCTTCACGTTCTGTAGATGTAGATGCCACTTGGTCCTTCACGTTCTGTAGATGTAGATGCCACTGGTCCTTCACGTTCTGTAGATGTAGATGCCACTGGTTCTTCACGTTCTGTAGACGCAGATGCCACTGTTCTTCACATTCTGTAGTTGTAGATGTCACTGGTTCTTCACGTTCTGTAGATGTAGATGCCACTGGTTCTTCACTTTCTGTTGATGTAGATGCCACTGGTTCTTCACTTTCTGTAGATGTAGATGCCACTGGTTCTTCACGTTCTGTAGATGTAGATGCCACTGGTCCTTCACATTCTGGAGACGAATATGCCATTGCTTCTTCACGTTCTGCAGATGTAGATGTCACTGGTTACAGATGTAGATGCCACTGGTTCTTCACGTTCTGGAGATATAGATGTCACTGGTTTTTCGCGTTCTGTAGATGTAGATGCCACTGGTTCTTCACATTCTGCAGATGTAGATGCCACTGGTCCTTCACGTTCTGTAGACGAAGATGCCACTGGTTCTTCACGTTCTGTAGATTTAGATGCCACTGGTTTTTCACGTTCTGCAGATGTATATGCCACTAGTTCTTCACGTTATGTAGATGAAGATGCCACTGGTTCTTCACGTTCTGTAGATGTAGACGCCACTGGTTCATCACGTTCTACAGATGTAGATGCCACTGGTTCTTCATGTTCTGTAGATTTAGATGCCACTGCTTCTTCACATTCTGTAGATGTAGAAGCCACTGGTTCGTCACTTTCTGTAGACGCAGATGCCACTGGTTCTTCACATTCTGTAGACGCAGATGCCACTGGTCCTTCACGTTCTGTAGATGTAGATGCCACTGGTTCTTCACTTTCTGTAGATGTAGATGCCACTGGTTCTTCACTTTCTGTAGATGTAGATGCCACTGGTTCTTCACGTTCTTTAGATGTAGATGCCACTGGTCCTTCACATTCTGTAGACGAATATGCCATTGATTCTTCACGTTCTGCAGATGTAGATGTCACAGGTTCATCAAGTTCTACAGATGTAGATGCCACTGGTTCTTCACGTTCTGGAGATATAGATGTCACTGGTTTTTCGCGTTCTGTAGATGTAGATGCCACTGGTCCTTCACATTCTGTAGACGTCGATGCCACTGGTTCTTCACGTTCTTTAAATGTAGATGTCACTGGTTCTTCACATTCTGTAGTTGTAGATGTCACTGGTTCTTCACGTTCTGTAGATGTAGATGCCACTGGTTCTTCACTTTCTGTTGATGTAGATGCCACTGGTTCTTCACTTTCTGTAGATGTAGATGCCACTGGTTCTTCACGTTCTGTAGATGTAGATGCCACTGGTCCTTCACGTTCTGTAGACGTAGATGCCACTGGTTCTTCACTTTCTGTAGATGTAGATGCCACTGGTTCTTCACTTTCTGTAGATGTAGATGCCACTGGTTCTTCACGTTCTGTAGATGTAGATGCCACTGGTCCTTCACATTCTGGAGACGAATATGCCATTGCTTCTTCACGTTCTGCAGATGTAGATGTCACTGGTTACAGATGTAGATGCCACTGGTTCTTCACATTCTGGAGATATAGATGCCACTGGTTCTTCACATTCTGCAGATGTAGATGCCACTGGTCCTTCACGTTCTGTAGACGAAGATGCCACTGGTTCTTCACGTTCTGTAGATTTAGATGCCACTGGTTTTTCACGTTCTGCAGATGTATATGCCACTGGTTCTTCACGTTATGTAGATGAAGATGCCACTGGTTCTTCACGTTCTGTAGATGTAGACGCCACTGGTTCATCACGTTCTACAGATGTAGATGCCACTGGTTCTTCATGTTCTGTAGATTTAGATGCCACTGCTTCTTCACATTCTGTAGATGTAGAAGCCACTGGTTCGTCACTTTCTGTAGACGCAGATGCCACTGGTTCTTCACATTCTGTAGACGCAGATGCCACTGGTCCTTCACGTTCTGTAGACGTAGATGCCACTGGTTCTTCACTTTCTGTAGATGTAGATGCCACTGGTTCTTCACTTTCTGTAGATGTAGATGCCACTGGTTCTTCACGTTCTTTAGATGTAGATGCCACTGGTCCTTCACATTCTGTAGACGAATATGCCATTGATTCTTCACGTTCTGCAGATGTAGATGTCACAGGTTCATCAAGTTCTACAGATGTAGATGCCACTGGTTCTTCACGTTCTGGAGATATAGATGTCACTGGTTTTTCGCGTTCTGTAGATGTAGATGCCACTGGTCCTTCACATTCTGTAGAAGTCGATGCCACTGGTTCTTCACGTTCTTTAAATGTAGATGTCACTGGTTCTTCACGTTCTGTAGATGTAGACGCCACTGGTTCTTCACGTTCTGGAGATGTAGATACCACTGGTTCTTCACGTTTTGCAGATGTAGATGCCACTGGTTCGTCACGTTTTACAGATGTAGATGCTACTGGTTCTTCACGTTATGCAGATGTAGATGCCACTGGTTCTTCCCGTTCTGTAGATGTAGATGCCACTGGTTATTCACGTTCTGTAGATGTAGATGCCACTGGTTCGTCACGTTATACAGATGTAGATGCCACTGGTTCTTCACGTTCTGCAGATGTAGATGCCACTGGTTCTTCACGTTCTGTAGATGTAGATGTCACTGGTTCTTCACGTTTTGCAGATGTAGATGCCACTGGTTCGTCACGTTTTACAGATGTAGATGCCACTGGTTCTTCACGTTCTGCAGATGTAGATGCCACTGGTTCTTCAAGTTCTGTAGATGTAGATGCCACTGGTTATTCACGTTCTGTAGACGAAGATGCCACTGGTTCTTTACGTTCTGTAGATGTAGATGCCACTGGTTTTTCACGTTCTGCAGATGTATATGCCACTGGTTCTTCACGTTATGTAGATGAAGATGCCACTGGTTATTCACGTTCTGTAGATGTAAATGCCACTGGTTCATCACGTTTTACAGATGTAGATGCCACTGGTTATTCACGTTCTGTAGATTTAAATGCCACTGCTTCTTCACATTCTGTAGATGTAGAAGCCACTGGTTCGTCACATTCTGTAGACGCAGATGCCACTAGTCCTTCACGTTCTGTAGACGTAGATGCCACTGGTTCTTCACTTTCTGTAGACGTAGATGCCACTGGTCCTTCACATTCTGTAGTTGTAGATGCCACTGGTCCTTCACATTCTGTAGACGAATATGCCACTGGTTCTTCACGTTCTGTAGATGTCACTGGTTCGTCAAGTTCTACAGATGTAGATGCCACTGGTTCTTCACGTTCTGGAGATATAGATGTCACTGGTTTTTCGCGTTCTGTAGATGTAGATGCCACTGGTCCTTCACATTCTGTAGAAGTCGATGCCACTGGTTCTTCACGTTCTTTAAATGTAGATGTCACTGGTTCTTCACGTTCTGTAGATGTAGACGCCACTGGTTCTTCACGTTCTGGAGATGTAGATACCACTGGTTCTTCACGTTTTGCAGATGTAGATGCCACTGGTTCGTCACGTTTTACAGATGTAGATGCTACTGGTTCTTCACGTTATGCAGATGTAGATGCCACTGGTTCTTCCCGTTCTGTAGATGTAGATGCCACTGGTTATTCACGTTCTGTAGATGTAGATGCCACTGGTTCGTCACGTTATACAGATGTAGATGCCACTGGTTCTTCACGTTCTGCAGATGTAGATGCCACTGGTTCTTCACGTTCTGTAGATGTAGATGTCACTGGTTCTTCACGTTTTGCAGATGTAGATGCCACTGGTTCGTCACGTTTTACAGATGTAGATGCCACTGGTTCTTCACGTTCTGCAGATGTAGATGCCACTGGTTCTTCAAGTTCTGTAGATGTAGATGCCACTGGTTATTCACGTTCTGTAGACGAAGATGCCACTGGTTCTTTACGTTCTGTAGATGTAGATGCCACTGGTTTTTCACGTTCTGCAGATGTATATGCCACTGGATCTTCACGTTATGTAGATGAAGATGCCACTGGTTATTCACGTTCTGTAGATGTAAATGCCACTGGTTCATCACGTTTTACAGATGTAGATGCCACTGGTTATTCACGTTCTGTAGATTTAAATGCCACTGCTTCTTAACATTCTGTAGATGTAGAAGCCACTGGTTCGTCACATTCTGTAGACGCAGATGCCACTAGTCCTTCACGTTCTGTAGACGTAGATGCCACTGGTTCTTCACTTTCTGTAGACGTAGATGCCACTGGTCCTTCACATTCTGTAGTTGTAGATGCCACTGGTCCTTCACATTCTGTAGACGAATATGCCATTGATTCTTCACGTTCTGCAGATGTAGATGTCACAGGTTCATCAAGTTCTACAGATGTAGATGCCACTGGTTCTTCACGTTCTGGAGATATAGATGTCACTGGTTTTTCACGTTCTGTAGATGTAGATGCCACTGGTCCTTCACATTCTGTAGAAGTCGATGCCACTGGTTCTTCACGTTCTTTAAATGTAGATGTCACTGGTTCTTCACGTTCTGTAGATGTAGACGCCACTGGTTCTTCACGTTCTGGAGATGTAGATACCACTGGTTCTTCACGTTTTGCAGATGTAGATGCCACTGGTTCGTCACGTTTTACAGATGTAGATGCTACTGGTTCTTCACGTTATGCAGATGTAGATGCCACTGGTTCTTCCCGTTCTGTAGATATAGATGCCACTGGTTATTCACGTTCTGTAGATGTAGATGCCACTGGTTCGTCACGTTATACAGATGTAGATGCCACTGGTTCTTCACGTTCTGCAGATGTAGATGCCACTGGTTCTTCACGTTCTGTAGATGTAGATGTCACTGGTTCTTCACGTTTTGCAGATGTAGATGCCACTGGTTCGTCACGTTTTACAGATGTAGATGCCACTGGTTCTTCACGTTCTGCAGATGTAGATGCCACTGGTTCTTCAAGTTCTGTAGATGTAGATGCCACTGGTTATTCACGTTCTGTAGACGAAGATGCCACTGGTTCTTTACGTTCTGTAGATGTAGATGCCACTGGTTTTTCACGTTCTGCAGATGTATATGCCACTGGTTCTTCACGTTATGTAGATGAAGATGCCACTGGTTATTCACGTTCTGTAGATGTAAATGCCACTGGTTCATCACGTTTTACAGATGTAGATGCCACTGGTTATTCACGTTCTGTAGATTTAAATGCCACTGCTTCTTCACATTCTGTAGATGTAGAAGCCACTGGTTCGTCACATTCTGTAGACGCAGATGCCACTAGTCCTTCACGTTCTGTAGACGTAGATGCCACTGGTTCTTCACTTTCTGTAGACGTAGATGCCACTGGTCCTTCACATTCTGTAGTTGTAGATGCCACTGGTCCTTCACATTCTGTAGACGAATATGCCACTGGTTCTTCACGTTCTGTAGATGTCACTGGTTCGTCAAGTTCTACAGATGTAGATGCCACTGGTTCTTCACGTTCTGGAGATATAGATGTCACTGGTTTTTCGTGTTCTGTAGAAGTAGATGCCACTGGTCCTTCACATTCTGTAGACGTAGATGCCACTGGTTCTTCACGTTCTTTAGATGTAGATGTCACTGGTTCTTCACGTTCTGTAGATGTAGACGCCACTGGTTCTTCACGTTCTGTAGATGTAGATGCCACTGGTCCCTCACGTTCCGTAGATGTAGATGCCACTGGTTCTTCACGTTCTTCAGATGTGGATGCCACTGGTTCTCCAAGTTCTGTAGATGTAGATGCCACTGGTTATTCACGTTCTGCAGATGTAGATGCCAACGGTTCGTCACGTTCTACAGATGTAGATGCCACTGGTTCTTAACGTTCTGCAGATGTAGATGCCACTGGTTCTTCACGTTCTGTAGATGTAGATTCCACTGGTCCTTCACGTTCTGGAGATGTAGATACCACTGGTTCTTCACGTTTTGCAGATGTAGATGCCACTGGTTCGTCACGTTTTACAGATGTAGATGCTACTGGTTCTTCACGTTCTGCAGATGTAGATGCCACTGGTTCTTCACGTTCTGTAGATGTAGATGCCACTGGTTATTCACGTTCTGTAGATGTAGATGCCACTGGTTCGTCACGTTCTACAGATGTAGATGCCACTGGTTCTTCACGTTCTCCAGATGTAGATGCCACTGGTTCTTCACGTTCTGTAGATGTAGATGCCACTGGTTCTTCACGTTTTGCAGATGTAGATGCCACTGGTTCGTCACGTTTTACAGATGTAGATGCCACTGGTTCTTCACGTTCTTTAGATGTAGATGTCACTGGTTCTTCACGTTCTGTAGATGTAGATGCCACTGGTTATTCACGTTCTGTAGACGAAGATGCCACTGGTTCTTTACGTTCTGTAGATGTAGATGCCACTGGTTTTTCACGTTCTGCAGATGTATATGCCACTGGTTCTTCACGTTATGTAGATGAAGATGCCACTGGTTCTTCACGTTCTGTAGATGTAGATGCCACTGGTTCATCACGTTCTACAGATGTAGATGCCACTGGTTCTTTACGTTCTGTAGATTTAAATGCCACTGCTTCTTCACATTCTGTAGATGTAGAAGCCACTGGTTCGTCACATTCTGTAGACGCAGATGCCACTAGTCCTTCACGTTCGGTAGACGTAGATGCCACTGGTTATTCACTTTCTGTAGATGTAGATGTCACTGGTTCTTCACGTTCTGTAGATGTAGATGCCACTGGTCCTTCACATTCTGTAGACGAATATGCCACTGGTTCTTCACGTTCTGTAGATGTAGATGTCACTGGTTCGTCAAGTTCTACAGATGTAGATGCCACTGGTTCTTCACGTTCTGGAGATATAGATGTCACTGGTTTTTCGCGTTCTGTAGAAGTAGATGCCACTGGTCCTTCACATTCTGTAGACGTAGATGCCACTGGTTCTTCACGTTCTTTAGATGTAGATGTCACTGGGTCTTCACGTTCTGTAGATGTAGACGCCACTGGTTCTTCACGTTCTGTAGATGTAGATGCCACTGGTCCCTCACGTTCCGTAGATGTAGATGCCACTGGTTCTTCACGTTCTGCAGATGTAGATGCCACTGGTTCTCCACGTTCTGTAGATGTAGATGCCACTGGTTCTTCACGTCCTGCAGATGTAGATGCCAACGGTTCGTCACGTTCTACAGATGTAGATCCCACTGGTTCTTCACGTTCTGCAGATGTAGATGCCACTGGTCCTTCACGTTCTGTAGACACAGATGCCACTGGTTCTTCACGTTCTACAGATATAGATGCCACTGGTTCTTCATGTTCTGCAGATGTAGACGCCATTGGTTTTTCACGTTCTGTAAATGTAGATGCCACTGGTCCTTCACGTTCTGTCGATGCAGATTCCACTGGTTTTTCACGTTCTGTAGATGTAGATGTCACTGGTTCTTCACGTTCTGCAGAAGTAGATGCCACTGGTTCTTCACGTTCTGTAGATGTAGATGCCACTGGTTCTTCATGTTCTGCAGATGTAGATGCCACTGTTCCTTCACGTTCTGTAGACGAAGATGCCACTGGTTCTTCACATTCTGTAGATGTAGATGCCACTGGTTCTTCACGTTCTTTAGATGTAGATGTCACTGGTTCGTCAAGTTCTACAGATGTTGATGCCACTGGTTCTTCACGTTCTGGAGATATAGTTGTCACTGGTTTTTCGCGTTCTGTAGAAGTAGATGCCACTGGTCCTTCACATTCTGTAGACGTAGATGCCACTGGTTCTTCACGTTCTGTAGATGTAGATGCCACTGGTTCTTCACGTTCTACAGATGTAGATGCCACTGGTTCTTCACGGTCTGCAGATGTAGATGTCACTGGTTCTTCACGTTCTGTAGATGTAGACGCCACTGGTTCTTCACATTCTGTAGATGTATAAGCCACTGGTTCGTTACATTCTGTAGACGCAGATGCCACTGGTTCTTCACATTCTATAGACGCAGATGCCACTGGTCATTCACGTTCTGTAGACGTAGATGCCACTGGTTCTTAACTTTCTTTAGATGTAGATGCCACTGGTTCTTCACTTTCTGTAGATGTAGATGCCACTGGTTCTTCACGTTCTGTAGATGTAGATGCCACTGGTCCTTCACATTCTGTAGACGCAGATGCCACTGGTCATTCACGTTCTGTAGACGTAGATGCCACTGGTTCTTCACTTTCTTTAGATGTAGATGCCACTGGTTCTTCACTTTCTGTAGATGTAGATGCCACTGGTTCTTCACGTTCTGTAGATGTAGATGCCACTGGTCCTTCACATTCTGTAGACAAATATGCCATTGATTCTTCACGTTCTGCAGATGTAGATGCCACTGGTTCTTCACGTTCTGTAGATGTAGATGCCACTGGTTCTTCACGTTCTGCAGATGTAGATGCCACTGTTCCTTCACGTTCTGTAGACGAAGATGCCACTGGTTGTTCATGTTCTGTAGATGTAAATGCCACTGGGTCTTCACGTTCTGCAGATGTATATGCGACTGGTTCTTCACGTTATGTAGATGAAGATGCCACTGGTTCTTCACGTTCTGTAGATGTAGATGCCACTGGTTCATCACGTTCTACAGATGTAGATGCCACTGGTTCTTCACTTTCTGTAGATTTAGATGCCACTGCTTCTTCACATTCTGTAGACGCAGATGCCACTGGTCCTTCACGTTCTGTAGACATAGATGCCACTGGTTCTTCACTTTCTTTATATGTAGATGCCACTGGTTCTTCACTTTCTGTAGATGTAGATGCCACTGGTTCTTCACGTTCTGTAGATGTAGATGCCACTGGTCCTTCACATTCTGTAGACGAATATGCCATTGGTTCTTCACGTTCTGCAGATGTAGATGCCACTGGTTCTTCACTTTCTGTAGATGTAGATGCCACTGGTTCTTCACGTTCTGTAGCTGTAGATCCCACTGATCCTTCACATTCTGTAGACGAATATGCCACTGGTTCTTCACGTTCTGTAGATGTAGATGTCACTGGTTCGTCAAGTTCTACAGATGTTGATGCCACTGGTTCTTCACGTTCTGGAGATATAGATGTCACTGGTTTTTCGCGTTCTGTAGAAGTAGATGCCACTGGTCCTTCACATTCTGTAGACGTAGATGCCACTGGTTGTTCACGTTCTTTAGATGTAGATGTCACTGGTTCTTCACGTTTTGTAGATGTAGATGCCACTGGTTCTTCACGTTCTACAGATGTAGATGCCACTGGTTCTTCACGGTCTGCAGATGTAGATGTCACTGGTTCTTCACGTTCTGTAGATGTAGACGCCACTGGTTCTTCACATTCTGTAGATGTAGAAGCCACTGGTTCGTTACATTCTGTAGACGCAGATGCCACTGGTTCTTCACATTCTGTAGACGCAGATGCCACTGGTCATTCACGTTCTGTAGACGTAGATGCCACTGGTTCTTCACTTTCTTTAGATGTAGATGCCACTGGTTCTTCACTTTCTGTAGATGTAGATGCCACTGGTTCTTCACTTTCTGTAGATGTAGATGCCACTGGTTCTTCACGTTCTGTAGCTGTAGATGCCACTGATCCTTCACATTCTGTAGACGAATATGCCACTGGTTCTTCACGTTCTTTAGATGTAGATGTCACTGGTTCTTCACGTTCTGTAGATGTAGATGCCACTGGTTCTTCACGTTCTACAGATGTAGATGCCACTGGTTCTTCACGGTCTGCAGATGTAGATGCCACTGATTCTTCACATTCTGTAGACGTAGATGCCACTGGTTCTTCACGTTCTGTAGATTTAGATGCCACTGGTTCTTCACGTTCTACAGATGTAGATGCCACTGGTTCTTCACGGTCTGCAGATGTAGATGTCACTGGTTCTTCACGTTCTGTAGATGTAGACGCCACTGGTTCTTCACATTCTGTAGATGTATAAGCCACTGGTTCGTTACATTCTGTAGACGCAGATGCCACTGGTTCTTCACATTCTGTAGACGCAGATGCCACTGGTCATTCACGTTCTGTAGACGTAGATGCCACTGGTTCTTCACTTTCTTTAGATGTAGATGCCACTGGTTCTTCACTTTCTGTAGATGTAGATGCCACTGGTTCTTCACGTTCTGTAGATGTAGATGCCACTGGTCCTTCACATTCTGTAGACGCAGATGCCACTGGTCATTCACGTTCTGTAGACGTAGATGCCACTGGTTCTTCACTTTCTGTAGATGTAGATGCCACTGGTTCTTCACGTTCTGTAGATGTAGATGCCACTGGTCCTTCACATTCTGTAGACGAATATGCCATTGATTCTTCACGTTCTGCAGATGTAGATGCCACTGGTTCTTCACGTTCTGTAGATGTAGATGCCACTGGTTCTTCACGTTCTGCAGATGTAGATGCCACTGTTCCTTCACGTTCTGTAGACGAAGATGCCACTGGTTCTTCATGTTCTGTAGATGTAAATGCCACTGGGTCTTCACGTTCTGCAGATGTATATGCCACTGGTTCTTCACGTTATGTAGATGAAGATGCCACTGGTTCTTCACGTTCTGTAGATGTAGATGCCACTGGTTCATCACGTTCTACAGATGTAGATGCCACTGGTTCTTCACTTTCTGTAGATTTAGATGCCACTGCTTCTTCACATTCTGTAGACGCAGATGCCACTGGTCCTTCACGTTCTGTAGACATAGATGCCACTGGTTCTTCACTTTCTTTAGATGTAGATGCCACTGGTTCATCACTTTCTGTAGATGTAGATGCCACTGGTTCTTCACGTTCTGTAGATGTAGATGCCACTGGTCCTTCACATTCTGTAGACGAATATGCCATTGGTTCTTCACGTTCTGCAGATGTAGATGCCACTGGTTCTTCACTTTCTGTAGATGTAGATGCCACTGGTTCTTCACGTTCTGTAGCTATAGATCCCACTGATCCTTCACATTCTGTAGACGAATATGCCACTGGTTCTTCACGTTCTGTAGATGTAGATGTCACTGGTTCGTCAAGTTCTACAGATGTTGATGCCACTGGTTCTTCACGTTCTGGAGATATAGATGTCACTGGTTTTTCGCGTTCTGTAGAAGTAGATGCCACTGGTCCTTCACATTCTGTAGACGTAGATGCCACTGGTTCTTCACGTTCTTTAGATGTAGATGTCACTGGTTCTTCACGTTCTGTAGATGTAGATGCCACTGGTTCTTCACGTTCTACAGATGTAGATGCCACTGGTTCTTCACGGTCTGCAGATGTAGATGTCACTGGTTCTTCACGTTCTGTAGATGTAGACGCCACTGGTTCTTCACATTCTGTAGATGTAGAAGCCACTGGTTCGTTACATTCTGTATACGCAGATGCCACTGGTTCTTCACATTCTGTAGACGCAGATGCCACTGGTCATTCACGTTCTGTAGACGTAGATGCCACTGGTTCTTCACTTTCTTTAGATGTAGATGCCACTGGTTCTTCACTTTCTGTAGATGTAGATGCCACTGGTTCTTCACTTTCTGTAGATGTAGATGCCACTGGTTCTTCACGTTCTGTAGCTGTAGATGCCACTGATCCTTCACATTCTGTAGACGAATATGCCACTGGTTCTTCACGTTCTTTAGATGTAGATGTCACTGGTTCTTCACGTTCTGTAGATGTAGATGCCACTGGTTCTTCACGTTCTACAGATGTAGATGCCACTGGTTCTTCACGGTCTGCAGATGTAGATGCCACTGATTCTTCACATTCTGTAGACGTAGATGCCACTGGTTCTTCACGTTCTGTAGATGTAGATGCCACTGGTTCTTCACGTTCTACAGATGTAGATGCCACTGGTTCTTCACGGTCTGCAGATGTAGATGTCACTGGTTCTTCACGTTCTGTAGATGTAGACGCCACTGGTTCTTCACATTCTGTAGATGTATAAGCCACTGGTTCGTTACATTCTGTAGACGCAGATGCCACTGGTTCTTCACATTCTGTAGACGCAGATGCCACTGGTCATTCACGTTCTGTAGACGTAGATGCCACTGGTTCTTCACTTTCTTTAGATGTAGATGCCACTGGTTCTTCACTTTCTGTAGATGTAGATGCCACTGGTTCTTCACGTTCTGTAGATGTAGATGCCACTGGTCCTTCACATTCTGTAGACGCAGATGCCACTGGTCATTCACGTTCTGTAGACGTAGATGCCACTGGTTCTTCACTTTCTGTAGATGTAGATGCCACTGGTTCTTCACGTTCTGTAGATGTAGATGCCACTGGTCCTTCACATTCTGTAGACGAATATGCCATTGATTCTTCACGTTCTGCAGATGTAGATGCCACTGGTTCTTCACGTTCTGTAGATGTAGATGCCACTGGTTCTTCACGTTCTGCAGATGTAGATGCCACTGTTCCTTCACGTTCTGTAGACGAAGATGCCACTGGTTCTTCATGTTCTGTAGATGTAAATGCCACTGGGTCTTCACGTTCTGCAGATGTATATGCCACTGGTTCTTCACGTTATGTAGATGAAGATGCCACTGGTTCTTCACGTTCTGTAGATGTAGATGCCACTGGTTCATCACGTTCTACAGATGTAGATGCCACTGATTCTTCACTTTCTGTAGATTTAGATGCCACTGCTTCTTTACATTCTGTAGACGCAGATGCCACTGGTCCTTCACGTTCTGTAGACATAGATGCCACTGGTTCTTCACTTTCTTTAGATGTAGATGCCACTGGTTCTTCACTTTCTGTAGATGTAGATGCCACTGGTTCTTCACGTTCTGTAGATGTAGATGCCACTGGTCCTTCACATTCTGTAGACGAATATGCCATTGGTTCTTCACGTTCTGCAGATGTAGATGCCACTGATTCTTCACTTTCTGTAGATGTAGATGCCACTGGTTCTTCACGTTCTGTAGCTGTAGATCCCACTGATCCTTCACATTCTGTAGACGAATATGCCACTGGTTCTTCACGTTCTGTAGATGTAGATGTCACTGGTTCGTCAAGTTCTACAGATGTTGATGCCACTGGTTCTTCACGTTCTGGAGATATAGATGTCACTGGTTTTTCGCGTTCTGTAGAAGTAGATGCCACTGGTCCTTCACATTCTGTAGACGTAGATGCCACTGGTTCTTCACGTTCTTTAGATGTAGATGTCACTGGTGCTTCACGTTCTGTAGATGTAGATGCCACTGGTTCTTCACGTTCTACAGATGTAGATGCCACTGGTTCTTCACGGTCTGCAGATGTAGATGTCACTGGTTCTTCACGTTCTGTAGATGTAGACGCCACTGGTTCTTCACATTCTGTAGATGTAGAAGCCACTGGTTCGTTACATTCTGTAGACGCAGATGCCACTGGTTCTTCACATTCTGTAGACGCAGATGCCACTGGTCATTCACGTTCTGTAGACGTAGATGCCACTGGTTCTTCACTTTCTTTAGATGTAGATGCCACTGGTTCTTCACTTTCTGTAGATGTAGATGCCACTGGTTCTTCACTTTCTGTAGATGTAGATGCCACTGGTTCTTCACGTTCTGTAGCTGTAGATGCCACTGATCCTTCACATTCTGTAGACGAATATGCCACTGGTTCTTCACGTTCTTTAGATGTAGATGTCACTGGTTCTTCACGTTCTGTAGATGTAGATGCCACTGGTTCTTCACGTTCTACGGATGTAGATGCCACTGGTTCTTCACGGTCTGCAGATGTAGATGCCACTGGTTCTTCACGTTCTGCAGATGTAGATGCCACTGGTTCTTCACATTCTGTAGATGTAGATGCCACTGCACGTTCGTTAGATGCAGATTCCACTGGTTCTTCACGTTGTGTAGATGTAGATGTCACTGGTTCTTCACGTTCTGTAGATGTAGATGTCACTGGTTCTTCACGTTCTGTAGATGTAGATGCCACTGGTCCCTCACGTTCCGTAGATGTAGATGCCACTGGTTCTTCACGTTCTTCAGATGTGGATGCCACTGGTTCTCCAAGTTCTGTAGATGTAGATGCCACTGGTTATTCACGTTCTGCAGATGTAGATGCCAACGGTTCGTCACGTTCTACAGATGTAGATGCCACTGGTTCTTAACGTTCTGCAGATGTAGATGCCACTGGTTCTTCACGTTCTGTAGATGTAGATTCCACTGGTCCTTCACGTTCTGGAGATGTAGATACCACTGGTTCTTCACGTTTTGCAGATGTAGATGCCACTGGTTCGTCACGTTTTACAGATGTAGATGCTACTGGTTCTTCACGTTCTGCAGATGTAGATGCCACTGGTTCTTCACGTTCTGTAGATGTAGATGCCACTGGTTATTCACGTTCTGTAGATGTAGATGCCACTGGTTCGTCACGTTCTACAGATGTAGATGCCACTGGTTCTTCACGTTCTCCAGATGTAGATGCCACTGGTTCTTCACGTTCTGTAGATGTAGATGCCACTGGTTCTTCACGTTTTGCAGATGTAGATGCCACTGGTTCGTCACGTTTTACAGATGTAGATGCCACTGGTTCTTCACGTTCTTTAGATGTAGATGTCACTGGTTCTTCACGTTCTGTAGATGTAGATGCCACTGGTTATTCACGTTCTGTAGACGAAGATGCCACTGGTTCTTTACGTTCTGTAGATGTAGATGCCACTGGTTTTTCACGTTCTGCAGATGTATATGCCACTGGTTCTTCACGTTATGTAGATGAAGATGCCACTGGTTCTTCACGTTCTGTAGATGTAGATGCCACTGGTTCATCACGTTCTACAGATGTAGATGCCACTGGTTCTTCACGTTCTGTAGATTTAAATGCCACTGCTTCTTCACATTCTGTAGATGTAGAAGCCACTGGTTCGTCACATTCTGTAGACGCAGATGCCACTAGTCCTTCACGTTCGGTAGACGTAGATGCCACTGGTTATTCACTTTCTGTAGATGTAGATGTCACTGGTTCTTCACGTTCTGTAGATGTAGATGCCACTGGTCCTTCACATTCTGTAGACGAATATGCCACTGGTTCTTCACGTTCTGTAGATGTAGATGTCACTGGTTCGTCAAGTTCTACAGATGTAGATGCCACTGGTTCTTCACGTTCTGGAGATATAGATGTCACTGGTTTTTCGCGTTCTGTAGAAGTAGATGCCACTGGTCCTTCACATTCTGTAGACGTAGATGCCACTGGTTCTTCACGTTCTTTAGATGTAGATGTCACTGGGTCTTCACGTTCTGTAGATGTAGACGCCACTGGTTCTTCACGTTCTGTAGATGTAGATGCCACTGGTCCCTCACGTTCCGTAGATGTAGATGCCACTGGTTCTTCACGTTCTGCAGATGTAGATGCCACTGGTTCTCCACGTTCTGTAGATGTAGATGCCACTGGTTCTTCACGTCCTGCAGATGTAGATGCCAACGGTTCGTCACGTTCTACAGATGTAGATCCCACTGGTTCTTCACGTTCTGCAGATGTAGATGCCACTGGTCCTTCACGTTCTGTAGACACAGATGCCACTGGTTCTTCACGTTCTACAGATATAGATGCCACTGGTTCTTCATGTTCTGCAGATGTAGACGCCATTGGTTTTTCACGTTCTGTAAATGTAGATGCCACTGGTCCTTCACGTTCTGTCGATGCAGATTCCACTGGTTTTTCACGTTCTGTAGATGTAGATGTCACTGGTTCTTCACGTTCTGCAGAAGTAGATGCCACTGGTTCTTCACGTTCTGTAGATGTAGATGCCACTGGTTCTTCATGTTCTGCAGATGTAGATGCCACTGTTCCTTCACGTTCTGTAGACGAAGATGCCACTGGTTCTTCACATTCTGTAGATGTAGATGCCACTGGTTCTTCACGTTCTTTAGATGTAGATGTCACTGGTTCGTCAAGTTCTACAGATGTTGATGCCACTGGTTCTTCACGTTCTGGAGATATAGTTGTCACTGGTTTTTCGCGTTCTGTAGAAGTAGATGCCACTGGTCCTTCACATTCTGTAGACGTAGATGCCACTGGTTCTTCACGTTCTGTAGATGTAGATGCCACTGGTTCTTCACGTTCTACAGATGTAGATGCCACTGGTTCTTCACGGTCTGCAGATGTAGATGTCACTTGTTCTTCACGTTCTGTAGATGTAGACGCCACTGGTTCTTCACATTCTGTAGATGTATAAGCCACTGGTTCGTTACATTCTGTAGACGCAGATGCCACTGGTTCTTCACATTCTATAGACACAGATGCCACTGGTCATTCACGTTCTGTAGACGTAGATGCCACTGGTTCTTAACTTTCTTTAGATGTAGATGCCACTGGTTCTTCACTTTCTGTAGATGTAGATGCCACTGGTTCTTCACGTTCTGTAGATGTAGATGCCACTGGTCCTTCACATTCTGTAGACGCAGATGCCACTGGTCATTCACGTTCTGTAGACGTAGATGCCACTGGTTCTTCACTTTCTTTAGATGTAGATGCCACTGGTTCTTCACTTTCTGTAGATGTAGATGCCACTGGTTCTTCACGTTCTGTAGATGTAGATGCCACTGGTCCTTCACATTCTGTAGACAAATATGCCATTGATTCTTCACGTTCTGCAGATGTAGATGCCACTGGTTCTTCACGTTCTGTAGATGTAGATGCCACTGGTTCTTCACGTTCTGCAGATGTAGATGCCACTGTTCCTTCACGTTCTGTAGACGAAGATGCCACTGGTTGTTCATGTTCTGTAGATGTAAATGCCACTGGGTCTTCACGTTCTGCAGATGTATATGCCACTGGTTCTTCACGTTATGTAGATGAAGATGCCACTGGTTCTTGACGTTCTGTAGATGTAGATGCCACTGGTTCATCACGTTCTACAGATGTAGATGCCACTGGTTCTTCACTTTCTGTAGATTTAGATGCCACTGCTTCTTCACATTCTGTAGACGCAGATGCCACTGGTCCTTCACGTTCTGTAGACATAGATGCCACTGGTTCTTCACTTTCTTTATATGTAGATGCCACTGGTTCTTCACTTTCTGTAGATGTAGATGCCACTGGTTCTTCACGTTCTGTAGATGTAGATGCCACTGGTCCTTCACATTCTGTAGACGAATATGCCATTGGTTCTTCACGTTCTGCAGATGTAGATGCCACTGGTTCTTCACTTTCTGTAGATGTAGATGCCACTGGTTCTTCACGTTCTGTAGCTGTAGATCCCACTGATCCTTCACATTCTGTAGACGAATATGCCACTGGTTCTTCACGGTCTGCAGATGTAGATGTCACTGGTTCTTCACGTTCTGTAGATGTAGACGCCACTGGTTCTTCACATTCTGTAGATGTAGAAGCCACTGGTTCGTTACATTCTGTAGACGCAGATGCCACTGGTTCTTCACATTCTGTAGACGCAGATGCCACTGGTCATTCACGTTCTGTAGACGTAGATGCCACTGGTTCTTCACTTTCTTTAGATGTAGATGCCACTGGTTCTTCACTTTCTGTAGATGTAGATGCCACTGGTTCTTCACTTTCTGTAGATGTAGATGCCACTGGTTCTTCACGTTCTGTAGCTGTAGATGCCACTGATCCTTCACATTCTGTAGACGAATATGCCACTGGTTCTTCACGTTCTTTAGATGTAGATGTCACTGGTTCTTCACGTTCTGTAGATGTAGATGCCACTGGTTCTTCACGTTCTACAGATGTAGATGCCACTGGTTCTTCACGGTCTGCAGATGTAGATGCCACTGATTCTTCACATTCTGTAGACGTAGATGCCACTGGTTCTTCATGTTCTGTAGATGTAAATGCCACTGGGTCTTCACGTTCTGCAGATGTATATGCCACTGGTTCTTCACGTTATGTAGATGAAGATGCCACTGGTTCTTCACGTTCTGTAGATGTAGATGCCACTGGTTCATCACGTTCTACAGATGTAGATGCCACTGGTTCTTCACTTTCTGTAGATTTAGATGCCACTGCTTCTTCACATTCTGTAGACGCAGATGCCACTGGTCCTTCACGTTCTGTAGACATAGATGCCACTGGTTCTTCACTTTCTTTAGATGTAGATGCCACTGGTTCATCACTTTCTGTAGATGTAGATGCCACTGGTTCTTCACGTTCTGTAGATGTAGATGCCACTGGTCCTTCACATTCTGTAGACGAATATGCCATTGGTTCTTCACGTTCTGCAGATGTAGATGCCACTGGTTCTTCACTTTCTGTAGATGTAGATGCCACTGGTTCTTCACGTTCTGTAGCTATAGATCCCACTGATCCTTCACATTCTGTAGACGAATATGCCACTGGTTCTTCACGTTCTGTAGATGTAGATGTCACTGGTTCGTCAAGTTCTACAGATGTTGATGCCACTGGTTCTTCACGTTCTGGAGATATAGATGTCACTGGTTTTTCGCGTTCTGTAGAAGTAGATGCCACTGGTCCTTCACATTCTGTAGACGTAGATGCCACTGGTTCTTCACGTTCTTTAGATGTAGATGTCACTGGTTCTTCACGTTCTGTAGATGTAGATGCCACTGGTTCTTCACGTTCTACAGATGTAGATGCCACTGGTTCTTCACGGTCTGCAGATGTAGATGTCACTGGTTCTTCACGTTCTGTAGATGTAGACGCCACTGGTTCTTCACATTCTGTAGATGTAGAAGCCACTGGTTCGTTACATTCTGTATACGCAGATGCCACTGGTTCTTCACATTCTGTAGACGCAGATGCCACTGGTCATTCACGTTCTGTAGACGTAGATGCCACTGGTTCTTCACTTTCTTTAGATGTAGATGCCACTGGTTCTTCACTTTCTGTAGATGTAGATGCCACTGGTTCTTCACTTTCTGTAGATGTAGATGCCACTGGTTCTTCACGTTCTGTAGCTGTAGATGCCACTGATCCTTCACATTCTGTAGACGAATATGCCACTGGTTCTTCACGTTCTTTAGATGTAGATGTCACTGGTTCTTCACGTTCTGTAGATGTAGATGCCACTGGTTCTTCACGTTCTACAGATGTAGATGCCACTGGTTCTTCACGGTCTGCAGATGTAGATGCCACTGATTCTTCACATTCTGTAGACGTAGATGCCACTGGTTCTTCACGTTCTGTAGATGTAGATGCCACTGGTTCTTCACGTTCTACAGATGTAGATGCCACTGGTTCTTCACGGTCTGCAGATGTAGATGTCACTGGTTCTTCACGTTCTGTAGATGTAGACGCCACTGGTTCTTCACATTCTGTAGATGTATAAGCCACTGGTTCGTTACATTCTGTAGACGCAGATGCCACTGGTTCTTCACATTCTGTAGACGCAGATGCCACTGGTCATTCACGTTCTGTAGACGTAGATGCCACTGGTTCTTCACTTTCTTTAGATGTAGATGCCACTGGTTCTTCACTTTCTGTAGATGTAGATGCCACTGGTTCTTCACGTTCTGTAGATGTAGATGCCACTGGTCCTTCACATTCTGTAGACGCAGATGCCACTGGTCATTCACGTTCTGTAGACGTAGATGCCACTGGTTCTTCACTTTCTGTAGATGTAGATGCCACTGGTTCTTCACGTTCTGTAGATGTAGATGCCACTGGTCCTTCACATTCTGTAGACGAATATGCCATTGATTCTTCACGTTCTGCAGATGTAGATGCCACTGGTTCTTCACGTTCTGTAGATGTAGATGCCACTGGTTCTTCACGTTCTGCAGATGTAGATGCCACTGTTCCTTCACGTTCTGTAGACGAAGATGCCACTGGTTCTTCATGTTCTGTAGATGTAAATGCCACTGGGTCTTCACGTTCTGCAGATGTATATGCCACTGGTTCTTCACGTTATGTAGATGAAGATGCCACTGGTTCTTCACGTTCTGTAGATGTAGATGCCACTGGTACATCACGTTCTACAGATGTAGATGCCACTGATTCTTCACTTTCTGTAGATTTAGATGCCACTGCTTCTTTACATTCTGTAGACGCAGATGCCACTGGTCCTTCACGTTCTGTAGACATAGATGCCACTGGTTCTTCACTTTCTTTAGATGTAGATGCCACTGGTTCTTCACTTTCTGTAGATGTAGATGCCACTGGTTCTTCACGTTCTGTAGATGTAGATGCCACTGGTCCTTCACATTCTGTAGACGAATATGCCATTGGTTCTTCACGTTCTGCAGATGTAGATGCCACTGATTCTTCACTTTCTGTAGATGTAGATGCCACTGGTTCTTCACGTTCTGTAGCTGTAGATCCCACTGATCCTTCACATTCTGTAGACGAATATGCCACTGGTTCTTCACGTTCTGTAGATGTAGATGTCACTGGTTCGTCAAGTTCTACAGATGTTGATGCCACTGGTTCTTCACGTTCTGGAGATATAGATGTCACTGGTTTTTCGCGTTCTGTAGAAGTAGATGCCACTGGTCCTTCACATTCTGTAGACGTAGATGCCACTGGTTCTTCACGTTCTTTAGATGTAGATGTCACTGGTGCTTCACGTTCTGTAGATGTAGATGCCACTGGTTCTTCACGTTCTACAGATGTAGATGCCACTGGTTCTTCACGGTCTGCAGATGTAGATGTCACTGGTTCTTCACGTTCTGTAGATGTAGACGCCACTGGTTCTTCACATTCTGTAGATGTAGAAGCCACTGGTTCGTTACATTCTGTAGACGCAGATGCCACTGGTTCTTCACATTCTGTAGACGCAGATGCCACTGGTCATTCACGTTCTGTAGACGTAGATGCCACTGGTTCTTCACTTTCTTTAGATGTAGATGCCACTGGTTCTTCACTTTCTGTAGATGTAGATGCCACTGGTTCTTCACTTTCTGTAGATGTAGATGCCACTGGTTCTTCACGTTCTGTAGCTGTAGATGCCACTGATCCTTCACATTCTGTAGACGAATATGCCACTGGTTCTTCACGTTCTTTAGATGTAGATGTCACTGGTTCTTCACGTTCTGTAGATGTAGATGCCACTGGTTCTTCACGTTCTACGGATGTAGATGCCACTGGTTCTTCACGGTCTGCAGATGTAGATGCCACTGGTTCTTCACGTTCTGCAGATGTAGATGCCACTGGTTCTTCACATTCTGTAGATGTAGATGCCACTGCACGTTCGTTAGATGCAGATTCCACTGGTTCTTCACGTTGTGTAGATGTAGATGTCACTGGTTCTTCACGTTCTGTAGATGTAGATGTCACTGGTTCTTCACGTTCTGTAGATGTAGATGCCACTGGTCCCTCACGTTCCGTAGATGTAGATGCCACTGGTTCTTCACGTTCTTCAGATGTGGATGCCACTGGTTCTCCAAGTTCTGTAGATGTAGATGCCACTGGTTATTCACGTTCTGCAGATGTAGATGCCAACGGTTCGTCACGTTCTACAGATGTAGATGCCACTGGTTCTTAACGTTCTGCAGATGTAGATGCCACTGGTTCTTCACGTTCTGTAGATGTAGATTCCACTGGTCCTTCACGTTCTGGAGATGTAGATACCACTGGTTCTTCACGTTTTGCAGATGTAGATGCCACTGGTTCGTCACGTTTTACAGATGTAGATGCTACTGGTTCTTCACGTTCTGCAGATGTAGATGCCACTGGTTCTTCACGTTCTGTAGATGTAGATGCCACTGGTTATTCACGTTCTGTAGATGTAGATGCCACTGGTTCGTCACGTTCTACAGATGTAGATGCCACTGGTTCTTCACGTTCTCCAGATGTAGATGCCACTGGTTCTTCACGTTCTGTAGATGTAGATGCCACTGGTTCTTCACGTTTTGCAGATGTAGATGCCACTGGTTCGTCACGTTTTACAGATGTAGATGCCACTGGTTCTTCACGTTCTTTAGATGTAGATGTCACTGGTTCTTCACGTTCTGTAGATGTAGATGCCACTGGTTATTCACGTTCTGTAGACGAAGATGCCACTGGTTCTTTACGTTCTGTAGATGTAGATGCCACTGGTTTTTCACGTTCTGCAGATGTATATGCCACTGGTTCTTCACGTTATGTAGATGAAGATGCCACTGGTTCTTCACGTTCTGTAGATGTAGATGCCACTGGTTCATCACGTTCTACAGATGTAGATGCCACTGGTTCTTCACGTTCTGTAGATTTAAATGCCACTGCTTCTTCACATTCTGTAGATGTAGAAGCCACTGGTTCGTCACATTCTGTAGACGCAGATGCCACTAGTCCTTCACGTTCGGTAGACGTAGATGCCACTGGTTATTCACTTTCTGTAGATGTAGATGTCACTGGTTCTTCACGTTCTGTAGATGTAGATGCCACTGGTCCTTCACATTCTGTAGACGAATATGCCACTGGTTCTTCACGTTCTGTAGATGTAGATGTCACTGGTTCGTCAAGTTCTACAGATGTAGATGCCACTGGTTCTTCACGTTCTGGAGATATAGATGTCACTGGTTTTTCGCGTTCTGTAGAAGTAGATGCCACTGGTCCTTCACATTCTGTAGACGTAGATGCCACTGGTTCTTCACGTTCTTTAGATGTAGATGTCACTGGGTCTTCACGTTCTGTAGATGTAGACGCCACTGGTTCTTCACGTTCTGTAGATGTAGATGCCACTGGTCCCTCACGTTCCGTAGATGTAGATGCCACTGGTTCTTCACGTTCTGCAGATGTAGATGCCACTGGTTCTCCACGTTCTGTAGATGTAGATGCCACTGGTTCTTCACGTCCTGCAGATGTAGATGCCAACGGTTCGTCACGTTCTACAGATGTAGATCCCACTGGTTCTTCACGTTCTGCAGATGTAGATGCCACTGGTCCTTCACGTTCTGTAGACACAGATGCCACTGGTTCTTCACGTTCTACAGATATAGATGCCACTGGTTCTTCATGTTCTGCAGATGTAGACGCCATTGGTTTTTCACGTTCTGTAAATGTAGATGCCACTGGTCCTTCACGTTCTGTCGATGCAGATTCCACTGGTTTTTCACGTTCTGTAGATGTAGATGTCACTGGTTCTTCACGTTCTGCAGAAGTAGATGCCACTGGTTCTTCACGTTCTGTAGATGTAGATGCCACTGGTTCTTCATGTTCTGCAGATGTAGATGCCACTGTTCCTTCACGTTCTGTAGACGAAGATGCCACTGGTTCTTCACATTCTGTAGATGTAGATGCCACTGGTTCTTCACGTTCTTTAGATGTAGATGTCACTGGTTCGTCAAGTTCTACAGATGTTGATGCCACTGGTTCTTCACGTTCTGGAGATATAGTTGTCACTGGTTTTTCGCGTTCTGTAGAAGTAGATGCCACTGGTCCTTCACATTCTGTAGACGTAGATGCCACTGGTTCTTCACGTTCTGTAGATGTAGATGCCACTGGTTCTTCACGTTCTACAGATGTAGATGCCACTGGTTCTTCACGGTCTGCAGATGTAGATGTCACTTGTTCTTCACGTTCTGTAGATGTAGACGCCACTGGTTCTTCACATTCTGTAGATGTATAAGCCACTGGTTCGTTACATTCTGTAGACGCAGATGCCACTGGTTCTTCACATTCTATAGACACAGATGCCACTGGTCATTCACGTTCTGTAGACGTAGATGCCACTGGTTCTTAACTTTCTTTAGATGTAGATGCCACTGGTTCTTCACTTTCTGTAGATGTAGATGCCACTGGTTCTTCACGTTCTGTAGATGTAGATGCCACTGGTCCTTCACATTCTGTAGACGCAGATGCCACTGGTCATTCACGTTCTGTAGACGTAGATGCCACTGGTTCTTCACTTTCTTTAGATGTAGATGCCACTGGTTCTTCACTTTCTGTAGATGTAGATGCCACTGGTTCTTCACGTTCTGTAGATGTAGATGCCACTGGTCCTTCACATTCTGTAGACAAATATGCCATTGATTCTTCACGTTCTGCAGATGTAGATGCCACTGGTTCTTCACGTTCTGTAGATGTAGATGCCACTGGTTCTTCACGTTCTGCAGATGTAGATGCCACTGTTCCTTCACGTTCTGTAGACGAAGATGCCACTGGTTGTTCATGTTCTGTAGATGTAAATGCCACTGGGTCTTCACGTTCTGCAGATGTATATGCCACTGGTTCTTCACGTTATGTAGATGAAGATGCCACTGGTTCTTGACGTTCTGTAGATGTAGATGCCACTGGTTCATCACGTTCTACAGATGTAGATGCCACTGGTTCTTCACTTTCTGTAGATTTAGATGCCACTGCTTCTTCACATTCTGTAGACGCAGATGCCACTGGTCCTTCACGTTCTGTAGACATAGATGCCACTGGTTCTTCACTTTCTTTATATGTAGATGCCACTGGTTCTTCACTTTCTGTAGATGTAGATGCCACTGGTTCTTCACGTTCTGTAGATGTAGATGCCACTGGTCCTTCACATTCTGTAGACGAATATGCCATTGGTTCTTCACGTTCTGCAGATGTAGATGCCACTGGTTCTTCACTTTCTGTAGATGTAGATGCCACTGGTTCTTCACGTTCTGTAGCTGTAGATCCCACTGATCCTTCACATTCTGTAGACGAATATGCCACTGGTTCTTCACGGTCTGCAGATGTAGATGTCACTGGTTCTTCACGTTCTGTAGATGTAGACGCCACTGGTTCTTCACATTCTGTAGATGTAGAAGCCACTGGTTCGTTACATTCTGTAGACGCAGATGCCACTGGTTCTTCACATTCTGTAGACGCAGATGCCACTGGTCATTCACGTTCTGTAGACGTAGATGCCACTGGTTCTTCACTTTCTTTAGATGTAGATGCCACTGGTTCTTCACTTTCTGTAGATGTAGATGCCACTGGTTCTTCACTTTCTGTAGATGTAGATGCCACTGGTTCTTCACGTTCTGTAGCTGTAGATGCCACTGATCCTTCACATTCTGTAGACGAATATGCCACTGGTTCTTCACGTTCTTTAGATGTAGATGTCACTGGTTCTTCACGTTCTGTAGATGTAGATGCCACTGGTTCTTCACGTTCTACAGATGTAGATGCCACTGGTTCTTCACGGTCTGCAGATGTAGATGCCACTGATTCTTCACATTCTGTAGACGTAGATGCCACTGGTTCTTCACGTTCTGTAGATTTAGATGCCACTGGTTCTTCACGTTCTACAGATGTAGATGCCACTGGTTCTTCACGGTCTGCAGATGTAGATGTCACTGGTTCTTCACGTTCTGTAGATGTAGACGCCACTGGTTCTTCACATTCTGTAGATGTATAAGCCACTGGTTCGTTACATTCTGTAGACGCAGATGCCACTGGTTCTTCACATTCTGTAGACGCAGATGCCACTGGTCATTCACGTTCTGTAGACGTAGATGCCACTGGTTCTTCACTTTCTTTAGATGTAGATGCCACTGGTTCTTCACTTTCTGTAGATGTAGATGCCACTGGTTCTTCACGTTCTGTAGATGTAGATGCCACTGGTCCTTCACATTCTGTAGACGCAGATGCCACTGGTCATTCACGTTCTGTAGACGTAGATGCCACTGGTTCTTCACTTTCTGTAGATGTAGATGCCACTGGTTCTTCACGTTCTGTAGATGTAGATGCCACTGGTCCTTTACATTCTGTAGACGAATATGCCATTGATTCTTCACGTTCTGCAGATGTAGATGCCACTGGTTCTTCACGTTCTGTAGATGTAGATGCCACTGGTTCTTCACGTTCTGCAGATGTAGATGCCACTGTTCCTTCACGTTCTGTAGACGAAGATGCCACTGGTTCTTCATGTTCTGTAGATGTAAATGCCACTGGGTCTTCACGTTCTGCAGATGTATATGCCACTGGTTCTTCACGTTATGTAGATGAAGATGCCACTGGTTCTTCACGTTCTGTAGATGTAGATGCCACTGGTTCATCACGTTCTACAGATGTAGATGCCACTGGTTCTTCACTTTCTGTAGATTTAGATGCCACTGCTTCTTCACATTCTGTAGACGCAGATGCCACTGGTCCTTCACGTTCTGTAGACATAGATGCCACTGGTTCTTCACTTTCTTTAGATGTAGATGCCACTGGTTCATCACTTTCTGTAGATGTAGATGCCACTGGTTCTTCACGTTCTGTAGATGTAGATGCCACTGGTCCTTCACATTCTGTAGACGAATATGCCATTGGTTCTTCACGTTCTGCAGATGTAGATGCCACTGGTTCTTCACTTTCTGTAGATGTAGATGCCACTGGTTCTTCACGTTCTGTAGCTGTAGATCCCACTGATCCTTCACATTCTGTAGACGAATATGCCACTGGTTCTTCACGTTCTGTAGATGTAGATGTCACTGGTTCGTCAAGTTCTACAGATGTTGATGCCACTGGTTCTTCACGTTCTGGAGATATAGATGTCACTGGTTTTTCGCGTTCTGTAGAAGTAGATGCCACTGGTCCTTCACATTCTGTAGACGTAGATGCCACTGGTTCTTCACGTTCTTTAGATGTAGATGTCACTGGTTCTTCACGTTCTGTAGATGTAGATGCCACTGGTTCTTCACGTTCTACAGATGTAGATGCCACTGGTTCTTCACGGTCTGCAGATGTAGATGTCACTGGTTCTTCACGTTCTGTAGATGTAGACGCCACTGGTTCTTCACATTCTGTAGATGTAGAAGCCACTGGTTCGTTACATTCTGTATACGCAGATGCCACTGGTTCTTCACATTCTGTAGACGCAGATGCCACTGGTCATTCACGTTCTGTAGACGTAGATGCCACTGGTTCTTCACTTTCTGTAGATGTAGATGCCACTGGTTCTTCACTTTCTGTAGATGTAGATGCCACTGGTTCTTCACGTTCTGTAGCTGTAGATGCCACTGATCCTTCACATTCTGTAGACGAATATGCCACTGGTTCTTCACGTTCTTTAGATGTAGATGTCACTGGTTCTTCACGTTCTGTAGATGTAGATGCCACTGGTTCTTCACGTTCTACAGATGTAGATGCCACTGGTTCTTCACGGTCTGCAGATGTAGATGCCACTGATTCTTCACATTCTGTAGACGTAGATGCCACTGGTTCTTCACGTTCTGTAGATGTAGATGCCACTGGTTTTTCACGTTCTACAGATGTAGATGCCACTGGTTCTTCACGGTCTGCAGATGTAGATGTCACTGGTTCTTCACGTTCTGTAGATGTAGACGCCACTGGTTCTTCACATTCTGTAGATGTATAAGCCACTGGTTCGTTACATTCTGTAGACGCAGATGCCACTGGTTCTTCAGATTCTGTAGACGCAGATGCCACTGGTCATTCACGTTCTGTAGACGTAGATGCCACTGGTTCTTCACTTTCTTTAGATGTAGATGCCACTGGTTCTTCACTTTCTGTAGATGTAGATGCCACTGGTTCTTCACGTTCTGTAGATGTAGATGCCACTGGTCCTTCACATTCTGTAGACGCAGATGCCACTGGTCATTCACGTTCTGTAGACGTAGATGCCACTGGTTCTTCACTTTCTGTAGATGTAGATGCCACTGGTTCTTCACGTTCTGTAGATGTAGATGCCACTGGTCCTTCACATTCTGTAGACGAATATGCCATTGATTCTTCACGTTCTGCAGATGTAGATGCCACTGGTTCTTCACGTTCTGTAGATGTAGATGCCACTGGTTCTTCACGTTCTGCAGATGTAGATGCCACTGTTCCTTCACGTTCTGTAGACGAAGATGCCACTGGTTCTTCATGTTCTGTAGATGTAAATGCCACTGGGTCTTCACGTTCTGCAGATGTATATGCCACTGGTTCTTCACGTTATGTAGATGAAGATGCCACTGGTTCTTCACGTTCTGTAGATGTAGATGCCACTGGTTCATCACGTTCTACAGATGTAGATGCCACTGGTTCTTCACTTTCTGTAGATTTAGATGCCACTGCTTCTTTACATTCTGTAGACGCAGATGCCACTGGTCCTTCACGTTCTGTAGACATAGATGCCACTGGTTCTTCACTTTCTTTAGATGTAGATGCCACTGGTTCTTCACTTTCTGTAGATGTAGATGCCACTGGTTCTTCACGTTCTGTAGATGTAGATGCCACTGGTCCTTCACATTCTGTAGACGAATATGCCATTGGTTCTTCACGTTCTGCAGATGTAGATGCCACTGATTCTTCACTTTCTGTAGATGTAGATGCCACTGGTTCTTCACGTTCTGTAGCTGTAGATCCCACTGATCCTTCACATTCTGTAGACGAATATGCCACTGGTTCTTCACGTTCTGTAGATGTAGATGTCACTGGTTCGTCAAGTTCTACAGATGTTGATGCCACTGGTTCTTCACGTTCTGGAGATATAGATGTCACTGGTTTTTCGCGTTCTGTAGAAGTAGATGCCACTGGTCCTTCACATTCTGTAGACGTAGATGCCACTGGTTCTTCACGTTCTTTAGATGTAGATGTCACTGGTGCTTCACGTTCTGTAGATGTAGATGCCACTGGTTCTTCACGTTCTACAGATGTAGATGCCACTGGTTCTTCACGGTCTGCAGATGTAGATGTCACTGGTTCTTCACGTTCTGTAGATGTAGACGCCACTGGTTCTTCACATTCTGTAGATGTAGAAGCCACTGGTTCGTTACATTCTGTAGACGCAGATGCCACTGGTTCTTCACATTCTGTAGACGCAGATGCCACTGGTCATTCACGTTCTGTAGACGTAGATGCCACTGGTTCTTCACTTTCTTTAGATGTAGATGCCACTGGTTCTTCACTTTCTGTAGATGTAGATGCCACTGGTTCTTCACGTTCTGTAGATGTAGATGCCACTGGTCCTTCACATTCTGTAGACGCAGATGCCACTGGTCATTCACGTTCTGTAGACGTAGATGCCACTGGTTCTTCACTTTCTGTAGATGTAGATGCCACTGGTTCTTCACGTTCTGTAGATGTAGATGCCACTGGTCCTTCACATTCTGTAGACGAATATGCCATTGATTCTTCACGTTCTGCAGATGTAGATGCCACTGGTTCTTCACGTTCTGTAGATGTAGATGCCACTGGTTCTTCACGTTCTGCAGATGTAGATGCCACTGTTCCTTCACGTTCTGTAGACGAAGATGCCACTGGTTCTTCATGTTCTGTAGATGTAAATGCCACTGGGTCTTCACGTTCTGCAGATGTATATGCCACTGGTTCTTCACGTTATGTAGATGAAGATGCCACTGGTTCTTCACGTTCTGTAGATGTAGATGCCACTGGTTCATCACGTTCTACAGATGTAGATGCCACTGGTTCTTCACTTTCTGTAGATTTAGATGCCACTGCTTCTTTACATTCTGTAGACGCAGATGCCACTGGTCCTTCACGTTCTGTAGACATAGATGCCACTGGTTCTTCACTTTCTTTAGATGTAGATGCCACTGGTTCTTCACTTTCTGTAGATGTAGATGCCACTGGTTCTTCACGTTCTGTAGATGTAGATGCCACTGGTCCTTCACATTCTGTAGACGAATATGCCATTGGTTCTTCACGTTCTGCAGATGTAGATGCCACTGATTCTTCACTTTCTGTAGATGTAGATGCCATTGGTTCTTCACGTTCTGTAGCTGTAGATCCCACTGATCCTTCACATTCTGTAGACGAATATGCCACTGGTTCTTCACGTTCTGTAGATGTAGATGTCACTGGTTCGTCAAGTTCTACAGATGTTGATGCCACTGGTTCTTCACGTTCTGGAGATATAGATGTCACTGGTTTTTCGCGTTCTGTAGAAGTAGATGCCACTGGTCCTTCACATTCTGTAGACGTAGATGCCACTGGTTCTTCACGTTCTTTAGATGTAGATGTCACTGGTGCTTCACGTTCTGTAGATGTAGATGCCACTGGTTCTTCACGTTCTACAGATGTAGATGCCACTGGTTCTTCACGGTCTGCAGATGTAGATGTCACTGGTTCTTCACGTTCTGTAGATGTAGACGCCACTGGTTCTTCACATTCTGTAGATGTAGAAGCCACTGGTTCGTTACATTCTGTAGACGCAGATGCCACTGGTTCTTCACATTCTGTAGACGCAGATGCCACTGGTCATTCACGTTCTGTAGACGTAGATGCCACTGGTTCTTCACTTTCTTTAGATGTAGATGCCACTGGTTCTTCACTTTCTGTAGATGTAGATGCCACTGGTTCTTCACTTTCTGTAGATGTAGATGCCACTGGTTCTTCACGTTCTGTAGCTGTAGATGCCACTGATCCTTCACATTCTGTAGACGAATATGCCACTGGTTCTTCACGTTCTTTAGATGTAGATGTCACTGGTTCTTCACGTTCTGTAGATGTAGATGCCACTGGTTCTTCACGTTCTACAGATGTAGATGCCACTGGTTCTTCACGGTCTGCAGATGTAGATGCCACTGGTTCTTCACGTTCTGCAGATGTAGATGCCACTGGTTCTTCACATTCTGTAGATGTAGATGCCACTGCACGTTCGTTAGATGCAGATTCCACTGGTTCTTCACGTTGTGTAGATGTAGATGTCACTGGTTCTTCACGTTCTGTAGATGTAGATGTCACTGGTTCTTCACGTTTTGCAGATGTAGGTGCCACTGGTTCGTCACGTTTTACAGATGTAGATGCCACTGGTTCTTCACCTTCTGCAGATGTATATGCCACTGGTTCTTCACGTTCTGTAGATGTATATGCCACTGGTTATTCACGTTCTGTAGACGAAGATGCCACTGGTTCTTTACGTTCTGTAGATGTATATGCCACTGGTTCTTCACGTTATGTAGATGAAGATGCCACTGGTTCTTCACGTTCTGTAGATGTAAATGCCTTTGGTTCATCACGTTCTACAGATGTAGATGCCACTGGTTCTTCACGTTCTGTAGATTTAAATGCCACTGCTTCTTCACATTCTGTAGATGTAGAAGCCACTGGTTCGTCACATTCTGTAGACGCAGATGCCACTAGTCCTTCACGTTCTGTAGACGTAGATGCCACTGGTTCTTCACTTTCTGTAGACGTAGATGCCACTGGTCCTTCACATTCTGTAGTTGTAGATGCCACTGGTCCTTCACATTCTGTAGACGAATATGCCACTGGTTCTTTACGTTCTGTAGATGTCACTGGTTCGTCAAGTTCTACAGATGTAGATGCCACTGGTTCTTCACGTTCTGGAGATATAGATGTCACTGGTTTTTCGTGTTCTGTAGAAGTAGATGCCACTGGTCCTTCACATTCTGTAGATGAAGATGCCACTGGTTCTTCACGTTCTTTAGATGTAGATGTCACTGGTTCTTCACGTTCTGTAGATGTAGACGCCACTGGTTCTTCACGTTCTGTAGATGTAGATGCCACTGGTCCCTCACGTTCCGTAGATGTAGATGCCACTGGTTCTTCACGTTCTTCAGATGTGGATGCCACTGGTTCTCCAAGTTCTGTAGATGTAGATGCCACTGGTTATTCACGTTCTGCAGATGTAGATGCCAACGGTTCGTCACGTTCTACAGATGTAGATGCCACTGGTTCTTAACGTTCTGCAGATGTAGATGCCACTGGTTCTTCACGTTCTGTAGATGTAGATTCCACTGGTCCTTCACGTTCTGGAGATGTAGATACCACTGGTTCTTCACGTTTTGCAGATGTAGATGCCACTGGTTCGTCACGTTTTACAGATGCAGATGCTACTGGTTCTTCACGTTCTGCAGATGTAGATGCCACTGGTTCTTCACGTTCTTTAGATGTAGATGTCACTGGTTCTTCACGTTCTGTAGATGTAGATGCCACTGGTTATTCACGTTCTGTAGACGAAGATGCCACTGGTTCTTTACGTTCTGTAGATGTAGATGCCACTGGTTTTTCACGTTCTGCAGATGTATATGCCACTGGTTCTTCACGTTATGTAGATGAAGATGCCAATGGTTCTTCACGTTCTGTAGATGTAGATGCCACTGGTTCATCACGTTCTACAGATGTAGATGCCACTGGTTCTTCACGTTCTGTAGATTTAAATGCCACTGCTTCTTCACATTCTGTAGATGTAGAAGCCACTGGTTCGTCGCATTCTGTAGACGCAGATGCCACTAGTCCTTCACTTTCTTTAGATGTAGATGCCACTGGTTCTTCACTTTCTGTAGATGTAGATGCCACTGGTTCTTCACGTTCTGTAGATGTAGATGCCACTGGTCCTTCACATTCTGTAGACGAATATGCCATTGGTTCTTCACGTTCTGCAGATGTACATGCCACTGGTTCTTCACTTTCTGTAGATGTAGATGCCACTGGTTCTTCACGTTCTGTAGCTGTAGATCCCACTGATCCTTCACATTCTGTAGACGAATATGTCACTGGTTCTTCACGTTCTGTAGATGTAGATGTCACTGGTTCGTCAAGTTCTACAGATGTTGATGCCACTGGTTCTTCACGTTCTGGAGATATAGATGTCACTGGTTTTTCGCGTTCTGTAGAAGTAGATGCCACTGGTCCTTCACATTGTGTAGACGTAGATGCCACTGGTTCTTCACGTTCTTTAGATGTAGATGTCACTGGTTCTTCACGTTCTGTAGATGTAGACGCCACTGGTTCTTCACGTTCTGTAGATGTAGATGCGACTGGTCCCTCACGTTCCGTAGATGTAGATGCCACTGGTTCTTCACGTTCTTCAGATGTGGATGCCACTGGTTCTCCAAGTTCTATAGATGTAGATGTAGATGCCACTGGTTATTCACGTTCTGCAGATGTAGATGCCAACGGTTCGTCACGTTCTACAGATGTAGATGCCACTGGTTCTTAACGTTCTGCAGATGTAGATGCCACTGGTTCTTCATGGTCTGCAGATGTAGATGTCACTGGTTCTTTACGTTCTGTAGATGTAGACGCCACTGGTTCTTCACATTCTGTAGATGTAGAAGCCACTGGTTCATTACATTCTGTAGACGCAGATGCCACTGGTTCTTCACATTCTGTAGACGCAGATGCCACTGGTCATTCACGTTCTGTAGACGTAGATGCCACTGGTTCTTCACTTTCTTTAGATGTAGATGCCACTGGTTCTTCACTTTCTGTAGATGTAGATGCCACTGGTTCTTCACGTTCTGTAGATGTAGATGCCACTGGTCCTTCACATTCTGTAGACGAATATGCCATTGATTCTTCACGTTCTGCAGATGTAGATGCCACTGGTTCTTCACTTTCTGTAGATGTAGATGCCACTGGTTCTTCACGTTCTGTAGCTGTAGATGCCACTGATCCTTCACATTCTGTAGACGAATATGCCACTGGTTCTTCACGTTCTTTAGATGTAGATGTCACTGGTTCTTCACGTTCTGTAGATGTAGATGCCACTGGTTCTTCACGTTCTACAGATGTAGATGCCACTGGTTCTTCACGGTCTGCAGATGTAGATGCCACTGGTTCTTCACGTTCTGCAGATGTAGATGCCACTGGTTCTTCACGTTCTGTAGATGTAGATGCCACTGCACGTTCGTTAGATGCAGATTCCACTGGTTCTTCACGTTGTGTAGATGTAGATGTCACTGGTTCTTCACGTTCTGTAGATGTAGATGTCACTGGTTCTTCACGTTTTGCAGATGTAGATGCCACTGGTTCGTCACGTTTTACAGATGTAGATGCCACTGGTTCTTCACGTTCTGCAGATGTAGATGTCACTGGTTCTTCACGTTCTGTAGATGTAGATGCCACTGGTTATTCACGTTCTGTAGACGAAGATGCCACTGGTTCTTTACGTTCTGTAGATGTAGATGCCACTGGTTTTTCACGTTCTGCAGATGTATATGCCACTGGTTCTTCACGTTATGTAGATGAAGATGCCAATGGTTCTTCACGTTCTGTAGATGTAGATGCCACTGGTTCATCACGTTCTACAGATGTAGATGCCACTGGTTCTTCACGTTCTGTAGATTTAAATGCCACTGCTTCTTCACATTCTGAAGATGTAGAAGCCACTGGTTCGTCGCATTCTGTAGACGCAGATGCCACTAGTCCTTCACTTTCTTTAGATGTAGATGCCACTGGTTCTTCACTTTCTGTAGATGTAGATGCCACTGGTTCTTCACGTTCTGTAGATGTAGATGCCACTGGTCCTTCACATTCTGTAGACGAATATGCCATTGGTTCTTCACGTTCTGCAGATGTACATGCCACTGGTTCTTCACTTTCTGTAGATGTAGATGCCACTGGTTCTTCACGTTCTGTAGCTGTAGATCCCACTGATCCTTCACATTCTGTAGACGAATATGTCACTGGTTCTTCACGTTCTGTAGATGTAGATGTCACTGGTTCGTCAAGTTCTACAGATGTTGATGCCACTGGTTCTTCACGTTCTGGAGATATAGATGTCACTGGTTTTTCGCGTTCTGTAGAAGTAGATGCCACTGGTCCTTCACATTCTGTAGACGTAGATGCCACTGGTTCTTCACGTTCTTTAGATGTAGATGTCACTGGTTCTTCACGTTCTGTAGATGTAGACGCCACTGGTTCTTCACGTTCTGTAGATGTAGATGCGACTGGTCCCTCACGTTCCGTAGATGTAGATGCCAATGGTTCTTCACGTTCTTCAGATGTGGATGCCACTGGTTCTCCAAGTTCTATAGATGTAGATGTAGATGCCACTGGTTATTCACGTTCTGCAGATGTAGATGCCAACGGTTCGTCACGTTCTACAGATGTAGATGCCACTGGTTCTTAACGTTCTGCAGATGTAGATGCCACTGGTTCTTCATGGTCTGCAGATGTAGATGTCACTGGTTCTTTACGTTCTGTAGATGTAGACGCCACTGGTTCTTCACATTCTGTAGATGTAGAAGCCACTGGTTCATTACATTCTGTAGACGCAGATGCCACTGGTTCTTCACATTCTGTAGACGCAGATGCCACTGGTCATTCACGTTCTGTAGACGTAGATGCCACTGGTTCTTCACTTTCTTTAGATGTAGATGCCACTGGTTCTTCACTTTCTGTAGATGTAGATGCCACTGGTTCTTCACGTTCTGTAGATGTAGATGCCACTGGTCCTTCACATTCTGTAGACGAATATGCCATTGATTCTTCACGTTCTGCAGATGTAGATGCCACTGGTTCTTCACTTTCTGTAGATGTAGATGCCACTGGTTCTTCACGTTCTGTAGCTGTAGATGCCACTGATCCTTCACATTCTGTAGACGAATATGCCACTGGTTCTTCACGTTCTTTAGATGTAGATGTCACTGGTTCTTCACGTTCTGTAGATGTAGATGCCACTGGTTCTTCACGTTCTACAGATGTAGATGCCACTGGTTCTTCACGGTCTGCAGATGTAGATGCCACTGGTTCTTCACGTTCTGCAGATGTAGATGCCACTGGTTCTTCACGTTCTGTAGATGTAGATGCCACTGCACGTTCGTTAGATGCAGATTCCACTGGTTCTTCACGTTGTGTAGATGTAGATGTCACTGGTTCTTCACGTTCTGTAGATGTAGATGTCACTGGTTCTTCACGTTTTGCAGATGTAGATGCCACTGGTTCGTCACGTTTTACAGATGTAGATGCCACTGGTTCTTCACGTTCTGCAGATGTAGATGCCACTGGTTCTTCACGTTCTGTAGATGTAGATGCCACTGGTTATTCACGTTCTGTAGACGAAGATGCCACTGGTTCTTTACGTTCTGTAGATGTAGATGCCACTGGTTTTTCACGTTCTGCAGATGTATATGCCACTGGTTCTTCACGTTATGTAGATGAAGATGCCACTGGTTCTTCACGTTCTGTAGATGTAAATGCCACTGGTTCATCACGTTCTACAGATGTAGATGCCACTGGTTCTTCACGTTCTGTAGATTTAAATGCCACTGCTTCTTCACATTCTGTAGATGTAGAAGCCACTGGTTCGTCACATTCTGTAGACGCAGATGCCACTAGTCCTTCACGTTCTGTAGACGTAGATGCCACTGGTTCTTCACTTTCTGTAGACGTAGATGCCACTGGTCCTTCACATTCTGTAGTTGTAGATGCCACTGGTCCTTCACATTCTGTAGACGAATATGCCACTGGTTCTTCACGTTCTTTAGATGTCACTGGTTCGTCAAGTTCTACAGATGTAGATGCCACTGGTTCTTCACGTTCTGGAGATATAGATGTCACTGGTTTTTCGTGTTCTGTAGAAGTAGATGCCACTGGTCCTTCACATTCTGTAGACGTAGATGCCACTGGTTCTTCACGTTCTTTAGATGTATATGTCACTGGTTCTTCACGTTCTGTAGATGTAGACGCCACTGGTTCTTCACGTTCTGTAGATGTAGATGCCACTGGTCCCTCACGTTCCGTAGATGTAGATGCCACTGGTTCTTCACGTTCTTCAGATGTGGATGCCACTGGTTCTCCAAGTTCTGTAGATGTAGATGTAGATGCCACTGGTTATTCACGTTCTGCAGATGTAGATGCCAACGGTTCGTCACGTTCTACAGATGTAGATGCCACTGGTTCTTAACGTTCTGCAGATGTAGATGCCACTGGTTCTTCACGTTCTGTAGATGTAGATTCCACTGGTCCTTCACGTTCTGGAGATGTAGATACCACTGGTTCTTCACGTTTTACAGATGTAGATGCTACTGGTTCTTCACGTTCTGCAGATGTAGATGCCACTGGTTCTTCACGTTCTGTAGATGTAGATGCCACTGGTTATTCACGTTCTGTAGATGTAGATGCCACTGGTTCGTCACGTTCTACAGATGTAGATGCCACTGGTTCTTCACGTTCTGCAGATGTAGATGCCACTGGTTCTTCACGTTCTGTAGATGTAGATGCCACTGGTTCTTCACGTTTTGCAGATGTAGATGCCACTGGTTCGTCACGTTTTACAGATGTAGATGCCACTGGTTCTTCACGTTCTTTAGATGTAGATGTCACTGGTTCTTCACGTTCTGTAGATGCCACTGGTTATTCACGTTCTGTAGACGAAGATGCCACTGGTTCTTTACGTTCTGTAGATGTAGATGCCACTGGTTCTTCACGTTCTGTAGATTTAAATGCCACTGCTTCTTCACATTCTGTAGATGTAGAAGCCACTGGTTCGTCACATTCTGTAGACGCAGATGCCACTAGTCCTTCACGTTCTGTAGACGTAGATGCCACTGGTTCTTCACTTTCTGTAGACGTAGATGCCACTGGTCCTTCACATTCTGTAGTTGTAGATGCCACTGGTCCTTCACATTCTGTAGACGAATATGCCACTGGTTCTTCACGTTCTTTAGATGTCACTGGTTCGTCAAGTTCTACAGATGTAGATGCCACTGGTTCTTCACGTTCTGGAGATATAGATGTCACTGGTTTTTCGTGTTCTGTAGAAGTAGATGCCACTGGTCCTTCACATTCTGTAGACGTAGATGCCACTGGTTCTTCACGTTCTTTAGATGTATATGTCACTGGTTCTTCACGTTCTGTAGATGTAGACGCCACTGGTTCTTCACGTTCTGTAGATGTAGATGCCACTGGTCCCTCACGTTCCGTAGATGTAGATGCCACTGGTTCTTCACGTTCTTCAGATGTGGATGCCACTGGTTCTCCAAGTTCTGTAGATGTAGATGTAGATGCCACTGGTTATTCACGTTCTGCAGATGTAGATGCCAACGGTTCGTCACGTTCTACAGATGTAGATGCCACTGGTTCTTAACGTTCTGCAGATGTAGATGCCACTGGTTCTTCACGTTCTGTAGATGTAGATTCCACTGGTCCTTCACGTTCTGGAGATGTAGATACCACTGGTTCTTCACGTTTTACAGATGTAGATGCTACTGGTTCTTCACGTTCTGCAGATGTAGATGCCACTGGTTCTTCACGTTCTGTAGATGTAGATGCCACTGGTTATTCACGTTCTGTAGATGTAGATGCCACTGGTTCGTCACGTTCTACAGATGTAGATGCCACTGGTTCTTCACGTTCTGCAGATGTAGATGCCACTGGTTCTTCACGTTCTGTAGATGTAGATGCCACTGGTTCTTCACGTTTTGCAGATGTAGATGCCACTGGTTCGTCACGTTTTACAGATGTAGATGCCACTGGTTCTTCACGTTCTTTAGATGTAGATGTCACTGGTTCTTCACGTTCTGTAGATGCCACTGGTTATTCACGTTCTGTAGACGAAGATGCCACTGGTTCTTTACGTTCTGTAGATGTAGATGCCACTGGTTTTTCACGTTCTGCAGATGTATATGCCACTGGTTCTTCACGTTATGTAGATGAAGATGCCACTGGTTCTTCACGTTCTGTAGATGTAGATGCCACTGGTTCATCACGTTCTACAGATGTAGATGCCACTGGTTCTTCACGTTCTGTAGATTTAAATGCCACTGCTTCTTCACATTCTGTAGATGTAGAAGCCACTGGTTCGTCACATTCTGTAGACGCAGATGCCACTAGTCCTTCACTTTCTTTAGATGTAGATGCCACTGGTTCTTCACTTTCTGTAGATGTAGATGCCACTGGTTCTTCACGTTCTGTAGATGTAGATGCCACTGGTCCTTCACATTCTGTAGACGAATATGCCATTGGTTCTTCACGTTCTGCAGATGTAGATGCCACTGGTTCTTCACTTTCTGTAGATGTAGATGCCACTGGTTCTTCACGTTCTGTAGCTGTAGATCCCACTGATCCTTCACATTCTGTAGACGAATATGCCACTGGTTCTTCACGTTCTGTAGATGTAGATGTCACTGGTTCGTCAAGTTCTACAGATGTTGATGCCACTGGTTCTTCACGTTCTGTAGAAGTAGATGCCACTGGTCCTTCACATTCTGTAGACGTAGATGCCACTGGTTTATCACGTTCTTTAGATGTAGATGTCACTGGTTCTTCACGTTCTGTAGATGTAGATGCCACTGGTTCTTCACGTTCTACAGATGTAGATGCCACTGGTTCTTCACGGTCTGCAGATGTAGATGTCACTGGTTCTTCACGTTCTGTAGATGTAGACGCCACTGGTTCTTCACATTCTGTAGATGTAGAAGCCACTGGTTCGTTACATTCTGTAGACGCAGATGACACTGGTTCTTCACATTCTGTAGACGCAGATGCCACTGGTCATTCACGTTCTGTAGACGTAGATGCCACTGGTTCTTCACTTTCTTTAGATGTAGATGCCACTGGTCCTTCACATTCTGTAGACGAATATGCCATTGATTCTTCACGTTCTGCAGATGTAGATGCCACTGGTTCTTCACTTTCTGTAGATGTATATGCCACTGGTTCTTCACGTTATGTAGATGAAGATGCCACTGGTTCTTCACGTTCTGTAGATGTAGATGCCACTGGTTCATCACGTTCTACAGATGTAGATGCCACTGGTTCTTCACGTTCTGTAGATTTAAATGCCACTGCTTCTTCACATTCTGTAGATGTAGAAGCCACTGGTTCGTCACATTCTGTAGACGCAGATGCCACTAGTCCTTCACGTTCTGTAGACGTAGATGCCACTGGTTGTTCACTTTCTGTAGATGTAGATGCCACTGGTTCTTCACGTTCTGTAGATGTAGATGCCACTGGTCCTTCACATTCTGTAGACGAATATGCCACTGGTTCTTCACGTTCTGTAGATGTAGATGTCACTGGTTCGTCAAGTTCTACAGATGTAGATGCCACTGGTTCTTTACGTTCTGGAGATATAGATGTCATTGGTTTTTCGCGTTCTGTAGATGTCACTGGTTCGTCAAGTTCTACAGATGTTGATGCCACTGGTTCTTCACGTTCTGGAGATATAGATGTCACTGGTTTTTCGCGTTCTGTAGAAGTAGATGCCACTGGTCCTTCACATTCTGTAGACGTAGATGCCACTGGTTCTTCACGTTCTTTAGATGTAGATGTCACTGGTTCTTCACGTTCTGTAGATGTAGACGCCACTGGTTCTTCACGTTCTGTAGATGTAGATGCCACTGGTCCTTCACATTCTGTAGACGAATATGCCACTGGTTCTTCACGTTCTGTAGATGTAGATGTCACTGGTTCGTCAAGTTCTACAGATGTAGATGCCACTGGTTCTTTACGTTCTGGAGATATAGATGTCATTGGTTTTTCGCGTTCTGTAGATGTAGATGTCACTGGTTCGTCAAGTTCTACAGATGTTGATGCCACTGGTTCTTCACGTTCTGGAGATATAGATGTCACTGGTTTTTCGCGTTCTGTAGAAGTAGATGCCACTGGTCCTTCACATTCTGTAGACGTAGATGCCACTGGTTCTTCACGTTCTTTAGATGTAGATGTCACTGGTTCTTCACGTTCTGTAGATGTAGACGCCACTGGTTCTTCACGTTCTGTAGATGTAGATGCCACTGGTCCCTCACGTTCCGTAGATGTAGATGCCACTGGTTCTTCACGTTCTTCAGATGTGGATGCCACTGGTTCTCCAAGTTCTGTAGATGTAGATGTAGATGCCACTGGTTATTCACGTTCTGCAGATGTAGATGCCAACGGTTCGTCACGTTCTACAGATGTAGATGCCACTGGTTCTTAACGTTCTGCAGATGTAGATGCCACTGGTCCCTCACGTTCCGTAGATGTAGATGCCACTGGTTCTTCACGTTCTTCAGATGTGGATGCCACTGGTTCTCCAAGTTCTGTAGATGTAGATGTAGATGCCACTGGTTATTCACGTTCTGCAGATGTAGATGCCAACGGTTCGTCACGTTCTACAGATGTAGATGCCACTGGTTCTTAACGTTCTGCAGATGTAGATGCCACTGGTTCTTCACGTTCTGTAGATGTAGATTCCACTGGTCCTTCACGTTCTGGAGATGTAGATACCACTGGTTCTTCACGTTTTACAGATGTAGATGCTACTGGTTCTTCACGTTCTGCAGATGTAGATGCCACTGGTTCTTCACGTTCTGTAGATGTAGATGCCACTGGTTATTCACGTTCTGTAGATGTAGATGCCACTGGTTCGTCACGTTCTGTAGACGTAGATGCCACTGGTTCTTCACGTTCTTTAGATGTAGATGTCACTGGTTCTTCACGTTCTGTAGATGTAGACGCCACTGGTTCTTCACGTTCTGTAGATGTAGATGCCACTGGTCCCTCACGTTCCGTAGATGTAGATGCCACTGGTTCTTCACGTTCTTCAGATGTGGATGCCACTGGTTCTCCAAGTTCTGTAGATGTAGATGTAGATGCCACTGGTTATTCACGTTCTGCAGATGTAGATGCCAACGGTTCGTCACGTTCTACAGATGTAGATGCCACTGGTTCTTAACGTTCTGCAGATGTAGATGCCACTGGTCCCTCACGTTCCGTAGATGTAGATGCCACTGGTTCTTCACGTTCTTCAGATGTGGATGCCACTGGTTCTCCAAGTTCTGTAGATGTAGATGTAGATGCCACTGGTTATTCACGTTCTGCAGATGTAGATGCCAACGGTTCGTCACGTTCTACAGATGTAGATGCCACTGGTTCTTAACGTTCTGCAGATGTAGATGCCACTGGTTCTTCACGTTCTGTAGATGTAGATTCCACTGGTCCTTCACGTTCTGGAGATGTAGATACCACTGGTTCTTCACGTTTTACAGATGTAGATGCTACTGGTTCTTCACGTTCTGCAGATGTAGATGCCACTGGTTCTTCACGTTCTGTAGATGTAGATGCCACTGGTTATTCACGTTCTGTAGATGTAGATGCCACTGGTTCGTCACGTTCTACAGATGTAGATGCCACTGGTTCTTCACGTTCTGCAGATGTAGATGCCACTGGTTCTTCACGTTCTGTAGATGTAGATGCCACTGGTTCTTCACGTTTTGCAGATGTAGATGCCACTGGTTCGTCACGTTTTACAGATGTAGATGCCACTGGTTCTTCACGTTCTTTAGATGTAGATGTCACTGGTTCTTCACGTTCTGTAGATGCCACTGGTTATTCACGTTCTGTAGACGAAGATGCCACTGGTTCTTTACGTTCTGTAGATGTAGATGCCACTGGTTTTTCACGTTCTGCAGATGTATATGCCACTGGTTCTTCACGTTATGTAGATGAAGATGCCACTGGTTCTTCACGTTCTGTAGATGTAGATGCCACTGGTTCATCACGTTCTACAGATGTAGATGCCACTGGTTCTTCACGTTCTGTAGATTTAAATGCCACTGCTTCTTCACATTCTGTAGATGTAGAAGCCACTGGTTCGTCACATTCTGTAGACGCAGATGCCACTAGTCCTTCACTTTCTTTAGATGTAGATGCCACTGGTTCTTCACTTTCTGTAGATGTAGATGCCACTGGTTCTTCACGTTCTGTAGATGTAGATGCCACTGGTCCTTCACATTCTGTAGACGAATATGCCATTGGTTCTTCACGTTCTGCAGATGTAGATGCCACTGGTTCTTCACTTTCTGTAGATGTAGATGCCACTGGTTCTTCACGTTCTGTAGCTGTAGATCCCACTGATCCTTCACATTCTGTAGACGAATATGCCACTGGTTCTTCACGTTCTGTAGATGTAGATGTCACTGGTTCGTCAAGTTCTACAGATGTTGATGCCACTGGTTCTTCACGTTCTGTAGAAGTAGATGCCACTGGTCCTTCACATTCTGTAGACGTAGATGCCACTGGTTTATCACGTTCTTTAGATGTAGATGTCACTGGTTCTTCACGTTCTGTAGATGTAGATGCCACTGGTTCTTCACGTTCTACAGATGTAGATGCCACTGGTTCTTCACGGTCTGCAGATGTAGATGTCACTGGTTCTTCACGTTCTGTAGATGTAGACGCCACTGGTTCTTCACATTCTGTAGATGTAGAAGCCACTGGTTCGTTACATTCTGTAGACGCAGATGACACTGGTTCTTCACATTCTGTAGACGCAGATGCCACTGGTCATTCACGTTCTGTAGACGTAGATGCCACTGGTTCTTCACTTTCTTTAGATGTAGATGCCACTGGTCCTTCACATTCTGTAGACGAATATGCCATTGATTCTTCACGTTCTGCAGATGTAGATGCCACTGGTTCTTCACTTTCTGTAGATGTATATGCCACTGGTTCTTCACGTTATGTAGATGAAGATGCCACTGGTTCTTCACGTTCTGTAGATGTAGATGCCACTGGTTCATCACGTTCTACAGATGTAGATGCCACTGGTTCTTCACGTTCTGTAGATTTAAATGCCACTGCTTCTTCACATTCTGTAGATGTAGAAGCCACTGGTTCGTCACATTCTGTAGACGCAGATGCCACTAGTCCTTCACGTTCTGTAGACGTAGATGCCACTGGTTGTTCACTTTCTGTAGATGTAGATGCCACTGGTTCTTCACGTTCTGTAGATGTAGATGCCACTGGTCCTTCACATTCTGTAGACGAATATGCCACTGGTTCTTCACGTTCTGTAGATGTAGATGTCACTGGTTCGTCAAGTTCTACAGATGTAGATGCCACTGGTTCTTTACGTTCTGGAGATATAGATGTCATTGGTTTTTCGCGTTCTGTAGATGTAGATGTCACTGGTTCGTCAAGTTCTACAGATGTTGATGCCACTGGTTCTTCACGTTCTGGAGATATAGATGTCACTGGTTTTTCGCGTTCTGTAGAAGTAGATGCCACTGGTCCTTCACATTCTGTAGACGTAGATGCCACTGGTTCTTCACGTTCTTTAGATGTAGATGTCACTGGTTCTTCACGTTCTGTAGATGTAGACGCCACTGGTTCTTCACGTTCTGTAGATGTAGATGCCACTGGTCCTTCACATTCTGTAGACGAATATGCCACTGGTTCTTCACGTTCTGTAGATGTAGATGTCACTGGTTCGTCAAGTTCTACAGATGTAGATGCCACTGGTTCTTTACGTTCTGGAGATATAGATGTCATTGGTTTTTCGCGTTCTGTAGATGTAGATGTCACTGGTTCGTCAAGTTCTACAGATGTTGATGCCACTGGTTCTTCACGTTCTGGAGATATAGATGTCACTGGTTTTTCGCGTTCTGTAGAAGTAGATGCCACTGGTCCTTCACATTCTGTAGACGTAGATGCCACTGGTTCTTCACGTTCTTTAGATGTAGATGTCACTGGTTCTTCACGTTCTGTAGATGTAGACGCCACTGGTTCTTCACGTTCTGTAGATGTAGATGCCACTGGTCCCTCACGTTCCGTAGATGTAGATGCCACTGGTTCTTCACGTTCTTCAGATGTGGATGCCACTGGTTCTCCAAGTTCTGTAGATGTAGATGTAGATGCCACTGGTTATTCACGTTCTGCAGATGTAGATGCCAACGGTTCGTCACGTTCTACAGATGTAGATGCCACTGGTTCTTAACGTTCTGCAGATGTAGATGCCACTGGTTCTTCACGGTCTGCAGATGTAGATGTCACTGGTTCTTTACGTTCTGTAGATGTAGACGCCACTGGTTCTTCACATTCTGTAGATGTAGAAGCCACTGGTTGATTACATTCTGTAGACGCAGATGCCACTGGTTCTTCACATTCTGTAGACGCAGATGCCACTGGTCATTCACGTTCTGTAGACGTAGATGCCACTGGTTCTTCACTTTCTTTAGATGTAGATGCCACTGGTTCTTCACTTTCTGTAGATGTAGATGCCACTGGTTCTTCACGTTCTGTAGATGTAGATGCCACTGGTCCTTCACATTCTGTAGACGAATATGCCATTGATTCTTCACGTTCTGCAGATGTAGACGCCACTGGTTCTTCACTTTCTGTAGATGTAGATGCCACTGGTTCTTCACATTCTGTAGACGAATATGCCACTGGTTCTTCACGTTCTGTAGATGTAGATGCCACTGGTTCTTCACGTTCTGTAGATGTAGATGCCACTGCACGTTCGTTAGATGCAGATTCCACTGGTTCTTCACGTTGTGTAGATGTAGATGTCACTGGTTCTTCACGTTCTGTAGATGTAGATGTCACTGGTTCTTCACGTTTTGCAGATGTAGATGCCACTGGTTCGTCACGTTTTACAGATGTAGATGCCACTGGTTCTTCACGTTCTGCAGATGTAGATGCCACTGGTTCTTCACGTTCTGTAGACGTAGATGCCACTGGTTATTCACGTTCTGTAGACGAAGATGCCACTGGTTCTTTACGTTCTGTAGATGTAGATGCCACTGGTTTTTCACGTTCTGCAGATGTATATGCCACTGGTTCTTCACGTTATGTAGATGAAGATGCCACTGGTTCTTCACGTTCTGTAGATGTAAATGCCACTGGTTCATCACGTTCTACAGATGTAGATGCCACTGGTTCTTCACGTTCTGTAGATTTAAATGCCACTGCTTCTTCACATTCTGTAGATGTAGAAGCCACTGGTTCGTCACATTCTGTAGATTCAGATGCCACTAGTCCTTCACGTTCTGTAGACGTAGATGCCACTGGTTCTTCACTTTCTGTAGACGTAGATGCCACTGGTCCTTCACATTCTGTAGTTGTAGATGCCACTGGTCCTTCACATTCTGTAGACGAATATGCCACTGGTTCTTCACGTTCTTTAGATGTCACTGGTTCGTCAAGTTCTACAGATGTAGATGCCACTGGTTCTTCACGTTCTGGAGATATAGATGTCACTGGTTTTTCGTGTTCTGTAGAAGTAGATGCCACTGGTCCTTCACATTCTGTAGACGTAGATGCCACTGGTTCTTCACGTTCTTTAGATGTATATGTCACTGGTTCTTCACGTTCTGTAGATGTAGACGCCACTGGTTCTTCACGTTCTGTAGATGTAGATGCCACTGGTCCCTCACGTTCCGTAGATGTAGATGCCACTGGTTCTTCACGTTCTTCAGATGTGGATGCCACTGGTTCTCCAAGTTCTGTAGATGTAGATGTAGATGCCACTGGTTATTCACGTTCTGCAGATGTAGATGCCAACGGTTCGTCACGTTCTACAGATGTAGATGCCACTGGTTCTTAACGTTCTGCAGATGTAGATGCCACTGGTTCTTCACGTTCTGTAGATGTAGATTCCACTGGTCCTTCACGTTCTGGAGATGTAGATACCACTGGTTCTTCACGTTTTACAGATGTAGATGCTACTGGTTCTTCACGTTCTGCAGATGTAGATGCCACTGGTTCTTCACGTTCTGTAGATGTAGATGCCACTGGTTATTCACGTTCTGTAGATGTAGATGCCACTGGTTCGTCACGTTCTACAGATGTAGATGCCACTGGTTCTTCACGTTCTGCAGATGTAGATGCCACTGGTTCTTCACGTTCTGTAGATGTAGATGCCACTGGTTCTTCACGTTTTGCAGATGTAGATGCCACTGGTTCGTCACGTTTTACAGATGTAGATGCCACTGGTTCTTCACGTTCTTTAGATGTAGATGTCACTGGTTCTTCACGTTCTGTAGATGCCACTGGTTATTCACGTTCTGTAGACGAAGATGCCACTGGTTCTTTACGTTCTGTAGATGTAGATGCCACTGGTTTTTCACGTTCTGCAGATGTATATGCCACTGGTTCTTCACGTTATGTAGATGAAGATGACACTGGTTCTTCACGTTCTGTAGATGTAGATGCCACTGGTTCATCACGTTCTACAGATGTAGATGCCACTGGTTCTTCACGTTCTGTAGATTTAAATGCCACTGCTTCTTCACATTCTGTAGATGTAGAAGCCACTGGTTCGTCACATTCTGTAGACGCAGATGCCACTAGTCCTTCACTTTCTTTAGATGTAGATGCCACTGGTTCTTCACTTTCTGTAGATGTAGATGCCACTGGTTCTTCACGTTCTGTAGATGTAGATGCCACTGGTCCTTCACATTCTGTAGACGAATATGCCATTGGTTCTTCACGTTCTGCAGATGTAGATGCCACTGGTTCTTCACTTTCTGTAGATGTAGATGCCACTGGTTCTTCACGTTCTGTAGATGTAGATGTCACTGGTTCGTCAAGTTCTACAGATGTTGATGCCACTGGTTCTTCACGTTCTGGAGATATAGATGTCACTGGTTTTTCGCGTTCTGTAGAAGTAGATGCCACTGGTCCTTCACATTCTGTAGACGTAGATGCCACTGGTTCTTCACGTTCTTTAGATGTAGATGTCACTGGTTCTTCACGTTCTGTAGATGTAGATGCCACTGGTTCTTCACGTTCTACAGATGTAGATGCCACTGGTTCTTCACGGTCTGCAGATGTAGATGTCACTGGTTCTTCACGTTCTGTAGATGTAGACGCCACTGGTTCTTCACATTCTGTAGATGTAGAAGCCACTGGTTCGTTACATTCTGTAGACGCAGATGCCACTGGTTCTTCACATTCTGTAGACGCAGATGCCACTGGTCATTCACGTTCTGTAGACGTAGATGCCACTGGTTCTTCACTTTCTTTAGATGTAGATGCCACTGGTCCTTCACATTCTGTAGACGAATATGCCATTGATTCTTCACATTCTGCAGATGTAGATGCCACTGGTTCTTCACTTTCTGTAGATGTATATGCCACTGGTTCTTCACGTTATGTAGATGAAGATGCCACTGGTTCTTCACGTTCTGTAGATGTAGATGCCACTGGTTCATCACGTTCTACAGATGTAGATGCCACTGGTTCTTCATGTTCTGTAGATTTAAATGCCACTGCTTCTTCACATTCTGTAGATGTAGAAGCCACTGGTTCGTCACATTCTGTAGACGCAGATGCCACTAGTCCTTCACGTTCTGTAGACGTAGATGCCACTGGTTGTTCACTTTCTGTAGATGTAGATGCCACTGGTTCTTCACGTTCTGTAGATGTAGATGCCACTGGTCCTTCACATTCTGTAGACGAATATGCCACTGGTTCTTCACGTTCTGTAGATGTAGATGTCACTGGTTCGTCAAGTTCTACAGATGTAGATGCCACTGGTTCTTCACGTTCTGGAGATATAGATGTCATTGGTTTTTCGCGTTCTGTAGAAGTAGATGCCACTGGTCGTTCACATTCTGTAGACGTAGATGCCACTGGTTCTTCCCGTTCTTTATATGTAGATGTCACTGGTTCTTCACGTTCTGTAGATGTAGACGCCACTGTTTCTTCACGTTCTGTAGATGTAGATGCCACTGGTCCCTCACGTTCCGTAGATGTAGATGCCACTGGTTTTTCACGTTCTGCAGATGTAGATGCCACTGGTTCTCCACGTTCTGTAGATGTAGATGCCACTGGTTCTTCACGTTCTGCAGATGTAGATGCCAACGGTTCATCACGTTCTGTAGACGCAGATGCCACTAGTCCTTCACTTTGTTTAGATGTAGATGCCACTGGTTCTTCACTTTCTGTAGATGTAGATGCCACTGGTTCTTCACGTTCTGTAGATGTAGATGCCACTGGTCCTTCACATTCTGTAGACGAATATGCCATTGGTTCTTCACGTTCTGCAGATGTAGATGCCACTGGTTCTTCACTTTCTGTAGATGTAGATGCCACTGGTTCTTCACGTTCTGTAGCTGTAGATCCCACTGATCCTTCACATTCTGTAGACGAATATGCCACTGGTTCTTCACGTTCTGTAGATGTAGATGTCACTGGTTCGTCAAGTTCTACAGATGTTGATGCCAATGGTTCTTCACGTTCTGGAGATATAGATGTCACTGGTTTTTCGCGTTCTGTAGAAGTAGATGCCACTGGTCCTTCACATTCTGTAGACGTAGATGCCACTGGTTCTTCACGTTCTTTAGATGTAGATGTCACTGGTTCTTCACGTTCTGTAGATGTAGACGCCACTGGTTCTTCACGTTCTGTAGATGTAGATGCCACTGGTCCCTCACGTTCCGTAGATGTAGATGCCACTGGTTCTTCACGTTCTGCAGATGTAGATGCCACTGGTTCTCCACGTTCTGTAGATGTAGATGCCACTGGTTCTTCACGTTCTGCAGATGTAGATGCCAACGGTTCGTCACGTTCTACAGATGTAGATGCCACTGGTTCTTAACGTTCTGCAGATGTAGATGCCACTGGTCCTTCACGTTCTACAGATATATATGCCACTGGTTCTTCATGTTCTGCAGATGTAGACGCCATTGGTTTTTCACGTTCTGTAAATGTAGATGCCACTGGTCCTTCACGTTCTGTCGATGCAGATTCCACTGGTTTTTCACGTTCTGTAGATGTAGATGTCACTGGTTCTTCACGTTCTGCAGAAGTAGATGCCACTGGTTCTTCACGTTCTGTAGATGTAGATGCCACTGGTTCTTTACGTTCTGCAGATGTAGATGCCACTGTTCCTTCACGTTCTGTAGACGAAGATGCCACTGGTTCTTCATGTTCTGTAGATGTAAACGCCACTGGGTCTTCACGTTCTGCAGATGTATATGCCACTGGTTCTTCACGTTATGTAGATGAAGATGCCACTGGTTCTTCACGTTCTGTAGATGTAGATGCCACTGGTTCATCACGTTCTACAGATGTAGATGCCACTGGTTCTTCACTTTCTGTAGATTTAGATGCCACTGCTTCTTCACATTCTGTAGACGCAGATGCCACTGGTCCTTCACGTTCTGTAGACGTAGATGCCACTGGTTCTTCACTTTCTTTAGATGTAGATGCCACTGGTTCTTCACTTTCTGTAGATGTAGATGCCACTGGTTCTTCACGTTCTGTAGATGTAGATGCCACTGGTACTTCACATTCTGTAGACGAATATGCCACTGGTTCTTCACGTTCTGTAGATGTAGATTCCACTGGTCCTTCACGTTCTGGAGATGTAGATACCACTGGTTCTTCACGTTTTGCAGATGTAGATGCCACTGGTTCGTCACGTTTTACAGATGTAGATGCTACTGGTTCTTCACGTTCTGCAGATGTAGATGCCACTGGTTCTTCACGTTCTGTAGATGTAGATGCCACTGGTTATTCACGTTCTGTAGATGTAGATGCCACTGGTTCGTCACGTTCTACAGATGTAGATGCCACTGGTTCTTCACGTTCTGCAGATGTAGATGCCGCTGGTTCTTCACGTTCTGTAGATGTAGATGCCACTGGTTCTTCACGTTTTGCAGATGTAGATGCCACTGGTTCGTCACGTTTTACAGATGTAGATGCCACTGGTTCTTCACGTTCTTTAGATGTAGATGTCACTGGTTCTTCACGTTCTGTAGATGTAGATGCCACTGGTTATTCACGATCTGTAGACGAAGATGCCACTGGTTCTTTACGTTCTGTAGATGTAGATGCCACTGGTTTTTCACGTTCTGCAGATGTATATGCCACTGGTTCTTCACGTTATGTAGATGAAGATGCCACTGGTTCTTCACGTTCTGTAGATGTAGATGCCACTGGTTCATCACGTTCTACAGATGTAGATGCCACTGGTTCTTCACGTTCTGTAGATTTAAATGCCACTGCTTCTTCACATTCTGTAGATGTAGAAGCCACTGGTTCGTCACATTCTGTAGACGCAGATGCCACTAGTCCTTCACTTTCTTTAGATGTAGATGCCACTGGTTCTTCACTTTCTGTAGATGTAGATGCCACTGGTTCTTCACGTTCTGTAGATGTAGATGCCACTGGTCCTTCACATTCTGTAGACGAATAAGCCATTGATTCTTCACGTTCTGCAGATGTAGATGCCACTGGTTCTTCACTTTCTGTAGATGTAGATGCCACTGGTTCTTCACGTTCTGTAGCTGTAAATCCCACTGATCCTTCACATTCTGTAGACGAATATGCCACTGGTTCTTCACGTTCTGTAGATGTAGATGTCACTGGTTCGTCAAGTTCTACAGATGTTGATGCCACTGGTTCTTCACGTTCTGGAGATATAGATGTCACTGGTTTTTCGCGTTCTGTAGAAGTAGATGCCACTGGTCCTTCACATTCTGTAGACGTAGATGCCACTGGTTCTTCACGTTCTTTAGATGTAGATGTCACTGGTTCTTCACGTTCTGTAGATGTAGATGCCACTGGTTCTTCACGTTCTACAGATGTAGATGCCACTGGTTCTTCACGGTCTGCAGATGTAGATGTCACTGGTTCTTCCCGTTCTGTAGATGTAGACGCCACTGGTTCTTCACATTCTGTAGATGTAGAAGCCACTGGTTCGTTACATTCTGTAGACGCAGATGCCACTGGTTCTTCACATTCTGTAGACGCAGATGCCACTGGTCATTCACGTTCTGTAGACGTAGATGCCACTGGTTCTTCACTTTATTTAGATGTAGATGCCACTGGTTCTTCACTTTCTGTAGATGTAGATGCCACTGGTTCTTCACGTTCTGTAGATGTAGATGCCACTGGTCCTTCACATTCTGTAGACGAATATGCCATTGATTCTTCACGTTCTGCAGATGTAGATGCCACTGGTTCTTCACTTTCTGTAGATGTATATGCCACTGGTTCTTCACGTTATGTAGATGAAGATGCCACTGGTTCTTCACGTTCTGTAGATGTAGATGCCACTGGTTCATTACGTTCTACAGATGTAGATGCCACTGGTTCTTCACGTTCTGTAGATTTAAATGCCACTGCTTCTTCACATTCTGTAGATGTAGAAGCCACTGGTTCGTCACATTCTGTAGACGCAGATGCCACTAGTCCTTCACGTTCTGTAGACGTAGATGCCACTGGTTGTTCACTTTCTGTAGATGTAGATGCCACTGGTTCTTCACGTTCTGTAGATGTAGATGCCACTGGTCCTTCACATTCTGTAGACGAATATGCCACTGGTTCTTCACGTTCTGTAGATGTAGATGTCACTGGTTCGTCAAGTTCTACAGATGTAGATGCCACTGGTTCTTCACGTTCTGGAGATATAGATGTCACTGGTTTTTCGCGTTCTGTAGAAGTAGATGCCACTGGTCCTTCACATTCTGTAGACGTAGATGCCACTGGTTCTTCACGTTCTTTAGATATAGATGTCACTGGTTCTTCACGTTCTGTAGATGTAGACGCCACTGGTTCTTCACGTTCTGTAGATGTAGATGCCACTGGTCCCTCACTTTCCGTAGATGTAGATGCCACTGGTTCTTCACGTTCTGCAGATGTAGATGCCACTGGTTCTCCACGTTCTGTAGATGTAGATGCCACTGGTTCTTCACGTTCTGCAGATGTAGATGCCAACGGTTCGTCACGTTCTACAGATGTAGATGCCACTGGTTCTTAACGTTCTGCAGATGTAGATGCCACTGGTCCTTCACCTTCTGTAGACACAGATGCCACTGGTTTTTCACGTTCTACAGATATATATGCCACTGGTTCTTCATGTTCTGCAGATGTAGACGCCATTGGTTTTTCACGTTCTGTAAATGTAGATGCCACTGGTCCATCACGTTCTGTCGATGCAGATTCCACTGGTTTTTCACGTTCTGTAGATGTAGATGTCACTGGTTCTTCACGTTCTGCAGAAGTAGATGCCACTGGTTCTTCACGTTCTGTAGATGTAGATGCCACTGGTTTTTCACGTTCTGCAGATGTAGATGCCACTGTTCCTTCACGTTCTGTAGACGAAGATGCCACTGGTTCTTCATGTTCTGAGATGTAAATGCCACTGGGTCTTCACGTTCTGCAGATGTATATGCCACTGGTTCTTCACGTTATGTAGATAAAGATGCCACTGGTTCTTCACGTTCTGTAGATGTAGATGCCACTGGTTCATCACGTTCTACAGATGTAGATGCCACTGGTTCTTCACTTTCTGTAGATTTAGATGCCACTGCTTCTTCACATTCTGTAGACGCAGATGCCACTGGTCCTTCACGTTCTGTAGACGTAGATGCCACTGGTTCTTCACTTTCTTTAGATGTAGATGCCACTGGTTCTTCACTTTCTGTAGATGTAGATGCCACTGGTTCTTCACGTTCTGTAGATGTAGATGCCACTGGTACTTCACATTCTGTAGACGAATATGCCACTGGTTCTTCACGTTCTGTAGATGTAGATTCCACTGGTCCTTCACGTTCTGGAGATGTAGATACCACTGGTTCTTCACGTTTTGCAGATGTAGATGCCACTGGTTCGTCACGTTTTACAGATGTAGATGCTACTGGTTCTTCACGTTTTGCAGATGTAGATGCCACTGGTTCTTCACGTTCTGTAGATGTAGATGCCACTGGTTATTCACGTTCTGTAGATGTAGATGCCACTGGTTCGTCACGTTCTACAGATGTAGATGCCACTGGTTCTTCACGTTCTGCAGATGTAGATGCCACTGGTTCTTCACGTTCTGTAGATGCCACTGGTTCTTCACGTTTTGCAGATGTAAATGCCACTGGTTCGTCACGTTTTACAGATGTAGATGCCACTGGTTCTTCACGTTCTTTAGATGTAGATGTCACTGGTTCTTCACGTTCTGTAGATGTAGATGCCACTGGTTATTCACGTTCTGTAGACGAAGATGCCACTGGTTCTTTACGTTCTGTAGATGTAGATGCCACTGGTTTTTCACGTTCTGCAGATGTATATGCCACTGGTTCTTCACGTTATGTAGATGAAGATGCCACTGGTTCTTCACGTTCTGTAGATGTAGATGCCACTGGCTCATCACGTTCTACAGATGTAGATGCCACTGGTTCTTCATGTTCTGTAGATTTAAATGCCACTGCTTCTTCACATTCTGTAGATGTAGAAGCCACTGGTTCGTCACCTTCTGTAGACGCAGATGCCACTAGTCCTTCACTTTCTTTAGATGTAGATGCCACTGGTTCTTCACTTTCTGTAGATGTAGATGCCACTGGTTCTTCACGTTCTGTAGATGTAGATGCCACTGGTCCTTCACATTCTGTAGACGAATATGCCATTGGTTCTTCACGTTCTGCAGATGTAGATGCCACTGGTTCTTCACTTTCTGTAGATGTAGATGCCACTGGTTCTTCACGTTCTGTAGCTGTAGATCCCACTGATCCTTCACATTCTGTAGACGAATATGCCACTGGTTCTTCACGTTCTGTAGATGTAGATGTCACTGGTTCGTCAAGTTCTACAGATGTTGATGCCACTGGTTCTTCACGTTCTGGAGATATAGATGTCACTGGTTTTTCGCGTTCTGTAGAAGTAGATTGCACTGGTCCTTCACATTCTGTAGACGTAGATGCCACTGGTTCTTCACGTTCTTTAGATGTAGATGTCACTGGTTCTTCACGTTCTGTAGATGTAGATGCCACTGGTTCTTCACGTTCTACAGATGTAGATGCCACTGGTTCTTCACGGTCTGCAGATGTAGATGTCACTGGTTCTTCCCGTTCTGTAGATGTAGACGCCACTGGTTCTTCACATTCTGTAGATGTAGAAGCCACTGGTTCGTTACATTCTGTAGACGCAGATGCCACTGGTTCTTCACATTCTGTAGACGCATATGCCACTGGTCATTCACGTTCTGTAGACGTAGATGCCACTGGTTCTTCACTTTCTTTAGATGTAGATGCCACTGGTTCTTCACTTTCTGTAGATGTAGATGCCACTGGTTCTTCACGTTCTGTAGATGTAGATGCCACTGGTCCTTCACATTCTGTAGACGAATATGCCATTGATTCTTCACGTTCTGCAGATGTAGATGCCACTGGTTCTTCACTTTCTGTAGATGTATATGCCACTGGTTCTTCACGTTATGTAGATGAAGATGCCACTGGTTCTTCACGTTCTGTAGATGTAGATGCCACTGGTTCATTACGTTCTACAGATGTAGATGCCAATGGTTCTTCACGTTCTGTAGATTTAAATGCCACTGCTTCGTCACGTTCTACAGATGTAGATGCCACTGGTTCTTCACGTTCTGCAGATGTAGATGCCACTGGTTCTTCACGTTCTGTAGATGCCACTGGTTCTTCACGTTTTGCAGATGTAGATGCCACTGGTTCGTCACGTTTTACAGATGTAGATGCCACTGGTTCTTCACGTTCTTTAGATGTAGATGTCACTGGTTCTTCACGTTCTGTAGATGTAGATGCCACTGGTTATTCACGTTCTGTAGACGAAGATGCCACTGGTTCTTTACGTTCTGTAGATGTAGATGCCACTGGTTTTTCACGTTCTGCAGATGTATATGCCACTGGTTCTTCACGTTATGTAGATGAAGATGCCACTGGTTCTTCACGTTCTGTAGATGTAGATGCCACTGGCTCATCACGTTCTACAGATGTAGATGCCACTGGTTCTTCATGTTCTGTAGATTTAAATGCCACTGCTTCTTCACATTCTGTAGATGTAGAAGCCACTGGTTCGTCACCTTCTGTAGACGCAGATGCCACTAGTCCTTCACTTTCTTTAGATGTAGATGCCACTGGTTCTTCACTTTCTGTAGATGTAGATGCCACTGGTTCTTCACGTTCTGTAGATGTAGATGCCACTGGTCCTTCACATTCTGTAGACGAATATGCCATTGGTTCTTCACGTTCTGTAGATGTAGATGCCACTGGTTCTTCACGTTCTGTAGATGTAGATGCCACTGGTCCTTCACATTCTGTAGACGAATATGCCATTGATTCTTCACGTTCTGCAGATGTAGATGCCACTGGTTCTTCACTTTCTGTAGATGTATATGCCACTGGTTCTTCACGTTATGTAGATGAAGATGCCACTGGTTCTTCACGTTCTGTAGATGTAGATGCCACTGGTTCATTACGTTCTACAGATGTAGATGCCAATGGTTCTTCACGTTCTGTAGATTTAAATGCCACTGCTTCGTCACGTTCTACAGATGTAGATGCCACTGGTTCTTCACGTTCTGCAGATGTAGATGCCACTGGTTCTTCACGTTCTGTAGATGCCACTGGTTCTTCACGTTTTGCAGATGTAGATGCCACTGGTTCGTCACGTTTTACAGATGTAGATGCCACTGGTTCTTCACGTTCTTTAGATGTAGATGTCACTGGTTCTTCACGTTCTGTAGATGTAGATGCCACTGGTTATTCACGTTCTGTAGACGAAGATGCCACTGGTTCTTTACGTTCTGTAGATGTAGATGCCACTGGTTTTTCACGTTCTGCAGATGTATATGCCACTGGTTCTTCACGTTATGTAGATGAAGATGCCACTGGTTCTTCACGTTCTGTAGATGTAGATGCCACTGGCTCATCACGTTCTACAGATGTAGATGCCACTGGTTCTTCATGTTCTGTAGATTTAAATGCCACTGCTTCTTCACATTCTGTAGATGTAGAAGCCACTGGTTCGTCACCTTCTGTAGACGCAGATGCCACTAGTCCTTCACTTTCTTTAGATGTAGATGCCACTGGTTCTTCACTTTCTGTAGATGTAGATGCCACTGGTTCTTCACGTTCTGTAGATGTAGATGCCACTGGTCCTTCACATTCTGTAGACGAATATGCCATTGGTTCTTCACGTTCTGCAGATGTAGATGCCACTGGTTCTTCACTTTCTGTAGATGTAGATGCCACTGGTTCTTCACGTTCTGTAGCTGTAGATCCCACTGATCCTTCACATTCTGTAGACGAATATGCCACTGGTTCTTCACGTTCTGTAGATGTAGATGTCACTGGTTCGTCAAGTTCTACAGATGTTGATGCCACTGGTTCTTCACGTTCTGGAGATATAGATGTCACTGGTTTTTCGCGTTCTGTAGAAGTAGATTGCACTGGTCCTTCACATTCTGTTGACGTAGATGCCACTGGTTCTTCACGTTCTTTAGATGTAGATGTCACTGGTTCTTCACGTTCTGTAGATGTAGATGCCACTGGTTCTTCACGTTCTACAGATGTAGATGCCACTGGTTCTTCACGGTCTGCAGATGTAGATGTCACTGGTTCTTCCCGTTCTGTAGATGTAGACGCCACTGGTTCTTCACATTCTGTAGATGTAGAAGCCACTGGTTCGTTACATTCTGTAGACGCAGATGCCACTGGTTCTTCACATTCTGTAGACGCATATGCCACTGGTCATTCACGTTCTGTAGACGTAGATGCCACTGGTTCTTCACTTTCTTTAGATGTAGATGCCACTGGTTCTTCACTTTCTGTAGATGTAGATGCCACTGGTTCTTCACGTTCTGTAGATGTAGATGCCACTGGTCCTTCACATTCTGTAGACGAATATGCCATTGATTCTTCACGTTCTGCAGATGTAGATGCCACTGGTTCTTCACTTTCTGTAGATGTATATGCCACTGGTTCTTCACGTTATGTAGATGAAGATGCCACTGGTTCTTCACGTTCTGTAGATGTAGATGCCACTGGTTCATTACGTTCTACAGATGTAGATGCCAATGGTTCTTCACGTTCTGTAGATTTAAATGCCACTGCTTCTTCACATTCTGTAGATGTAGAAGCCACTGGTTCGTCACATTCTGTAGACGCAGATGCCACTAGTCCTTCACGTTCTGTAGACGTAGATGCCACTGGTTGTTCACTTTCTGTAGATGTAGATGCCACTGGTTCTTCACGTTCTGTAGATGTAGATGCCACTGGTCCTTCACATTCTGTAGACGAATATGCCACTGGTTCTTCACGTTCTGTAGATGTAGATGTCACTGGTTCGTCAAGTTCTACAGATGTAGATGCCACTGGTTCTTCACGTTCTGGAGATATAGATGTCACTGGTTTTTCGCGTTCTGTAGAAGTAGATGCCACTGGTCCTTCACATTCTGTAGACGTAGATGCCACTGGTTCTTCACGTTCTTTAGATATAGATGTCACTGGTTCTTCACGTTCTGTAGATGTAGACGCCACTGGATCTTCACGTTCTGTAGATGTAGATGCCACTGGTCCCTCACTTTCCGTAGATGTAGATGCCACTGGTTCTTCACGTTCTGCAGATGTAGATGCCACTGGTTCTCCACTTTCTGTAGATGTAGATGCCACTGGTTCTTCACGTTCTGCAGATGTAGATGCCAACGGTTCGTCACGTTCTACAGATGTAGATGCCACTGGTTCTTAACGTTCTGCAGATGTAGATGCCACTGGTCCTTCACCTTCTGTAGACACAGATGCCACTGGTTTTTCACGTTCTACAGATATATATGCCACTGGTTCTTCATGTTCTGCAGATGTAGACGCCATTGGTTTTTCACGTTCTGTAAATGTAGATGCCACTGGTCCGTCACGTTCTGTCGATGCAGATTCCACTGGTTTTTCACGTTCTGTAGATGTAGATGTCACTGGTTCTTCACGTTCTGCAGAAGTAGATGCCACTGGTTCTTCACGTTCTGTAGATGTAGATGCCACTGGTTTTTCACGTTCTGCAGATGTAGATGCCACTGTTCCTTCACGTTCTGTAGACGAAGATGCCACTGGTTCTTCATGTTCTGAGATGTAAATGCCACTGGGTCTTCACGTTCTGCAGATGTATATGCCACTGGTTCTTCACGTTATGTAGATAAAGATGCCACTGGTTCTTCACGTTCTGTAGATGTAGATGCCACTGGTTCATCACGTTCTACAGATGTAGATGCCACTGGTTCTTCACTTTCTGTAGATTTAGATGCCACTGCTTCTTCACATTCTGTAGACGCAGATGCCACTGGTCCTTCACGTTCTGTAGACGTAGATGCCACTGGTTCTTCACTTTCTTTAGATGTAGATGCCACTGGTTCTTCACTTTCTGTAGATGTAGATGCCACTGGTTCTTCACGTTCTGTAGATGTAGATGCCACTGGTACTTCACATTCTGTAGACGAATATGCCACTGGTTCTTCACGTTCTGTAGATGTAGATGCTACTGGTTCTTCACGTTTTGCAGATGTAGATGCCACTGGTTCTTCACGTTCTGTAGATGTAGATGCCACTGGTTATTCACGTTCTGTAGATGTAGATGCCACTGGTTCGTCACGTTCTACAGATGTAGATGCCACTGGTTCTTCACGTTCTGCAGATGTAGATGCCACTGGTTCTTCACGTTCTGTAGATGCCACTGGTTCTTCACGTTTTGCAGATGTAGATGCCACTGGTTCGTCACGTTTTACAGATGTAGATGCCACTGGTTCTTCACGTTCTTTAGATGTAGATGTCACTGGTTCTTCACGTTCTGTAGATGTAGATGCCACTGGTTATTCACGTTCTGTAGACGAAGATGCCACTGGTTCTTTACGTTCTGTAGATGTAGATGCCACTGGTTTTTCACGTTCTGCAGATGTATATGCCACTGGTTCTTCACGTTATGTAGATGAAGATGCCACTGGTTCTTCACGTTCTGTAGATGTAGATGCCACTGGCTCATCACGTTCTACAGATGTAGATGCCACTGGTTCTTCATGTTCTGTAGATTTAAATGCCACTGCTTCTTCACATTCTGTAGATGTAGAAGCCACTGGTTCGTCACCTTCTGTAGACGCAGATGCCACTAGTCCTTCACTTTCTTTAGATGTAGATGCCACTGGTTCTTCACTTTCTGTAGATGTAGATGCCACTGGTTCTTCACTTTCTGTAGATGTAGATGCCACTGGTTCTTCACGTTCTGTAGCTGTAGATCCCACTGATCCTTCACATTCTGTAGACGAATATGCCACTGGTTCTTCACGTTCTGTAGATGTAGATGTCACTGGTTCGTCAAGTTCTACAGATGTTGATGCCACTGGTTCTTCACGTTCTGGAGATATAGATGTCACTGGTTTTTCGCGTTCTGTAGAAGTAGATTGCACTGGTCCTTCACATTCTGTAGACGTAGATGCCACTGGTTCTTCACGTTCTTTAGATGTAGATGTCACTGGTTCTTCACGTTCTGTAGATGTAGATGCCACTGGTTCTTCACGTTCTACAGATGTAGATGCCACTGGTTCTTCACGGTCTGCAGATGTAGATGTCACTGGTTCTTCCCGTTCTGTAGATGTAGACGCCACTGGTTCTTCACATTCTGTAGATGTAGAAGCCACTGGTTCGTTACATTCTGTAGACGCAGATGCCACTGGTTCTTCACATTCTGTAGACGCAGATGCCACTGGTCATTCACGTTCTGTAGACGTAGATGCCACTGGTTCTTCACTTTCTTTAGATGTAGATGCCACTGGTTCTTCACTTTCTGTAGATGTAGATGCCACTGGTTCTTCACGTTCTGTAGATGTAGATGCCACTGGTCCTTCACATTCTGTAGACGAATATGCCATTGATTCTTCACGTTCTGCAGATGTAGATGCCATTGGTTCTTCACTTTCTGTAGATGTATATGCCACTGGTTCTTCACGTTATGTAGATGAAGATGCCACTGGTTCTTCACGTTCTGTAGATGTAGATGCCACTGGTTCATTACGTTCTGCAGATGTAGATGCCAATGGTTCTTCACGTTCTGTAGATTTAAATGCCACTGCTTCTTCACATTCTGTAGATGTAGAAGCCACTGGTTCGTCACATTCTGTAGACGCAGATGCCACTAATCCTTCACGTTCTGTAGACGTAGATGCCACTGGTTGTTCACTTTCTGTAGCTGTAGATGCCACTGGTTCTTCACGTTCTGTAGATGTAGATGCCACTGGTCCTTCACATTCTGTAGACGAATATGCCACTGGTTCTTCACGTTCTGTAGATGTAGATGTCACTGGTTCGTCAAGTTCTACAGATGTAGATGCCACTGGTTCTTCACGTTCTGGAGATATAGATGTCACTGGTTTTTCGCGTTCTGTAGAAGTAGATGCCACTGGTCCTTCACATTCTGTAGACGTAGATGCCACTGGTTCTTCACGTTCTGTAGATGTAGATGCCACTGGTCCCTCACGTTCCGTAGATGTAGATGCCACTGGTTCTTCACGTTCTGCAGATGTAGATGCCACTGGTTCTCCACGTTCTGTAGATGTAGATGCCACTGGTTCTTCACGTTCTGCAGATGTAGATGCCAACAGTTCGTCACGTTCTACAGATGTAGATGCCACTGGTTCTTAACGTTCTGCAGATGTAGATGCCACTGGTCCTTCACGTTCTGTAGACACAGATGCCACTGGTTCTTCACGTTCTACAGATATATATGCCACTGGTCCGTCACGTTCTGTCGATGCAGATTCCACTGGTTTTTCACGTTCTGTAGATGTAGATGTCACTGGTTCTTCACGTTCTGCAGAAGTAGATGCCACTGGCTCTTCACGTTCTGTAGATGTAGATGTCACTGGTTCTTCACGTTGTGCAGATGTAGATGCCACTGTTCCTTCACGTTCTGTAGACGAAGATGCCACTGGTTCTTCATGTTCTGTAGATGTAAATGCCACTGGGTCTTCACGTTCTGCAGATGTATATGCCACTGGTTCTTCACGTTATGTAGATGAAGATGCCACTGGTTCTTCACGTTCTGTAGATGTAGATGCCACTGGTTCATCACGTTCTACAGATGTAGATGCTACTGGTTCTTCACTTTGTGTAGATTTAGATGCCACTGCTTCTTCACATTCTGTAGACGCAGATGCCACTGGTCCTTCACGTTCTGTAGACGTAGATGCCACTGGTTCTTCACTTTCTTTAGATGTAGATGCCACTGGTTCTTCACTTTCTGTAGATGTAGATGCCACTGGTCCTTCACATTCTGTAGACGAATATGCCATTGGTTCTTCACATTCTGTAGACGAATATGCCATTGGTTCTTCACGTTCTGCAGATGTAGATGCCACTGGTTCTTCACTTTCTGTAGCTGTAGATGCCACTGATCCTTCACATTCTGTAGACGAATATGCCACTGGTTCTTCACGTTCTGTAGATGTAGATGTCACTGGTTCGTCAAGTTCTACAGATGTTGATGCCACTGGTTATTCACGTTCTGGAGATATAGATGTCACTGGTTTTTCGTCTTCTGTAGAAGTAGATGCCACTGGTCCTTCACATTCTGTAGACGTAGATGCCACTGGTTCTTCACGTTCTTTAGATGTAGATATCACTGGTTCTTCACGTTCTGTAGATGTAGATGCCACTGGTTCTTCACGTTCTACAGATGTAGATGCCACTGGATCTTCACGGTCTGCAGATGTAGATATCACTGGTTCTTCACGTTCTGTAGATGTAGACGCCACTGGTTCTTCACATTCTGTAGATGTAGAAGCCACTGGTTCGTTACATTCTGTAGACGCAGATGCCACTGGTTCTTCACATTATGTAGACGCAGATGCCACTGGTCATTCACGTTCTGTAGACGTAGATGCCACTGGTTCTACACTTTCTTTAGATGTAGATGCCACTGGTTCTTCACTTTCTGTAGATGTAGATGCCACTGGTTCTTCACGTTCTGTAGATGTAGATGCCACTGGTCCTTCACATTCTGTAGACGAATATGCCATTGATTCTTCACGTTCTGCAGATGTAGATGCCACTGGTTCTTCACTTTCTGTAGATGTAGATGCCACTGGTTCTTCACGTTCTGTAGCTGTAGATGCCACTGATCCTTCACATTCTGTAGACGAATATGCCACTGGTTCTTCACGTTCTGCAGATGTAGATGCCACTGGTTCTCAACGTTCTGTAGATGTAGATGCCACTGGTTCTTCACGTTCTGCAGATGTACATGCCAACGGTTCGTCACGTTCTACAGATGTAGATGCCACTGGTTCTTAACGTTCTGCAGATGTAGATGCCACTGGTCCTTCACGTTCTGTAGACACAGATGCCACTGGTTCTTCACGTTCTACAGATATATATGCCACTGGTTCTTCATGTTCTGCAGATGTAGACGCCATTGGTTTTTCACGTTCTGTAAATGTAGATGCCACTGGTCCTTCACGTTCTGTCGATGCAGATTCCACTGGTTTTTCACGTTCTGTAGATGTAGATGTCACTGGTTCTTCACGTTCTGCAGAAGTAGATGCCACTGGTTCTTCACGTTCTGTAGATGTAGATGCCACTGGTTATTCACGTTCTGCAGATGTAGATGCCACTGTTCCTTCACGTTCTGTAGACGAAGATGCCACTGGTTCTTCATGTTCTGCAGATGTATATGCCACTGGTTCTTCACGTTATGTAGATGAAGATGCCACTGGTTCTTCACGTTCTGTAGATGTAGATGCCACTGGTTCATCACGTTCTACAGATGTAGATGCCACTGGTTCTTCACTTTCTGTAGATTTAGATGCCACTGCTTCTTCACATTCTGTAGACGCAGATGCCACTGGTCCTTCACGTTCTGCAGACGTAGATGCCACTGGTTCTTCACTTTCTGTAGATGTAGATGCCACTGGTTCTTCACTTTCTGTAGATGTAGATGCCACTGGTTCTTCACGTTCTGTAGATGTAGATGCCACTGGTCCTTCACATTCTGTAGACGAATATGCCATTGGTTCTTCACGTTCTGCAGATGTAGATGACACTGGTTCTTCACTTTCTGTAGATGTAGATGCCACTGGTTCTTCACGTTCTGTAGCTGTAGATGCCACTGGTCCTTCACATTCTGTAGACGAATATGCCACTGCTTCTTCACGTTCTGTAGATGTAGATGTTACTGGTTCGTCAAGTTCTACAGATGTAAATGCCACTGGTTCTTCACGTTCTGGAGATATAGATGTCACTGGTTTTTCGCGTTCTGTAGAAGTAGATGCCACTGGTCCTTCACATTCTGTAGACGTAGATGCCACTGGTTCTTCACGTTCTGCAGATGTAGATGCCGCTGGTTCTCCACGTTCTGTAGATGTAGATGTAGATGCCACTGGTTCTTCACGTTCTGCAGATGTAGATGCCACTGGTTCTTCACGTTCTGCAGATGTAGATGCCACTGGTCCTTCTCGTTCTGTAGACACAGATGCCACTGGTTCTTCACGTTCTACAGATATAGATGCCACTGGTCCTTCACGTTCTGTAGACGCAGATGCCACTAGTTCTTCACGTGTTGTAGATGTAGATGCCACTGGTTCTTCACGTTCTACAGATGTAGATGCCACTGGTTCTTTATGTTCTACAGATGTAGATGCCACTGGTTCTTCACGGTCTGCAGATGTAGATGCCACTGGTTCTTCACGTTCTGCAGATGTAGATGCCACTGGTTCTTCACGTTCTGTAGATGTAGATGCCACTGGTCCTTCACGTTCTGTAGATGCAGATTCCACTGGTTCTTCACGTTCTGTAGATGTAGATGTCACTGGTTCTTCACGTTCTGCAGAAGTAGATGCCACTGGTTCTTCACGTTCTGTAGATGCCACTGGTTCTTCACGTTCTGCAGATGTAGATGCCACTGGTCCTTCACGTTCTGTAGACAAAGATGCCACTGGTTCTTCACGTACTGTAGATGTAGATGACACTGGTTCTTCACATTCTGCAGATGTATATGCCACTGGTTTTTCACGTTATGTAGATGAAGATGCCACTGGTTCTTCACGTTCTGTAGATGTAGATGCCACTAGTTCATCACGTTCTACAGATGTAGATGCCACTGGTTCTTCACGTTCTGTAGATTTAGATGCCACTGCTTCTTCACATTCTGTAGAGGTAGAAGCCACTGGTTCGTTACATTCTGTAGACGCAGATGCCACTGGTTCTTCACATTCTGTAGACGCAGATGCCACTGGTCCTTCACGTTCTTTAGACGTAGATGCCACTGGTTCTTCACTTTCTGTAGATGTAGATGCCACTGGTTCTTCACTTTCTGTAGATGTAGATGCCACTGGTTCTTCACGTTCTGTAGATGTAGATGCCACTGGTCCTTCACATTCTGTAGAGGAATATGCCATTGGTTCTTCACGTTCTGCAGATGTAGATGTCACTGGTTCGTCAAGTTCTACAGATGTAGATGCCACTGGTTCTTCACGTTCTGGAGATTTAGATGTCACTGGTTTTTCGCGTTCTGTAGATGTAGATGCCACTGGTCCTTCACATTCTGTAGACGTAGATGCCACTGGTTCTTCACGTTCTTTAAATGTAGATGTCACTGGTTCTTCACATTTTGTAGATGTAGACGCCACTGGTTCTTGACGTTATGTAGATGTAGATACCACTGGTCCTTCATGTTCTGTAGATGTAGATACCACTGGTTCTTCACGTTTTGTAGATGTAGATGCCACTGGTTCGTCACGTTCTAAAGATGTAGATGCCACTGGTTCTTCACGTTCTGCAGATATAGATGCCACTGGTCCTTCACGTTCTGTAGACGAAGATGCCACTGGTTCTTTACGTTCTGTAGATGTAGATGCCACTGGTTCGTTACATTCTGTAGACGCAGATTCCACTGGTTCTTCACATTCTGTAGACGCAGATGCCACTGGTTCTTCACATTCTGTAGACGCAGATGCAACTGGTTTTTCACGTTCTGTAGACGTAGATGCCACTGATCCTTCACATTCTGTAGACGAATATGCCACTGGTTCTTCACGTTCTGTAGATGTAGATGTCACTGGTTCGTCAAGTTCTACAGATGTAGATGCCACTGGTTCTTCATGTTCTGCAGATGTAGACGCCATTGGTTTTTCACGTTCTGTAAATGTAGATGCCACTGGTCCTTCACGTTCTGTCGATGCAGATTCCACTGGTTTTTCACGTTCTGTAGATGTAGATGTCACTGGTTCTTCACGTTCTGCAGAAGTAGATGCCACTGGTTCTTCACGTTCTGTAGATGTAGATGCCACTGGTTATTCACGTTCTGCAGATGTAGATGCCACTGTTCCTTCACGTTCTGTAGACGAAGATGCCACTGGTTCTTCATGTTCTGCAGATGTATATGCCACTGGTTCTTCACGTTATGTAGATGAAGATGCCACTGGTTCTTCACGTTCTGTAGATGTAGATGCCACTGGTTCATCACGTTCTACAGATGTAGATGCCACTGGTTCTTCACTTTCTGTAGATTTAGATGCCACTGCTTCTTCACATTCTGTAGACGCAGATGCCACTGGTCCTTCACGTTCTGTAGACGTAGATGCCACTGGTTCTTCACTTTCTGTAGATGTAGATGCCACTGGTTCTTCACTTTCTGTAGATGTAGATGCCACTGGTTCTTCACGTTCTGTAGATGTAGATGCCACTGGTCCTTCACATTCTGTAGACGAATATGCCATTGGTTCTTCACGTTCTGCAGATGTAGATGACACTGGTTCTTCACTTTCTGTAGATGTAGATGCCACTGGTTCTTCACGTTCTGTAGCTGTAGATGCCACTGGTCCTTCACATTCTGTAGACGAATATGCCACTGCTTCTTCACGTTCTGTAGATGTAGATGTTACTGGTTCGTCAAGTTCTACAGATGTAAATGCCACTGGTTCTTCACGTTCTGGAGATATAGATGTCACTGGTTTTTCGCGTTCTGTAGAAGTAGATGCCACTGGTCCTTCACATTCTGTAGACGTAGATGCCACTGGTTCTTCACGTTCTGCAGATGTAGATGCCGCTGGTTCTCCACGTTCTGTAGATGTAGATGTAGATGCCACTGGTTCTTCACGTTCTGCAGATGTAGATGCCACTGGTTCTTCACGTTCTGCAGATGTAGATGCCACTGGTCCTTCACGTTCTGTAGACACAGATGCCACTGGTTCTTCACGTTCTACAGATATAGATGCCACTGGTCCTTCACGTTCTGTAGACGCAGATGCCACTAGTTCTTCACGTGTTGTAGATGTACATGCCACTGGTTCTTCACGTTCTACAGATGTAGATGCCACTGGTTCTTTATGTTCTACAGATGTAGATGCCACTGGTTCTTCACGGTCTGCAGATGTAGATGCCACTGGTTCTTCACGTTCTGCAGATGTAGATGCCACTGGTTCTTCACGTTCTGTAGATGTAGATGCCACTGGTCCTTCACGTTCTGTAGATGCAGATTCCACTGGTTCTTCACGTTCTGTAGATGTAGATGTCACTGGTTCTTCACGTTCTGCAGAAGTAGATGCCACTGGTTCTTCACGTTCTGTAGATGCCACTGGTTCTTCACGTTCTGCAGATATAGATGCCACTGGTCCTTCACGTTCTGTAGACGAAGATGCCACTGGTTCTTCACGTACTGTAGATGTAGATGACACTGGTTCTTCACATTCTGCAGATGTATATGCCACTGGTTTTTCACGTTATGTAGATGAAGATGCCACTGGTTCTTCACGTTCTGTAGATGTAGATGCCACTAGTTCATCACGTTCTACAGATGTAGATGCCACTGGTTCTTCACGTTCTGTAGATTTAGATGCCACTGCTTCTTCACATTCTGTAGAGGTAGAAGCCACTGGTTCGTTACATTCTGTAGACGCAGATGCCACTGGTTCTTCACATTCTGTAGACGCAGATGCCACTGGTCCTTCACGTTCTTTAGACGTAGATGCCACTGGTTCTTCACTTTCTGTAGATGTAGATGCCACTGGTTCTTCACTTTCTGTAGATGTAGATGCCACTGGTTCTTCACGTTCTGTAGATGTAGATGCCACTGGTCCTTCACATTCTGTAGAGGAATATGCCATTGGTTCTTCACGTTCTGCAGATGTAGATGTCACTGGTTCGTCAAGTTCTACAGATGTAGATGCCACTGGTTCTTCACGTTCTGGAGATTTAGATGTCACTGGTTTTTCGCGTTCTGTAGATGTAGATGCCACTGGTCCTTCACATTCTGTAGACGTAGATGCCACTGGTTCTTCACGTTCTTTAAATGTAGATGTCACTGGTTCTTCACATTTTGTAGATGTAGACGCCACTGGTTCTTGACGTTATGTAGATGTAGATACCACTGGTCCTTCATGTTCTGTAGATGTAGATACCACTGGTTCTTCACGTTTTGTAGATGTAGATGCCACTGGTTCGTCACGTTCTAAAGATGTAGATGCCACTGGTTCTTCACGTTCTGCAGATATAGATGCCACTGGTCCTTCACGTTCTGTAGACGAAGATGCCACTGGTTCTTTACGTTCTGTAGATGTAGATGCCACTGGTTCGTTACATTCTGTAGACGCAGATTCCACTGGTTCTTCACATTCTGTAGACGCAGATGCCACTGGTTCTTCACATTCTGTAGACGCAGATGCAACTGGTTTTTCACGTTCTGTAGACGTAGATGCCACTGATCCTTCACATTCTGTAGACGAATATGCCACTGGTTCTTCACGTTCTGTAGATGTAGATGTCACTGGTTCGTCAAGTTCTACAGATGTAGATGCCACTGGTTCTTAACGTTTCTAGAGATATAGATGTCACTGGTTTTTTGCGTTCTGTAGAAGTAGATGCCACTGGTCCTTCACATTCTGTAGATGTAGATGCCACTGGTTCTTCACGTTCTTTAGATGTAGATGTCACTGGTTCGTCAAGTTCTACAGATGTAGATGCCACTGGTTCTTCACGTTCTGGAGATATAGATGTCACTGGTTTTTCGCGTTCTGTAGATGTAGATGCTACTAGTCCTTCACATTCTGTAGACGTAGATGCCACTTGTTCTTCACGTTCTTTAAATGTAGATGTCACTGGTTCTTCACGTTCTGTAGATGTAGACGCCACTGGTTCTTCACGCTCTGTAGATGTAGATGCCACTGGTCCTTCACGTTCTGTAGATGTAGATACCACTGGTTCTTCACGTTTTGCAGATGTAGATGCCACTGGTTCGTCACGTTATACAGATGTAGATGCCTCTGGTTCTTTACGTTCTGCATATGTAGATGCCACTAGTTCTTCACGTTCTGTAGATGTAGATGCCACTGGTTCTTCACGTTCTCTAGATGTAGATGCCACTGGTTCGTCACGTTCTAAAGATGTAGATGCCACTGGTTCTTCACGTTCTGCAGATGTAGATGCCACTGGTCCTTCATGTTCTGTAGACGAAGATGCCACTGGTTCTTTACGTTCTGTAGATGTAGATGCCACTGGTTCTTCACGTTCTGCAGATGTGTATGCCATTGGTTCTTCACGTTATGTAGATGAAGATGCCACTGGTTCTTCACGTTCTGTAGATGTAGATGCCACTGGTTCATCACGTTCTACAGATGTAGATGCCACTGCTTCTTCACATTCTGTAGATGTAGAAGCCACTGGTTCGTCACATTCTGTAGACGCAGATGCCACTGGTTCTTCACATTCTGTAGACGCAGATGCCACTGGTCCTTCACGTTCTGTAGACGTAGATGCCACTGGTTCTTCACTTTCTGTAGATGTAGATGCCACTGGTTCTTCACGTTCTGTAGATGTAGATGCCACTGGTCCTTCACATTCTTTAGACGAATATGCCACTGGTTCTTCACGTTCTGTAGATGTTGATGTCACTGGTTCGTCAAGTTCTACAGATGTAGATGCCACTGGTTCTTCACGTTCTGGAGATATAGATGTCACTGGTTTTTCGCGTTCTGTAGATGCCACTGGTCCTTCACATTCTGTAGACGTAGATGCCACTGGTTCTTCACGTTCTTTAGATGTAGATGTCACTGGTTCTTCACGTTCTGTAGATGTAGATGCCACTGGTTCTCCACGTTCTGTAGATGTAGATGTAGATGCCACTGGTTCTTCACGTTCTGCAGATGTAGATGCCACTGGTTCGTCACGTTCTACAGATGTAGATGCCACTGGTTCTTCACGTTCTGCAGATGTAGATGCCACTGGTCCTTCACGTTCTGTAGAAGAAGATGCCACTGGTTCTTCACGTTCTGTAGATGTAGACGCCATTGGTTCTTCACGTTCTGTAGACACAGATGCCACTGGTTCTTCACGTTCTACAGATATAGATGCCACTGGTTCTTCATGTTCTGCAGATTTAGACGCCATTGGTTTTTCACGTTCTGTAAATGTAGATGCCACTGGTCCTTCACGTTCTGTAGACGCAGATGCCACTGGTTCTTCACGTTCTGTAGATGTAGATGCCACTGGTTCTTCACGTTCTACAGATGTAGATGCCACTGGTTCTTCACGTTCTGCAGATATAGATGCCACTGGTCTTTCACGTTCTGTAGACGAAGATGCCACTGGTTCTTTACGTTCTGTAGATGTAGATGCCACTGGTTCGTTACATTCTGTAGACGCAGATTCCACTGGTTCTTCACATTCTGTAGACGCAGATGCCACTGGTTCTTCACGTTCTCTAGATGTAGATGCCACTGGTTCGTCACGTTCTAAAGATTTAGATGCCACTGCTTCTTCACATGCTGTAGACGCAGATGCCACTGGTCCTTCACGTTCTGTAGACGTAGATGCCACTGGTTCTTCACTTTCTTTAGATGTAGATGCCACTGGTTCTTCACTTTCTGTAGATGTAGATGCCACTGGTTCTTCACGTTCTGTAGATGTAGATGCCACTGGTCCTTCACATTCTGTAGACGAATATGCCATTGGTTCTTCACATTCTGTAGAGGAATATGCCATTGGTTCTTCACGTTCTGCAGATGTAGATGCCACTGGTTCTTCACTTTCTGTAGCTGTAGATGCCACTGATCCTTCACATTCTGTAGACGAATATGCCACTGGTTCTTCACGTTCTGTAGATGTAGATGTCACTGGTTCGTCAAGTTCTACAGATGTTGATGCCACTGGTTCTTCACGTTCTGGAGATATAGATGTCACTGGTTTTTCGTCTTCTGTAGAAGTAGATGCCACTGGTCCTTCACATTCTGTAGACGTAGATGCCACTGGTTCTTCACGTTCTTTAGATGTAGATATCACTGGTTCTTCACGTTCTGTAGATGTAGATGTCACTGGTTCTTCACGTTCTACAGATGTAGATGCCACTGGTTCTTCACGGTCTGCAGATGTAGATATCACTGGTTCTTCACGTTCTGTAGATGTAGACGCCACTGGTTCTTCACATTCTGTAGATGTAGAAGCCACTGGTTCGTTACATTCTGTAGACGCAGATGCCACTGGTTCTTCACATTCTGTAGACGCAGATGCCACTGGTCATTCACGTTCTGTAGACGTAGATGCCACTGGTTCTACACTTTCTTTAGATGTAGATGCCACTGGTTCTTCACTTTCTGTAGATGTAGATGCCACTGGTTCTTCACGTTCTGTAGATGTAGATGCCACTGGTCCTTCACATTCTGTAGACGAATATGCCATTGATTCTTCACGTTCTGCAGATGTAGATGCCACTGGTTCTTCACTTTCTGTAGATGTAGATGCCACTGGTTCTTCACGTTCTGTAGCTGTAGATGCCACTGATCCTTCACATTCTGTAGACGAATATGCCACTGGTTCTTCACGTTCTGCAGATGTAGATGCCACTGGTTCTCAACGTTCTGTAGATGTAGATGCCACTGGTTCTTCACGTTCTGCAGATGTAGATGCCAACGGTTCGTCACGTTCTACAGATGTAGATGCCACTGGTTCTTAACGTTCTGCAGATGTAGATGCCACTGGTCCTTCACGTTCTGTAGACACAGATGCCACTGGTTCTTCACGTTCTACAGATATATATGCCACTGGTTCTTCATGTTCTGCAGATGTAGACGCCATTGGTTTTTCACGTTCTGTAAATGTAGATGCCACTGGTCCTTCACGTTCTGTCGATGCAGATTCCACTGGTTTTTCACGTTCTGTAGATGTAGATGTCACTGGTTTTTCACGTTCTGCAGAAGTAGATGCCACTGGTTCTTCACGTTCTGTAGATGTAGATGCCACTGGTTATTCACGTTCTGCAGATGTAGATGCCACTGTTCCTTCACGTTCTGTAGACGAAGATGCCACTGGTTCTTCATGTTCTGCAGATGTATATGCCACTGGTTCTTCACGTTATGTAGATGAAGATGCCACTGGTTCTTCACGTTCTGTAGATGTAGATGCCACTGGTTCATCACGTTCTACAGATGTAGATGCCACTGGTTCTTCACTTTCTGTAGATTTAGATGCCACTGCTTCTTCACATTCTGTAGACGCAGATGCCACTGGTCCTTCACGTTCTGTAGACGTAGATGCCACTGGTTCTTCACTTTCTGTAGATGTAGATGCCACTGGTTCTTCACTTTCTGTAGATGTAGATGCCACTGGTTCTTCACGTTCTGTAGATGTAGATGCCACTGGTCCTTCACATTCTGTAGACGAATATGCCATTGGTTCTTCACGTTCTGCAGATGTAGATGACACTGGTTCTTCACTTTCTGTAGATGTAGATGCCACTGGTTCTTCACGTTCTGTAGCTGTAGATGCCACTGGTCCTTCACATTCTGTAGACGAATATGCCACTGCTTCTTCACGTTCTGTAGATGTAGATGTTACTGGTTCGTCAAGTTCTACAGATGTAAATGCCACTGGTTCTTCACGTTCTGGAGATATAGATGTCACTGGTTTTTCGCGTTCTGTAGAAGTAGATGCCACTGGTCCTTCACATTCTGTAGACGTAGATGCCACTGGTTCTTCACGTTCTGCAGATGTAGATGCCGCTGGTTCTCCACGTTCTGTAGATGTAGATGTAGATGCCACTGGTTCTTCACGTTCTGCAGATGTAGATGCCAACGGTTCGTCACGTTCTACAGATGTAGATGCCACTGGTTCTTCACGTTCTGCAGATGTAGATGCCACTGGTCCTTCACGTTCTGTAGACACAGATGCCACTGGTTCTTCACGTTCTACAGATATAGATGCAACTGGTCCTTCACGTTCTGTAGACGCAGATGCCACTAGTTCTTCACGTGTTGTAGATGTAGATGCCACTGGTTCTTCACGTTCTACAGATGTAGATGCCACTGGTTCTTTATGTTCTACAGATGTAGATGCCACTGGTTCTTCACGGTCTGCAGATGTAGATGCCACTGGTTCTTCACGTTCTGCAGATGTAGATGCCACTGGTTCTTCACGTTCTGTAGATGTAGATGCCACTGGTCCTTCACGTTCTGTAGATGCAGATTCCACTGGTTCTTCACGTTCTGTAGATGTAGATGTCACTGGTTCTTCACGTTCTGCAGAAGTAGATGCCACTGGTTCTTCACGTTCTGTAGATGCCACTGGTTCTTCACGTTCTGCAGATGTAGATGCCACTGGTCCTTCACGTTCTGTAGACGAAGATGCCACTGGTTCTTCACGTACTGTAGATGTAGATGACACTGGTTCTTCACATTCTGCAGATGTATATGCCACTGGTTTTTCACGTTATGTAGATGAAGATGCCACTGGTTCTTCACGTTCTGTAGATGTAGATGCCACTAGTTCATCACGTTCTACAGATGTAGATGCCACTGGTTCTTCACGTTCTGTAGATTTAGATGCCACTGCTTCTTCACATTCTGTAGAGGTAGAAGCCACTGGTTCGTTACATTCTGTAGACGCAGATGCCACTGGTTCTTCACATTCTGTAGACGCAGATGCCACTGGTCCTTCACGTTCTTTAGACGTAGATGCCACTGGTTCTTCACTTTCTGTAGATGTAGATGCCACTGGTTCTTCACTTTCTGTAGATGTAGATGCCACTGGTTCTTCACGTTCTGTAGATGTAGATGCCACTGGTCCTTCACATTCTGTAGAGGAATATGCCATTGGTTCTTCACGTTCTACAGATGTAGATGCCACTGGTTCTTCACGTTCTGGAGATTTAGATGTCACTGGTTTTTCGCGTTCTGTAGATGTAGATGCCACTGGTCCTTCACATTCTGTAGACGTAGATGCCACTGGTTCTTCACGTTCTTTAAATGTAGATGCCACTGGTTCTTCACATTTTGTAGATGTAGACGCCACTGGTTCTTGACGTTATGTAGATGTAGATACCACTGGTCCTTCATGTTCTGTAGATGTAGATACCACTGGTTCTTCACGTTTTGCAGATGTAGATGCCACTGGTTCGTCACGTTCTAAAGATGTAGATGCCACTGGTTCTTCACGTTCTGCAGATATAGATGCCACTGGTCCTTCACGTTCTGTAGACGAAGATGCAACTGGTTCTTTACGTTCTGTAGATGTAGATGCCACTGGTTCGTTACATTCTGTAGACGCAGATTCCACTGGTTCTTCACATTCTGTAGACGCAGATGCCACTGGTTCTTCACATTCTGTAGACGCAGATGCAACTGGTTTTTCACGTTCTGTAGACGTAGATGCCACTGATCCTTCACATTCTGTAGACGAATATGCCACTGGTTCTTCACGTTCTGTAGATGTAGATGTCACTGGTTCGTCAAGTTCTACAGATGTAGATGCCACTGGTTCTTAACGTTTCTAGAGATATAGATGTCACTGGTTTTTTGCGTTCTGTAGAAGTAGATGCCACTGGTCCTTCACATTCTGTAGATGTAGATGCCACTGGTTCTTCACGTTCTTTAGATGTAGATGTCACTGGTTCGTCAAGTTCTACAGATGTAGATGCCACTGGTTCTTCACGTTCTGGAGATATAGATGTCACTGGTTTTTCGCGTTCTGTAGATGTAGATGCTACTAGTCCTTCACATTCTGTAGACGTAGATGCCACTTGTTCTTCACGTTCTTTAAATGTAGATGTCACTGGTTCTTCACGTTCTGTAGATGTAGACGCCACTGGTTCTTCACGCTCTGTAGATGTAGATGCCACTGGTCCTTCACGTTCTGTAGATGTAGATACCACTGGTTCTTCACGTTTTGCAGATGTAGATGCCACTGGTTCGTCACGTTATACAGATGTAGATGCCTCTGGTTCTTTACGTTCTGCATATGTAGATGCCACTAGTTCTTCACGTTCTGTAGATGTAGATGCCACTGGTTCTTCACGTTCTCTAGATGTAGATGCCACTGGTTCGTCACGTTCTAAAGATGTAGATGCCACTGGTTCTTCACGTTCTGCAGATGTAGATGCCACTGGTCCTTCATGTTCTGTAGACGAAGATGCCACTGGTTCTTTACGTTCTGTAGATGTAGATGCCACTGGTTCTTCACGTTCTGCAGATGTGTATGCCATTGGTTCTTCACGTTATGTAGATGAAGATGCCACTGGTTCTTCACGTTCTGTAGATGTAGATGCCACTGGTTCATCACGTTCTACAGATGTAGATGCCACTGCTTCTTCACATTCTGTAGATGTAGAAGCCACTGGTTCGTCACATTCTGTAGACGCAGATGCCACTGGTTCTTCACATTCTGTAGACGCAGATGCCACTGGTCCTTCACATTCTTTAGACGAATATGCCACTGGTTCTTCACGTTCTGTAGATGTTGATGTCACTGGTTCGTCAAGTTCTACAGATGTAGATGCCACTGGTTCTTCACGTTCTGGAGATATAGATGTCACTGGTTTTTCGCGTTCTGTAGATGCCACTGGTCCTTCACATTCTGTAGACGTAGATGCCACTGGTTCTTCACGTTCTTTAGATGTAGATGTCACTGGTTCTTCACGTTCTGTAGATGTAGATGCCACTGGTTCTCCACGTTCTGTAGATGTAGATGTAGATGCCACTGGTTCTTCACGTTCTGCAGATGTAGATGCCACTGGTTCGTCACGTTCTACAGATGTAGATGCCACTGGTTCTTCACGTTCTGCAGATGTAGATGCCACTGGTCCTTCACGTTCTGTAGAAGAAGATGCCACTGGTTCTTCACGTTCTGTAGATGTAGACGCCATTGGTTCTTCACGTTCTGTAGACACAGATGCCACTGGTTCTTCACGTTCTACAGATATAGATGCCACTGGTTCTTCATGTTCTGCAGATTTAGACGCCATTGGTTTTTCACGTTCTGTAAATGTAGATGCCACTGGTCCTTCACGTTCTGTAGACGCAGATGCCACTGGTTCTTCACGTTCTGTAGATGTAGATGCCACTGGTTCTTCACGTTCTACAGATGTAGATGCCACTGGTTCTTCACGTTCTGCAGATATAGATGCCACTGGTCTTTCACGTTCTGTAGACGAAGATGCCACTGGTTCTTTACGTTCTGTAGATGTAGATGCCACTGGTTCGTTACATTCTGTAGACGCAGATTCCACTGGTTCTTCACATTCTGTAGACGCAGATGCCACTGGTTCTTCACATTCTGTAGACGCAGATGCAACTGGTTTTTCACGTTCTGTAGACGTAGATGCCACTGATCCTTCACATTCTGTAGACGAATATGCCACTGGTTCTTCACGTTCTGTAGATGTAGATGTCACTGGTTCGTCAAGTTCTACAGATGTAGATGCCACTGGTTCTTCACGTTTCTAGAGATATAGATGTCACTGGTTTTTTGCGTTCTGTAGAAGTAGATGCCACTGGTCCTTCACATTCTGTAGATGTAGATGCCACTGGTTCTTCACGTTCTTTAGATGTAGATGTCACTGGTTCGTCAAGTTCTACAGATGTAGATGCCACTGGTTCTTCACGTTCTGTAGACGAAGATGCCACTGGTTCTTCACGTACTGTAGATGTAGATGACACTGGTTCTTCACATTCTGCAGATGTATATGCCACTGGTTTTTCACGTTATGTAGATGAAGATGCCACTGGTTCTTCACGTTCTGTAGATGTAGATGCCACTAGTTCATCACTTTCTACAGATGTAGATGCCACTGGTTCTTCACGTTCTGTAGATTTAGATGCCACTGCTTCTTCACATTCTGTAGAGGTAGAAGCCACTGGTTCGTTACATTCTGTAGACGCAGATGCCACTGGTTCTTCACATTCTGTAGACGCAGATGCCACTGGTCCTTCACGTTCTGTAGACGTAGATGCCACTGGTTCTTCACTTTCTGTAGATGTAGATGCCACTGGTTCTTCACTTTCTGTAGATGTAGATGCCACTGGTTCTTCACGTTCTGTAGATGTAGATGCCACTGGTCCTTCACATTCTGTAGAGGAATATGCCATTGGTTCTTCACGTTCTGCAGATGTAGATGTCACTGGTTCGTCAAGTTCTACAGATGTAGATGCCACTGGTTCTTCACGTTCTGGAGATTTAGATGTCACTGGTTTTTCGCGTTCTGTAGATGTAGATGCCACTGGTCCTTCACATTCTGTAGACGTAGATGCCACTGGTTCTTCACGTTCTTTAAATGTAGATGTCACTGGTTCTTCACATTTTGTAGATGTAGACGCCACTGGTTCTTGACGTTATGTAGATGTAGATACCACTGGTCCTTCATGTTCTGTAGATGTAGATACCACTGGTTCTTCACGTTTTGCAGATGTAGATGCCACTGGTTCGTCACGTTCTAAAGATGTAGATGCCACTGGTTCTTCACGTTCTGCAGATATAGATGCCACTGGTCCTTCACGTTCTGTAGACGAAGATGCCACTGGTTCTTTACGTTCTGTAGATGTAGATGCCACTGGTTCGTTACATTCTGTAGACGCAGATTCCACTGGTTCTTCACATTCTGTAGACGCAGATGCCACTGGTTCTTCACATTCTGTAGACGCAGATGCAACTGGTTTTTCACGTTCTGTAGACGTAGATGCCACTGATCCTTCACATTCTGTAGACGAATATGCCACTGGTTCTTCACGTTCTGTAGATGTAGATGTCACTGGTTCGTCAAGTTCTACAGATGTAGATGCCACTGGTTCTTCACGTTTCTAGAGATATAGATGTCACTGGTTTTTTGCGTTCTGTAGAAGTAGATGCCACTGGTCCTTCACATTCTGTAGATGTAGATGCCACTGGTTCTTCACGTTCTTCAGATGTAGATGTCACTGGTTCGTCAAGTTCTACAGATGTAGATGCCACTGGTTCTTCACGTTCTGGAGATATAGATGTCACTGGTTTTTCGCGTTCTGTAGATGTAGATGCTACTAGTCCTTCACATTCTGTAGACGTAGATGCCACTTGTTCTTCACGTTCTTTAAATGTAGATGTCACTGGTTCTTCACGTTCTGTAGATGTAGACGCCACTGGTTCTTCACGCTCTGTAGATGTAGATGCCACTGGTCCTTCACGTTCTGTAGATGTAGATACCACTGGTTCTTCACGTTTTGCAGATGTAGATGCCACTGGTTCGTCACGTTATACAGATGTAGATGCCTCTGGTTCTTTACGTTCTGCATATGTAGATGCCACTAGTTCTTCACGTTCTGTAGATGTAGATGCCACTGGTTCTTCACGTTCTCTAGATGTAGATGCCACTGGTTCGTCACGTTCTAAAGATGTAGATGCCACTGGTTCTTCACGTTCTGCAGATGTAGATGCCACTGGTCCTTCATGTTCTGTAGACGAAGATGCCACTGGTTCTTTACGTTCTGTAGATGTAGATGCCACTGGTTCTTCACGTTCTGCAGATGTATATGCCATTGGTTCTTCACGTTATGTAGATGAAGATGCCACTGGTTCTTCACGTTCTGTAGATGTAGATGCCACTGGTTCATCACGTTCTACAGATGTAGATGCCACTGCTTCTTCACATTCTGTAGATGTAGAAGCCACTGGTTCGTCACATTCTGTAGACGCAGATGCCACTGGTTCTTCACATTCTGTAGACGCAGATGCCACTGGTCCTTCACGTTCTGTAGACGTAGATGACACTGGTTCTTCACTTTCTGTAGATGTAGATGCCACTGGTTCTTCACGTTCTGTAGATGTAGATGCCACTGGTCCTTCACATTCTTTAGACGAATATGCCACTGGTTCTTCACGTTCTGTAGATGTTGATGTCACTGGTTCGTCAAGTTCTACAGATGTAGATGCCACTGGTTCTTCAGGTTCTGGAGATATAGATGTCACTGGTTTTTCGCGTTCTGTAGATGCCACTGGTCCTTCACATTCTGTAGACGTAGATGCCACTGGTTCTTCACGTTCTTTAGATGTAGATGTCACTGGTCCTTCACATTCTGTAGACGTAGATGCCACTGGTTCTTCACGTTCTACAGATGTAGATGCCACTGGTTCTTCACGTTCTGTAGATTTAGATGCCACTGCTTCTTCACATTCTGTAGAGGTAGAAGCCACTGGTTCGTTTCATTCTGTAGACGCAGATGCCACTGGTTCTTCACATTCTGTAGACGCAGTTGCCACTGGTCCTTCACGTTCTGTAGACGTAGATGCCACTGGTTCTTCACTTTCTGTAGATGTAGATGCCACTGGTTCTTCACTTTCTGTAGATGTAGATGCCACTGGTTCTTCACGTTCTGTAGATGTAGATGCCACTGGTCCTTCACATTCTGTAGAGGAATATGCCATTGGTTCTTCACGTTCTGCAGATGTAGATGTCACTCGTTCGTCAAGTTCTACAGATGTAGATGCCACTGGTTCTTCACGTTCTGGAGATTTAGATGTCACTGGTTTTTCGCGTTCTGTAGATGTAGATGCCACTGGTCCTTCACATTCTGTAGACGTAGATGCCACTGGTTCTTCACGTTCTTTAAATGTAGATGTCACTGGTTCTTCACATTTTGTAGATGTAGACGCCACTGGTTCTTGACGTTATGTAGATGTAGATACCACTGGTCCTTCATGTTCTGTAGATGTAGATACCACTGGTTCTTCACGTTTTGCAGATGTAGATGCCACTGGTTCGTCACGTTCTAAAGATGTAGATGCCACTGGTTCTTCACGTTCTGCAGATATAGATGCCACTGGTCCTTCACGTTCTGTAGACGAAGATGCCACTGGTTCTTTACGTTCTGTAGATGTAGATGCCACTGGTTCGTTACATTCTGTAGACGCAGATTCCACTGGTTCTTCACATTCTGTAGACGCAGATGCCACTGGTTCTTCACATTCTGTAGACGCAGATGCAACTGGTTTTTCACGTTCTGTAGACGTAGATGCCACTGATCCTTCACATTCTGTAGACGAATATGCCACTGGTTCTTCACGTTCTGTAGATGTAGATGTCACTGGTTCGTCAAGTTCTACAGATGTAGATGCCACTGGTTCTTCACGTTTCTAGAGATATAGATGTCACTGGTTTTTTGCGTTCTGTAGAAGTAGATGCCACTGGTCCTTCACATTCTGTAGATGTAGATGCCACTGGTTCTTCACGTTCTTCAGATGTAGATGTCACTGGTTCGTCAAGTTCTACAGATGTAGATGCCACTGGTTCTTCACGTTCTGGAGATATAGATGTCACTGGTTTTTCGCGTTCTGTAGATGTAGATGCTACTAGTCCTTCACATTCTGTAGACGTAGATGCCACTTGTTCTTCACGTTCTTTAAATGTAGATGTCACTGGTTCTTCACGTTCTGTAGATGTAGACGCCACTGGTTCTTCACGCTCTGTAGATGTAGATGCCACTGGTCCTTCACGTTCTGTAGATGTAGATACCACTGGTTCTTCACGTTTTGCAGATGTAGATGCCACTGGTTCGTCACGTTATACAGATGTAGATGCCTCTGGTTCTTTACGTTCTGCATATGTAGATGCCACTAGTTCTTCACGTTCTGTAGATGTAGATGCCACTGGTTCTTCACGTTCTCTAGATGTAGATGCCACTGGTTCGTCACGTTCTAAAGATGTAGATGCCACTGGTTCTTCACGTTCTGCAGATGTAGATGCCACTGGTCCTTCATGTTCTGTAGACGAAGATGCCACTGGTTCTTTACGTTCTGTAGATGTAGATGCCACTGGTTCTTCACGTTCTGCAGATGTATATGCCATTGGTTCTTCACGTTATGTAGATGAAGATGCCACTGGTTCTTCACGTTCTGTAGATGTAGATGCCACTGGTTCATCACGTTCTACAGATGTAGATGCCACTGCTTCTTCACATTCTGTAGATGTAGAAGCCACTGGTTCGTCACATTCTGTAGACGCAGATGCCACTGGTTCTTCACATTCTGTAGACGCAGATGCCACTGGTCCTTCACGTTCTGTAGACGTAGATGCCACTGGTTCTTCACTTTCTGTAGATGTAGATGCCACTGGTTCTTCACGTTCTGTAGATGTAGATGCCACTGGTCCTTCACATTCTTTAGACGAATATGCCACTGGTTCTTCACGTTCTGTAGATGTTGATGTCACTGGTTCGTCAAGTTCTACAGATGTAGATGCCACTGGTTCTTCACGTTCTGGAGATATAGATGTCACTGGTTTTTCGCGTTCTGTAGATGCCACTGGTCCTTCACATTCTGTAGACGTAGATGCCACTGGTTCTTCACGTTCTTTAGATGTAGATGTCACTGGTTCTTCACGTTCTGTAGATGTAGATGCCACTGGTTCTCCACGTTCTGTAGATGTAGATGTAGATGCCACTGGTTCTTCACGTTCTGCAGATGTAGATGCCACTGGTTCGTCACGTTCTACAGATGTAGATGCCACTGGTTCTTCACGTTCTGCAGATGTAGATGCCACTGGTCCTTCACGTTCTGTAGAAGAAGATGCCACTGGTTCTTCACGTTCTGTAGATGTAGACGCCATTGGTTCTTCACGTTCTGTAGACACAGATGCCACTGGTTCTTCACGTTCTACAGATATAGATGCCACTGGTTCTTCATGTTCTGCAGATTTAGACGCCATTGGTTTTTCACGTTCTGTAAATGTAGATGCCACTGGTCCTTCACGTTCTGTAGACGCAGATGCCACTGGTTCTTCACGTTCTGTAGATGTAGATGCCACTGGTTCTTCACGTTCTACAGATGTAGATGCCACTGGTTCTTCACGTTCTACAGATGTAGATGCCACTGGTTCTTCACGTTCTACAGATGTAGATGCCACTGGTTCTTCACGGTCTGCAGATGTAGATTCCACTGGTTCTTCACGTTCTGCAGATGTAGATGCCACTGGTTCTTCACGTTCTGTAGATGTAGATGCCACTGGTCCTTCACGTTCTGTAGATGCAGATTCCACTGGTTCTTCACGTTCTGTAGATGTAGATGCCACTGGTTCTTCACGTTCTGCAGATGTAGATGCCACTGGTTATTCACGTTCTGCAGATGTAGATGCCACTGGTTCTTCACATTCAGCAGATGTAGATTACCACTGGTTCTTCACGTTCTGCAGATGTAGATGCCACGACCGCCATCTATCGAACTTATGAACTCTCGGTTCTGAACAGCAGCAACTGGAGCGTACGGACTGGGTTTGGTTCGTATCTCTGATAGTTCGCAAGCTGAACGTTCATAAGTAGAGGTAGTTACCGTACATAGACGTACAGTCCTAGAGAGTGTTCGACGCCTTGACCCCGCTGAGTGTGAATCCTCTCTCTCCCTGCCGCTCGCTCCCCATCCAGGGCAACATTCTGGTGAAAAACATCGCGAGCCGCGTTGCCAGAGTCACCGACTTTGGCTTCAGCTTCTTTGTGGACCGTCCACGTGAGTGGTGACCCTCATACACCTGCACTTGTGTGTGTGGGTGTGTGTGGGTGTGTGGGTGTGTGTGTGGGTGTGTGTGTGGGTGTCTGTGTGTGTGGGTGTGTGGGTGTGTGTAGTGGGTGTCTGTGTGTGTGTGTGTGTGGGTGTGTGGGTGTGTGGGTGTGGGTGTGTGGGTGTGTGGGTGTGTGGTTATGGGTGTGTGGGTGTGTGAGTGGGTGTGTGTGTGTGGGTGTGTGGGTGTCTGTGTGCGGGTTTCTCCTCCCACCCACCCACCCACCACCGCCCCCCACACACGCGCACGTACCCAGTCCACATTCACCATCACCGCCGCTGTCGCTTGCCGTCGTCCGCACAGCCTCGCACGTGGGAGGCACCCTCGTCTACGTGGCGCCCGAGGTGCTGCTGGGCTACCCGGTCACCTGCGCCGCGGACACGTGGTCCCTGGGCTGCACCGTCGCCAAGATGGCCACCGGCAGGGACCTCTTCCTCTCCTTCGGCCGCGACGACCACCTGGCATGCTGCATCGAGGTGACCGGGGAGCCTCCTTGGGGGAAAGGGGGGGGGACACCTCAAGCGGGAGACTTGGCCCAGACCGGCCCCGCAGACATCCACCCAGCCAGTCACCCAGCCAGACACCCAGCCAGCCACACAGCCAGACACCCAGCCAGCCACCCAGTCAGACACCCAGCCAGTCACCCAGTCAGACACCCAGCCAGTCACGCAGCCAGTCACCCAGTCAGACACCCAGCTAGACACCCAGCTAGTCACCCAGCCAGTCACCTGGCCAGTTACCCAGCCAGTCACCTGACCAGTTACCCAGCCAGTCACCCAGCCAGACACGCAGCCAGTGACCCAGCCAGTCACCCAGCCAGTCACCCAGCCAGTCACCCAGCCCGACACACAGCCACCCGGCCAGCCACCTGACCAGTCACCCAGTCAGTCACCCAGTAAGTCACCCAGCCAATCACCCAGCCAGACACCCAGACAAATACGCAGTTACCCAGCCAGTCACCCAGCCAGTGACCCACCGACTCGCCAAACCCACCGACCGACCCACTCACCCACCCACCTACCAACCCACCTACCTACCGACACACCCACCCACCTACCAACCTATCTACCCACCTACCCACTCACCCACCCACCTACCAACCTACCCACCTATCTACCCACCTACGCACCCATAATGCTCAATGTGACAATGTCACATAGAGATCTTTTTCTGCCATACGGCCGATGAGAAATAGCTACGTAGCTCTGTGGGCGCCTTACCTGGTTAAAGAAAAATAGTTTAGCTGTAGCTTGGGTCCCTGTGTAGGTCACTGTCCTTCTATATGAGTCTCTAGATCTCCAAGGTGCTCTGTATGGGTCTCTGTGAGTTCCTTTTGTTCTTTGTAAGTCTATGGGTCTCTATGGGTCTCTGTATGGGTCTCTGTGAGTCCCTATTGTTCTATGTAAGTATATGGGTCTCTATGGGTCTCTGTATGGGTCTCTGTGAGTCCTTATTGTTCTATATAAGTATATGGGTCTCTATGGGTCTATGTATGGGTCTCTGTGAGTCCCTATTGTTCTATGTAAGTCTATGGGTCTCTATGGGTCTCTGTATGGGTTTCTGTGAGTCCCTATGGTTCTATGTGAGTCTCTGAATCTCTGTCGGTCTCTATGCATCTATGTATGGGTCTCTAGGAGTCCCTATGTTTCTATATGTCTCTGAATCTCTATGGGTCTCTCTGTGTAACACGCGTGTAACATGCGTGTAACACGCGTGTAACATGCGTGTAAAATGCGTGTAACAAGCGTGTCTCTCTTTGTCGCTGTCTTGAAATGGTTGTGCAGATCCTGGGCATGCCTCCAAAAGAAATGGTGGAGAGATCTCGCAACAAAGAGCACTTCTTTGGTGAGTAGAAGGGTGGTGTGGTGGTGGTGTGGTGGTGGTGCTGTGTTGGTGGTGGTTCAGTGGTGGTGGTGTCGTGGTGTGGTGTGTTGTTGATGTGGTGGTGGCGATGGTGGTGGTGTGGTGGTGGGGGGGGCCTGGGGGGAGCGGTAGGGAGGAGGTGGTGGTTGGGGTTTGGGCCCACTCAATTACGACCTGGGTTGGGGTTGATAAGCAACCCAAGTATGGATAGGTGGGTCGATAGGTTGGTGGGTGGGTAGGTGGGTGGGTGAGTTGGTGGATAGGTCGGGTGGTAGGTGGGTTGAGTGGATAGGTAGTTAGGTGAGTAAGTGGGTGGGTGGGAGTCGGTGTGGGTGGGTGAGTTGATATGTTGTTGACGTGGTGGTTAGTGACACTGTGCGTGTGTCTGTCTCTCTCTCCCTGTCTCTCTCTTTATCTCTTTATGTGTCTCTCTCTGTGTCTCTGTCTCTCTCTGCCTCTCTCTCTATCTCTCTGTCTCTCTCTGTCTCTCTCCCTGTCTCTCTATCCATCTCTCTCTATCTCTCTATCTCTGTCTATCTGTGTCTCTCTCTGTCTCTCTCGCTCTCCTGCAGACCGATTCGGCCATCCTCTCTGCCCGGCCACGAAGCGTCACCCGGGAAGCATTCCCCTGCATTTCGTGCTGTGGGGATGTGGAGCTCAGCTCGTGAACTTTATCAGAAACTGCCTACAGTAAGAACAAAGACAAAGATCCCCCATGTAGCCTCTAGCAGGCTGTAGGGGCAAGTGCTGTTAGTAGTAGCGAGTAGCAGCACCTACACACAGACAAAATCCCCCGTGTAGCCTCTAGCAGACTGTAGGGGCAAGTGCTGTTAGTAGTAGCGAGTAGCAGCATCTATGAAGGCCGGTGCTGTGGCACACACAGAGGGGGTGGGTGGCCAGCACCACGCCCGGCCGCCTTTGTCTCAGGGTTGGAGATGTTTACACACCGCACCAGGTACTCTTTTGAGGCTGAGTCGACCGAGGGGAGGACCAGGACCGGTTGTTCAGATAATCGCAGTCACTGGTGTTGGCTGTGAGCGGGAATCGAACACGTACACACACGTACACACACTCACACGCCACTAAGTGGCAGTGATGTCACCACGACGCTTGTGCCAGGCCATGTGCACCTTGAGGCCACGTGAAGTGTCGAACACCCGCCCGCTGGCAGGAGGTCACGGGGCAGACCCAGGTGCCACAGGTCGACTGACTGAGATGACTGGCTGATGCACCACCTGTGCCCCCTACTGTGCCAACCTGCTGTGCTTTAGCCACCCGGCGCTCCGCTCGTTGTTGTGAGCGTCGCTCCTCCGCCCTCTGTTGTTGTTGGAGGGCGACTGCCTCCAACTGCCCAGTAGCGTCCTTCACGAGCCTCCTGCACAGAGGCCGATCTTGACACCGCTGGTACCAGTCATCAGCAAGTCCACTCAGCTCCACGTCCTCCTGTACCACGTCACTCCATCTCTTCTCTAGCCCGTGCCGTGCCCGTTTAGCCCCCTCAATCCGGCTGAACAAAAGCTGTTTCAGCATGCGGTGGCTGGGCATGCGGGCTACATGACCCAGCCATCGCAGCCTTGCCCGCCGGAGGAGCTCACCGATGGGACCTTGCCCAGATCTTTCAAGGATTTGTGAGCTCCTCACACAATCCAGTCTGGTTAAACCCAAGATGGATCGTAGGCAGGCCAGCCTAAATGTTTCTAACCGGCAAAGATGTTCAATTAGGGGGGTCCACGTTTCGCAAGCGTAGAGAAGGGAGGGAATGACGGTGGCCGAGAAGACCTGAAGCTTAGTGCGGAGCGAGAGACCAGGTAGCTTCCACACAGCGTTACGCAACCAATTAAAAGATATTGCCGCTCGACTGATTCGGAGTGAGACCTCTGCTGTTAAACTGGAGCCGGTCATAAGCACACTGCCCAGGTATGGGAAACTCTCCACTCGCTCCACAACTGCCCCATCACCGATTGGGAGTTGTGGGGGTGGAGTGTCCGATGGTACAATACCCAGGCAGGTGCTTAGTTTGGGTGGGGCTGATGGTAAGGCCCCACCTCTTAGTGGTACGCTCCAGTCTCAGCAGCAGCGTCTCCAACTCCTCCTCTGAATGAGCAGCTATTACCCAATCATCAGCATACATAACGTGGTTGAGCAATACGGAGCCATCCCTTGACCGCACCCGGGCATCGATCAGCCTCCCATTATATCTGTACCATATAGAGATTCCCCCGGTACAGCTATTGAAGGCTTCACGAACTATGTGGTCAAAATAGATGTTAAATAATGTGGGAGCCAGAGGACATCCCTGTCGCACCCCAAGGTGTACAGGTAATGGCTCTGACTCCCGGCCACGTAGTTTTACCCGGGCCCGCTCACCATCATGAAGGTCCTTAATGATCGTGAGCAGAGCGTCAGGTACTCCAAAAGCACGAAGAACAACCCAGAGCCCAGGCCTACTGATGGTATCATAGGCCTTGACCAGGTCAATAAAGCAGAGATGTAGGTCTTGTTGGAATTCCCTACACCTCTGCTGTAGCAGACGGACAGAAAATATGGCATCTGTGCAGGACCGCCCTTTCCTGAAACCACATTGGGGCTCCGCAAGCCTCTCCTCAGCGTGCCTGGCAAGGCGATGCTGAATAATCCTTGCCAGGACCTTTCCCGGCACACTGAGGAGTGAGATGCCCCTGTAGTTGTTACAGTCTGTGCGGTCCCCCTTCTTAAAAAGGGGGACTACCAGGGCATCCTTCCAATCCTGCGGAACCCGTCCAGTGGTCCAGACTGTTGTTATGATGTCATATAGGGCAGTCTGTGCACAAACGCCACCCTCCCTCAGCATTTCGCATGGGAGATCATCTCTGCCCGCTGCCTTTCCTGGTCTCAGACTCCGGATCGCCTTCAGTACTTCCTCAACAGATGGCACCTCAGCCAGCCACTCACAGGGGGTGACTTCTTCCAATATTTGAGGCACCGCAGCCTCAGCAGGGTCATCCTCACTTTGTGCCACGATGTTTTCCTGGCTGAGGGATTTTCCCTCCCCCAGGACCTCACAGAAATGCCCAGCAAATCTGCAAACCTATTCCTGGGGGTTGGAGATTAGATCACCGTTTTTCCCCCTAATGATGGTAATAGGTGTGGCGCTGCAGGTTACTTTTTTGATGGAGTTAAATAGAGATTTGTGATCACGGGCCACGGAGACAGACTCCATCTCCTCAGCAACCCGCGACCACCACCCATCCTTGCAGCGCCTCACGGCTCTCCGAACCTCCGAGCGAAGGCTGCGGTAAGCCTCCTCATTCTCTGACGTGGGATTCTGTAGCCGATGACAGTGGGCCTGTCGTTTTTTCTCAACCATCCTGAACACCTTCTCTGTCAGCCAGGGTCTCTGGGGAGGTCTGGACCGCGTACCCAAAGCAGCCATTGCAGCTGCATGAGTCACAGTCCTAAACCTCGCCCATTTCCCCTCGACATCAGGAGGAGTCGGGGACGATGCCAATCCCAGCCGCAAGCGATGATTAAATTCTCGCTTGCAACTTTCATCAGATAACTGAGACCAGGCCACTTTAGGTTGGCATGGGGTCCTGGGTGTACACCCACCACCGGAGTGGAAGAATGGCAGGCGCATCTTACATATGACTAGTCAATGGTCAGAGGGCAGATCAGCTCCACGGTAGATCCTGGTGTCAAGGACATGGGCTCGCATCCGCTGGTCCGTAACTATGTAGTCCAGCAGATGTTCTTGCTTGGACCCGGCATGCATCCATGATGTTGTGTGGATGCGCCGATGCCAGAACAGCGTGTTGGTAATTACAAGCCCATGGGCTGCACAAAAATCTAGCAGCCTCCTACCGTTGTTATTGAGCTGATCTGGCCCATGCCCTTCAATCACTCCAGACCAGGTGCCAGCATCATGACCAACTCGGCCATTGAAGTCACCCAACATGATGACTCTATCCCGAGGGGCCACTTTAGCCAGCACCTGTGACAGGAGGTCATAGAAGGCATCTGACTCATTGGCTTTGCCTGCATCCTTTCACGGATGTTCATCTTCGGTGGGGGCATAAGTAACCACGACCACCATTCCTCGCCTCCGGTTGATGGGAAGGCGAGCCCAAAGTAGCCTGGGGCTTACAGCTTCCCACACCTCACCGCCACGCTCCCACGCCCCCTTCGTTCTTTTGTTCAACAGAAGAGCCACATCCTGTTGTTTGGCAGTCTGCTGCCCCGAGTAGAGGACTGTCCACCCATCATGGTGGCAGGAGCCAGAACCGGTCCACCGGACCTCCTGAATGCCACAGAGATCCAGGCGGTACCGGTCCAGCTCCCGACAGAGGAGTGGCAGCCTCTCCTCCGCAGTGAGCGTTCGAACATTCCACGTTGCCACCCGTAGTGGTTTTTCGTTGTTTCTGGAGGAGCCCCGAGGGTAGATATTCAATCTCCTGGCTCCGCCAATTGGGGTTTGGCCAGGAGACGTCATAGACGCCTGGCCCCCCGGGGCCTCCGGCACAAGCTTATTAGCTATATACTTAATTCGCGGTTTAGTGGTAATTAATTGAAGGTGGAGGGGTTACCAGCCCCTCGCACCCGTCCAGAGCTCCCGTTTAGACCCTGTGGTGGACACAGATGCCATGAGGGGAGGAGCCAATCGAAATTGGACCTCCCCCCACAGCACTGTCCACGGCAGAGTTGCCCGTCCGGCACCACGAGGAGGTAGGGGGTTGTTTTGCCGGACGGACCTACACACACGTACACACACACGTACAGATACACACGTACACACACACGTACACACACACACGTACACACACACGTACAGACACACACGTACACACACACACGTACACACACACACACGTACAGACACACACGTACACACACACACGTACACACACACACGTACAGACACACACGTACAGACACGATCAGATCGGAACGTGACGTACGTCTAGCGAACGTCATATCCTCACCCCGCCTCACCCCCCTTCTTGTCCTTCCCCCCCCCCTCCGTGCCCCCCCTAACCCCCTCCGTGCCCCCCCTCACCCCCCTCCGTGCCCCCCCTCACCCTAGCTGGGATCCGGAACTCCGCATGACACCGGAGCAGGCGCTGGCTCACGGCTGGCTCCAGAGCGACGACACCGCCAGCCCCAGCGACGACCTCCCCACCACCAGCCGGGCCCTCCCCACCACCAGCCGGGCCCTCCCCACCACCAGCCATGCCCTCCCCACCACCAGCCGGGCCCTCCCCACCACCAGCCGGGCCCTCCCCACCACCAGCCGGGCCCTCCCCAGAGCTGTGAAGCCACGGTGAGGCTCTCTCTGTGTGTATGGGTCTCTGTGGGTCTCTATGAGTCTCTATGAGTCTCTGTGTGTATGGGTCTCTGTGTGTATGGGTCTCTGTGTGTCTCTGTATGTGTATGGGTCTCTAAGAGTATGGGTCTCTGTGAGTATGGGTCTCTGTGAGTTTCTGTGGGTCTCTATGAGTATGGGTCTCTGTGAGTCTCTGTGGGTCTCTATGAGTATGGGTCTCCATGAGTATGGGTCTCTGTGAGTCTCTGTGGGTCTCTATGAGTATGGGTCTCTGTGTGTATGGGTCTCTGCTGGTCTCTATGAGTATGAGTCTCTGTGAGTCTCTGTGAGTCTCTATGAGTATGGGTCTCTGCTGGTCTCTATGAGTATGGGTCGCTGTGAGTCTCTGTGGGTCTCTATGAGTATGGGTCTCTGTGAGTCTCGGTGGGTCTCTATGAGTATGGGTCTCTGTGAGTCTCGGTGGGTCTCTATGAGTATGGGTCTCTATGAGTATGGGTCTCTGTGGGTCTCTGCTGGTCTCTATGAGTATGGGTCTCTGTGAGTCTCTGTGGGTCTCTATGAGTATGGGTCTCTGTGAGTCTCTGTGGGTCTCTATGAGTATGGGTCTCTGTGAGTCTCTGTGGGTCTCTATGGGTATGGGTCTCTATGAGTATGGGTCTCTGTGAGTCTCTGTGGGTCTCTATGAGTATGGGTCTCTATGTGTATGGGTCTCTGTGTGTATGGGTCTCTGCTGGTCTCTATGAGTATGGGTCTCTGTGAGTCTCTGTGGGTCTCTATGAGTATGGGTCTCTGTGTGTATGGGTCTCTGCTGATCTCTATGAGTATAGGTCTCTATGAGTCTCTGTGGGTCTCTATGGGTATGGGTCTCTATGAGTATGGGCCTCTGTGAGTCTCTGTGGGTTTCTATGAGTATGGGTCTCTGTGAGTCTCTGCGGGTCTCTATGAGTATGGGTCTCTATGAGTATGGGTCTCTGTGAGTCTCTGTGGGTCTCTATGAGTATGGGTCTCTGTGAATCTCTGTGGGTGTTTATGAGTATGGGTCTCTATGAGCATGGGTCTCTATGAGTATGGGTCTCTATGAGTATGGGTCTCTGTGAATCTCTGTGGGTGTCTATGAGTCTGTAGAAACTCGTGATGGGCAAGTCCACTCCTGGGGGTGGGGACCGACTGTGACCTCTGGCCGTAGTCGCGCGATGCTGACGTGGTGGTGCTGTGGTGTTGCTGCCTCTCTCTCCACAGAGCTCAGCCGGAGAAGAGGCTCCCATCATCATCATCATCCTCCTCCTCCGATGAGGAGGGGGAGGAGGAGGAGCAGGAGGAGGAGGAGAAGGAGGAGGATGAGGAGGAGATGGAGGAGGACGAGGACGAGGAGGAGGATGAGGATGAGGAGGATGAGGATGAGGAGGATGAGGAGGAGGATGAGGAGGATGAGGAGGAGGATGAGGAAGATGAGGATGAGGAGGATGAGGATGAGGAGGATGAGGAGGAGGACGAGGAGGAGGAGACGGAGGATGAGGAGGAGATGGAGGAGGACGAGGAGGCGGAGGAGGCGATGGAGGAGGAGGAGTTGGATGAGGATGAGATGGATGAGGAGATAGAGGAGGAAACGGGGGATGAGGAAAAGGATGAGAATGAGGAGCAGGAGAACAAATGTGAGGAGGAGGGGGGTGATGAGGAGACAGAGGAGGAGGTGGAGAAGGTGGTGGTCGTGGTGGTGCAAGAGGTCGAGACGAAGGTGGTGAAGATGGAAGTGAACGAGGACAAGATGGAGGAGGAGGAGAAGACGGAGGAGGAGAAGGAGGAGAAGGACGAGAAGATGGAGGAGAAGGAGGTGGAGGAGGTGGAGGAGGAGACGGATGAGGAGAAGGAGGAGGAGAAGGAGGTGGTGGTGGTGGCCGTGGTGCAAGAGGTCGAGACGAAGGAGTTGGAGGAGGAGACAGAAGAGAACAAGGAGAAGATGGAGAAGATGGAGGAGGTGGAGATGCGGCAACAGCAGAAGAAGGAGGAGGAGGAGGAGAAGAAGAAGAGGAAGCGAGGGGGCTTGGCCCAACTGGGCAGGGCGCTCCGCTCACTCCGGTCGCTCTTCGGCCGCCTGCTGCTGTGTGGTGGACGGCCCACGGCAGAGTAGCGGCGTGGTGGTGGTGGTGGAGTCGGTGCCATCCACCACCACGAGCAGCACCACCACCGCACGCACCACCCACTCACCCCGTAACACCACACTCACCACACACACCCAGCCACACACACCCAGCCCACACACACACACTCACCCCACACACACACACACTCACCCCACACACACACACACTCACCCCACACACACTCACCCCACACACACACTCACCCCACACACACACTCACCACACACACACACACTCACCACACACACTCACCACACACACACACTCACCCCACACACTCCCGTGGGGAAACAGCTGTGGCAGAAGACGAAAGAGTGGAAACCCAGACATGGACTGGACACAGCCACTCTGACTGCACTCACCACACACTCAGCCCACCACTCACTCACCACACACTCAGCCCAGTAGCCTACCCAGGGCCTGCTTACCCCGGGACTCCAGCCCATGCTGGTTTTCATCCGGTGGCAGTCCTCAAAGGAGGAGGATGAGGGAGGGAGTGACCTCGCCACACGGTTTCCAGGACATGGGGAGGGGGAAGGGAGGCCTGGTGCAGGCACTGGGCGAGAAGCCTGTCTAGGCCCTGCCACGTGAAGTTTGTTTAAGAAAAAATGTTATAATTTAATCATATATAGCTCTGTACATAATATCGTAGTTTTGAATGTTATTATTGTAAATATTATAATTATTGTAAGAATGTTGTGTTCTTCTAAGAGGGTTGTTATTGTGCATAAAGTCACCGGGACGTGAGATGACCTTGCGGACGTTGATTTTGTGGGGTCTGGTGCCGTCGATTGTCAGTGACGTGTGGGGTCTGGGTTCATCTTGGCCGTGTCACTGGGGTTTATAATGGGCAGGTAGGGTGGGTTCATCTTGGCCGTGTCACTGGGGTTTATAATGGACAGGTAGGGTGGGTTTATAATGGGCAGGTAGGGTGGGTTTATAATGGACAGGTAGGGTGGGTTTATAATGGGCAGGTAGGGTGGGTTCATCTTGGCCGTGTCACTGGGGTTTATAATGGGCAGGTAGGGTGGGTTTATAATGGACAGGTAGGGTGGGTTATAATGGACAGGTAGGGTGGGTTTATAATGGGCAGGTAGGGTGGGTTTATAATGGGCAGGTAGGGTGGGTTCATAATGGATAGGTAGGGTGGGTTTATAATGGGCAGGTAGGGTGGGTTTATAATGAACAGGTAGGGTGGGTTTACAATGGGCAGGTAGGGTGGGTTTATAATTGGCAGGTAGGGTGGGTTTATAATGGGCAGGTAGGGTGGGTATTTAATGGTCAGGTAGGATGGGTTTATAATGGACAGGTAGGGTGGGTTTATAATGGACAGGTAGGGTGGGTTTATAATGGGCAGGTAGAGTGGGTTAATAATGCGCAGGTAGAGTGGGTTTATAATGGACAGGTAGGGTGGGTTTATAATGGGCAGGTAGAGTGGGTTTATAATGGGCACGTAGAGTGGGTTCATAATGGACAGGTGGGGTGGATTTATAATGGGCAGGTAGGGTGGGATGGCGATTGGACGCCTTCCCCACGTAAGATGGCGGTTAGGTGCCTTCCCTATGCAAGATGGCGGTTGGGCGCCTTCCCTTGGTCCCTTTCCAAATAGATTGGTCCCTTTCCACGTTAATGGGTCTCTTTGTGAGTCTGTGGGCGTATGTTGTGAGTCTACCGGCGTCCGTTGTGAGTCTGCTTGTGTCCGTTGTGAGTCTGTGGGTGTCCGTTCTGAGTCTGCGGGTGTCTGTTGCGAGTCTGTGGGTGTCCGTTGTGAGTCTTCCGGCGTCCGTTGTGAGTCTGCTTGTGTCCGTTGTGTGTCTGTGGGTGTCTGTTTTGAGTCTGCGGGTGTCTGTTGTGAGTCTGTGGGTGTCTGTTGCGAGTCTGTGGGTGTCCGTTGCGAGTCTGCGGGTGTCTGTTGTGAGTCTGTGGGTGTCCGTTCTGAGTCTGCGGGTGTCTGTTGTGAGTCTGCGGGTGTCTGTTGTGAGTCTGTGGGTGTCCATTGTGAGTCTGTGGGTGTCCGTTGTGAGTCTGCGGGTGTCCGTTGTGAGTCTGTGGATGTCCATTGTGAGTCTGCGGGTGTCCGTTGTAAGTCTGTGGGTGTTCCTTGTGAGTCTGTTGGTGTCCGTTGCGAGTCTGTGGGTGTCTGTTGTGAGTCTGTGGGTGTCCATTGTGAGTCTGCGGGTGTCCGTTGTGAATCTGTGGGTGTTCATTGTGAGTCTGCGGGTGTCCGTTGTGAGTCTGTGGGTGTTCATTGTGAGTCTGTGGGTGTCCGTTGCGAGTCTGTGGGTGTCCGTTCTGAGTCTGCGGGTGTCTGTTGTGAGTCTGCGGGTGTCCGTTGTGAGTCTGTGGGTGTCCGTTGCGAGTCTGTGCGTGTCCGTTGTGAGTCTGCGGGTGGTGTTAGTGATTGTGGTTGTTAGTAGTGGTGATAGTGGTGGTGTTACTGGTGTTAGTGATGGTGGTGTTGGTGGTATTAGTGATGGTGGTGTAAGTGAGGTGATCAGATGCCATGGTGGTCCCCATCTTTAAGAAGGGAGACCGCACAGACTGTAACAACTACAGGGGCATCTCACTCCTCAGTGTGCCGGGAAAGGTCCTGGCAAGGATTATTCAACACTGCCTTACCAGGCATGCTGAGGAGAGGCTTGCGGAGCCCCAATGTGGTTTCAGGAAAGGGTGGTCCTGCACAGATGCCATATTTTCTGTCCGTTTGCTAAAGCAGAGGTGTAGGGAATTCCAACAAGACCTACATCTCTGCTTTATTGACCTGGTAAAGGCCTATGACACCATAAGTAGGCCTGCTCTCTGGCTTCTTCGTGCTTTCGGAGTCCCTGACCCGCTGCTCACGATCTTTAAGGACCTTCATTATGGTGAGCGGACCCGGGTAAAACTACATTGCCGGGAGTCGGAGCCATTCCCTGTTCACCTTGGGGTGCGACAGGGATGTCCTCTGGCTCCAACATTATTTAACATCTATTTCGACCACGTAGTTCGTGAGGCCTTCAGTAGCTGTACCGGAGGAATTTCCATCTGGTACAGATACAGTGGGAGGCTGATCAATGCCCGGATGCCGTCAAGGGATGGCTCCCTATTGGTCAACCACGTTATGTATGCCGATGACGTGATAATTGCGGCTCACTCAGAGGAGGAGTTGGAGGCGCTGCTGCTAAAACTGGAGTGTGCCACTAAGAGGTGGGGCCTTACCATCAGCCCCACCAAAACGAAGCACCTGCCTGGGTATTTTGTACCATCGAGCACTCCACCCCCACAACTCCCAATCGGTGATGGGGCAGTTGTGGAGAGAGTGGAAAGTTTCCCATACCTGGGCAGTGTGCTCATGACCGTCTCCGGTTTAACAGCAGAGGTCTCACTCCGAATCAGTCGAGCGGCATTATCTTTTCAGCAGTTGGGTAACGCTGTGTGGAAGCTACCTGGTCTGTCGCTCCACACGAAGCTTCGGGTCTTCTCAGCCACAGTCATTCCCTCCCTTCTCTACGCTTGTGAAACGTGGACCCCCCTAATGGAACATCTTTGCCGGTTAGAAACGTTGAGGCTGGCCTGCCTCCGATCAATCCTGGGTTTAACAAGGCTGGATTGTGTGAGGAGCTCACAAATCCTCGAAAGATCTGGACAAAGCCCCATCAGTGAGCTCCTCCGGCAGTCAAGGCTGCGTTGGCTGGGCCATGCAGCCTGCATGCCCAATCACCGCATGCCCAAGCAGATTTTATTTGGCCGGATCGAGGGGGCTGAACGGACGCAGCACGGGCTAGAGAAGAGATGGAATGATGTGGTACAGCAGGATGTGGAGCTGAGTGGACTTGCCGATAACTGGTACCAGCTGTGTCAAGATCGGCCTCTGTGGAAGAGGCTCGTGAAGGACGCTACTGGGCAGTTGGAGGCAGTCGCCCTCCCACAACAACGGAGAGCGCAGGAACGACGCTCCCAACAACGAGCAGAGTGCCGGATGGCTAAAGCACAGCAAGTTGGCACAGTAAGGGGCACAGGTGGTGCATCAGCCAGTCATCTCAGTCAGTCGACCTGTGGCACCTGGGTCTGCCCCGTGACCTCCTGCCAGCGGGCGGGCGTTCGACACTTCACTTGGCCTCAAGGTGCACATGGCCTGGCACAAGCGTCGTGGTGACATCACCGCCACTTAGTGGCGAATGGCGATTGTTGTTGTTGGTGTTAGTGATGGTGGAATTTTTGTTGCTGGTGTTAGTCGTGGTGGTGTTAGTGATGGTGGTATTATTGGTGCTGGTAGTGGTGTTCGTGGTGGTCTTAGTGGTAGTGTTAGTGTTGGTGGTATTATTGGTGGTGGTGTTAGTAGTGGTGTTAGTTATGGTGTTAGTGGGGTAGTGTAGCGGTTAGCGCGCTGCTCTAAGAACCTGGCGACCTGGGTTTGATTCCCGCTCACAGCCAACATTGGTGACGATTATCTGAACTGGTCCTGGGCCTCACCCTAGATCGACTCAGCCTTAAATGAGTACCTGGTGGGAGGTGCAAACATTGCCACTGGGGAGACAAAGGCGGCCGGGCGTGGTGTTGGCTACCCACCCTCTCGTGTGCCGTGCCGGCCTTCATAGGTGCTCGCGGACAGCACTTGCCCCAACAGTCTGTTAAGGCTATACGGGGGATCTTTGTCTTTGTTCGTGGTGTTAATTGTGGTGTTAGTAGTGGTGTTCGTAGTAGTGGTGTTCGTAGTAGTGGTGTTCGTAGTGGTGGTGTTTGTAGTGGTGGTGTTGGTGGTGTTAGGAGTAGTGTTAGTAGTGGTGTCCGAACAGAGGAGCAACGCTCACGACAACAACCTTTGAGCCGGGCATCTAAAATGCAGCAAGTTGGCACAGTCATCTCAGTCAGACAACTCATGGCACCTGGGTCTGACCTGTGACCGCCTGTCAGTGAGCCTTCGGCACTTCACGTGGTCTCAAAGTGCACCTGGCACAGGCGCCGTGGTCACATCACCGCTACTTAGTGGCGAATGGCAGTTGTTGTTTTTTGTATTTTTCGTATTGTGTGACTGGTGAGGATGTGAGTCCGTGTTGATGAGAGTCCGCATTGTGACGTGACGTGGGTTTAGACGTGGGTGTGTCATGCCCCTTCAACTCTGCGTGTCCCTTGCCTCTGTCTGCCGCTCTCCACGCAGAGACCCGGACCGCGCGAGAGACACCGTGAGCTCTGAGCACCCTCGTCTGCAAGTTGCTACTATGGAGGTACATGTGGCTCCTCGACTCGTGTGGTGAAGTATGGGTGGACGTGTGTTCTCCCCTCTGCGTGTGCCTACCTGTCACCTGTATACCTGGGTGTGCTTCTCCTTGCCCGCCTAAGTGTGTGCGCGTCTATCAGAGTGTCTCTCCGAGATCCTGTTGGTGTACGTGCCCGTCTACGCGTGAGCATCTACAGCGCTGTTATCTATCCACTGATGGATGAACGCCTCTCTCCCTGAGACCCTACTACCCCTCACATCCTGTGATGGAATAATCTGCCAAGCGCCGATTTCGTCGCACCATCTCTCTAGCGGCTCTCCTCTCTGATGTGTTCTGTTCCTTGGTTGTCGCTCCGTTATTATTCTTGACCGTGAGCCATTGTTGTCCCTCCTAGCCATGGCTCGTCCGGCCCGAGTCCCACTCACTCCTCTTAACAGTTTGAACGATGCCATTGACCTGCGTGTGACCTCGAAATCCACACGTCTTTCATTGTAAATCCAAGCATGGCAACTGATATTGGCCAAATATCCCAACGCTGAGAACTGGCAACATCTCGGCAGGACCCTCCTGAATGTGGAGCCCAGGATGTCAGAGATGCTGGCTCAGTGCTCGCCCACTGCACTTGCTCCAACATCTTAATCAAGCCCATGTGGTGGACGTTTGTCTTTGTGTGTGTAGATCAGCCGAGCTGGAGAGGCTCGGAGTAACGGCGAGTCTTGCACCACGTGGAGTGCGCTGTCCTCAGCGCGCACCGGCTCCATCCGCAGCAAATCGCCACAAGGTAAGAATAGAAATGAGTGACGTCAAGATGGCCACGCTGAATGGTGGGACATCACGACGGTCATGTTTCAAGGGGGACGTCACAGTGACCATGATGCATGGGGGACTTCATGGTGGCCATGTTGCATGGGTGATGTACCGTTCGAATTTTGCCGTTCTCTGGTCTAACACCGACGAGACAAGGTCATAAAGAAGGCTGTCTCTGGTGCGGGCCAGTCAGTTTCAAAGACAATGCCCATATATTATCGGAGCATGTTTGTTTGCATATTTTTCCACAAGTACGTGTGGTAAATGCAGACTTGATGCCTTGCAAAAGGTATCTATTTGGTGTTTGAACATATTAACACCTGTTTTTGTGCCAGAAAGGGTAAAAGCTATTCTTATTTCATAAAATCCTTCTTGGCATATCTGTGTTATATTTATCTAATTCGTTAACCCCGTTTTCAAACCCAAGCAACCTAAGATGTCCTCAGAGCTGCATATAGCTGGACATCGAACAAAGATGGTCACTGCATGGCACGCTTTCAGATGTGCTTCTGCAGTCATCTGGAATGCTCTTCCGACATTAGGCAACCACTGGAGCGATGCACTTTTAAATCAATAATTTTTGCGAACTTGTTAGTTTGTTGCCTTTCCCCCTCACTTCTGATTAGCAGGGCTGCCGAAGCACGGTTTAACATACGGACATAACTGGTATTGGCCAAAACATCCAAATCCCCTGCAAATTCCTCAAATTGGGATCACACAGCAGACGTAATGACAGCAGCGTCGCCCCCATTCTCTGTAAAGCATCTGCAGGAACCTCCTGAAAAGGAATCTTGAGACTTTTTGAGGCTGTGCTGCTTAAATGAAAGATCACCGACAGCTGTTGTTATTCTCTTGCCTGCAGCAATCCTGGCTCTCTTTGGCCCACAAATGACCCACCGGGAGAAGTTGGAGCTTGTCGCCATACAGGAAGTATGGTACTTTGCGCTCCGCAACAGATCCCGGGGACACAACAACGATGGATACGACGACCACGAACATCATTACATTCCGGTGAGACTCGCCACAAAGCCCCCGCCGTGGGGGCGGTCACAGGGCGCAGCAGTCGCGGGGTTCGTGGCTTCTTGTCATTGCAATTTAAGCACCAACCAACCAGAGAAAGCACACGTGCACTCTCCCACACACTTCACAATCAGAAGTGTATTTCCCAAGTTAAGCCCATTGAGCTAAAGAGCTTTTTTTAGGGTGACTCGGCCAGCAGACATCAGAGCATTCCACAATTACAGATTTAAGAAAACCAAACGCTTAATAAAAGCAATTATTTCGTAAAATAATGCTCACATGTTGTGATTTTCAAAATATAGTCAGTCTAAATTTGTGTAATTTTGTGCAGGTCCACCATGAGCACCTCCACTACCGCTATGAGGTGCTGAAGAAGATTGGGGATGGAGCTCAAAGCCAGGTGATCCGGTGCCTTGACCAAAAGATGAACACCCTGGTGGCAGTGAAGATCTTGAGATCACCATTGAGGTAAGAATTCAGAGTGGTGTCGTCACAAGGACGACGTTGTTGTTATGTCCAGTGCTGTGGGCGGCCGTGTGATGAGGTGGTGACAACTCGTGCCTCACGTAGAGGGTCCCCGGTTCGACTCCTGACTCGGGTGTCCTCCTGTGTGGAGTTTGTATGTTCTCCCCCTGTTCTGGATCAGTTCACTCTTACATTACATTAAGTCTTCATTTAACCCGGTAGATGCATTCCTGAAAAGTGCCGCATTAAGGGAAAGCACATTAAGCAAACATAATATCCCCATATATAATGTAACGATAAAGTTTTGCAAGATATAATACACGCACACAGTGATGTAAAGAGATCAATAACGGAGGGCATGCTGTCACGTCACGTGATCATTCCGCATTCCACCTACTGTGTCATACCGCTCAGCCTTGCAATTTTATAGCGGGCACATTCCACGTTATAATGGGCGCCTTCCTGCATTAGAACAGAAGCATTCCGGATTATAATGGGTGCGGTCCGTGTTATAACGGGAGCCTTCCACATTATCATGGGCACGTTCCACGCTATAAAAGGCGTGTTCCACGCTGTAATGGGGTTGTCCCATGTCATAACGGGCGTGTTACATGTTATAACGGGTGCGTTCTGCGTTATAGCAGCTACTTCATGGGACCTCCTTTGCCAGTACCAAAATATACTCCCAAAGAAGGTCCATGATGTAGCCGTTCACCCTGAGCTCTCATTACTCTGATAACGCTTGTCTTTGTGCTGTACACCTTTTGGCGTACTCTGGTCTAACATCGTTTTTGAGACGAGGCTCAAAAGAAAGCTGTCTCTGGTGTGGACCAATCAGTTTCAAAGACAATGCATATATTATCAGAGTATGTTTTTTGTTTGCATTCTGACCACAAGTATTATGGTTAATGCAGACATGATTCCTTGTAAAAGGTTTCAGTTTGGTGTTTTAACATCTTAACACCTGTTTTGTTGCCAGAAAAAAAGGGAAAATCTATTCTGATATTTTGGTACTGGCAAAGGAGGTCCCATGATATCCCACGTTATAATGCCTTGCTCTGTGAGAGCCACATTTAGTCACGACTCAGCTGTGGCTCAGTCTCTAAAACTCAGGCTCAGCTCTCGCTCAGCCGTGGTTTGGCTCAGGCTTGAGCCGCTCAGCTGCTGTTAAAGATACATGAGTGGCTCAGCCGTGGCTTGGCTCAGCTTCTGGGAATCCTGAGTGTGGCTGGGGCCATGCTCGGAGTCGGCTCAATTCACACATTAGGGAATCACTACGTTCAGGCAACACCCCAAACCCCCTTCTATCCCTTGCTTATTTGATCCTCTTCCCGATCCTTTCTGGAACCTTCCATGAGCGCGGTACCGGAACTCACAATGCCATTACACTTGGGGGACGTATATTTATTTATTTAATTCGGAATAGAATTTGTTTCTGGTCATTCCTTTAGCAAGTCTAAGTCATGATTAATTTGTGGATTTTCTCTGCACAGCTCCAAGGATGATAAATTTCAGAGAATGGAGCTCCAGATGGCTCTGGAACTTCAGGGCGAGGGCAGTGATGAGGACTACAACGTTGTCAAAGTCCTGAATCATTTTGACTTCAGAGGACACCACTGCATTGTCCTGGAGCTGTTGAAGTACGTACCATGTGTTCCCACCGCCCCCCCCTCCCACCCATAGCGTGGTTAACTTCATTAGCTAAACTAAAACTTTTATTTAACAGGTAAAGCCCACTGCCCTATCAGTTATTTTTCACAAGCGGCCTGGCTACAAATGATAGCTAAAAAAAGTGGCTGATGTGGAAATGTATAGCAGCCAAATACTCTAAACATATGTTTCTAAATGTGGAGGGAAAAACCAGAGAACCCGGAGAAAAAGCCACGTGACCAGGGGTAGAACATGCAAACTCAAAATATACATGCGTCACGGTCGGGATCAAAGCCCCGATCTCTTCCACACCAGGGGAGGGTGATAACGTCACACCACCGGGGCTAGATGTTACTTTTGGGATTCCTGTGCCACCCACGCATTGTGATACTGTGGAGCTGTCATGTGTCCCGGGTGCACGAGGCCACTCCTCTTTTCTCAATCAGCCCCGCCCACTTTTATATAGCCACGCCTCCACTCGATCAGCGCAGTGGTGATGCTTGTGCCCCTCGGTGAAAATCCCTGAGTTCGATTCTCAACTCGGACGCCTTTCTGCGTGGAGTTTGTATCTCCTAATGGATAATTCCACCACCCGGAAACAGAGCCAATGAAAGCAAGTGGACAGATGTGCTAACTGATTTGGTTTATCAACAAACCGATGACCTAAACCCACACTGAGCTATGAATCATATTAGTCGTGAATGTGCAAATATCATATTAATATTGTCGTTATCAGAATCCACGCAGTATTGCAGGGTATGACACTGACGCTGCTTCGTTGTTGTCATTGTTGTTGCTGCTGCTGCCTCTTTCACAGGGAGAGCCTCTATGATGTGATTACGGAAGCGGGGTTCCGGAAATTGCACATGGGGATGGTGAAAACTTACACCAGGGGCATCCTCAAGTTCCTTTGCCACACCAAGGCCAGGAGCATCATCCATGCAGACATCAAGCCAGTGAGTGGACACAGCAATCAGCGTGACTTTGTTCCGGAGTTGTGTCATTATTGGGGACTCGGTCCATAGAGAAAACTAACCACGTTGGTCACAGGGTCGATGTGTTAGCTCTGTCCGTCTATCTGGAAGGAAGCAGGGTCACCTTACCTCTGGTGATGATCTGGTATGAATTAAACTGTTGTGTAGAGTCGTGTCGCTATTGCGGGACTCACCACAGATAAAACCAGCAATGTAGATGACAGCGTTGCCCCAAACTTTGGGAAACACAAACCGGAGCCGAAAAGAATGATTTTCAAAACGTGCCAAACACGCGTTTGAACTGACAGCTGCCCGTTGTCAGCTTCCATGCTGTGAATGGAAAACTTCCCAAGACAAACGTGCGGTGGAAAGCGTCACGAAATCCGTGCGCCCTCGAGTGTGTTTTTTGGTCCGTAACTCGTTATCGGGCAGCTGTGAGCAACTAGGATAAGTTGTCTATAGAGCCGCACCCTTTTACTTAGATGGTGCTTCAGAGAGCTTTAAATGTGATGAGCCTCGACTAACATCGCTCATCTTGACGCATTTGAAAGGGGCACCCCCAGTGGCAGCTGTCAGAAAACAGCGAATGTTGCACTTGACTCAAGGTTGATGACGGCGCTACGCCTCACCTAGTTCCCCTGTTTTGTTTGCACCGTGGTACGTGATTGATCCACTGCTGGCTGAATGCTATCGGCGTAACCTCCGAGTGTGAATTACTTCTGCCTTTCTTCCTTTAGGAAAATGTTCTACTCAAGGATACCGTGACTGGCACCATCAGGGTCACGGACTTTGGCACCAGCTTTTTTGTGAAAAGGCAACGTGAGTAACCTCACCTGGGTGTGAGTTTCTGCGTGTGGGTGTGAGTTTCTGCGTGTGGGTGTGTCTGTGTTCCAGTGTGTGTGTGTGTGTGCAAGTCTCTTAGTGTCTGTACATGTGACAGTGTGTGATAACGATGCTGTTCATGACACAGTGAGTATACACACACACGTACTTATATATTCGTTGTTGTTGTGCAGCTCTGCATGTGGGTGGGACCCTGCCATACCTCTCTCCGGAGGTATTGCTGGGCTACAGATTAACGTGTGCAGTGGACATGTGGGCACTGGGCTGCACAGTGGCGGAGTTGGCGACCGGCAGGAAATTATTCCATTCGGACAGCCGCGATGACCACCTCCCGTGCTGCATGGAGGTATTTCCAACTGGACGTTCACCCGCTCGTGATTCCCCCCTCCTTTCTTGAAGTTGTAGGCTATGGGGGGGGGGAGCCAGGAGAGGGGGGGCGATTGGCTACTTGGTGATCTGGCGAATGGCAGCCATCGTATGTTTTATGCGTGTACACGTGTGTGTCTTGAACGTGTGGGGGGAGGAGTGGTGTAGCGGTTAGCGTGCTCAGCTACAAACCCGGTAATGCGAGTTTGATTCCAATTCACGGCCAACATCAGTGAGGATTATCTGAACCGGTACTGGGCATCCCCTAGTACAAATCAGCCTCAAATGAGTACCTGGTGCCGTGTGCACCTGCTTCAATATGGCCAACTATCCCCTCTCTGTGTGTACCACAGTCCTGGCCCTCAACAGGTGCCGCTACTGTTGCTGCTGCTGTTTCTACTCACTACTAAAAGCACTTGCCCCTACAGTCTGCTGCGGCTACACGGGTGACTTTTGCCTTTATCTCAACCATGTGCAGATCCTTGGGTTGCCTCCAAGATGCATTATGTATGCAGCTCCTGACGGAATGCACTACTTTGGTTAGTTGAAGGGTGGGGCGAGCAACTGGACGGATTCAGTGTTAGGGTGTGGCCTGGAGCTGTTGTAGTATTTTGGGGGGGTGGCCATGCGGGGGGGCCTCTTTGTATTTTCAATTCCTTGGGTGAGTGGGTGTGTAAATGGGCGCGTGGGCAAGTGGGTAGGTGGGCAAAGTGGTGGTTGGTGACTGTGTGTCTCTCCTGCTGTGCATGTCTCCTGCAGATCGTTTGGGCATGATGTTCTCCCCAGTCAAGAGAAGGGTGCCAGGGAGCTTGTCACTTCACGGGGCACTCAAAAGCCACGACCCGGAGTTTGTTGACTTTGTCAGCTCCTGCCTGCGGTAAGAATCATCCCCCACCCCCTCCCCCCTCCCCATGAGGATTTCTCCCACCAAGGTGATCAACGATCGCCCTCCACCGATCACCAGGAAGATGTGGAGCTGAGTTAACCTGCCGATAACCAGTACCACCGGTGTTAAGATCGCCCTCTTTGGAGGTCCGTTAAAGATGCTCCTCGGCAGTGCGAGGCTCAGGGCATTATTAGAGTACCGCGTATTGAAGGATTGCCGCTGCTACCAAGACTACCGCTGATGCCGTGCGATCCTGGATCTCGTGGGAGAAGGGAAGGAACGTCAATCCTCTCACCACGCCTCTCTCAGCATGTGAGCCACGTGTGACCCCGGTGCGTCTCTCAACAGATGGGATCCGGATTGTCGTATGACGCCAGCGCAGGCGCTGGGTCACAGCTGGCTCCGGACCGTGGCCACCAGCACCACCAGCAACGCCACCGCCACCACCATTGCTGCTCCTGGCAGTGTACAGTGTTTTGGAGCTGCTGAGTGACGGTAAGCCATGAGTTGCTTGTCCAATGTTCAAGGCAGTCCATAGGGAGGTGTGGGGCCCGGGGCAAGTCACAATTAAATCGGAAGTATTACCAACAATACAGGGGTTTTTTCGGTTAGATCGCATAGATATACATGTGTTGTTAAACTCACCACCACCCAACACAGCCAATTAGTAAGGTGTATCATGTAAACAAAATGTGCCAATTAGTTACTAGATCAGCACACCAGTGTTGGAAAGTAAACCCACCACATTTACTATTCGAGTACGACATTTTGCCGGGGATTGCAACCAGCCTCATAAGGTGACGGCCAGAATTGTGGAGAAATACTCCTGTTTCGGTCTTAGTGATAAATGTGAATGTGATGTCATCATTTGTGAGCCAATCTGGTGCGAAAGCCTACGTGTTAAAAAGACATTTGATGTCTGACACCGTGACATCGAAGCACAGGGCCGCCAAAAGCACGGTGCCTGGGGCGGTTTCCTCAGTACACCGTACCCGGGGGACGGCTCTGCTCCCGTTAATGTATTTATATTTATTACTACTACCCTTATTTAGCCAGCATGAGCCTCACTCAGTCTCAAGACTCTTTTTCAGTAGAGTCCTGCCAAGTTGTTTGCAGTACAGAACAAATTTGCTTTTGCTACTGCTGCTATGTGATCCCAATTGAGTGATTTGGAGGTTCAATTTCTAACACTGGCGAGGATGTCCATCCAACACTGGTTGCGTGGCGTGTGTCAGGGTTCAGTTACGTGGAGGAAAATGCCAAACCCAAAGGAATGAAAGTTACATTTTAATGTACAATTTTATTGAGGGACTGTGTGTTGTCTTGGAGGGGTCTGGGGCTGTTTTTGTTGATGTTTTGCTGCCTTGCCCAAGTTTACATTTAGTGTTGAAAATCTGGCAGGATTTTATGTACTTTGTGCTTATGTGCTCAATTTTTTGTGACTTGCTTACATTTTTACACGTTGCACTCCTCTTGTTTGTTGTAACTTGCTGACCCTGTGCCTCGACTGCATATCTGTGAAAGAAGAGCTTCATAGCTTATCGGATTCCTCTTCATCCAGTCTAAATAATGTATTCTGATTTTGGAAACCAATGCAGGACAAAACGGGGGGGGGGGGGGTGTAGAACACACTCCACATTCCACACGGAGAACGTGGCCCAAGTATGGGAATCAAACCCAGGTCCCTCTTTGACTGAGTTCCAGCCCTGCTGCCTGCAAACGAACACATGTACAGTTCAAACCCCACGTATACATTCGGTTATATACGGATGTATTTTTATAATTGGTTCCTGGGTGAGGACAAATAATGAGGCAGCCATATCTTTACCATGTAGCCCTTCATCCTTTGTGATATCGCAAGACTAATGCCCATTCTGTAACCAGACCCACGATGGGCAAAGGTATGCTGCATTATTGCACCATCGTTATTAGCCTAGTTAATCTATCTCTGCACACAGTCCGTACGCGGACGATGGTGGGGGGGGGGGGGGGCTGTGATCTCTGCTGTAGCAGGAAGTTGGAACGGTGTCGTGCGCATCTCTTTATAGAGCGGAGCCGGCCCTGCCCCATCCTCCGCGCTTGCCCTGGCCTCTAAATGGAAGCTGACGTTTGTGGTGGAAGAGGAGACCCTGGTGGAGGAGCTGGTGGTGCAGGAGGAGACACTGGTGGAGGAGCTGGTGGTGCAGGAGGAGACCCTGGTGGAGGAGCTGGTGGTGCAGGAGGAGGAGACCCTTGTGGAGGAGCTGGTGGTGCAGGAGGAGGACACCCTGGTGGAGGAGCTGGTGGTGCAGGAGGAGACCCTGGTGGAGGAGCTGGTGGTGCAGGAGGGGGAGGAGACCCTGGTGGAGGAGCTGGTGGTGCAGGAGGAGACTCTGGTGGAGGAGCTGGTGGTGCAGGAGGAGACCCTGGTGGAGGAGCTGGTGGTGCAGGTGGAGGAGGAGACCCTGGTGGAGGAGCTGGTGGTGCAGGAGGAGGAGACCTTGGTGGAGGAGCTGGTGGTGCAGGACGAAGAGGAGATGGAGGGGGAGACAGAGGAGGTGGAGATGAAGAAGGAGCAGGAGGAGGAGATGGTGGTGCAGGAGATGGTGGTGGAGAAGGAGATGACAAGGAAAGAGGATCAGGCGATGGTGATGCAGGAGGAGAAGAGGAAGCGAGGGGGCCTGGCCCGCATAGGGAGAACCATCCGTTCACTCCTCCGACGCGCGCTGCTGTGTGGTGGCCGGTCCACCACACAGTAGAGGTGGTGGTCATGGATCGTTGTGAACCACGACCACTATCACCACACCCACCACATGCACACTCCACACATACACCCCCCTGTGATACCCACCACCCACCACACACACCCTGCACCCACCAACCCCGTGACACCCACCACACACTACACAAAGGGCTAGGGGTTTAGAGGGTTAGGGGTTTATAAAGTTATGGGTTTAGAGGTTTTGGGGTATTTTGGGGATAAGGGGTTTATATGTTTAGGTATTTCGAGGGTTATAGGGTTTAGGGGTTGAGAGTGTTAGGGGTTTAGGGGATTCTAGAGTTAGGGGTTTAGAGGGTTAGGGTTTTAAGGGTAAAGGGGTTTAAAGGGTTAGGTGTTTAGAGGATTAGGCTATTAGGGGTATAGGGTTTTAAAGAGTTAGGGGTTTAGGGGTTCAAAAAAATATGGTTTTAAGGGTAGAGGGGTTAAGAGGGTTAGTAATTTAGAGGGTTTTGGGTTTAAAGATTTTGTGTTTAAGGGTTTAGGTTAGGGGTTCAGTGGGTTAGAGGTTTGGGGGTTTATGGGTTAGGATTTTAGAGCGTGATGGGTTTAGACCGTTATGGTTTTAAGGGTAAAGAGGTTTTGAGGGTTGAGTTTTAGAGGGTTACAGTTTAGAAGGTTATGGTTTTAAAGGGTTCTCGGTTTAGATAATTAGGTGTTTAGAGGGTTTATGGGGTTTGATTGTTAAAGGGTTAGTGGTTTAGAGGGTTAGGAGTTTATAAGGTTATGGGCTTAGGGGTTTAGAGGTTTTGGGGTTTTTAGGGGGTAAGCAGTTTAGAGGTTTGGGGGGTTTTAAGGGTTATGATGTTTAGGGTTTGAGCGTATTAGGGGTTTTGAGGGTTAGGGTTTTAGTGGGTTAAGGGTGTAGAGGGTTAGGGGATTAGAGGGTGAGGGGTTTAGAGGGTTGGGGTTTTCAAGGTATTTGGGTTAGGATTTCAAACGGTGAGGAGTTTAGACGGAGAGGGTTTTAAGGGTGAAGGGGTTGAGGTCTTTATTTGGTAGAGTTTAGGTTATGGGTTTAGAGGGTTAAGGGTTTAGAGTTACTGTCGGTGTTTAGAGGTTTAGGGGGTTTATGGGTTTTGATTGCTCGGTGTTTTGGTTTACAAGGTTACGAGTTTGAGAAGGTTATGGGTTTAGAGGTTTCGGTGTTTCGGGGATTAGAGGTTTATAAGGTGAGGGGTTTAAAGGGTTATGGTTTTACAGGTTTATGGGTTTAGACAATTTGGGGTTTAAGGGTTTAGAACAGGGGTGGGCAAATTTTTTGACTCGCGGGCCACAATGGGTTCTAAAATTTGACAGAGGGGCCGGGCCAGGAACAGATGGATGGAGTGTTTGTGTGAACTAATATAAATGGCATGTAAAAATAATAACATGAAAGGATTTGGCCTTTAACAGGTAGCAAAGCATTTATTTGCAAGGCAATTTAACAAATTGTACGAACATGAACATACAAAAACATGTCGTAACTCCCGGTCAAAGTCCGCCATCTAATGGGGAAATGGGGGCATTACAGGAGAAAGGTAAAATTTAATTTAGTAATAATAATATTTGTACAAGTTCGGCGGGCCGGATTAAAAAGCCCAACGGGCCGTATACGGCCCGGGGGGCGTGCTTTTCCCATGTCTGGTTTAGAAGGTTAAGGGTTTAGACAGCTAAGAGTTTTTGGGGTTTATGGGTTAGGGTTCTAAAGGGTGAGGTGTTTAGACGGTTGGAGTCTTCAGGGTAAAGTCCTTTAGAGAATTTGGTGTTTAGAGGGTTAGGGATTTAGAGTGTTAGGGGTTTAGTGGTTTGAGAGTTGAGGGTTTAACACCTAGACTTTCACAACTAATATTGGGTTAGTCTCCAACACTAAATGGCACTTTTTGTTGATGTGACAAATTTTCCTAATTGGCTGTGTCAGGTGGTGGCTGGTTTAACGACACATTTATAGTTACACAATCTAACCCCAAAATTTTTTTTATGGGTTTAGAGGGTTAGGGGTTTAGTGGGTTATGTGTTTAGAGGGTTAGCATTTTAGGGGTATAGGTGTTTTAAGGGTTAGGCATCTAGAGGGTTAGTTCTTTAGAGGGTTGGGGTTTAAATGTGTTGGGATTAGATTAGGGATTTAGGGTTTTAGAACGTTAGGGTTTTGAGGGTTAGGGTTTTAGAAGTTGAGGATTTAGAAGGTTGTGAGTTCAGAGGGTTAGGGGTCTAGAGGGTTAGTTCATTACAGGGTTTTGGTTTAGATTGGTTGGTATTTAGAATATTAGGGATGTAGGGTTTTAGAAGCCTAGAGTTTCAAGGTTTAGAGGGTTAGGGATTCAGAGGGTTGAGGGTTTGATTTTTAATGGCTTCGAAGGTTAGGGTTAAAAGACTAAGAAGTTTGGAGAGTGAGGGGTTTTTGGTGGGTTAGGGTTTTAAGGGTAAAGGGTTTGAGAGGGTTAGCGGTTTAGATGGTTATGGGTTTAAATGGTTAGGGATTTAGATAGTTACGGGGTTTAGAGGTTTTAGAGGGTTTTATTTGTTCGAGGTTTAGTGGTTAAGGTCTCTGTGCGAGTCCAACAGGTTTATTTTAGTCTATGGTAAGATAAAAACAGTTCAGTTTAATTTGTATATATTTAAACAATTTGTTTACCTTCCCTGTCGTGTTTTTGTATTGTATTTTTGTTATGTTCTGACCCGCCCGATTGGACGTCTGTGAAAACAGATCGTTATAGCTCATCAGATTCATCCAGTATAAATAAATATTCAGATTAAAATTCTATTGACCTCTGTGCGAATCTATGGATTTCTGTGTGAGTTTTTCGGTCTCTTGAGTGTATGGATCTCTGTGTGAGTCTATTGGTCTCTGTGCATGTCAAAAGGACTCTGTGTGAGTCTATGGGGTTGCTGTGTGAGTCTGAGTGTCTGTAGGAATGCATGGGTCTCCGTTGGAGTCTATGGGTTTCTGGGTATGGTTGTTTGTGCGAGTTTTACATGCACAAATGGAACTTAAAAAGGTCATTGAGGGTTGCAGAATCCAAATTGAATATTAAGTTCCCCGCAGTGCAAGCCAGCTCCCTAGTCGTGTCATCAAACAGCCCCTGTAATTCTTTATAATAAAAGACTTACTCCAAGAAATCCACACTGAGTCACAGTAGGGTCCTGAATTGGGGTTTTATTTTATAATCTTTGGTTTTATTCGGTTAAGTCACGTAGGTAAAAAATAAATTAAAATTAAATAAAAGAATAAATTAAAACACGACGTTTCGAAGGCAACACAAGCTTCCGTCTTCAGGTGGAAACAGTCACAGCAAAAAATCGCTGCACCAAGTGGCGAGGCTCTGGAAACCTCTGGCTTAAATACAGGTTATGGGAGGGGGGGGGGGAGGAGCCATGTAGGGGGACCTTGGTGGGGTGAGGGGCTGACTTAATCCGTCTTTTGTTGTGTAGAGGGTGTGGGGGGAGGGTCACTGTGTATGTGCAATAGAAACGGAAAAATAGAAAAAAATTAAAGATCGGCAAGAATGTGCTGTAAGGTGCGGAGTAGAAAACCGTGGAAATAGAAAAGCTTAAATGCAGGTTAAGGGGGGGCGGGTGGGAGGAGCCATGTAGGGGGACCTTGGTGGGGTGCGGGGCTGAGTTAATCCGTCTTTTGTTGTGTAGAGGGTGCGGGGGATGGGTCACTGTGTATGTGCAATAGAAACGGAAAAAAAATAGAAAAATTAAAGATCGGCAAGAATGTGCTGTCAGGGGGAAGTAGAAAAAAGGGAAATAGAAAGTTCGGAAGGAATATGCTTGGTATACCACTACTTGAAATTGCTGTTAGAAATTAGTTGACGGTTGGTATGATTTAAAACGTCCTTCCAGTGGTTGCTTAATTTGAAACTATCCTCTCGGTTGAAGGTATGCCTGTATTTGTATATCTGAATGGCTTGGTGAACACATCTCTGGTGATAACCTATAGGTTTACAGAGAACCTTGGTATCGGAGAAGACAATCTCATGATCACCCATAGCGTTGTGACAATGATCAGCCACAGCAGAAGAATTCGTTCTGCCGTGTTTCAAATCTCATTTGTGCTCGCGAATTCGGTCAGAGACATGTCGCTTTGTCTCCCCGATATAGCAATCACCACAGGTACAACTCAATTTGTAAACCCCGGGGTACTGTAAGTCAGGAATGACATCCAGGATCAATTTAAAGATCATACTCGGCATTCTGAAGGTCCTCCGTGGTCTGACAATGATCACGTTGCCATGTTTACGCTTCTTACAAATATTTTTGCCCTGTTGAATCGATCACCAAACCCAAGTGACGGTAATGTTACGGTAAAAAAAAATCTCAGTGGGTGACCTCTGGGCAGAGCATGACCTTGCAAACAGACGACCAATCGAGTGAAATAAACATGGGAAACGCACCTCGATGAACAAGCTGACTTCCCTGTGTGTTTGGACAAACTCATTCATCACAGGCAAAACGAACATGTCCCGAATGCCCACGTCCTTCAGGAACTGCATCTGGAGGTGTTGGCACACCAATTGCATCACCTAGCAAAAGAGGAAAACAGCAGGAACGACGTGAATACATCATCGCCATGCAGCAGTCTACGCCCGTCAATTTCTCACAGCGGTAGTAAGGTCCTTAGGTGTCTGGGAGCACAAGGCAGGTGCAGGTGGGTGAGTCATAATTTCCATCCCTGACGCCAAAACTTATTTCAGGCTGTGCAAGAGATAATGACATGGGTTAATTGTCACACAAGCCAATTAGAAAGCTGCCATGCTGTTAATGGTTAGTAAACTGAACTCACAGACCATAGGTCGCTAAATGGGTACACCACAGTTAGCTGATCGGCAAGTCACGTGTGATGCAGCAAAGTGTGGCTTTCAGCCGGCTCTTCCAACACATCTGGTCAACGTGGAAAAGTAGAATATGGGACCTTCCTGGTGTGGACTAATCAGTTTCAAAGACAATGCATATATTATCAGAGCATGTTTGCATGTTCACCACAAGTACGTGTGGTTAATGCAGACAGGATTCCTTGAATGAGGATTCTGTTTGGTGTTTTAACATCTTGACACCTGTTGTATTGCCAGAAAGGGTAAAACCTATTGTTATATGGAAAAGTAGACCAAATACTCGTAAAGAGTTCGCTCTCATGAAAGTCTTTTCACCAGCGGTGGTGTGACCAAGCAATTGCAGAGCTGCACTTTTATATAAGTCAGGTCAGAGCCAGATACACATTGGAGGATAAACATCCCACGGTGGCTGGGCAATTGTTGTGCAATAATGTCAGGTCAAACTTACTTAGGATATTTACAGGTGCATTTTATTCATGCCGTATATATTAATGCACACATTGTGTAGTAGTGGTATTATTATTAAACTCACCTTTAATGACGATGACCATAAACATGATTAAGAGTAACTAGTAATGAATGTGCGACTGTACGATGTGGACGTAGCGGAGGGGCCCCCCACGGTGAGCGGTGACGCAACGCGCGCAGTGGCCCGCGTCACGTGGTTGGCACCTCACGTGCACAGAGCGAGGCAGGCAGAGCCAGAGGGGCGGGGGGGCGGCGTTGCCTAGGCGACGTTGGCGTCCTCGCGGTCTACTCCACGGTCAAGCTGCGTGTCACTTGGTGACCCCCCCACCGCCTTTTACTGGACACCTGTGAGTGAGAGCTTGATAGCGCTTCGGATTTCTCCAGGGTCAAAACAGATTTTGATTCCCAGTACAGTGTGCACAGCACCTGTACGACGGGTCCTCGTTTAACGCAGTAGATGCGTTCCTGAAAAGTGCCGCGCTAAGCGAAAACTATTTCCCCCGTAATGAATGTCCAAGCGCAGTCAGAATTGGGTTACAAACAACTTGAGGGGACGCCGCCGCGTTACCGTCTCGTCTCGCTCAACCGCGCAGCTCAAGAAAGTAGTTCGGCGTCGACTGCTCACAAGTCGCCTTATGGCGGTGCGCGTTCCCTAAATGAAGGCAACCGCGTTATAGCGTGAACACGCGGGACAGACCCAGTTGTCGTGTGCGGGTCAACTCCCTGAGATAAACTTGCTGCCGACTTCATGCGTTGTATACGCCCAGTGCTCAGCCAATTGTTGTGAGCGTCGCTCCTCTGTCCTCTGTTGTTAATGGAGGGAGACTGCACCCAACTGCCAAGTATCATCCTTCGCGAGCCTCTTCAAAACGCTCACCTTGACACCGCTGGAAGCAGCCATCGGACTTGACCTCACCCCACAACAGTGCAAGTTTAACCGCTCAACATTAAAACACAACGATGGGTCGCTTGCACCAATCGCACAACATCACAGCGTTGACTCTCAACTGTTACTTGTGTAGAGGGGGTCAGATTGTCCAGACATTCGGTTGATACTAATAGGGTTTATTTTTCCAGTATTGTAGATTATTTGAATTACATTTGTTTGGGCGTCAGGGTGGTGCAGTGGTCACGCCCGTGCATGGCATCTTCTGAAGGAGTGCCTGGCATCGCTTTCCTAATTCTGGTCCCTTTCTCTGCATGGGTTTACTCCCATAGCAAAACAACAACAAAAACATACACTGTAACTGGTACTAGCCAAACATCTGGGATTGTTTTTGTTATGCTGCCTTGCCCAAAATGGCATTTGGTGATAAAAAAATTTGGCAGGAATTGATGCACTAATGCAATTTGAACTCTTATATATTTTCATTTCATGACTTGCTTAGCGTTCATATTCTTGGTAAAGTCACGTAAATAGAAAACAAGAAATAAAATTCAAATTAAATAAAAAAATAAATTAAAAAATAACAAATAAAAAATAAATTGAAAATAATAAAAGCAAAAAACCCAGGACGTTTCAATCGCAACACAAGTGGTCTTTATTTTATTGTTTTTTGTTTTCCATTTACGTGACTTTACCGAAAGAACCAAGAATATGATTTCCTGCAGTCACGAAAGTTTTAAGTCAAAATTTGCTTCGCGTTCCTTTACTTTGCCCTCCTATCTGTTTGTATTGCTGTTTGTTGTTGTAACTTTCTGACTCGCCCCGACTGGACATCTGTGAAAAAAAGAGCTTCATAGCTCATCAGATTCGTCCAGCCTAATTAAAGATTCTGATTCTAACATTAACTGACCCAGTTTTCGCGCGGATATCATGGCCAGGATGCGGAACAAAGGGACCCCCGGTCACACTCACGTGGAATGCCTAGGGCATTGCACAGCAATTAAATGGACTAGTTTTGTGAGATTTATTTGGTGGCTTAGGGAAGGCCTTTATTCAACAATGTATATCATGGCCGATAAGAATTTTTATAGTTATACACCATAGCCCACGATTTCCTGCACCGTTCATTCACTTGAGGAGACTGCGCATGGTGGAGATGGATTACCCTCGGTATCCTGTCCCAAAGTAATTCCAGTGGTTCAGGTAGTGGAAGAGTTGCTAGAGCTTCTGGTTCTTGCCGAAGCCTTGTGACTTTGGGATGAGAGCGTGGTAGGATGAGTGAAGCGTAGAGCTAAAGCTCCTGGAACATCCTGTACCCAAACAACACCAAACATTCAAAATCTTACAATGCTGCTGTTCCAGCACGAACAACATAACAATGAACAAATTTTAACAAATTCAACGTAATGCAGGTAATTGAGTGGCTCGAGGTTAATTTCAATGTCAGAGCACCGAGCCAATGCCATTGAGGTCCTCCATTCAAAATTCAGTGAGCCATCTATCAACAAACGTTCCTGCGAATTAAGTGCAGGAATGCTGTGGTCTCAACTTGGTCACCAATGGCTGCACAGTAAACATCATGTCAAATGTGTTTTTGTTCACTGAAGCATATCCCAGCTCTGAGGGTTTGAATTCCATTTGACGTGTAATGAATTATCTTCAGCTTGGATTTCTGGTAAAGCACATCAGTGGCAACTTGTCTCTGAAACAGGGGTTCCTTGTTCGACAAACTGTGTTTCTGGAACATTCAAGCATCCTCAAGTGCCGTGGATAAGTAAGAGTTTTATCGTTCCACTATTGTTTTGTTGACTGTATCAGCTTTAACAGGATTTGCCCAAAACGCCTTAGCAAGGAAGGATGAGTCTTTGTAAGTTAGCAAATAGAGAGGGTGGAGACCTCAGCATGTAGACATCTCAACCACAACTCTACCTGGTCTCTGTTATTTATTAAATGAGCCAGCCCTTGCCACACTGAGGTTATACGAATGAACCTTGCATGCCACAGACAGGGCAGTGAACGGCAGTTGCTGCTATTGTTTTGGTTGTTTGTAGCTTTTTTTTGTACCCAGCGATGGCAAGCTCGTACTCCGAGTGCCCATAGAAGGAGGCTGGGTCAAAGATGACGGGCCCTTCATTAATCTCTGCAGCATTCCCAGTCCATATATCACTGTGGAGCAGTGCCAGAACCACCTCTACGTCCCGGAAAAAATCCCCCAACCGAAGCTGCACACCACGCAAAAAACAACACCGCTTTATTCATGATAACGTTTTTTTCGAGTTAGATCGCATAAATTTACATGCGTCGTACACCCACCTCCAATTGCAATGAGGCAATTGCCAGAAGTCAGAACGCTTCTGGCAATTGCTTGATGATGCTGGTTGTAATCACCAGCGAAAGGTCGTACTCATTTTAAAATGTTCCGCGTTTCCTCTCTAACACACCAGAGTGCCGAAGCAATAACATAAATGGCACGTTCTGTTCATGTCAGAAACATTACTAATGGGCGATCTAAGCCAAAAAAAACTTTATCATGAATAATATTGGTCGCGAAAGCCTGCGTGTGAAACACCACTTTACCTTTAAAGTCACCTCGAAAACCCACTGCGATCAAATGGGTTTCCCATATGGCTGTGCACATGATGAGCTACACTGCTGCATGTATTAACTCTTTCCTGCTCAGAGATGACCGCAAGTTGCGGGGTGCATCCCGTTCACCGCTGAATCTCGTGTACGTCATCGGAACGTAATAGGAAGTAAATATTAATTAACTTTATTAGTACCGAGGATCCCACAAGGCCGTGCGGGAACGTGTGTAGCACAGTTTGGTACCAGCTATAATAGAGTGCTGTCCTGTTGCTACGGTGCTCTGCAGCGAGTACAATGTCTTTAAAAACAACGGCGCTATGCCTCTCTAAATAAAATTACCGCTGAACCGCTTGCGGGTTCCGAGATTCGGTGGTGAACGAGACCCATCCTGAAATGAGCAGTCGTCTCGGAACAGGAAAGGGTTAAGGGCAAGAGTGAAACAGCTTACGAACCTGAAGCCGAGACCAGAGCTCGCGGGTTTCCCGTTCACCGTAGTCCTTCTCTATCATGTCCAGCTGAAGCTGCAGTTTCTGCCGTGAGAAGAACGTCACCCAGTCCTCCTGCCACTCATTCAGCTGGTGGCATAAATATAGTTTTATTACGGACATTTAGAAACATAAGCAAATAATACCTACTTTATTTGGCCAATCCTTGACCTAAAACAGTGATATTCACTCATTTTCGGAGGGGGGCCACTTTCGCGAATAAGACATTATCAGTGAAAGAGCCATCTCACATTTGAAACCATTGGGGGGTTTGACAGCATGATGGGGTGTTTTCACTTGTGTGTATTGTCGGGGACTGCACGTCAGGGGTCGCAGTAAAAAGGACACCAGGGACTGCCACCGGCCCACGGGCCTTGCAATGAAGAACACGGACTTAAGATGTCACCCAGAAACGTTGAATTTTACGTACAAATGGCTGGGTAATTCTTAAGACATAATTCGACACTCATGTTATGTACCGATTATCATGCTGTAGTCTTTGAACATCTCATTTTAGCCACCAATTGATATCCTCATAAAAAAATTACAACAGCATTGATCCTAACGATAGGTTCTGCGCTTAATTCCCACACCTCCGTTTAGCACGGTTGGCTATGTACGGTGGAAAGGAAGTTCAACATACATTCATACAAGTCTCTCAAACCCGGCTGAGTGTAATTGGTAATTAGCGAAAACATAACTGATTACGTGAACACTGGTTATGCAAGATCGATCTCTGAGGGAACTTCAGTGATATCTGGTGATGTCAGTTGTAACTGTGTGCCCTGTTATCAATGGTACAACTGTGTGCAATGGAAGAAAATATATGCATTTTTTTTATCAAATATATTGTTTTATAAATTTGTGTACTTGCACAAGATAAAATGTACGCCAATCTAGTTCTTCTTAAAATGTAACCTTAAACCAATGTTACCATCATCAGTGGTTAATAGAATATTACACAAAGGACTCTCATATTTCTACGATGTAATACTAATTAGACTGACATCTGAACAACAGCTGATTTCACCGCTCCATGATAAAACTAATTTAATCAAGTAAACATTATTGCCGTTCCTATAAAACTTTGGTCACCCAGGCTGTCCTTCAACAAAAGGGTATATTAAATCTATAACATAGTTTTTTCTGGGTTAGATCGCATAAAAATGAATGAGCCGTTAAACCTACCACCACCTAACAGCCAATTAGTAAGGTTGTCACGTAAACGGAACATGCCAATCCGCTACTTGAACAGCAAACCGAAGTGTTGGAGAGAAAATCCACAACATTTACAATCTGAGTATGACGTTTCGCTGGTATTTACAACTATCATCATTAGGTGGACAGCCAAAATCATAGAGAAATCCTCCTGTTTCATTCCTTGGAGGGATAGATGTGATGACGTCACTTGTGAGCCCTTCACGAATTGGAATGTTCTGTTTATGTGACAAACCTTACGAATTGGCTGTCGGTGGCGGGTTTAACGACAAATTTATATTTCAACGATCTAACCCAAAAAAAAACGATATTATGGATGATATTGGCCGCGAAAGCCTACGTGTTAAACGGGTATATTCAAATTTAAATGGGCTACAACCAGTTTCATGACTTTAAAGCGGAGATCACATGTGGGATGTAACCACAGCATATAGCCGTATGAAACCCACATACTCTACATCCTCCTGCCCAGGGTCTATACCTGTTGGGAGAAATTCAAGACTGAAATTTTTATCAAAATCTGTAAAACACATGAGAACCTTAATTTAGCAGTCTCAAACTGATTGGGACCCCTGTCGTGACGGAGCAGCTGAACATTGCACAAAATCATCAACGCATATACAGATATATACCAAGGGTGACCAACTTTCCTGACCCTACCAGCAGCATACCATAATCTTCAGATGGCCGCGGGAGCCACAAGAGATAAAGATTAGCCATACAGAAGTTGACTCGTGTCGACTGGCTGTGGAATTTTGACTTTAGAAATCTCAGTGCCCTGGGAGTACTCATGGCCTGCCTCCGATACCAGATTGTTCTCACTTCATATAAAGTTAAATTGAAGAGTTACAAATTAGCAGCGCCTCTGCAGAGCCACACTTGAACTGCCCAGGAGCCACATGCAGATGCCGAGCAATGGTCTGGCCAACCATGGTATTTTCTGTACATTATAGACTTGTAAATCTAGCGTATATAAATAATTAGCTGAAAACATTTATTTTAGCATTTACTCTATTGCCCTTTAATGAATGAATAGCAAAACTACATGAACTCTCTCCTAAAGCCTTCTTTTGGCTAGCAGACCTTGACATTTATCTCCTGAACATATTGCGATTATATTCTTGGTTCTTTCGGCAAAGTCACGTAGAAGGGAAATAATACAAATAAAACATAATATAATAAAATTCTCACGACATTTCGGCCACAACGCAAACAGCCGTCCTCAGGTGAAGAAACAGAGCTGTCGGAAAGACAGCGTCTTAATGAACACTACCCAGCGTTCATTAAGACGCTGTCTTTCCGACAGCTCTGTTTCTTCATCTGAGGACGTCTGCTTGCGTTGTGGTCGAAACTTCGTGAAAATTTTATTATATAATGTTTTATTTGTATTATTTTATTATTTCCCTTCCACGTGACTTTACCGAAAGAAACAAAAATATGAATCCCTGCAGTCACGAAAGCTTTAAATCGAAAAATATTGCGATTAGCAAAAATATAAAGGGACGCAATGTTGAATGCTCTAAGTCTCCTTTGCAGAAGAGTTTGCCCTGATGGACTTAAATACAGATACTTTTAATAGCCATAATTCATATATTACCCAACATAATTCATATTCTGAAAAGTACATTGCACACACATGAACAATACAGTTCCCTTCATCACAAAGATGGCTAAAACAAAGAGATGAATGTGATTAGGTGTGGAAAAGCATGACCGCTGGCTGGCTAGTTGTGTTCATGTATGAAATAATGACAGCATGTGTCTATCTCATTCACTAGCTCAATCGCTTGATTTTTACGATTAATAAACAGCTGTATGAAATGTGTGTTTGTTTACACACAAATCGCCTGTTTACACATATTCATTAGATCCGATTAGCATGCCTACTCTCAGTGCGAAGGAATGTCAACATAATACATAGTTGACATGATGCTAGGGTTGGATCGGTGGGCCTAGTTTTCCACATGTTTTAGATTTTCATGATTCAATACCGATAGTTTCTCTTCCTTGTGAAGCCTCTCTCCAATCTTCCTGTTGTGAAGGTGCATTTCAGCCAGATGCTGCCCCAACAAGCCTGAGCCCCTGTCAGAGTGTACAACACAATAGACCTGTCAAAGAAAACATTAACTTTATCATGTCAACAAACCCCAAGTAATAATTCATATGCAAACTAAACTACATCATATTTGTCCAGGTGGTCTGTGGCCAAGAACCTCGCTTGAAAATACGAATATATCAGTTCACATTCTGGTTTAGGTGACTCAAAACAATATTCTTCTGGGGTTTATACAATGAGTGTTACTTCCTGGGAAGTCAATCCTATGTAGACTATAAATGAAACCATTTTTTATATTACCAGAGCTATTTTTCAGAACCGACCTGGCCACAAATGATAGCCTAACAAAGTGGCTTATCACATGGAAATGTATAGCAGCCAAATGCTCAAAATACTCATGTTTCTAAATGTGCAGGGAAAAACTGGAGAAACCGGAGAAAAATCTGCACGACCACGGGGAGAACATGCAAACTTAAAATATACAGCAGGCGTCAAGGTCGGGATCGAACCTACGAAGTCCAATATACCAGGCGAGGCAGTTAACATCTCCTAGCCACCATGGCGCCCCATTCTCTGACTTATCCACCCACCCACCCACTCGTAAAGCCACCCACTCACTCACCCTGCCACGTACTGAATCTCTAAACCAACAACTCAACCACCCACTCACTCACCCTGCCACGTACTTAATCTCTAAACCAACAACTCAACCACCCACCCACTCATCCAACCTCTCACTTACTAAACCAGCCACTCACCAACCCACCGACCCACTCATCCACCTATTCACTTAAAATAGTTCAACTACAATTGAATTATTTTAAATTCACCAGGCAAGGCCCACTGAGCTATATAGATCCTTGTCGGAAACGACGTGGCAAACAAATGATAGCTCAAAGAAGTGGCTTATCACGTGGACATTTATAGCAGCCAAAGCCTCTAAATGTATATTTCTAAATATGCATGAAAAACTCGGAGGTCCCAGAGAAAAATCCATGCAACCACAGGGAGAACATGCAAACTCCAAATATACAGGCGTCACGATCGAGATCGAACCCACGATGTCTTATACAAATGGCGAGGGAGTTAACATTCCGCTACCCTGGCGCTCCACTCTGACTCAGCCTCCCACCCACCCACTCAAACACCCAGCCAAGCACTCATGAACCCAATCACCGTGGCACCCACTCAATCGCGAAACCCACTCACTCATCAACACACCCAGCCACTCACTTAACCACTTACCTACGAACCCACCTGCATACCCCCCACTCACTAACTCAACGACCCACTCACTCAACACTCCACTAACCCACCCAATCACCTATTCATGCCCCAAATCACACACTGACCCATTCACCCACTTAATCTATAACTCATGCACTCATCCACCCACCTGCTCACCAGCCACTTATCTACTCACCCACCCACTCATCCTGCCACCTACTCAACCTCTAACCCACCCACGCACCGAACTACCCACCTACCCAATCACCCATCCAATAAACTACAACTAAACTATTTTGTATTTTACCAGGTAAGCCCCACAGAGCTATATAAAACATTTTAGAAGTGATCTGGTTACAACTGATACGTGAACGAAGTGGCTTATCAAGCTGACATTTCTTCTAAACAAATCTTGACTCTAAATGGGGAGGGATGAATCTGGAGGACCCGGAGAAAGATCTACGAAGACACAGGCAAAACATTAAAACTCATAATATACAGGCAGCAGGGTCAGAATCGAATACACGATTTCCTGTATACTTAGTGAGGTAGTTAATATCTCACCATAGTGGCACCCCGCTCTCTGACCCACTCACCCAATTACACACTAACTCACCCACTCAACCTCCCACATTAACTTACCCACCCACCAGTCACTCCCCCATTCACCCAACCACCCCCTCACTCACCCAACCACGCACCAACTCACCTACCCACTAACTCACCCACCCATCTTCTCCCGCACTCAGCCAGCCACCCGCTCAATCACGTGCCGACTAACTTACTCACACACTCACCGACCAATACACCCATTCACCCATTCACTTACCCACCCACAATCTCACTAGCCAAGCCAACCACCCAGCCCCTCACTCACCCACTTATTCAATCACTCACTACCCCACACACTCACCCAACCACTTGCTCACTTACCCATACGCTAACCCAACCACTCACTCACCGACTCACCCACCCACTAACTCATCAAAATTAATTCTCAACCACTCACCCAACCACCCACGCAATCTCATACCCACTAACTCACTCACCTACCCATTTATGCACTCACGCACCCACTTACTCACTCACGCACCCACCAACCAACCCACCTACCCATCTCTTCACTCACTCACCCACCCACACAGTCAATCACTCACCTACATACCTACCCACTAATACTCACCCACTCATCCAACAACGAACTCACCAACCCACCCGCCGACTCACTCAGGTACTAACCCACTCAACTTATAACCCACACACTAACCACCTAACCACCTACCCACACACTCACTCACTCACTCACCCACACACTCACTCACTCATCCACCCACCCAAACATCCACTCACCCACCCACTAATTCACCCACCCACTCACTCCCTCATCCATCCACTCACCTACTCGCCCATCCACTCACTTACTCAATGAGCCACTCACCTTCTCACCCAGTACTTACACATCAACTGACTCTGCCACCCACTCAATTCCTAACCCACCCACTCACCCAACCAGCTGCCCACTCCCTCAGCCACTCACCTACTTACCCACCCCACTTACACATCCACTTACCCTGCAATCCACTCAATTTCTAATCCCCCACTCACCCAACCACCCGCCCACTCATCTACTCACCCATTACCACGGAATTATTCACCCACCCATCAGTCAACCACCCAATAATTCAACCACTCACAAACTAAATCGCCTATTAATTAAACCACCCACTACCTCAACCACCCACTAACTTAACCACCGAGCCACTCACCCACTCAGCAAGCCACCCACCTATATCTCTAACCCAATATTTCACTCACCCACCGCCCACTCACCTACACACTAAATTATGTTTATTTTACCAGGTTAGGCCCAATGAGCTACGTAGCTCGTTTTCAAAACAACCTTCACCACAAATAAACCGACCATTAAAATTATAGACTGATCATTTCTTTGTCAGTGGGCAAACGTACAAAATCAGCAGAGGATCAAATACTTTTTTCCCTCACTGTACATTGCGGGGGTCACAAAAATATCTCCAAAATCCTGAATAAACACAAAATCCAGGTCCAATTCAACACAGTACAAAAAAATCCGTGATCTGGTTCCATCTGTAAAGGATGTGGTTCCAGACATACAGTACCTGGGCGTTTACAAACTAAAGTGCGTCTGTGGTAGCAGCTACATTGGAGAAACCACACGACATATATCAGACCCCATCCGCGAACATAAAGCAGACTTGAAACACGGTAGGACGAACTCCTCTGCCGTGGCAGATCACTGTTATAATTCAGTGGGCTCAGATGACATTGACTTCTCCAAGACAGAGGTTCTTTGCAAGCCAACCGGCTACCATGAGAGATTCGTTCATGAGGCCATCCACATATACAAGCACAGATACAATTTCAACCGAGAAGATGGATTCTGGCTTAGTAACCATTGGAAAGATGTTTTAAACCATTTCGGTTCTTAATTGATTGTATTTTATGGTGATTTTCAGACCGCAGCCCTTTCGCTGGCACTGCCTCTTAATACTTCTCACACCACGGTCAATGGTATGGTTTACAACATGTAGTATAATAATTAATAGTATAACATTGTAATGTTTAACATAACTCATAAGGCAATATATAGCATCGTAATTGCATAATGAATATACATCAGTGTGGTATATAGTTGGGTTCATAGAATAAGACATAGTGTAATATCACAAGTCTAATAGTTTATAATCTAAAGTATAGGGTAGTGTAAAGTAACGCATTGTATAATTCAAAAGTGGAATTTGTCTATGATATGATGTTATACAATGTAGTTTAGATTGGAAGGTATAATATTGTATTATATAGTAGTCCAGTTTACAGCATAGTCATAAGGCAACTCAGGACACAACAGCGCACCTTGGCTGTTGCACTTGCCCCTTTTCTTGTTTCCTCTCTGCCTGTGTTCCCAGCCCCCTCCCTCCTCCTCTCCGGAGGTGATGCAGGTAACATGCAAATTCATATTTTAACTCCGCCCACACAGCTTAATAGACGCGGTCCTTGCATGTCAGCGTTCATTCAAGCTCTGTCTTCCGGACAGACCTGTCTCTTCACTTGAAGAAGGCCACTTGTGTTGTGGCCAAAACGTCGTGAGAATTTTATTGTCTTATTTAATTTTATTATTTTATTCCCATTCTACGTGACTTTACCGAAAGAACCAAGAAGATGAATCCTTGCAGTCATGAAAGCTTTAAACTGAAATTTACTTTTTATTTCACCAGGCAAGGCCCATTAAGCTATATAGATCCTTTTCAGAATAGACCTGGCTACAAATGATAGATATACGAGTGCCTTATCACAGATACATTTATTGCAGCCAAATCCTCTAAACACATGTTGCTTCTAAATGCAGAGGGAAAACCCTGAGTATCTAGAACAAAATCCAGGCGACCACGGGTGAGAACTTGCAAACTCCAAATATACAGGCGACAGGGTCGGGATCGAATCTACCACCTCCTGTATACTAGGCAAAATAGTGAACATCTCACCACCTTGGCGCCTCACTCTCTGACTCAGCCATCCACTCACTTACACGCTAACTTACCCACTCAACTTCCCATGTTAAATTACCCACCCAGCCGTCACTCACCCATTCACTCACTCACCCAACCCGTCACTCACCCCTCCACTAACCTACCCACTCACTCATTAACTTGCCCACCTATCTTCTCAACCACTCACCCAGCATCCCACTCAATCTCATACCAAACTAATCTACACACACCCACACACCCACTCACTGACCCACTCACTTATGCACTCGCCCAACCACCCACTTACTCCCTCATGCACTCACCAACCCACCCACCCATCTCCTCACTCACACACCCACCCCATCAATCACCCACCCACTAACTAACACCCACACACTCACCTACTCACCCACTCACCGACCCAGCACTCACTCACCGAGCCACTCAATTGCTAACCCACCCACTCACCCACCCACCTGCCCACTCACTCACCCACCCACCTGCCCACTCACTCACCCAGTCACTAACGCACTCACTCAATGTATAACCCACCCACTACCCACCTAACCTCCTTCCCACACACTCATTCACCCAACCACATACCCACCCACACTCACCCATACACTCACCTACTCGCCCAGCTGCTCAATAATTTACCGAGCCACTCACCTAATTACCCAGCCACTCACCTACTCACTCACCCACTTACACATCCACTCACCCTGCCACCCACTCCATTTCTAACCCAGACACTCACCCAACCACCTCCCACTCCCTCAGCCACTCACCGACTCACCAAATCACCCACTACCCAAATAACTAATCATCCACCCATCACTCAACCAAACAATAATAAAGCCACCCAATAATTAAACCACCCATTAACTCAACCACCCACTAACTCAACCAGGTTTATTTTACCAGGTCAGGCCCACTGAGCTATAAATATCGTTTTCAGAAGCACCATCGCCAAAAATTATAGCTCAAAAAAGTGGCTTATCATGTATACATTTATAGCAACCAACTCCTCTAAATACATGTTTCTAAATGTGGAGGGAAATCTACAGGCATTAGGGTCAGGATCGAACCCACAACCTTCTGTATACGAGGCGAGGTAGTTAACATATCGCCACTGTGGCCCCCCACTATATGACTCTCCCACCCACTAACCCACACAGTCACCCACTCACTTAAATACCCACCGTCACATGCATCCAGGCACTGACTCACCCAGCCACTCAGTACCCATAAACCCACCCAGGCACTCACCCATGCACTTGCCCACTCACCCACCCACCCAATTATCCACAAACTAAACTAAATGTTAAATATTTTTTTTTATTTTACCAGGTCAGGCCCACAGCAAAATAGATATTTTTCAGAAGCCACGTGACCACAAATAGCAGTTCAATGAAGTGGCTTTTCACGTAGAAGCTAAATTCTATAAATGCATGTGTCTAAATGCAGCAGGACAACCCGGAGAACTCTGATTAAATGTCACGCGACCACAGGAACAACATGCACACTCCAAATTTCCAGGCGTCAGGGTCGGGATTGAACTCACAACCTCCTGCATAAAATACGAGGAAGTTAACATCTCGCCACAATGGCACTCCACTATCTGACGTAGCCACCCACTCACCCACCCACTCACAACAAACCCACTCAACCCTGACAACTACTCAATCTCTAACCCACCAACCCAAGCACACAACAACCCACCTACCCATTCACCAACCCAGCCAATAAACTAAACTAATTTTATTTTACCAGGTAAGGGTCACAGAGCTATATACTGTACATCACTTTCAGTAGTGACCTGGTTACAAATGATAGGCCAACGAAGTGGCTTATCACGTAGACATTTATTGCAGCCAAATCCTATAAATGCATGTTGATTTTATATGCAGAGGGAAAACCCGGAGGACATGGAGAAAAATCCATGCGACCAAGGGGAGAACGTGCAAACTCCAAATATACAGGCAGAAGGGTCGAGATCGAAACCACAACCTCCTGTTTTCCAGGTGAAGTGGCTCGCATCTCACCACAATGGCGCTCCATTCTCCGACTCTCCCATCCATGAACCCACACACCCACCCACTCAAATACCCACCCATTAACTCAACAACCCATGAACTCAACCACCCACTAACTCAACCAGCCACTTACTCAACCAGCTACTTACTCAACCACGCACAAACTCAACCACCGAGCCACTCACACACTCACCAAGCCACTCTCTCAATCTATAACTCACACTCATGCATCCAGCTACTCACCCATCCACTCATCCACCCACCCACACACCAACCCACTCACCCACGCACCCAGCCAATCATAAAAAAACACTGAACTAAAACGATTTTTTTTTTCCAGGTAAGGCCCACAGCTATATAAATCTTTATCAGAAGCAATCTGCCCACAAATAACAGCTCAATGAAGTGGCTTTTCACGTAGAACGTTATAGCAGCCACATTCTATAAATGCATGTTTCTAAATACGGAGGGACAACCCGGAGAACCCGGAGAAAATTCCACCCGACCATGGGGAGAAGATGCAAACTCCAAATGTATACAGGCTTTAGGGTTGGGGGGAACCTACGAACTCCAATATACCAGGCGAGGGAGTTAACATCTCGCCACTGTGGCGCCTCATTATCTGACTCACCCACCAACTCAACTACTAAAGCCACCCACACACTCACTCACCCACTCACAAACCCACTCATTCACTAACCCACTGACTCATCAACACACCAAGCCACTCACTCAAGAACTTACCTATGCACCCACCTACACACCCACTCACTCTAAATATACAGACGTCAGGGTCGGGATCGAACCCATGACCTCGTTTATAAAAGACGAGGCAGTTAACATCTCGCCACCATGGCACTCCACACTCCGACTCAGCCACCTACTCACCCACCCACTCACAAACCCACCCACTGGATCTCAAACACACTCACTCACTCACCAATTTACCCACCCACTCACCCTGACACCCACTCAATCTCCAACTGACCCACCCACGCACTCAAAATCCCACCTACCCACTCAACCATCCAATAAACTGAAACTAAACAATTTTTTTTATTTTACCAGGTAAGGCCCACAGAGGTATATCAAGTGACCTGGTTACAAATAATAGGTCGACGAAGTGGCTTATCACGTAAACATTTATTGCATTCAAATCCTTTAAACGCATGTTGATTTGAAATGCGGAGGGAAAACCCGGCTATTTTAATGCACACAATGGACCAGAAGGACAAGCGCAAAGGGTTCACATAATGCGCATGCATAATGTACGTTGACTCATTAATCTCTCCCCCCCTCCCCACTTTGCATCAAGAGCGCCAAAGTGTGGTCACCACATCTATGCCTCTTTATAAGGAACGAAACAGACTAACTTCTCCACAAATCTGGCTGTCGCCTGATGAAGCTAGTTGTAATTACTGGCGAAAAGTTGTACTCAGATTGTAAATGTTGTGGCTTGACTCTCCAACACACCGGTGTGCTGTACTAGTGATAAATTGGCATGTTCTGATTACGTGACAACCCTTACTAGTTGGCTGTGTCGGGTGGTGGTGGGTTTTAACGACACATTTATATATTTATGCGATCTAACCCAAAAAACCCTCTATTATGGATAATATTGGTCGCGAAAGCCTACGTGTAAAACAAATCCCAAGGAATAAAAAAAATCGATGCGACCACGGAAGAAGATGAAAACTCCAAATATACAGGCTTCAGGGTCGGGATCGAATTGATTACATCCTGTATTCTGGGCGAGGGAGTTAACATCTCGCCACTGCGGTGCCTCATTATCTGACTCACCCACCCGCTCAACTACTAAAGCCACCCACACCCTCACTCACCCACTCAAAAACCCACTCACCCTGCCACCCACCCGCTCATACAAATCGGGCATCAATACCGTTGCTTTGTATGATCTGTGAAACGCAGAATATTGCAGATAAAATCGGACATTTCGAGCTTGCTGCAGGATCGATTGAGTGGAATCAATACAATTAGTCTTGATTCACGATCAACAAAGACCATATATAGGAAAATCTCTGATCGGTGATTTGGATTGCATCATATTGCAGCGCCCCTTTGATGATGTTATAAAGCACTTGCCCCAACAGTCTGTTAAAGGCTACACGGGGGATCTTTGTGTGCGAGTAGCTCACAGATGCTTGAGAGATCTGGGCACTGTCCGATCATCAGTGAGCTCCTCCGGCAGGCGAGGCTGAGTTGGCTGTTGTCTGTGCATTAAGAGGTGTTAAATATCCCACGCAGAGGAGTCTGCTTATAGGACAGATAAAAGGTTCATCTTCTTTGGTTCTTTCGGTAAAGTCACGTAGAATTAGAATAAAATAATAAATTGATAAAATAAAATAACACAATAATATTTTCCCGACGTTTCGGCCACAACACAAGCGGCCTTCATCAGGTGAAGGGACGAGACTGTCTGGTAGGACAACACTCCAGCGCTGTCCTACCAGACAGTCTCGTCCCTTCACCCGATGAAGGCCGCTTGTGTTGTGGCCGAAACGTCGTGAGAATATTATTGTGTTATTTTATTTTATCAATTTATTATTTTATTCTAATTCTACGTGACTTTACCGAAAGAACCAAAGAAGATGAATCATTGCAGTCACAAAAGCTTTAAATCGAAAGATAAAAGGTTCTTCACGTACCGTGTCCCGTGTCACCTAAACGTTAAATGGGGCCCCGGTAAATTCAGTGTCCACCGCTGAATCATCTTTCACCATCACCACTCGTCCATGAAGGCCAATGCGACGAGGCCATAGATAGACGGCGCGTTATAACGGAGAAGGGGGGGGCCAGGAGAAACGTCGTACTACGTGACATCACAACACCCTGCACACAACCGTAGTGGCAGATTAGGGTGCGCATCATTCACGAATATGTGGTTTAAGTGGTTGAGAGTAGATTTTGGTGTAAACTGATCACGATGCTTTGCGTGGCCTGCATTTAAAATGTAATGTGTGGGTGCGCGAGCAGATATGAGTGGGTGAGTGCGTCAGTAAGCCGGTAGGTGAGTATGTGGGTGGATGGAGGGGGATGGGCGGGAACGCCATGGGCTGGAGTGGAGGCGGACTGATGCGTTACGGGAGGATATGGAGCTGAGTGGGCTTTGCCGACGACTGGTACCAGCGGTGTCGGGATCGGCCTCTGCGGGGGAGGCTCGTGAAGGACGCTTCTACTGGGCAGTTGGAGACAGTCGCCCTCCACCAACAACGGAGGAGTGACGCTCACAACAACGAGCGGAACACCGGATGATAAATATGCAGCAATTTGGCACAGTACGGGGTACAGGTGGTGCATCTGCCAGTCATCTCAGTCAGCCAACCCATGGCACCTGGGTCTGTTCCAGGACCTCCGGTCAGCGAGCCTTCGACACTTCACGTGGCTTCAAAGTGCACCTGGCCTGGCACAGGCGCCGTGGTGACGTCACTGTCACATATTGGCGAATGGCGACGGTCGATAACGCGGCGGTGGTTGTGAGAAATGCCATTTTGGGGGGGGGGGGGGCGCCAAACCTGACCAGCTGTAAACCTCACGTCGCCTCGCAGCCACACAGTGGCAACAGGGAGTTCTGGATGGGTGCAAGGGGCTGGTAATCCCCCTCCACCTTCAACTAAATAACCACACACGCGAGCCCTTGGGGCTCTCTGTGAGTCGATGGATCTGTGTGTGGTGAGTCTATGGGTCTCTGTGAGAGTCCGTGGGTCTCTGTGTGGTGAGTTTATGTGTGTCTGTTTTATGAGTCTATAGGGCTCTGTGCGAGTCTGTTTGATTCGGTGGTTCTCTGTGTGATGAGTCTATGCGTTTTTGTATGACTCTATGGGTCTCTATGTGGTGATTCTATGGGTCTGTTTGGTGAGTCTATGGGTCTCTCTCTGAGTCTATGGGTCTCTGTGGGGTGAGTCTATGCGTCTTTGTGGGGTGAGTCTATGCGTCTCTGTCTGATGTGTCTATGGGTCTCTGTGGTGAGTCTATGGGTCTCTGTGGTGAGTCTATGGGTCTCTGTGGTGAGTCTATGGGTCTCTGTGGTGAGTCTATGGGTCTCTGTGTGAGTATGGGTACGATTGAGTCTATGGGTATCTGTCTGGTGAGTCTATGTCTCTGTTTGGTGAGTCTATGTCTCTGTTTGGTGAGTCTATAGGGCTCTGTGCGAGTCTGTGGATCTGTTTGAGTCTGTGGTTCTCTGTCTGATGAGTCTATGGGTCTCTGTGGTGAGTCTATGGTTCTCTGTGCAAGTCTGAGGGTATGTGCGTGGTGAGTGTATAGGTCTATGTGTGATGACTCTATGGGTCTCTATGTGATGGATATCTGTGGTGCACATATCCTGGCACAAGCGCCGTGGCGTCATCACCACCACTAAGTGGAGAATGCTCCTACCCCTGCTCCTGCTTGTTTTTGTGCTCGGGAAGGAGAGAGAAAACTAGACTAAGGTCCACTGAGCTAAACATCTCTTCTTCAGAAGCGATTTGGCACCAATGATAGCTCAACGAAGTGGCTCATCATCACAGTCACGAAAGTTTTAAGTAAAAACTTTAAACGAATGTTTCTAAATGTGGAGGGAAAAACCGGAGGACCCGGAGAAAAAGTCCACACGACCACGGGGAGAGACAGAGACACGCAAACTCCAAATATACAGCAGGCATCAGGGTCGGGGTCGAACCCACAACCTCCTGTACACCAGGCGAGGTAGTTAGGGGGGAAAGCAGAGACAGCGAGAGAGAGGAGAATTAGTCAAACTCACACTCAGTATTACTAACTAACCATGATACACTCGCCATGATACTCACCATCATACTCACGCATTCACCATCATACTCACACACAAGCCCACACACATCAACTGTCGCCATTCACCACTACGTGGCGGTGATGTCCCCACAATAACTCAGGTGCCAAGGTTTGACGGCTGTGCCAGGCTAAGTGCAGGAGGAGGCCACGGGCCAGACTCAGGTGCCATGGGTTGACTGCTCTGCCTGGCTAGGTACAAGAGGAGGGCTAGACCCTGGTGCTATGGGTTAACTCGTGTGCCACCACCTGCACAACCACCACAATAACAACCACACAACAATAACCACGACCAACAACTGTAACCACAGTTTAACACGTAGGCTTTCGCGACCAATATTATTCATAATAACGGTTTTTGGGTTAGATCGCGTTTATTTATAAATGTGTCGTAACCCTCCACCACCCGACACGGCCAATCAGCAAAAAAAGTGTCACGTTGACAAAAGACAAATAATTCACTACTTTAGCCCACCGGTGTGCTGAAGAGTGAATCCACATTTACAGTTTGAGTACTGGGCTAAAGTAGTGAATTATTTGTCTTTTGTCAACGTGACACTTTTTTTGCTGATTGGCCGTGTCGGGTGGTGGAGGGTTACGACACATTTATAAATAAACGCGATCTAACCCAAAAACCGTTATTATGAACTGTAACCACAACTATAATTTAACCACAACTATAATTCCCATCAGCCACACGGCCCTCTGGGAGTGCCTCTCAACAGCAGCAGCAGCAGGGCCGAGCTCTGCTTGAAGCAAACTCAGCAGAACGTGACGGCTGTGGGCCAGGCGCCTCCTCTGTCTCCCCCCACCGCCGCCGCCGCCACTGCTGATGTGGACACACCGCGCGAGGTTCTCACCTTCAGGCTGAGTCGACGTAGAGGAGGCCCAGCGAGCCGCCGCTTCAGAAGCTTTCGCGAGCCACTGACGGTGGCCGTGAGCTGGAATCCAAATCAGCCGCTCGCCACCCACAATCCACAGCGCGCGCCGCCTCCACTCGGCCCCGGCCTAAGCGGAAGTAGCAGCGGGGGAGGGGGGCGGGGCATGGGGGGTGAGGGGGCGGGTGACGAGGGGAGGGGGTTGGGGCATGGGGGGTGAGGGGGCGGGTCGCGAGGGGGGGCATGGGGGGTTGTGAGGGGGCATGGGGGGTTGCGAATGTGGAGGGGCGGGGGGGGAAGGGGGGTCACGAGGAGGGGCGGGGGGGGCAGGGGGGGTAGCGAGGGGGAGGGAAATGTCGGGCCATGGGGCGTGGTCGCGCATGGGGAGCAGGGGGGAGGAGCTCAGGTGTGAGGGGGAGGAGCTCATGGCTCTGACGTCACGGGGGCGTGGTTACTTTGTACCGCCCCCGCGTCTCGTGCCACGTGCTTCCCATTGGCAGTTTGGCCGTTAGAGAGGCCCGGACAGACCCCAGAGCAGGAGTGGAACCGAGCTGTGGGTGAGTGGTGGCGGTGGTGGTGTGAGTCTCTCTGTGCGAGGCTGTGTGAGTCTCTCTGTGTGAGTCTGTGTGTGAGTCTCTCTGTGCGAGTCTGTGTGTGTGTGAGTCTGTGTGTGTGTGAGTCTGTGTGCGTGAGTCTCTCTGTGTGAGTCTCTGTGTGCGTGTGAGACTCTGTGTGAGTCTCCCTGTGTGAGTCTCTGTGTGTGTGTGAGTCTGTGTGTGTGAGTCTGTGTGTGTGTATCTCTGCGTGAGTCTCTGTGTGTGTGTGAGTCTCTGTGTGAGTCTGTGTGTGTGAGACGCTCTGTGTGAGTCTCTCTGTGTGTGTGAGTCTGTGTGAGTCTGTGTGTGTGTGGAACGGTCGTGGAGCTGACAGCGCGCTGCGCTATGAACCCGGCGTCCCCGAGTTGGATTCCCTCTAAAGGCCAACAGCAGTAACGATTATCTGAACCGGTGCTGGGCCTCCCCTAGATCGACTTAACCTCGAATGAGTACCTGGTGTGGTGTGTAAAGATCGCCACTGGGGAGACAAAGGCGGCCGGGCGTGGTCCTGGCAATCCAACACCCTCGTGTGTCGTGCCGGCCTTCATACGTACTGCTGGCTAACAGCACTTGCCCCTACAGCCTGTTAAGTCTCTACGGGGATCTTTGTCTTTGGTGTCCCATACTGGCAGGGGGAGGAGTGGTGGTGTTAATGTTGGTGGTGTTAGTGGTGGTGGTGCTCGTGATGGTGGTGGTGTTAGTTGTGTTAGTGATGGTGGTGTTAGTGATTGTGGTTGTTAGTAGTGGTGATAGTGGTGGTGTTACTGGTGTTAGTGATGGTGGTGTTGGTGTTGGTGGTATTAGTGATGGTGGTGTAAGTGAGGTGATCGGATGCCATGGTGATCCCCATCTTTAAGAAGGGAGAACGCACAGACTGTAACAACTACAGGGGCATCTCACTCAGTGTGCCGGGAAAGGTCCTGGCAAGGATTATTCAACACTGCCTTACCAGGCATGCTGAGGAGAGGCTTGCGGAGCCCCAATGTGGTTTCAGGAAAGGGCGGTCCTGCACAGATGCCATTTTTTCTGTCCGTTTGCTAAAGCAGAGGTGTAGGGAATTCCAACAAGACCTTCATCTCTGCTTTATTGACCTGGTAAAGGCCTATGACACCATCAGTAGGCCTGGGCTCTGGGTTCTTCGTGCTTTCGGAGTCCCTGACCCGCTGCTCACGATCTTTAAGGACCTTCATTATGGTTAGCGGACCCGGGTAAAACTACATGGCCGGGAGTCGGAGCCATTCTCTGTTCACCTTGGGGTGCGACAGGGATGTCCTCTGGCTGCAACATTATTTAACATCTATTTCAACCACGTAGTTCGTGAAGCCTTCAGTAGCAGTACCGGAGGAATTTCCATCTGGTACAGATACAGTGGGAGGCTGATCAATGCCCGGATGCCGTCAAGGGATGGCTCCCTATTGGTCAACCACGTTATGTATGCCAATGACCTGATAATTGCGGCTCACTCAGAGGAGGAGTTGGAGGCGCTTCTGCTAAAACTGGAGTGTGCCACTAAGAGGTGGGGCCTTACCATCAGCCCCACCAAAACGAAGCACCTGTCTGGGTATTTTGTACCATCGAGCACTCCACCCCCACAACTCCCAATCGGTGATGGGGCAGTTGTGGAGAGAGTGGAAAGTTTCCCATACCTGGGCAGTGTGCTCATGACCGTCTCCGGTTTAACAGCAGAGGTTTCACTCCGAATCAGTCGAGCGGCATTATCTTTTCAGCAGTTGCGTAACGCTGTGTGGAAGCTACCTGGTCTGTCGCTCCACACGAAGCTTCGGGTCTTCTCAGCCGCAGTCATTCCCTCCCTTCTCTACGCTTGTGAAACGTGGACCCCCCTAATGGAACATCTTTGCCAGTTAGAAACGTTGAGGCTGGCCTGCCTCCGATCAATCCTGGGTTTACCCATGCTGGATTGTGTGAGGAGCTCACAAATCCTCGAAAGATCTGGACAAAGCCCCATCAGTGAGCTCCTCCAGTAGGCAAGGCTGCGTTGGCTGGGCCATGTAGCCCGCATGCCCAATCACCGCATGCGCAAGCAGCTTTTATTCGGCCGGATCGAGGGGGCTGAACGGACGCGGCACGGGCTAGAGAAGAGATGGAGTGATGTGGTACAGCAGGATGTGGAGCTGAGTGGACTTGCCGATAACTGGTACCAGCTGTGTCAAGATCGGCCTCTGTGGAAGAGGCTCGTGAAGGACGCTACTGGGCAGTTGGAGGGAGTCGCCCTCCAACAACAACGGAGAGTGCAGGAACGACGCTCACAACAACGAGCAGAGCGCCGGATGGCTAAAGCACAGCAACTTGGCACAGTAAGGGGCACAGGTGGTGCATCAGTCAGTCATCTCAGTCAGTCGACCTGTGGCACCTGGGTCTGCCCTGTGACCTCCTGCCAGCGGGCGGGCGTTCGACACTTCACGTGGCCTCAAGGTGCACATGGTCTGACACAAGCGTCGTGGTGACATCACCGCCACTTAGCGGCGAATGGCGGTTGTTGTTGTTGTTGGTGTTAGTGATGGTGTAATTTTTGTTGCTGGTCTTAGTCGTGGTGGTGTTAGTGATGGTGGTATTATTGGTGCTGGTAGTGGTGTTCGTGGTGGTCTTAGTGGTGGTGTTAGTGGTGGTGGTATTATTGGTGGTGGTGTTAGTAGTGGTGTTAGTGATGGTGTTAGTGGGGTAGTGTAGCGGTTAGCGCGCTGCGCTAAGAACCTGGCGACCTGGGTTTGATTCCCGCTCACGGCCAACATTGGTGACGATTATCTGAACTGGTCCTGGGCCTCACCCTAGATCGACTCAGCCTTAAATGAGTACCTGGTGCGAGGTGCAAACATTGCCACTGGGGAGACAAAGGCGGCCGGGCGTGGTGTTGGCCACCCACCCCCTCGTGTGCCGTGCCGGCCTTCATAGGTGCTCGCGGACAGCACTTGCCCCAACAGTCTGTTAAGGCTATACGGGGGATCTTTGTCTTTGTTCTTGGTGTTAATTGTGGTGTTAGTAGTGGTGTTCGTAGTAGTGGTGTTCGTAGTGGTGGTGTTCGTAGTGGTGGTGTTCGTAGTGGTGGTGTTGATGGTGTTAGGAGTAGTGTTAGTAGTGGTGTCCGAACAGAGGAGCAACGCTCACGACAACAACCTTTGAGCCGGGCATCTAAAATGCAGCAAGTTGGCACAGTCATCTCAGTCAGACAACTCATGGCACCTGGGTCTGACCTGTGACCGCCTGTCAGTGAGCCTTCGGCACTTCACGTGGTCTCAAAGTGCACCTGGCCTGGCACAGGCGCCGTGGTCACATCACCGCTACTTAGTGGCGAATGTCAGTTGTTGTTTTTTGTGTTTTTCGTATTGTGGGTGACTGGTGAGGATGTGAGTCCGTGTTGATGATGAGAGTCCGCATTGTGACGTGACGTGCGTTTAGACGTGGGTGTGTCACGCCCCTTCAACTCTGCGTGTCCCTCACCTCTGTCTCCCGCTCTCCACGCAGAGACCCGGACCGCGCGAGAGACACCGTGAGCTCTGAGCACCCTCGTCTGCAAGTTGCTACTATGGAGGTACATGTGGCTCCTTGACTCGTGTGGTGAAGTATGGGTGGACGTGTGTTCTCCCCTCTGCGTATGCCTACCTGTCACCTGTATACCTGGGTGTGCTTCTCCTTGCCCGCCTAAGTGTGTGCGCGTCTATCAGAGTGTCTCTCTGAGATCCTGTTGGTGTACGTGCCCGTCTACGCGTGAGCATCTACAGCGCTGTTATCTATCCACTGATGGATGAACGCCTCCCTCCCTGAGACCCTACTACCCCTCACATCCTGTGATGGAATAATCTGCCAAGCGCCGATTTCGTCGCACCATCTCTCTGGCGGCTCTCCTCTCTGATGTGTTCTGTTCCTTGGTTGTCGCTCCGTTATTATTCTTGACCGTGAGCCATTGTTGTCCCTACTAGCCATGGCTCGTCCGGCCCGAGTCCCACTCACTCCTCTTAACAGTTTGAACGATCCCATTGACCTGCCTGTGACCTCGAAATCCACACGTCTTTCATTGTAAATCCAAGCATGGCAACTGATATTGGCCAAATATCCCAACGCTGAGAACTGGCAACATCTCGGCAGGACTCTCCTGAATGTGGAGCCCAGGATGTCAGAGATGCTGGCTCAGTGCTCGCCCACTGCACTTGCTCCAACATCTTAATCAAGCCCATGTGGTGGACCTTCCTCTTTGTGTGTGTAGATCAGCCGAGCTGGAGAGGCTCGGAGTAACGGCGAGTCTTGCACCACGTGGAGTGCGTTGTCCTCAGCGCGCACCGGCTCCATCCGCAGCAAATCGCCACAAGGTAAGAACAGAAATGAGTGACGTAAAGATGGCCACGCTGAATGGTGGGACATCACGATGGTCATGTTTCAAGGGGGACGTCACAGTGACCATGATGCATGGGGGGACTTCATGGTGGCCATGTTGCATGGGTGATGTACCGTTCGACTTTTGCCGTTCTCTGGTCTAACACCGACGAGACAAGGTCATAAAGAAGGCTGTCTCTGGTGCAGGCCAGTCAGTTTCAAAGACAATGCCCATATATTATCAGAGCATGTTTGTTTGCATATTTTTCCACAAGTACGTGTGGTAAATGCAGACTTGATGCCTTGCAAAAGGTAGCTATTTGGTGTTTGAACATATTAACACCTGTTTTTGTGCCAGAAAGGGTAAAAGCTATTCTTATTTCATAAAATCCTTCATGGCATATCTGTGTTATATTTATCTAATTCATTAACCCTGTTGTCAAACCCAAGCAACCTAAGATGTCCTCAGAGCTACATATAGCTGGACATCAAACAAAGATGGTCACTGCATGGCACGCTTTCAGATGTGCTTCTGCATTCATCTGGAATGCTCTTCCGACATTAGGCAGCCACTAGAGCGATGCACTTTTAAATCAATATTTTTTGCGAACTTGTTAGTTTGTTGCCTTTCCCCCTCACTTCTGATTAGCAGGGCTGCCGAAGCACGGTTTAACATACGGACATAACTGGTATTGGCCAAAACATCCAAATCCCCTGCAAATTCCTCAAATTGGGATCACACAGCAGACGTAATGGCAGCAGAGTCACCCCCATTCTCTGTAAATCATCTGCAGGAACCTCCTGAAAAGGAATCTTGAGACTTTTTGAGGCTGTGCTGCGTAAACGAAAGATCACCGACAGCTGTCATTCTCTTGCCTGCAGCAATCCTGGCTCTCTTTGGCCCTCAAATGACCCACCGGGAGAAGCTGGAGCTTGTCGCCATACAGAAAGTATGGTACTTTGCGCTCAGCAACAGATTCCGGGGACACAACAACGATGGATACGACAACCACGAACATCATTACATTCCGGTGAGACTCGCCACAAAGCCCCCGCCGTGGGGGCGGTCACAGGGCGTAGCGGTCGCGGGGTTTGTGGCTTCTTGTCATTGCAACTTAAGCACCAACCAACCAGAGAAAGCACACGTGCACTCTTCCACACACTCCACAATCAGAAGTTTATTTCCCAAGTTAAGCCCATTGAGCTAAAGAGCTTTTTTTAGGGTGACTCGGCCAGCAGACATCAGAGCATTCCACAATTACAGATTTAAGAAAACCAAACACTTAAAAAAAGCAATTATTTCGTAAAATAATGCTCACATGTTGTGATTTTCAAAATACAGTCAGTCTAAATTTGTGTAATATTTGTGCAGGTCCACCATGAGCACCTTCACTACCGCTATGAGGTGCTGAAGAGGATTGGGCGCGGAGGTCAAGGCCAGGTGATCCGGTGCCTTGACCACAAGATGAACACCCTGGTGGCCGTGAAGATCTTGGTATCACCATTGAGGTAAGAATTCAGAGCGGTGTCGTCACAAGGATGATGTTGTTACGTCCAGTGCTGTGGGCGGCCGTGTGATGAGGTGGTGACAACTCGTGCCTCACGTACAGAGTCCCCGGTTCGACTCCTGACTCGGGTGCCCTCCTGTGTGGAGTTTTTATGTTCTCCCCCTGTTCTGGATCAGTTCACGCTTACATTACATTAAGTCTTCATTTAACCTAGTAGAGGCATTCCTGAAAAGTGCCACGTTAAGGGAAAGCACATTAAGCAAACATAATATCACCATATATAATGTAACGATAAAGTTTTGCAAGATATAATACACGCACACAGTGATGTGAAGAGACCAATAACCGAGGGCATGCTGTCACGTCACGTGATCATTCTGCATTCTGCCTACTGTGTCATACCGCTCAGCCGTGCAATTTTATAGCGGGCACATTCCACGTTATAATGGGCGCTTTCCTGCATTAGAACAGAAGCATTCCGGATTATAATGGGTGCAGTCCGCGTCATAATGGGAGCCTTCCACGTTATTATGGGCACGTTCCACGCTATAAAAGGCATGTTCCACGCTGTAATGGAGTTGTCCCATGTCATAACGGGTGTGTTCCGTGTTATAACGTGTGCGTTCTGCGTTATAGCAGCTACATCATGGGATCTCCTTTGCCAGTACCAAAATATACTCCCAAAGGATTTCCCATGATGTAGCCATTCACCCCGAGCTCTCATTACTCTGATAACGCTTGTCTTTGTGCTGTACGCCTTTTGGCGTCCCCTGGTCTAACACCGTTTTTGAGACGATGCTCAAAAGAAAGCTGTTTCTGGTGTGGACCAATCAGTTTCAAAGACAATGCATATATTATCAGAGTATGTTTTTTGTTTGCATTCTGACCACAAGTATTGTGGTTAATGCAGACAGAATTCCTTGTAAAAGGTTTCAGTTTGGTATTTTAACATCTTAACACCTGTTTTCTTGCTAGAAAAAAGGAGAAAATATATTGTGATATTTTGGTACTGGCAAAGGAGGTCCCATGATATTCCACGTTATAATGCCTTGCTCTGTGAGAGCCACATTCAGTCATGACTCAGCTGTGGCTCAGTCTCTAAAACTCAGGCTCAGCTCTAGCTCAGCCGTGGTTTGGCCCAGGCTTGAGCCGCTCAGCTACTCTTAAAGATACATGAGTGGCTCAGCCGTGGCTTGGCTCAGCTCCTGGGAATCCTGAGTGTGGCTGGGGCCATGCTCGGAGTCGGCTCAATTCACACATTAGGGAATCACTACGTTCAGGCAGCACCCCAAGCCCCCTTCTATCCCTTGCTTATTTGATCCTCTTCCCGATCCTTTCTGGAACCTTCCATGAGCGCACTACCGGAACTCACAATGCCATTACACCCGGGGAACGAATATTTATTTATTTAATTCTGAATAGAATTTGTTTCTGGTCATTCCTTAAGCAAGTCTAAGTCATGATTCATTTGTGGATTTTCTCTGCACAGCTCCAAGCATGATAAATTTCAGAGAATGGAGCTCCAGATGGCTCTGGAACTTCAGGGCGAGGGCAGTGATGAGGACTACAACGTTGTCAAAGTCCTGAATCATTTTGACTTCAGAGGACACCACTGCATTGTCCTGGAGCTGTTGAAGTACGTACCATGTGTTCCCACCACCCATAGCGTGGTTAACTTCATTAGCTAAACTAAAACTTTTATTTAACAGGTAAAGCCCACTGCCCTATCAGTTATTTTTCACAAGCGGCCTGGCTACAAATGATAGCTAAAAAAAGTGGCTGATGTGGAAATGTATAGCAGCCAAATACTCTAAACATATGTTTCTAAATGTGGAGGGAAAAACCAGAGAACCCGGAGAAAAAGCCACGTGACCAGGGGTAGAACATGCAAACTCAAAATATACATGCGTCACGGTCGGGATCAAAGCCCCGATCTCTTCCACACCAGGGGAGGGTGATAACGTCACACCACCGGGGCTAGATGTTACTTTTGGGATTCCTGTGCCACCCACGCATTGTGATACTGTGGAGCTGTCATGTGTCCCGGGTGCACGAGGCCACGCCTCTTTTCTCAATCAGCCCCGCCCACTTTTATATAGCCACGCCTCCACTCGATCAGCGCAGTGGTGATGCTTGAGCCCCTCGGTGAAAATCCCTGAGTTCGATTCTCAACTCGGACGCCTTTCTCTGTGGAGTTTGTATCTCCTAATGGATAATTCCACCACCCGGAAACAGAGCCAATGAAAGCAAGTGGACAATGGTGCTAACTGATTTGGTTTATCAGCAAACCGATGACCTAAACCCACACTGAGCTATGAATCATATTAGTCGTGAATGTGCAAATAGAATATTAATATTGTCGTTATCAGAATCCACGCAGTATTGCAGGGTATGACACTGACGCTGCTTCGTTGTTGTCATTGTTGCTGCTGCTGCCTCTTTCACAGGGAGAGCCTCTATGATGTGATTATGGAAGCGGGGCTCCGGAAATTGCACATGGGGATGGTGAAAACTTACACCAGGGGCATCCTCAAGTTCCTTTGCCACACCAAGGCCAGGAGCATCATCCATGCAGACATCAAGCCAGTGAGTGGACACAGCAATCAGCGTGACTTTGTTCCGGAGTTGTGTCATTATTGGGGACTCGGTCCATAGAGAAAACTAACCACGTTGGTCACAGGGTCGATGTGTTAGCTCTGTCCGTCTATCTGGAAGGAAGCAGGGTCACGTTACCTCTGGTGATGATCTGGTATGAATTAAACTGTCGTGTAGAGTCGTGTCGCTATTGGGGTACTCACCACAGAGAAAACTAGCAATGTAGATCACAGCGTTGCCCCAAACTTTGGGAAACACAAACCGGAGCCGAAAAGAATGATTTTCAAAACGTGCCAAACACGCGTTTGAACTGACAGCTGCCCGTTGTCAGCTTCCATGCTGTGAATGGAAAACTTCCCAAGACAAACGCGCGGTGGAAAGCGTCACGAAATCCGTGCGCCCTTGAGTGTGGTTTTTGGTCCATAACTCGTTATCGGGCAGCTGTGAGCATCTATGATAAGTTGTCGATAGAGCCGCACCCTTTTACTTATATGGTGCTTCAGAGAGCTTAAATGTGATGAGCCTCGACTAACATCGCTCATCTTGACGCATTTGAAAGGGGCACCCCCAGTGGCAGCTGTCAGAAAACAGCGATTGTTGCACTTGACTCAAGGTTGATGACGGCGCTACGCCTCACCTAGTTCCCCTGTTTAGTTTGTACCGTGGTACGTGATTGATCCACTGCTGGCTGAATGCTATCGGCGTAACCTCCGAGTGTGAATTCCTTCTGCCTTTCTTCCTTTAGGAAAATGTTCTACTCAAGGATACCGTGACCGGCACCGTCAGGGTCACGGACTTTGGCAACAGCTTTTTTGTGAAAAGGCAACGTGAGTAAATTCACCTGGGTGTGAGTTTCTGCGTGTGGGTGTGAGTTTCTGCATGTGGGTGTGTCTGTGTTCAAGTGTGTGTGTGTAAGTCTCTTAGTGTCTGTACATGTGACAGTGTGTGATAACGATGCTGTTCATGACACAGTGAGTATACACACACACGTACATATATATTTGTTGTTGTTGTGCAGCTCTGCATGTGGGTGGGACCCTGCCATACCTCTCTCCGGAGGTATTGCTGGGCTACAGATTAACGTGTGCAGTGGACATGTGGGCACTGGGCTGCACAGTGGCAGAGTTGGCGACCGGCAGGGAATTATTCCATTCGGACAGCCACGACGACCACCTCCCGTGCTGCATGGAGGTATTTCCAACTGGACGTTCACCCGCTCGTGATTCCCCCCTCCTTTCTTGAAGTTGTAGGCTATGGGGGGGTGGGGAGCCAGGAGAGGGGGGGCGATTGGCTACTTGGTGATCTGGCGAATGGCAGCCATCGTATGTTGTATGTGTGTACACGTGTGTGTCTTGTACGTGTTGTGGGAGCAGTGGTGTAGCGGTTAGCGTGCTCAGCTACAAACCCGGTAATGCGAGTTTGATTCCAATTCACGGCCAACATCAGTGAGGATTATCTGAACCGGTACTGGGCATCCCCTAGTATAAATCAGCCTCAAATGAGTACCTGGTGCCGTGTGTACCTGCTTCAATATGGCCAACCATCCCCTCTCTGTGTGTGCCACAGTCCTGGCCCTCAACAGGTGCCGCTACTGTTGCTGCTGATGTTTCTACTCACTACTATAAGCACTTGCCCCTACAGTCTGCTGCGGCTACACGGGTGACTTTTGCCTTTATCTCAACCATGTGCAGATCCTCGGGTTGCCTCCAAGATGCATGATGGATGCAGCTCCTGACGGAATGCACTACTTTGGTGAGTTGAAGGGTGGGGCGAGCAACCGGCCGGATTCAGTGTTAGGGTGTGGCCTGGAGCTGTTGTAGTTCTTTTTGGGGGGGTGGCCATGGGGGGGGGGGGCCTCTTTGTATTTTCAATTCCTTGGGTGAGTGGGTGGGTAAATGGGCGCGTGGGCAAGTGGGTAGGTGGGCAAAGTGGTGGTTGGTGACTGTGTGTCTCTTCTGCTGTGCATGTCTCCTGCAGATCGTTTGGGCATGATGTTCTCCCCAGTCAAGAGAAGGGTGCCAGGGAGCTTGTCACTTCACGGGGCACTCAAAAGCCACGACCCGGAGTTTGTTGACTTTGTCAGCTCCTGCCTGCAGTAAGAATCATCCCCCACCCCCTCCCCCCTCCCCATGAGGATTTCTCCCACCAAGGTGATCAACGATCGCCCTCCACCGATCACCAGGAAGATGTGGAGCTGAGTTAACCTGCCGATAACCAGTACCACCCTTGTTAAGATCGCCCTCTTTGGAGGTCCGTTAAAGATGATCCTCGGCAGTGCAAGGCTCAGGACATTTTTAGAGTACCGCGTATTGAAGGATTGCCGCTGCTACCAAGACTACCGCTGATGCCGTGCGATCCTGGACCTCGTGGGAGAAAGGGAAGGAACGTCAATCCTCTCACCACGCCTCTCTCACCACGTGCGCTGCGTGTGACCCCCGTGCGTCTCTCAACAGATGGGATCCGGATTGTCGCATGACGCCAGCGCAGGCGCTGGGTCACAGCTGGCTCCGGACGGTGGCCACCAGCACCACCAGCAACGCCACCGCCACCACCATTGCTGCTCCTGGCAGTGTACAGTGTTTTGGAGCTGCTGAGCGACGGTAAGCCATGAGCTGCTTGTCCAATGTTCAAGGCAGTCCATAGGGAGGTGTGGGGCCCGGGGCAAGTCACAATTAAATCGGAAGTATTACCAACAATACAGGGTTTTTTTTCAGTTAGATCGCATAGATATACATGTGTTGTTAAACTCACCACCACCCAACACAGCCAATTAGTAAGGTGTATCATGTAAACAAAATGTGCCAATTAGTTACTAGATCAGCACACCAGTGTGTTGGAAAGTAAACCCACCACATTTACTATTCGAGTACGACATTTTGCCGGGGATTGCAACCAGCCTCATAAGGTGACGGCCAGAATTGTGGAGAAATATTCCTGTTTCGGTCTTAAATAGTGATAAATGTGAATGTGATGTCATCATTTGTGAGCCAATCTGGTGCGAAAGCCTACGTGTTAAAAAGACATTTTACGTCTGACACCGTGACATCGAAGCACAGGGCCGCCAAAAGCACGGTGCCCGGGGCGGTTTCCCCAGTACACCGTACCCGGGGAACGGCTCTGCTCCTGTTAATGTATTTATATTTATTACTACTACCCTTATTTAGCCAGCATGAGCCTCACTCAGTCTCAAGACTCTTTTTCAGTAGAGTCCTGCCAAGTTGTTTGCAGTACAGAACACATTTGCTTTTGCTACTGCTGCTATGCGATCCCGATTGAATGATTTGGAGGTTCAATTTCTAACACTGACGAGGATGTCCATCCAAAACTGGTTGCGTGGCATGTGTCAGGGTTCAGTTACGTGGAGGAAAATGCCAAACCCAAAGGAATGAAAGTTACATTTTAATGTACAATTTTATTGAGGGACTGTGTGTTGTCTTGGTGGGGTCTGGGGCTGTTTATGTTGATGTTTTGCTGCCTTGCTCAAATTTACAGTTAGTGTTGAAAACTGGCAGGATTTTATGTACTTTGTGCTTATGTGCTCAATTTTTTGTGACTTGCTTACATTTTTACACGTTGCACTCCTTTTGTTTGTTGTTGTAACTTGCTTACCCTGTGCCTCGACTGCATATCTGTGAAGGAAGAGCTTCATAGCTCATCGGATTCCTCTTCATCCAGTCTAAATAATGTATTCTGATTTGGAAACCAATGCAGGACAAAACGGGGGGGGGGGGGGGAGGGGTAGAACACACTCCACATTCCACACGGAGAAGTGGCCCAAGTATGGGAATCAAACCCAGGTCCTTCTTTGACTGAGTTCCAGCCCTGCCACCCGCAAACGAACACATGTACAGTTCAAACCCCACGTGTACATTCGGTTATATACGGATGTATTTTTATAATTGGTTCCTGGGTGAGGACAAATAATGAGGCAGCCATATCTTTGCCATGTAGCCCTTCATCCAGTGTGATATCGCAAGACTAATGCCCATTTTGTAACCAGACCCACGATGGGCATGGTATGCTGCATTATTGCAGCATCGTTATTAGCCTAGTTAATCTATCTCTGCACACAGTCCGTACGCGGACGATGGGGGGGGGGGGGGGACGGACTGTGATCTCTGCTGTAGCAGGAAGTTGGAACGGTGTCGTGCACATCTCTTCACAGAGCGGAGCCAGCGCTGCCCCCATCCTCCGCGCTTGCCCTGGCCTCTAAAGGGAAGCTGACGGTTGTGGTGGAAGAGGAGACCCTGGTGGAGGAGCTGGTGGTGCAGGATGAGGAGACCCTGCTGGAGGAGCTGGTGGTGCAGGAGGAGACCCTGGTGGAGGAGCTGGTGGTGCAGGAGGAGACCCGGGTGGAGGAGCTGGTGGTGCAGGAGGAGGAGACCCGGGTGGAGGAGCTGGTGGTGCAGGAGGAGGAGACCCGGGTGGAGGAGCTGGTGGTGCAGGACGAAGAGGAGATGGGGGGGGAGACAGAGGAGTTGGAGACGAAGAAGGAGCAGGAGGAGGAGATGGTGGTGCAGGAGATGGTGGTGGAGGAGAAGGAGATGACAAGGAAAGAGGATCAGGCGATGGTGATGCAGGAGGAGAAGAGGAAGCGAGGGGGCCTGGCCCGCATAGGGAGAACCATCCGTTCACTCCTCCGACGCACGCTGCTGTGTGGTGGCCGGTCCACCACACAGTAGAGGTGGTGGTTATGGACAGTTGTGCACCACGACCACTATCACCACACCCACCACATGCACACTCCACACATACACCCCCCTGTGATACCCACCACCCACCACACACATCCTGCACCCACCCACCCCGTGACACCCACCACACACTACACAAAGAGCTAGGCGTTTAGAGGGTTAGGGGTTTATAAAGTTATGGGTTTAGAGGTTTTGGGGTATTTTGGGGATAAGGGGTTTATATGTTTAGGTATTTCGAGGGTTATAGGGTTTAGGGGTTGAGAGTGTTAGCGGTTTAGGGGATTCTAGAGTTAGGGGTTTAGAGGGTTAGGGTTTTAAGGGTAAAGGGGTTTAAAGGGTTAGGTGTTTAGAGGATTAGGCTATTAGGCGTATAGGGGTTTAAAGAGTTAGGGGTTTAGGGGTTCAGAGGGTTATGGTTTTAAGGGTAGAGGGGTTAAGAGGGTTAGGGATTTAGAGGGTTTTGAATTTAACGATTTTGTGTTTAAGGGTTTAGGTTAGGGGTTCAGTGGGTTAGAGGTTTGGGGGTTTATGGGTTAGGATTTTAGAGGGTGATGGGTTTAGACCGTTATGGTTTTAAGGGTAAAGGGGTTTTGAGGGTTGAGTTTTAGAGGGTTACAGTTTAGAAGGTTGTGGTTTTAGAGGGTTCTCGGTTTAGAGAATTAGGTGTTTAGAGGGTTTATGGGGTTTAATTGTTAAAGGGTTAGTGGTTTAGAGGGTTAGGAGTTTATAAGGTTATGGACTTAGGGGTTTAGAGGTTTTGGGGCTTTTAGGGGGTAAGCAGTTTAGAGGTTTGGGGGGTTTTAAGGGTTATGATGTTTAGGGGTTGAGCGTATTAGGGGTTTTGAGGGTTAGGGTTTTAGTGGGTTAAGGGTGTAGAGGGTTAGGGGATTAGAGGGTGAGGGGTTTAGAGGGTTGGGGTTTTCGTGGTATTTGGGTCAGGATTTCAAAGGGTGAGGAGTTTAGACAGATAGGGTTTTAAGGGTGAAGAGGCTGAGGTTTTTATTTGGTAGAGTTTAGAAGGTTATGGGTTTAGAGGGTTAAGGGTTTAGAGTTACTGTCGGTGTTTAGAGGTTTAGGGGGTTTATGGGTTTTGATTGCTCGGTGTTTTGGTTTACAAGGTTACGAGTTTTAGAAGGTTTTGGGTTTAGAGGTTTCGGTGTTTCGGGGATTAGAGGTTTATAAGGTGAGGGGTTTAAAGGGTTATGGTTTTACAGGTTTAGGGGTTTAGACAGTTTGGGGTTTAAGGGTTTAGAACAGGGGTGGGCAAATTTTTTGACTCACGGGCCACAATGGGTTCTAAAATTTGACAGAGGGGCCGGGCCAGGAACAGATGGATGGAGTGTTTGTGTGAACTAATATAAATGTCGTGTAAAAATAATAACATGAAAGGATTTGGCCTTTAACAGGTAGCAAAGCATTTATTTGCAAGGCAATTTAACAAATTGCACGAACATGAACAATACAAAAACATGTCGTAACTCCCGGTCAAAGTGCGCCATCTAAATGGGGAAATGGGGGCATTACAGGAGAAAGGTAAAATTTAATTTAATAATAATAATATTTGTATAAGTTCGGCGGGCCGGATTAAAAAGCCCAACGGGCCGTATACGGCCCGGGGGCCGTACTTTGCCCATGTCTGGTTTAGAAGGTTAAGGGTTTAGACAGTTAAGAGTTTTTGGGGTTTATGGGTTAGGGTTCTAAAGGGTGAGGTGTTTAGACGGTTGGAGTCTTCAGGGTAAAGTCCTTTAGAGGATTTGGTGTTTAGAGGGTTAGAGTTTAGAACGTTTTGAGTTTAGAGGGTTTAGAGAGTTACGTGTTTAGAGGTTTATGGGTTTCGATTGTTAGAGGTTGAATGGTTTAGATGGTTAGGAGTTGAGGAGGTTATAAGGGTATGTGTTTAGGGGTTTAGAGGTATAGGGGTTTCAAGGGTTAGGGATTTAGAGTGTTAGGGGTTTAGTGGTTTGAGAGTTGAGGGTTTAACACCTAGACTTTCACAACTAATATTGGGTTAGTCTCCAACACTAAATGGTACTTTTTGTTGATGTGACAAATTTTCCTAATTGGCTGTGTCGGGTGGTGGCTGGTTTAACGACACATTTATAGTTACACAATCTAACCCCAAAAAAACATTTATGGGTTTAGAGGGTTTAGTGGGTTATGTGTTTAGAGGGTTAGCATTTTAGGGGTATAGGTGTTTTAAGGGTTAGGCATCTAGAGGGTTAGTTCTTTAGAGGGTTGGGGTTTAAATGTGTTGGGATTAGATTAGGGATTTAGATTTTTAGAACGTTAGGGTTTTGAGGGTTTGGGTTTTAGAAGTTGAGGATTTAGAAGGTTGTGAATTCAGAGGGTTAGGGGTCTAGAGGGTTAGTTCATTAGAGGGTTGTGGTTTAGATTGGTTGGTATTTAGAATATTAGGGATTTAGGGTTTTAGAAGGATCGAGTTTCAAGGTTTAGAGGGTTAGGGATTCAGAGGGTTGAGGGTTTGGTTTTTAATGGCTTCGAAGGTTAGGGTTAAAAGACTAAGGGGTTTGGAGAGTGAGGGGTTTTTGGTGGGTTAGGGTTTTAAGGGTAAAGTTTTTGAGAGGGTTAGCAGTTTAGATGGTTATGGGTTTAAATGGTTAGGGATTTAGATAGTTACGGGGTTTAGAGGTTTAGAGGGTTTTATTTGTTCGAGGTTTAGTGGTTAAGGTCTCTGTGCGAGTCCAACAGGTTTATTTTAGTCTATGGTAAGATAAAAACAGTTCAGTTTAATTTGTATATATTCAAACAATTTGTTTACCTTTCCTGTCGTGTTTTTGTATTGTATTTTTGTTATGTTCTGACCCGCCCGATTGGACGTCTGTGAAAACAGATCGTCATAGCTCATCAGATTCATCCAGTATAAATAAATATTCAGATTAAAATTCTATTGACCTCTGTGCGAATCTATGGATTTCTGTGTGAGTTTTTGGGTCTCTTGAGTGTATGGATCTCTGTGTGAGGCTATTGGTCTATGTGCATGTCAAAAGGACTCTGTGTGAGTCTATGGGGTTGCTGTGTGAGTCTGATTGTCTGTAGGAATGCATGGGTCTCTCTTGGAGTCTATGGGTTTCTGGGTATGGTTGTTTGTGCGAGTTTTACATGCACAAATGGAACTTAAAAAGGCCATTGAGGGTTGCAGAATCCAAATTGAATATTAAGTTCCCCGCAATGCAAGCCAGCTCCCTAGTCGTGTCATCAAACAGCCCCTGTAATTCTTTATAATAAAAGAATTACTCCAAGAAATCCACACTGAGTCACAGTAGGGTCCTGAATTGGGGTTTTATTTTATAATCTTTGGTTTTATTCGGTTAAGTCACGTAGGTAAAAAAGTAAACTAAAATTAAATAAAAGAAAAAAATAAAACACGACGTTTCGAAGGCAACACAAGCTTCCGTCTTCAGGTGGAAACAGTCACAGCAAAAAATCGCTGCACCAAGTGGCGAGGCTCTGGAAACCTCTGGCTTAAATACAGGTTAAGGGAGGGGGCGGGAGGAGCCATGTAGGGGGACCTTGGTGGGGTGAGGGGCTGAGTTAATCCGTCTTTTGTTGTGTAGAGGGTGTGGGGGGTGGGTCACTGTGTGTGTGCAATAGAAACGGAAAAAAAATAGAAAAATTAAAGATCGGCAAGAATGTGCTGTCAGGGGGAAGTAGAAAAAAGGGAAATAGAAAGTTCGGAAGGAATATGCTTGGTATACCACTACTTGAAATTGCTGTTAGAAATTAGTTGACGTTTGGTATGATTTAAAACGTCCTTCCAGTGGTTGCTTAATTTGAAACTATCCTCTCGGTTGAAGGTATGCCTGTATTTGTATATCTGAATGGCTTGGTGAACACATCTCTGGTGATAACCTATAGGTTTACAGAGAACCTTGGTATCGGAGAAGACAATCTCATGATCACCCATAGCGTTGTGACAATGATCAGCCACAGCAGAAGAATTCGTTCTGCCGTGTTTCAAATCTCATTTGTGCTCGCGAATTCGGTCAGAGACATGTCGCTTTGTCTCCCCGATATAGCAATCACCACAGGTACAACTCAATTTGTAAACCCCGGGGTACTGTAAGTCAGGAATGACATCCTTCACGGATGGGATCAGATCACGAATTTTGTGTACTGTATTGAACCGGACCTGGATCTTGTGTTTGTTTAGAATTTTGGAAATCTTTTTAGTAACGCCTGCTATATATGGTAGTGTGATGGTTTTGACCAGAGTATCAAGTGGTTGTTTCTGTATGGAGGGAGAAACAGCTTGGCGGATGGTACGGTCAGAGTATCCATTCCTTTTGAGGGCCAGGTGCACATGTTTTAATTCACTGGTCAGGTGGTGTTGGTCCGAAATGCAATTAACCCAATGGTATAAAGTTTTGATGAGATAATTCTTTTGGTCTGGGTGGTGGTGGGAATCAGGTTTCAAGTAGGAATCTGTGTGGGTGGGTTTCCTGTAGACAGAATGCCCCAATGAGCCATCAGATCTCCTCTGAAACAGAACATCTAAGAATGGTAGCTTGCCATCTTTTTCCACGTCCATGGTGAATTTGATGGCGGGATGTCTGGAATTGATGTGGTGTAGGAAAAGGTTCAAAGCTGGGAGGCTATGTGGCCAAATGACGAAAGTGTCATCCACATATCTCTTCCCCTGGGAAGGTCTGAGGGTGGAAGTCTGGATGGCATCTGATTCAAATTTCTCCATGAAAATATTGGCTATCACTGGTGACAAGGGGGAACCCATGGGGGTACCCTCATTTTGTTTGTAGAAGGAGCCATTCCAAGTAAAGTAGGTATTGTTGAGGCAGTGCCTAACCAGTACAGGTGTATCGGCATCTAGTCCATGTTGGACCAAATTTTCAATTATTTCAATGGAATCAGGTACTGGGACCTTGGTGAACAAAGAGACCACATCGAAGCTGACAAGGATATCGTCAGGGGACAGTACAACGTCTTTGACCATAGAGACCAATTGGGCTGAGTTAAGTACTGCTGAGGCGGTCTTGCCAGTGAAAGGCAGCAAGGAATATGACAGAAAACGGGCTAGTCTATAGGTAGGGGAGTTGATCATGGATATGATGGGTCGTAGTGGGGTGCCTTCTTTATGGATCTTGGGAAGACCATATAATCTAGGGAGTCTTGCAGCAGAAGGTTTTAGGGAGGGACGTTTAGTTGGGTCGATTAGGGAGGTCGAACTTGTGATGATCTTGTTGGTTTTTATCGCTAGGCTATTGATAGGGTCATTTTTAATTTTTGAGTAACTTCCATCATTGAGCAGATTCTGGATTTTGTTGTTGTATGAGTCTTTATCCATGATTACAGTAGCGTTGCTTTTATCGGCTGAGAGGATGACTATATCACTTCTGTTTTTTTAAATTCGCGAGTTCAGAGCGTTCATTTTTGCTGATGTTACTAATGGGTTTCTTAGCATTCTTAAGAATCGGGGCTATTTCAGCTCTCGCAACGTCTGCTTGGATGTGTCCCACGCCTTTGAGGGTTACATCGACCTGAGAGATGATATCATCTACTGGTATGTGTTTTGGGGTGACAGCAAAATTCAGTCCCCTAGCCAGTACTGTTTTCAGATTGTCCGAAATCGGCGTGCTACTCTGATTAATGACGATTTTGTTGACGTCGAGTTTTGTTATATGTGGAACTGGGTTTTTCTTTAATAGCTGGTTGAATTTAGAAATCAGGTTAGCTTTACATTTGACTGACAGTGAATCAGCAGAAGAAGCAGTCATGTTGTCTATGTGATTCCAATCCGCACCAACCGGTATGTGCACCCGCATGTACACCACCTCTACACCGTTCATCATGCTAAGTCGGCCAATCAAATGCTATTTTTTATGCTAATTCCTTTGTCAAGGCACCTTGTTTCCTCGCACACAGCTTAACGGTCGCGGTCTGAGCGTGGCTGTGTTTCACTCCAGCGCTGTCCTCGAGACAGCCTGGTTCCTTCACCTGATGAAGGCCGCTTGTGTTGTGGCCGAAACGTCGTGATTTTTGTTGTTTTATTATTTACCTACGTGACTTTACCGAATAGAACCAAAGAGTATGGATCCTTGCAGTCACGAAAGCTTTAAATCTAGAATTGATAACCTCTACGGGGAGGGCCTTCACCTATCTGTTAGAGCTTTAAACAGACAACGGGACAAGAAGTCACAGCTCATCGAGACTCTGACCTTCCTCAAAAGATGCCGCGATCACAAGGTAATACCCATCGCTTTCACACTCATTTCTTCTGCTGTATCTTCTCCAAATTCTAAACAGATTCTGTTTAAGGCCAGCCTATCTTAAATCTCAGAGAGGATAAGGCTACTCCGATTTGAACTCGATACTTTAGACAGGATTCTCCTACAAGCTCATTTAATGTTAACACAAAAAATGTCACCTTCTGATTGGAATCACATAGACAACATGACTGCTTCTTCTGCTGATTCACTGTCAGACAAATGTAAAGCTAACCTAATTTCTTTCTGATTGAGAGGGGGTCAAATATATAACATTTTTGACATGCGTTTTTTCTGGATTTTGTTGTTGTTATTCTGTCTCTCACTGTTCAAATAAACCTACCATTAAAATTATAGACTGATAATTTCTTTACCAGTGGGCAAACGTACAAAATCAGCAGGGGATCAAATACTTTTTTCCCTCACTGTATATATAAATAAATAGTGCATATTTAGTGTATTATTGAGTGCATGTTTACGTGCTCTAACCCAAAAATCTCGATTATGGACTCAAACAACCGCTGGGAGACTTCTCACTCAGACCCGTAGCAAGACGATATCGCCCCAATATTCAAATTGTTCAAATATCCCCCGACTGAGTCCAGGATCAATTTAAAGATCATACTCAAACAAAATATGCAGCAATTATCAAGAAAGTGAAAATAGTAAGACGACCCAGATTCCGAAAGATCAGACATGAGACCGATATCATAAGGGCCTGCATAAAGACCACAGATGCATCCACCGAGACCAGAGGACGCCGGCCTCATCCTTGGAGTGGGCCCGTGGTTGTGATCGACAATGGACTCAGAGATTCCTCTGTCCAAACCACTGGGGACTTCACCAAGAAGACAGACACATCCAAGGTCAGCATTGAGACCAGAGATGCATCCACCGACACGAGACGACGCCGGCCTTATCCTTGGAGAGGGCCCGTGGTTGTGATCGACAATGGACTCAGAGATTCCTCGATCCAGACCAGCGGGGACTTCACCAAGAAGACGGACACATCCAAGGTCAGCATTGAGACTAGAGATGCATCCACCGAGACCAGAGGACGCCGGCCTTATCCTTGGAGTGGGCCGGTGGTTGTGATCGACAATGGACTCAGAGATTCCTCTGTCCAGACCACTGGGGACTTCACCAAGAAGACAGACACATCCAAGGTCAGCATTGAGACTAGAGATGCATCCACCGAGACCAGAGGACGCCGGCCTTATCCTTGGAGTGGGCCCGTGGTTGTGAATTCACCAAGAAGACAGACACATCCAAGGTCAGCATTGAGACCAGAGATGCATCCACCAAGACCAGAGGACGCCGGCCTTATCCTTGGAGTGGGCTCGTGGTTGTGATCGACAATGGACTCAGAGATTCCTCTGTCCAGACCACCGGGGACTTCACCAAGAAGACGGCGGACACATCCAAGGTCAGCATTGAGACTAGAGATGCATCCACCGAGACCAGAGGACGCCGGCCTTATCCTTGGAGTGGGCCCGTGGTTGTGATCGACAATGGACTCAGAGATTCCTCTGTCCAGACCACCGGGGAATTCACCAAGAAGACAGACACATCCAAGGTCAGCATTGAGACTAGAGATAAATCCACCGAGACCAGAGGACGCCGGCCTTATCCTTGGAGTGGGCCCGTGGTTGTGATCGACAATGGACTCAGAGATTCCTCTGTCCAGACCTCCGGGGAATTCACCAAGAAGACAGACACATCGAAGGTCAGCATTGAGACCACAGATGCATCCACCGAGACCAGAGGACGCCGGCCTCATCCTTGGAGTGGGCCCGTGGTTGTGATCGACAATGGACTCAGAGATTCCTCTGTCCAAACCTCCGGGGAATTCACCAAGAAGACAGACACATCGAAGGTCAGCATTGAGACCACAGATGCATCCACCGAGACCAGAGGACGCCGGCCTCATCCTTGGAGTGGGCCCGTGGTTGTAATCGACAATGGACTCAGAGATTCCTCTGTCCAGACCACCGGGGAATTCACCAAGAAGACAGACACATCCAAGGTCAGCATTGAGACCAGAGATGCATCCACCGAGACCAGAGGATGCCGGCTTTATCCTTGGAGTGGGCCCGTGGTTGTGATCGACAATGGACTCAGAGATTCCTCTGTCCAGACCAGCGGGGACTTCACCAAGAAGACGGACACATCCAAGGTCAGCATTGAGACTAGAGATGCATCCACCGAGACCAGAGGACGCCGGCCTTATCCTTGGAGTGGGCCCGTGGTTGTGATCGACAATGGACTCAGAGATTCCTCTGTCCAGACCACCGGGGAATTCACCAAGAAGACAGACACATCAAAGGTCAGCATTGAGACTAGAGGTGCATCCACCGAGACCAGAGGACGCCGGCCTTATCCTTGGAGTGGGCCCGTGGTTGTGATCGACAATAGACTCAGAGATTCCTCTGTCCAGACCACCGGGGAATTCACCAAGAAGACAGACACATCAAAGGTCAGCATTGAGACCAGAGATGCATCCACCGAGACCAGAGGACGCCGGCCTTATCCTTGGAGTGGGCCAGTGGTTGTGGCAGAAGGTCACGGGACAGACCCAGGTGCCATGGGTTGACTGACTGATATGTAAGTCTCACACATGCACACAGGCATGCATATGCAAACTCGCATACACGGAGGTTTACACTTTAAATACTATGTATGCCACCCACCAGGATTTCTCCTTACATGTTATGTTGTTTTCAATTACCATTGTACCGAAATTCAAACATAAAAACATATTTCCCGAATTCTTCCTGTCTTTTTGGTAATTGGTCAGAGTTTCGTTTCTTGATTTAATACTTGTTTCGTCTTTCAATCGAGACAAAGAATCTGTGCGAACATCTCACAATGCAGTGCACCCCATTGTATCAGAAAGAGGCTACAGTGAGCAAGAAAAAAAAAACATTGTCTCTATGGAATCCATCTTTCCTCAGCAAAATCCAAATCAACCAACACAACATGGTCAGCAGTTAATTATTGTGCTGCATGTACGTGAATCATGCATACAAACTGACAGATTCATTGACACACACACACCCACAGGGGAAATACACCGCGTGAAATATTTTCTCCAAAGTTATTTGACTGAACTTCAGGATCCACATCAATTTAAAGCTTCCGTAACTGCAAGTATTCGTCTTCTTTGGTTCTTTCGGTAAAGTTACGTAGAATGAGAAAAAAATAATTCATGAGGCCATTCACATATACAAGCACAGAGACCATTTCAACCGAGAAGATGGATTCTGGCTTAGTAACCATTGGAAAGATGTTTTAAACCATTTCCATTCTTAATTAATTGTATTTTACGATGACCTTCAGACCGCAGCTCTTTCGCTGGCATTGACTCTTAATACCTCTCACACCACGGTTAATGGTATGGTTTACAACATGGAGTATTACAGCGCCTTGCAGCTCTCTCTCTCCCCCTCCTCTGTTCCTACCATGGATGAACTCGTCCGTCTGAACGGAACCCGTAGCTATCCGTGTTGCTAAAGTTGAGGGTAAGAATCCACCCATTTTTCGCCATATAGCATTGTGATATATAACGACTTATTATTGGTAGCTTAGCTGATTGGAGAATATAGAGTTTATTGATAACATTGAGGTAATTTATATTTTAGTATTTTTTATTGGTTCTATATATAGTATTCATTATATATTGTATTGTATACCCAGTTACTGTGAATAGCTCAGATGTGTAGGCCTTAACTTCAACAATGCTAAATTCGCCTAGTTATTTCAATGCTAAATTCTCCTGTTTGATTTGTACTAGGTGCCTCGGTGAATGTATATGCTCTGACTTTAACATAGCTATTTCTGTGACCAGTTACAAGCTAATCACTCAGCTATTTCAATGCTAAATTCTATACTAATTCCTTTGTCAAGGAGTGCCTCTGCGGATGTGTATACTTTAACTTAGCTATTTCAATGCTAAATTCTATGCTAATTCCTTTGTCAAGAGGTGCCTTTGCGGATGTGTATGCTTTAACTTTAACATAGCCTTTTCTGTGACCAGTCACAAGCTAATCACTCAGCCATTTCAATGCTAAATTATATGCTAATTCCTTTGTCAAGGCGCTTTGTTTCTTCTCACACAGCTTAAAGGTCGTGATCTCAGCGTGGCTTTCTCACTCCAGCGCTGTCCTCCTGACAGTCTCGTCCCCTTCACCTGATGAAGGCCGCTTGTGTTGTGGCCGAAATGTCGTGAGAATATTATTGTGTTATTTTATTTTATCAATTTATTATTTTATTCTCATTCTACGTGACTTTACCGAAAGAACCAAAGAAGATGGATCCACATCAAGTTTAAATTATGCCTAAAGTCAACGTATTATAGATTGTCAAGCGATTTGCCAAGGCTTTTTTATTGCAACCTCACTGAAACAACGTGGTTGTCTCTGATGGTGGCATGCTGATCATGTGGAAACATTTTTTTATAAGCGAATTCACAATTTCAACCTGTAAATTTTTTTGAGATATTATAAAAATGTCATGACAGTTTTAACAAGAGTAAGTCAATTTAAACAGTTACGGACAAGTTTGCCGAAATTCCCACAAGCAATACTCAACATTTTACGTGATAATAATCAACATAAAATGTACACCTGTTATTTTACTATATTATAACATCAAATGATCAGTTTTAATGGTATACAGTCAATTGTAATTGCATTGAAATAATGTTAGAGCGCACCAGCAATGTGACATCACATCACGTGACGTGACAATGACATAACAGTTATGTCACAGACGTTACTGTGCCATCATTGTGACGTCACAATGACGTCACACCGGCCCTCAGGCTATATAAGCTGAAGCACTCTCAAACTGTCAGCAGTGTCGACTCGTCACAGGAAACAAAGCATCTTGCACCAGACCGATTTAATATTGGAGCTTGTGTAAAGAATTTGAAAAAATGGCAACGTTTGGTTTGATTTTTTACATATTTCTCATACTTTTCAACAGTCAGTACCTGGATTGGCTGCAAACCTTTGGCCATATGGCCAGTTCTGCGATAATTGCTATGAGCGAGGCCTCCATCAAAGATGCAACTGTAGTGTTTGAGTTGTTAAAAAAGATATGGAATGGTGTTGGGCATGCAATGGCATATAACGGGATTATGAAAACTGCAAATTTATTGTGGACCATTGTCCATAAAATATCCATAGACATGTCTGCTATTCATGTTATTCTCATCATCTGCCACATGTGGATCATAAAACATCAACAGAGGGCAGTGATGAAAACAAAATATGCAGCAATTATCAAGAAAGTGAAAATAGTAAGACGACCCAGATTCCGAAAGATCAGACATGAGACCGATATCATAAGGGCCGGCATGGAGACCACAGATGCATCCACCGAAACCAGAGGACGCCGGCCTCATCCTTGGAGTGGGCCCGTGGTTGTGATCGACAATGGACTCAGAGATTCCTCTGTCCAAACCACTGGGGACTTCACCAAGAAGACAGACACATCCAAGGTCAGCATTGAGACCAGAGATGCATCCACCGAGACCAGAGGACGCCGGCCTTATCCTTGGAGTGGGCCCGTGGTTGTGATCGACAATGGACTCAGAGATTCCTCTGTCCAAACCACTGGGGACTTCACCAAAAAGACAGACACATCCAAGGTCAGCATTGAGACCAGAGATGCATCCACCGAGACCAGAGGACGCCGGCCTTATCCTTGGAGTGGGCCCGTGGTTGTGATCGACAATGGACTCAGAGATTCCTCTGTCCAGACCAGCGGGGACTTCACCAAGAAGACGGACACATCCAAGGTCAGCATTGAGACTAGAGATGCATCCACCGAGACCAGAGGACGCCGGCCTTATCCTTGGAGTGGGCCCGTGGTTGTGATCGACAATGGACTCAGAGATTGCTCTGTCGAGACCACTGTGGGCATTCACCAAGAAGACAGACACATCCAAGGTCAGAATTGAGACTAGAGATGCATCCACCGAGACCAGAGGACGCCGGCCTTATCCTTGGAGTGGGCCCGTGGTTGTGATCGACAATGGGCTCAGAGATTCCTCTGCCCAGACCACAGGGGAATTCACCAAGAAGACAGACACATCCAAGGTCAGCATTGAGACCAGAGATGCATCCACCGAGACCAGAGGACGCCGGCCTTATCCTTGGAGTGGGCCCGTGGTTGTGATCGACAATGGACTCAGAGATTCCTCTGTCCAGACCACTGGGGACTTCACCATAAAGACAGACACATCCAAGGTCAGCATTGAGACTAGAGATGCATCCACCGAGACCAGAGGACGCCGGCCTTATCCTTGGAGTGGGCCCGTGGTTGTGATCGACAATGGACTCAGAGATTGCTCTGTCCAGACCACTGGGGACTTCACCAAGAAGACAGACACATCCAAGGTCAGAATTGAGACTAGAGATGCATCCACCGAGACCAGAGGACGCCGGCCTTATCCTTGGAGTGGGCCCGTGGTTGTGATCGACAATGGGCTCAGAGATTCCTCTGCCCAGACCACAGGGGAATTCACCAAGAAGACAGACACATCCAAGGTCAGCATTGAGACCAGAGATGCATCCACCGAGACCAGAGGACGCCGGCCTTATCCTTGGAGTGGGCCCGTGGTTGTGATCGACAATGGACTCAGAGATTCCTCTGTCCAGACCACTGGGGACTTCACCATAAAGACAGACACATCCAAGGTCAGCATTGAGACTAGAGATGCATCCACCGAGACCAGAGGACGCCGGCCTTATCCTTGGAGTGGGCCCGTGGTTGTGATCGACAATGGACTCAGAGATTCCTCTGTCCAGACCACCGGGGAATTCACCAAGAAGACAGACACATCCAAGGTCAGCATTGAGACCAGAGATGCATCCACCGAGACCAGAGGACGCCGGCCTTATCCTTGGAGTGGGCCCGTGTTTGTGATCGACAATGGACTCAGAGATTCCACTGTCCAGACCACTGGGGACTTCACCATAAAGACAGACACATCCAAGGTCAGCATTGAGACTAGAGATGCATCCACCGAGACCAGAGGACGCCGGCCTTATCCTTGGAGTGGGCCCGTGGTTGTGATCGACAATGGACTCAGAGATTCCTCTGTCCAGACCACCGGGGAATTCACCAAGAAGACAGACACATCCAAGGTCAGCATTGAGACCAGAGATGCATCCACCGAGACCAGAGGACGCCGGCCTTATCCTTGGAGTGGGCCCGTGTTTGTGATCGACAATGGACTCAGAGATTCCACTGTCCAGACCACTGGGGACTTCACCAAGAAGACAGACACATCCAAGGTCAGCATTGAGACTAGAGATGCATCCACCGAGACCAGAGGACGCCGGCCTTATCCTTGGAGTGGGCCAGTGGTTGTGGCAGAAGGTCACGGGACAGACCCAGGTGCCATGGGTTGACTGACTGATATGTAAGTCTCACACATGCACACAGGCATGCATATGCAAACTCGCATACACGGAGGTTTACACTTTAAATACTATGTATGCCACCCGCCAGGATTTCTCCTTACATGTTATGTTGTTTTCAATTACCATTGTACCGAAATTCAAACATTAAAACATATTTCCCGAATTCTTCCTGTCTTTTTGGTAATTGCTCAGAGTTTCGTTTCTTGATTTAATACTTGTTTCGTCTTTCAATCGAGACAAAGAATCCGTGCGAACATCTCACAATGCAGTGCACCCCATTGTATCAGAAAGAGGCTACAGTGAGCAAGAAAAAAAAAACATTGTCTCCATGGAATCCATCTTTCCTCAGCAACATCGAAATCAACCAACACAACATGGTCAGCAGTTAATTATTGTGCTGCTTGTACGTGAATCATGCATACAAACTGACAGATTCATTGACACATACCCACAGGGGAAATACACCGCGTGAAATATTTCCTCCAAAGTTATTTGACTGAACTTCAGGATCCACATCAATTTAAAGCTTTCGTGACTGCAAGGATTCGTCTTCTTTGTTTCTTTCGGTAAAGTCACGTAGAATGAGAATAAAATAATTAATGAGGCCATTCACATATACAAGCACAGAGACCATTTCAACCGAGAAGATGGATTCTGGCTTAGTAACCATTGGAAAGATGTTTTAAACCATTTCCATTCTTAATTAATTGTATTTTACGATGACCTTCAGACCGCAGCTCTTTCGCTGGCATTGACTCTTAATACCTCTCACACCACGGTTAATGGTATAGTTTACAACATGGAGTATAACAGCGCCTCGCAGCTCTCTCTCTCCCCCTCCTCTGTTCCGACCATGGATGAACTCGTCCGTTTGAACGGGACCCGTAGCTATCCGTGTTGCTAAAGTTGAGGGTAAGAATCCACCCATTTTTCGCCATATAGCATTGTGATATATAACTACTTATTGTTGGTAGCTTAGCTGATTGGAGAATATAGAGTGTATTGATAACATTGAGGTAATTTATATTTTAGAATTTTTTATTGGTTCACTATATAGTATTCATTATATATTGTATTGTATACCCAGTTACTGTGAATAGCTCAGATGTGTAGGCCTTAGCTTCAACAATGCTAAATTCGCCTAGTTATTTCAATGCTAAATTCTCCTGTTTGATTTGTACTAGGTGCCTCGGTGAATGTATATGCTCTGACTTTAACATAGCTATTTCTGTGACCAGTTACAAGCTAATCACTCAGCTATTTCAATGCTAAATTCTATGCTAATTCCTTTGTCAAGGAGTGCCTCTGCGGATGTGTATACTTTAACTTAGCTATTTCAATGCTAAATTCTATGCTAATTCCTTTGTCAAGGGGTGCCTTTGCGGATGTGTATGCTTTAACTTTAACATAGCCTTTTCTGTGACCAGTCACAAGCTAATCACTCAGCCATTTCAATGCTAAATTATATGCTAATTCCTTTGTCAAGGCGCTTTGTTTCTTCTCACACAGCTTAAAGGTCGTGATCTCAGCGTGGCTTTCTCACTCCAGCGCTGTCCTCCAGACAGTCTCGTCCCCTTCACCTGATGAAGGCCGCTTGTGTTGTGGCCGAAATGTCGTGAGAATATTATTGTGTTATTTTATTTTATCAATTTATTATTTTATTCTCATTCTACGTGACTTTACCGAAAGAACCAAAGAAGATGGATCCACATCAAGTTTAAATTATGCCTAAAGTCAACGTATTATAGATTGTCAAGCGATTTGCCAAGTCTTTTTTTATTGTAACCTCACTGAAACAACGTGGTTGTCTCTGATGGTGGCATGCTGATCATGTGGAAACATTTTTTTATAAGCGAATTCACAATTTCAAACTGTAATTTTTTTGAGATATTATAAAAAGGATCATGATAGTTTTAACAAGAGTAAGCCAATTTAAACGGTTACGGACAGGTTTGCCGAAATTCCCACAAGTAATACTCAACATTTTACGTGATAATAATCAACATAAAATGTACACCTGTTATTGTACTATATTATAACATCAAATTATCAGTTTTAATGGTATACAGTCAATTGTAATTGCATTGAAATAATGTTAGAGCGCACCAGCAATGTGACATCACATCACGTGACGTGACAATGACATAACAGTTATGTCACAGACGTTACTGTGCCATCATTGTGACGTCACAATGACGTCACACCGGCCCTCAGGCTATATAAGCTGAAGCACTCTCAAACTGTCAGCAGTGTCGACTCGTCACAGGAAACAAAGCATCTTGCACCAGACCGATTTAATATTGGAGCTTGTGTAAAGAATTTGAAAAAATGGCAACGTTTGGTTTGATTTTTTACATATTTCTCATACTTTTCAACAGTCAGTACCTGGATTGGCTGCAAACCTTTGGCCATATGGCCAGTTCTGCGATAATTGCTATGAGCGAGGCCTCCATCAAAGATGCAACTGCAGTGTTTGAGTTGTTAAAAAAGATATGGAATGGTGTTGGGCATGCAATGGCATATAACGGGATTATGAAAACTGCAAATTTATTGTGGACCATTGTCCATAAAATATCCATAGACATGTCTGCTATTCATGTTATTCTCATCATCTGCCACATGTGGATCATAAAACATCAACAGAGGGCAGTGATGAAAACAAAATATGTAGCAATTATCAAGAAAGTGAAAATAGTAAGACGACCCAGATTCCGAAAGATCAGACATGAGACCGATATCATAAGGGCCTGCATGGAGACCACAGATGCATCCACCGAGACCAGAGGACGCCGGCCTCATCCTTGGAGTGGGCCCGTGGTTGTGATCGACAATGGACTCAGAGATTCCTCTGTCCAAACCACTGGGGACTTCACCAAGAAGACAGACACATCCAAGGTCAGCATTGAGACCAGAGATGCATCCACCGAGACCAGAGGACGCCGGCCTTATCCTTGGAGTGGGCCCGTGGTTGTGATCGACAATGGACTCAGAGATTCCTCTGGCCAGACCAGCGGGGACTTCACCAAGACGACGGACACATCCAAGGTCAGCATTGAGACCAGAGATGCATCCACAGAGACCAGAGGACGCCGGCCTTATCCTTGGAGTGGGCCCGTGGTTGTGATCGACAATGGACTCAGAGATTCCTCTGTCCAGACCAGCGGGGACTTCACCAAGAAGACGGACACATCCAAGGTCAGCATTGAGACTAGAGATGCATCCACCGAGACCAGAGGACGCCGACCTTATCCTTGAAATGGGCCCGTGGTTGTGATCGACAATGGACTCAGAGATTCCTCTGTCCAAACCACTGGGGACTTCACCAAGAAGACAGACACATCCAAGGTCAGCATTGAGACTAGAGATGCATCCACCGAGACCAGAGGACGCCGGCCTTATTCTTGGAGTGGGCCCGTGGTTGTGATCGACAATGGGCTCAGAGATTCATCTGTCCAGACCAGCGGGGACTTCACCAAGAAGACGGCGGAGACATCCAAGGTCAGCATTGAGACTAGAGATGCATCCACCGAGACCAGAGGACGCCGGCCTTATCCTTGGAGTGGGCCCGTGGTTGTGATCGACGATGGACTCAGAGATTCCTCTGTCCAGACCACTGGGGACTTCACCAAGAAGACAGACACATCCAAGGTCAGCATTGAGACTAGAGATGCATCCACCGAGACCAGAGGACGCCGGCCTTATCCTTGGAGTGGGCCCGTGGTTGTGATCGACAATGGACTCAGAGATTCCTCTGTCCAGACCACCGGGGAATTCACCAAGAAGACAGACACATCCAAGGTCAGCATTGAGACCAGAGATGCATCCACCGAGACCAGAGGACGCCGGCCTTATCCTTGGAGTGGGCCCGTGTTTGTGATCGACAATGGACTCAGAGATTCCTCTGTCCAGACCACCGGGGAATTCACCAAGAAGAAAGACACATCCGAGGTCAGCACTGAGACTAAAGATGCATCCACCGAGACCAGAGGATGCCGGCCTTATCCTTGGAGTGGGCCAGTGGTTGTGGCAGAAGGTCACGGGACAGACCCAGGTGCCATGGGTTGACTGACTGATATGTAAGTCTCACACATGCACACAGGCATGCATATGCAAACTCGCATACACGGAGGTTTACACTTTAAATACTATGTATGCCACCCGCCAGGATTTCTCCTTACATGTTATGTTGTTTTCAATTACCATTGTACCGAAATTCAAACATTAAAACATATTTCCCGAATTCTTCCTGTCTTTTTGGTAATTGCTCAGAGTTTCGTTTCTTGATTTAATACTTGTTTCGTCTTTCAATCGAGACAAAGAATCCGTGCGAACATCTCACAATGCAGTGCACCCCATTGTATCAGAAAGAGGTTACAGTGAGCAAGAAAAAAAAAACATTGTCTCCATGGAATCCATCTTTCCTCAGCAACATCGAAATCAACCAACACAACATGGTCAGCAGTTAATTATTGTGCTGCTTGTACGTGAATCATGCATACAAACTGACAGATTCATTGACACATACCCACAGGGGAAATACACCGCGTGAAATATTTCCTCCAAAGTTATTTGACTGAACTTCAGGATCCACATCAATTTAAAGCTTTCGTGACTGCAAGGATTCGTCTTCTTTGGTTCTTTCGGTAAAGTCACGTAGAATGAGAATAAAATAATTAATGAGGCCATTCACATATACAAGCACAGAGACCATTTCAACCGAGAAGATGGATTCTGGCTTAGTAACCATTGGAAAGATGTTTTAAACCATTTCCATTCTTAATTAATTGTATTTTACGATGACCTTCAGACCGCAGCTCTTTCGCTGGCATTGACTCTTAATACCTCTCACACCACGGTTAATGGTATAGTTTACAACATGGAGTATAACAGCGCCTCGCAGCTCTCTCTCTCCCCCTCCTCTGTTCCGACCATGGATGAACTCGTCCGTTTGAACGGGACCCGTAGCTATCCGTGTTGCTAAAGTTGAGGGTAAGAATCCACCCATTTTTCGCCATATAGCATTGTGATATATAACGACTTATTGTTGGTAGCTTAGCTGATTGGAGAATATAGAGTGTATTGATAACATTGAGGTAATTTATATTTTAGTATTTTTTATTGGTTCACTATATAGTATTCATTATATATTGTATTGTATACCCAGTTACTGTGAATAGCTCAGATGTGTAGGCCTTAGCTTCAACAATGCTAAATTCGCCTAGTTATTTCAATGCTAAATTCTCCTGTTTGATTTGTACTAGGTGCCTCGGTGAATGTATATGCTCTGACTTTAACATAGCTATTTCTGTGACCAGTTACAAGCTAATCACTCAGCTATTTCAATGCTAAATTCTATGCTAATTCCTTTGTCAAGGAGTGCCTCTGCGGATGTGTATACTTTAACTTAGCTATTTCAATGCTAAATTCTATGCTAATTCCTTTGTCAAGGGGTGCCTTTGCGGATGTGTATGCTTTAACTTTAACATAGCCTTTTCTGTGACCAGTCACAAGCTAATCACTCAGCCATTTTAATGCTAAATTATATGCTAATTCCTTTGTCAAGGCGCTTTGTTTCTTCTCACACAGGTTAAAGGTCGTGATCTCAGCGTGGCTTTCTCACTCCAGCGCTGTCCTCCAGACAGTCTCGTCCCCTTCACCTGATGAAGGCCGCTTGTGTTGTGGCCGAAATGTCGTGAGAATATTATTGTGTTATTTTATTTTATCAATTTATTATTTTATTCTCATTCTACGTGACTTTACCGAAAGAACCAAAGAAGATGGATCCACATCAAGTTTAAATTATGCCTAAAGTCAATGTATTATAGATTGTCAAGCGATTTGCCAAGTCTTTTTTTATTGTAACCTCACTGAAACAACGTGGTTGTCTCTGATGGTGGCATGCTGATCATGTGGAAACATTTTTTTATAAGCGAATTCACAATTTCAAACTGTAATTTTTTTGAGATATTATAAAAAGGATCATGATAGTTTTAACAAGAGTAAGTCAATTTAAACGGTTACGGACAGGTTTGCCGAAATTCCCACAAGTAATACTGAACATTTTATGTGATAATAATCAACATAAAATGTACACCTGTTATTGTACTATATTATAACATCAAATTATCAGTTTTAATGGTATACAGTCAATTGTAATTGCATTGAAATAATGTTAGAGCGCACCAGCAATGTGACATCACATCACGTGACGTGACAATGACATAACAGTTATGTCACAGACGTTACTGTGCCATCATTGTGACGTCACAATGACGTCACACCGGCCCTCAGGCTATATAAGCTGAAGCACTCTCAAACTGTCAGCAGTGTCGACTCGTCACAGGAAACAAAGCATCTTGCACCAGACCGATTTAATATTGGAGCTTGTGTAAAGAATTTGAAAAAATGGCAACGTTTGGTTTGATTTTTTACATATTTCTCATACTTTTCAACAGTCAGTACCTGGATTGGCTGCAAACCTTTGGCCATATGGCCAGTTCTGCGATAATTGCTATGAGCGAGGCCTCCATCAAAGATGCAACTGCAGTGTTTGAGTTGTTAAAAAAGATATGGAATGGTGTTGGGCATGCAATGGCATATAACGGGATTATGAAAACTGCAAATTTATTGTGGACCATTGTCCATAAAATATCCATAGACATGTCTGCTATTCATGTTATTCTCATCATCTGCCACATGTGGATCATAAAACATCAACAGAGGGCAGTGATGAAAACAAAATATGTAGCAATTATCAAGAAAGTGAAAATAGTAAGACGACCCAGATTCCGAAAGATCAGACATGAGACCGATATCATAAGGGCCTGCATGGAGACCACAGATGCATCCACCGAGACCAGAGGACGCCGGCCTCATCCTTGGAGTGGGCCCGTGGTTGTGATCGACAATGGACTCAGAGATTCCTCTATCCAAACCACTGGGGACTTCACCAAGAAGACAGACACATCCAAGGTCAGCATTGAGACCAGAGATGCATCCACCGAGACCAGAGGACGCCGGCCTTATCCTTGGAGTGGGCCCGTGGTTGTGATCGACAATGGACTCAGAGATTCCTCTGGCCAGACCAGCGGGGACTTCACCAAGACGACGGACACATCCAAGGTCAGCATTGAGACCAGAGATGCATCCACAGAGACCAGAGGACGCCGGCCTTATCCTTGGAGTGGGCCCGTGGTTGTGATCGACAATGGACTCAGAGATTCCTCTGTCCAGACCAGCGGGGACTTCACCAAGAAGACGGACACATCCAAGGTCAGCATTGAGACTAGAGATGCATCCACCGAGACCAGAGGACGCCGACCTTATCCTTGGAATGGGCCCGTGGTTGTGATCGACGATGGACTCAGAGATTCCTCTGTCCAGACCACTGGGGACTTCACCAAGAAGACAGACACATCCAAGGTCAGCATTGAGACTAGAGATGCATCCACCGAGACCAGAGGACGCCGGCCTTATCCTTGGAGTGGGCCCGTGGTTGTGATCGACAATGGACTCAGAGATTCCTCTGTCCAGACCACCGGGGAATTCACCAAGAAGACAGACACATCCAAGGTCAGCATTGAGACCATAGATGCATCCACCGAGACCAGAGGATGCCGGCCTTATCCTTGGAGTGGGCCCGTGGTTGTGATCGACAATGGACTCAGAGATTCCTCTGTCCAGACCAGCGGGGACTTCACCAAGAAGACAGACACATCCAAGGTCAGCATTGAGACTAGAGATGCATCCACCGAGACCAGAGGACGCCGGCTTTATTCTTGGAGTGGGCCCGTGGTTGTGATCGACAATGGACTCAGAGATTCCTCTGTCCAGACCACCGGGGACTTCACCAAGAAGACAGCGGACACATCCAAGGTCAGCATTGAGACTAGAGATGCATCCACCGAGACCAGAGGACGCCGGCCTTATCCTTGGAGTGGGCCCGTGGTTGTGATCGACGATGGACTCAGAGATTCCTCTGTCCAGACCACTGGGGACTTCACCAAGAAGACAGACACATCCAAGGTCAGCATTGAGACTAGAGATGCATCCACCGAGACCAGAGGACGCCGGCCTTATCCTTGGAGTGGGCCCGTGGTTGTGATCGACAATGGACTCAGAGTGACTTCACCAAGAAGACGGACACATCCAAGGTCAGCATTGAGACTAGAGATGCATCCACCGAGACCAGAGGACGCCGGCCTTATCCTTGGAGTGGGCCCGTGGTTGTGATCGACAATGGACTCAGAGATTCCTCTGTCCGGACCACCGGGGAATTCACCAAGAAGACAAACACATCCAAGGTCAGCATTGAGACCATAGATGCATCTACCGAGACCAGAGGACGCCGGCCTTATCCTTGGAGTGGGCCAGTGGTTGTGGCAGAAGGTCACGGGACAGACCCAGGTGCCATGGGTTGAATGACTGATATGCAAGTCTCACACATGCACACAGGCATGCATATGCAAACTCGCATACACGGAGGTTTACACTTTAAATACTATGTATGCCACCCGACAGGATTTCTCCTTACATGTTATGTTGTTTTCAATTACCATTGTACCGAAATTCAAACATAAAAACATATTTCCCGAATTCTTCCTGTCTTTTTGGTAATTGCTCAGAGTTTCGTTTCTTGATTTAATACTTGTTTCGTCTTTCAATCGAGACAAAGAATCCGTGCGAACATCTCACAATGCAGTGCACCCCAATGTATCAGAAAGAGGCTACAGTGAGCAAGAAAAAAAACATTGTCTCCATGGAATCCATCTTTCCTCAGCAACATCCAAATCAACCAACACAACATGGTCAGCAGTTAATTATTGTGCTGCATGTACGTGAATCATGCATACAAACTGACAAATTCATTAACACACACCCACAGGGGAAATACACCGCGTGAAATATTTCCTCCAAAGTTATTTGACTGAAATTCAGGATCCACATCAATTTAAAGCTTTCGTGACTGCAAGGATTCGTCTTCTTTGGTTCTTTCGGTAAAGTCACGTAGAATGAGAATAAAATAATTCATGAGGCCATTCACATATACAAGCACAGAGACCATTTCAACCGAGAAGATGGATTCTGGCTTAGTAACCATTGGAAAGATGTTTTAAACCATTTCCATTCTTAATTAATTGTATTTTACGATGACCTTCAGACCGCAGCTCTTTCGCTGGCATTGACTCTTAATACCTCTCACACCACGGTTAATGGTATGGTTTACAACATGGAGTATAACAGCACCTCGCAGCTCTCTCTCTCCCCCTCCTCTGTTCCGACCATGGATGAACTCGTCCGTCTGAACGGGACTCGTAGCTATCCGTGTTGCTAAAGTTGAGGGTAAGAATCCACCCATTTTTCGCCATATAGCATTGTGATATATAACGACTAATTGTTGGTAGCTTAGCTGATTGGAGAATATAGAGTTTATTGATAACATTGAGGTAATTTATATTTTAGTATTTTTTATTGGTTCACTATATAGTATTCATTATATATTGTATTGTATACCCAGTTACTGTGAATAGCTCAGATGTGTAGGCCTTAACTTCAACAATGCTAAATTCGCCTAGTTATTTCAATGCTAAATGCTCCTGTTTGATTTGTACTAGGTGCCTCGGTGAATGTATATGCTCTGACTTTAACATAGCTATTTCTGTGACCAGTTACAAGCTAATCACTCAGCTATTTCAATGCTAAATTCTATGCTAATTCCTTTGTCTTGGAGTGCCTCTGCGGATGTGTATACTTTAACTTAGCTATTTCAATGCTAAATTCTATGCTAATTCCTTTGTCAAGGGGTGCCTTTGCGGATGTGTATGCTTTAACTTTAACATAGCCTTTTCTGTGACCAGTCACAAGCTAATCACTCAGCCATTTCAATGCTAAATTATATGCTAATTCCTTTGTCAAGGCGCTTTGTTTCTTCTCACACAGCTTAAAGGTCGTGATCTCAGCGTGGCTTTCTCACTCCAGCGCTGTCCTCCAGACAGTCTCGTCCCCTTCACCTGATGAAGGCCGCTTGTGTTGTGGCCGAAATGTCGTGAGAATATTATTGTGTTATTTTATTTTATCAATTTATTATTTTATTCTCATTCTACGTGACTTTACCGAAAGAACCAAAGAAGATGGATCCACATCAAGTTTAAATTATGCCTAAAGTCAACGTATTATAGATTGTCAAGCGATTTGCCAGTTTTTTTTTTATTGTAACATCACTGAAACGTCGTGGTTGTCTCTGATGGTGGCATGCTGATCATGTGGAAACATTTTTTTTATAAGCGAATTCACAATTTCAACCTGTAAATTTTTTTGAGATATTATAAAAAGGATCATGACAGTTTTAACAAGAGTAAGTCAATTTAAACAGTTATGGACAAGTTTGCCGAAATTCCCACAAGTAATACTGAACATTTTATGTGATAATAATCAACATTAAATGTACACCTGTCATTGTACTATATTATAACATCAAATTATCAGTTTTAATGGTATACAGTCAATTGTAATTGCATTGAAATAATGTTAGAGCGCACCAGCAATGTGACATCACATCACGTGACGTGACAATGACATAACATATTCTTAGTTTTTTTGGTAAAGTCACGTTGAAGAGAAACAACAAAATAATAAAATATATATAGAACAATAAAAAAATTCTCACGACGTTTCGACCATAACTCAAACGGTCATCTTCAGGTGTGTTGGTTTGCATAAATTTATTTTTAAACGGCGCATTTATTTATCTATAAAAAACGTTAGCGCCACGCGCAGCGATTTGGCAGTTTACCCAGGACTAGTCCATCTATATTCTGAAAAGAGGAGGGGGGAGACGAAATTTTTTATAATGTATGCTGTCTGAAAGCCACTGTAAGCGTGAACAATCAATTAAGAACTGAAATGGTTTATCAAATCTTTCCAATGATTGCTAAGATAGAATCCATCTTCTCGGTTGAAATTGTCTCTGTGCTTGTATATGTGGATAGCCTCATGAACGAATCTCTCATGGAAGCCAGATGGCTTACAATTCTTAATTGATTGTTCACGCTTACAGTGGCTTTCAGACAGCAAAAACCACAAACATCCCAGAATCCTCTCGGTTTGGGGTCAAAATGTTGTCGCTCATTAAATCCCATGAGAAACGTCGCATCTAATGAATGTGATTGAATTCTCCCCGTCTGGACGAGCGGAATTGAATGGTGCAACTGATTTTGCTGTGCTGTGAAAATTCAGATATTTGCATGACTGCTTTTGTTTTATTTTGTGAATAGCAAAAAGCATTCAACCCCATAATACATGTTGTTTTATTGGTCGCTCGTCCATTTCATATCCCATAGATTAACCATTGTTATATTTGGATTCCTCTCGACGAAGCGAGCAGTACGAGTACCACCTTGATGGGTCTGCGACGTTTCCTTCCAGAGTTATTACCAAAAAATCACAAACATCCCAGAATCCTCTCGATTTGGGGTCAAAATGTTGTCGCTCATTAAATCCCATAAGAAACGTCGCATCGAATGAATGTGATTGAATTCTCCCCGTCTGGACGAGCGGAATTGAATGGTGCAACTGATTTTGCTGTGCTGTGAAAATTCAGATATTTGCATGACTGCATTTGTTTTATTTTGTGAATAGCAAAAAGCATTCAACCCCATAATACATGTTGTTTTATTGGTCGCTCGTCCATTTCATATCCCATAGCTGAACCACTCATATATTTGGATTCCTCTCGACGAAGCGAGCAGTACGAGAACCACCTTGATGGGTCTGCGACGTTTCCTTCCAGAGTTATTACCAAAAAATCACAAACATCTCAGAATCCTCTCGATTTGGGGTCAAAATGTTGTCGCTCATTAAATCCCATAAGAAACGTCGCATCGAATGAATGTGATTGAATTCTCCCCGTCTGGACGAGCGGAATTGAATGGTGCAACTGATTTTGCTGTGCTGTGAAAATTCAGATATTTGCATGACTGCTTTTGTTTTATTTTGTGAATAGCAAAAAGCATTCAACCCCATAATACATGTTGTTTTATTGGTCGCTCGTCCATTTCATATCCCATAGCTGAACCACTCATATATTTGGATTCCGCTCGACGAGGCGAGCAGTACGAGTACCAACATGATGGGTCTGCGACGTTTCCTTCCAGAGTTATTACCAAAAAACCACAAACATCCCAGAATCCTCTCGGTTTGGGGTCAAAATGTTGTCGCTTATTAAATCCCATAAGAAACGTCGCATCGAATGAATGTGATTGAATTCTCCCCGTATGGACGAGCGGAATTGAATGGTGCAACTGATTTTGCTGTGCTGTGAAAATTCAGATATTTGCATGACTGCTTTTGTTTTATTTTGTGAATAGCAAAAAGCATTCAACCCCATAATACATGTTGTTTTATTGGTCGCTCGTCCATTTCATATCCCATAGCTGAACCACTCATATATTTGGATTCCGCTCGACGAGGCGAGCAGTACGAGTACCAACATGATGGGTCTGCGACGTTTCCTTCCAGAGTTATTACCAAAAAACCACAAACATCCCAGAATACTCTCGGTTTGGGGTCAAAATGTTGTCGCTTATTAAATCCCATAAGAAACGTCGCATCGAATGAATGTGATTGAATTCTCCCCGTCTGGACGAGCGGAATTGAATGGTGCAACTGATTTTGCTGTGCTGTGAAAATTCAGATATTTGCATGACTGCTTTTGTTTTATTTTGTGAATAGCAAAAAGCATTCAACCCCATAATACATGCTTTTTTATTGGTCACTCGTCCATTTCATATCCCATAGCTTAACCATTCATATATTTGGATTCCTCTTGACGAGGCGAGCAGTAGGAGAACCACCTTGATGGGTCTGCGACATTTCCTTCCAGAGTTATTACCAAAAAACCACAAACATCCCAGAATCCTCTCGGTTTGAGGTAAAAATGTTGTCGCTTATTAAATCCCATAAGAAAGGTGGCATCGAATGAATGTGATTGAATTCTCCCCGTCTGGACGAGCGGAATTGAATGGTGCAACTGATTTTGCTGTGCTGTGAAAATTCAGATATTTGCATGACTGCTTTTGTTTTATTTTGTGAATAGCAAAAAGCATTCAACCCCATAATACATGTTGTTTTATTGGTCGCTCGTCCATTTCATATCCAATAGCTGAACCACTCATATATTTAGATTCCGCTCGACGAGGCGAGCAGTACGAGTACCAACATGATGGGTCTGCGACGTTTCCTTCCAGAGTTATTACCAAAAAACCACAAACATCCCAGAATCCTCTCGGTTTGGGGTCAAAATGTTGTCGCTTATTAAATCCCATAAGAAACGTCGCATCGAATGAATGTGATTGAATTCTCCCCGTCTGGACGAGCGGAATTGAATGGTGCAACTGATTTTGCTGTGCTGTGAAAATTCAGATATTTGCATGACTGCTTTTGTTTTATTTTGTGAATAGCAAAAAGCATTCAACCCCATAATACATGCTGTTTTATTGGTCGCTCGTCCATTTCATATCCCATAGCTTAACAACTCATATATTTGGATTCCTCTCGATGAGGCGAGCAGTACGAGTACCACCTTGATGGGTCTGTGACGTTTACTTCCAGAGTTATTACCAAAAAACCACAAACATCCCAGAATACTCTCGGTTTGGGGTCAAAATGTTGTCGCTTATTAAATCCCATAAGAAACGTCGCATCGAATAAATGTGATTGAATTCTCCCCGTCTGGACGAGCGGAATTGAATGGTGCAACTGATTTTGCTGTGCTGTGAAAATTCAGATATTTACATGACTGCTTTTGTTTTATTTTGTGAATAGCAAAAAGCATTCAACCCCATAATACATGTTGTTTTATTGGTCACTCGTCCATTTCATATCCCATAGCTGAAACACTCATATATTTGGATTCCGCTCGACGAGGCGAGCAGTACGAGTACCACCTTGATGGGTCTGCGACGTTTCCTTCCAGAGTTATTACCAAAAAACCACAAACATCCCAGAATCCTCTCGGTTTGGGGTCAAAATGTTGTCGCTTATTAAATACCATAAGAAAGGTGGCATCGAATGAATGTGATTGAATTCTCCCCGTCTGGACGAGCGGAATTGAATGGCGCAACTGATTTTGCTGTGCTGTGAAAATTCAGATATTTGCATGACTGCATTTGTTTTATTTTGTGAATAACAAAAAGCATTCAACCCCATAATACATGCTGTTTTATTGGTCGCTCGTCCATTTCATATCCAATAGCTGAACCACTCATATATTTGGATTCCGCTCGACGAGGCGAGCAGTACGAGTACCAACATGATGGGTCTGCGACGTTTCCTTCCAGAGTTATTACCAAAAAACCACAAACATCCCAGAATCCTCTCGGTTTGGGGTCAAAATGTTGTCGCTTATTAAATCCCATAAGAAACGTCGCATCGAATGAATGTGATTGAATTCTCCCCGTCTGGACGAGCGGAATTGAATGGTGCAACTGATTTTGCTGTGCTGTGAAAATTCAGATATTTGCATGACTGCTTTTGTTTTATTTTGTGAATAGCAAAAAGCATTCAACCCCATAATACATGCTGTTTTATTGGTCGCTCGTCCATTTCATATCCCATAGCTTAACAACTCATATATTTGGATTCCTCTCGATGGGGCGAGCAGTACGAGTACCACCTTGATGGGTCTGCGACGTTTACTTCCAGAGTTATTACCAAAAAACCACAAACATCCCAGAATCCTCTCGGTTTGGGGTCAAAATGTTGTCGCTTATTAAATCCCATAAGAAACGTCGCATCGAATAAATGTGATTGAATTCTCCCCGTCTGGACGAGCGGAATTGAATGTTGCAACTGATTTTGCTGTGCTGTGAAAATTCAGATATTTACATGACTGCTTTTGTTTTATTTTGTGAATAGCAAAAAGCATTCAACCCCATAATACATGTTGTTTTATTGGTCGCTCGTCCATTTCATATCCCATAGCTGAAACACTCATATATTTGGATTCCGCTCGACGAGGCGAGCAGTACGAGTACCACCTTGATGGGTCTGCGACGTTTCCTTCCAGAGTTATTACCAAAAAACCACAAACATCCCAGAATCCTCTCGGTTTGGGGTCAAAATGTTGTCGCTTATTAAATCCCATAAGAAACGTCGCATCGAATAAATGTGATTGAATTCTCCCCGTCTGGACGAGCGGAATTTAATGGTGCAACTGATTTTGCTGTGCTGTGAAAATTCAAATATTTGCATGACTGCATTTGTTTTATTTTGTGAATAACAAAAAGCATTCAACCCCATAATACATGCTGTTTTATTGGTCGCTCGTCCATTTCATATCCCATAGCTGAAACACTCATATATTTGGATTCCTCTCGATGAGGCGAGCAGTACGAGTACCACCTTGATGGGTCTGCGACGTTTCCTTCCAGAGTTATTACCAAAAAACCACAAACATCCCAGAATCCTCTCGGTTTGGGGTGAAAATGGTGTCGCTTATTAAATCCCATAAGAAACGTCGCATCGAATAAATGTGATTGAATTCTACCCGTCTGGACGAGCGGAATTGAATGGTGCAACTGATTTTGCTGTGCTGTGAAAATTCAGATATTTGCATGACTGCTTTTGTTTTATTTTGTGAATAGCAAAAAGCATTCAACCCCATAATACATGCTGTTTTATTGGTCGCTCGTCCATTTCATATCCCATAGCTTAACAACTCATATATTTGGATTCCTCTCGATGAGGCGAGCAGTACGAGTACCACCTTGATGGGTCTGCGACGTTTACTTCCAGAGTTATTACCAAAAAACCACAAACATCCCAGAATCCTCTCGGTTTGGGGTCAAAATGTTGTCGCTTATTAAATCCCATAAGAAACGTCGCATCGAATAAATGTGATTGAATTCTCCCCGTCTGGACGAGCGGAATTGAATGGTGCAACTGATTTTGCTGTGCTGTGAAAATTCAGATATTTACATGACTGCTTTTGTTTTATTTTGTGAATAGCAAAAAGCATTCAACCCCATAATACATGTTGTTTTATTGGTCGCTCGTCCATTTCATATCCCATAGCTGAAACACTCATATATTTGGATTCCGCTCGACGAGGCGAGCAGTACGAGTACCACCTTGATGGGTCTGCGACGTTTCCTTCCAGAGTTATTACCAAAAAACCACAAACATCCCAGAATCCTCTCGGTTTGGGGTCAAAATGTTGTCGCTTATTAAATCCCATAAGAAACGTCCCATCGAATGAATGTGATTGAATTCTCCCCGTCTGGACGAGCGGAATTGAATGGTGCAACTGATTTTGCTGTGCTGTGAAAATTCAGATATTTGCATGACTGCTTTTGTTTTGTTTTGTGAATAGCAAAAAGCATTCAACCCCATAATACATGCTGTTTTATTGGTCGCTCGTCCATTTCATATCACATAGCTTGACCATTCATATATTTGGATTCCTCTCGACGAGGCGAGCAGTAAGAGTACCACCTTGATGGTTCTGCGACGTTTCCTTCCAGAGTTATTACCAAAAAAACACAAACATCCCAGAATCCTCTCGGTTTGGGGTCAAAATGTTGTCGCTTATTAAATCCCATAAGAAACGTCGCATCGAAGAAATGTGATTGAATTCTCCCCGTCTGGACGAGCGGAATTGAATGGTTCAACTGATTTTGCTGTGCTGTGAAAATTCAAATATTTGCATGACTGCATTTGTTTTATTTTGTGAGTAACAAAAAGCATTCAACCCCATAATACATGCTGTTTTATTGGTCGCTAGTCCATTTCAAATCCCATAGCTTAACCATTCATATATTTGGATTCCTCTCGACGAGGCGAGCAGTACGAGTACCACCTTGATGGGTCTGCGACGTTTCCTTCCAGAGTTTTTACCAAAAAAACACAAACATCCCAGAATCCTCTCGGTTTGGGGTCAAAATGTTGTCGCTCATTAAATCCCATAAGAAACGTCCCATCGAATGAATGTGATTGAATTCTCCCCGTCTGGACGAGCGGAATTGAATGGTGCAACTGATTTTGCTGTGCTGTGAAAATTCAGATATTTGCATGACTGCTTTTGTTTTGTTTTGTGAATAGCAAAAAGCATTCAACCCCATAATACATGCTGTTTTATTGGTCGCTCGTCCATTTCATATCAAATAGCTTGATCATTCATATATTTGGATTCCTCTCGACGAGGCGAGCAGTAAGAGTACCACCTTGATGGTTCTGCGACGTTTCCTTCCAGAGTTATTACCAAAAAAACACAAACATCCCAGAATCCTCTCGGTTTGGGGTCAAAATGTTGTCGCTTATTAAATCCCATAAGAAACGTCGCATCGAATAAATGTGATTGAATTCTCCCCGTCTGGACGAGCGGAATTGAATGGTGCAACTGATTTTGCTGTGCTGTGAAAATTCAAATATTTGCATGACTGCATTTGTTTTATTTTGTGAGTAACAAAAAGCATTCAACCCCATAATACATGCTGTTTTATTGGTCGCTAGTCCATTTCAAATCCCATAGCTTAACCATTTATATATTTGGATTCCTCTCGACGAGGCGAGCAGTACGAGTACCACCTTGATGGGTCTGCGACGTTTCCTTCCAGAGTTATTACCAAAAAACCACAAACATCCCAGAATCCTCTCGGTTTGGGGTCAAAATGTTGTCGCTTATTAAATCCCATAAGAAACGTCGCATCGAATAAATGTGATTGAATTCTCCCCGTCTGGACGAGCGGAATTGAATGGTGCAACTGATTTTGCTGTGCTGTGAAAATTCAGATATTTACATGACTGCTTTTGTTTTATTTTGTGAATAGCAAAAAGCATTCAACCCCATAATACATGTTGTTTTATTGGTCGCTCGTCCATTTCATATCCCATAGCTGAAACACTCATATATTTGGATTCCGCTCGACGAGGCGAGCAGTACGAGTACCACCTTGATGGTTCTGCGACGTTTCCTTCCAGAGTTATTACCAAAAAAACACAAACATCCCAGAATCCTCTCGGTTTGGGGTCAAAATGTTGTCGCTCATTAAATCCCATAAGAAACGTCCCATCGAATGAATGTGATTGAATTCTCCCCGTCTGGACGAGCGGAATTGAATGGTGCAACTGATTTTGCTGTGCTGTGAAAATTCAGATATTTGCATGACTGCTTTTGTTTTGTTTTGTGAATAGCAAAAAGCATTCAACCCCATAATACATGCTGTTTTATTGGTCGCTCGTCCATTTCATATCAAATAGCTTGATCATTCATATATTTGGATTCCTCTCGACGAGGCGAGCAGTAAGAGTACCACCTTGATGGTTCTGCGACGTTTCCTTCCAGAGTTATTACCAAAAAAACACAAACATCCCAGAATCCTCTCGGTTTGGGGTCAAAATGTTGTCGCTTATTAAATCCCATAAGAAACGTCGCATCGAATAAATGTGATTGAATTCTCCCCGTCTGGACGAGCGGAATTGAATGGTGCAACTGATTTTGCTGTGCTGTGAAAATTCAAATATTTGCATGACTGCATTTGTTTTATTTTGTGAGTAACAAAAAGCATTCAACCCCATAATACATGCTGTTTTATTGGTCGCTAGTCCATTTCAAATCGCATAGCTTAACCATTCATATATTTGGATTCCTCTCGACGAGGCGAGCAGTACGAGTACCACCTTGATGGGTCTGCGACGTTTCCTTCCAGAGTTATTACCAAAAAAACACAAACATCCCAGAATCCTCTCGGTTTGGGGTCAAAATGTTGTCGCTCATTAAATCCCATAAGAAACGTCGCATCGAATGAATGTGATTGAATTCTCCCCGTCTGGACGAGCGGAATTGAATGGTGCAACTGATTTTGCTGTGCTGTGAAAATTCAGATATTTGCATGACTGCTTTTGTTTTGTTTTGTGAATAGCAAAAAGCATTCAACCCCATAATACATGCTGTTTTATTGGTCGCTCGTCCATTTCATATCCCATAGCTTAACAACTCATATATATGGATTCCTCTCGATGAGGCGAGCAGTACGAGTACCACCTTGATGGGTCTGCGACGTTTTCTTCCAGAGTTATTACCAAAAAACCACAAACATCCCAGAATCCTCTCGGTTTGGGGTCAAAATGTTGTCGCTTATTAAATCCCATAAGAAACGTCGCATCGAATAAATGTGATTGAATGCTCCCCGTCTGGACGAGCGGAATTGAATGGTGCAACTGATTTTGCTGTGCTGTGAAAATTCAGATATTTACATGACTGCTTTTGTTTTATTTTGTGAATAGCAAAAAGCATTCAACTCCATAATACATGTTGTTTTATTGGTCGCTCGTCCATTTCATATCCCATAGCTGAAACACTCATATATTTGGATTCCGCTCGACAAGGCGAGCAGTACGAGTACCACCTTGATGGGTCTGCGAAGTTTCCTTCCAGAGTTATTACCAAAAAACCACAAACATCCCAGAATCCTCTCGGTTTGGGGTCAAAATGGTGTCGCTTATTAAATCCCATAAGAAACGTCGCATCGAATAAATGTGATTGAATTCTACCCGTCTGGACGAGCGGAATTGAATGGTGCAACTGATTTTGCTGTGCTGTGAAAATTCAGATATTTGCATGACTGCTTTTGTTTTATTTTGTGAATAGCAAAAAGCATTCAACCCCATAATACATGCTGTTTTATTGGTCGCTCGTCCATTTCATATCCCATAGCTTAACAACTCATATATTTGGATTCCTATCGATGAGGCGAGCAGTACGAGTACCACCTTGATGGGTCTGCGACGTTTACTTCCAGAGTTATTACCAAAAAACCACAAACATCCCAGAATCCTCTCGGTTTGGGGTCAAAATGTTGTCGCTTATTAAATCCCATAAGAAACGTCGCATCGAATAAATGTGATTGAATTCTCCCCGTCTGGACGAGCGGAATTGAATGGTGCAACTGATTTTGCTGTGCTGTGAAAATTCAGATATTTACATGACTGCTTTTGTTTTATTTTGTGAATAGCAAAAAGCATTCAACCCCATAATACATGTTGTTTTATTGGTCGATCGTCCATTTCATATCCCATAGCTGAAACACTCATATATTTGGATTCCGCTCGACGAGGCGAGCAGTACGAGTACCACCTTGATGGGTCTGCGACGTTTCCTTCCAGAGTTATTACCAAAAAACCACAAACATCCCAGAATCCTCTCGGTTTGGGGTCAAAATGTTGTCGCTTATTAAATCCCATAAGAAACGTCCCATCGAATGAATGTGATTGAATTCTCCCCGTCTGGACGAGCGGAATTGAATGGTGCAACTGATTTTGCTGTGCTGTGAAAATTCAGATATTTGCATGACTGCTTTTGTTTTGTTTTGTGAATAGCAAAAAGCATTCAACCCCATAATACATGCTGTTTTATTGGTCGCTCGTCCATTTCATATCACATAGCTTGACCATTCATATATTTGGATTCCTCTCGACGAGGCGAGCAGTACGAGTACCACCTTGATGGTTCTGCGACGTTTCCTTCCAGAGTTATTACCAAAAAAAACACAAACATCCCAGAATCCTCTCGGTTTGGGGTCAAAATGTTGTCGCTTATTAAATCCCATAAGAAACGTCGCATCGAATAAATGTGATTGAATTCTCCCCGTCTGGACGAGCGGAATTGAATGGTGCAACTGATTTTGCTGTGCTGTGAAAATTCAGATATTTACATGACTGCTTTTGTTTTATTTTGTGAATAGCAAAAAGCATTCAACTCCATAATACATGTTGTTTTATTGGTCGCTCGTCCATTTCATATCCCATAGCTGAAACACTCATATATTTGGATTCCGCTCGACAAGGCGAGCAGTACGAGTACCACCTTGATGGGTCTGCGAAGTTTCCTTCCAGAGTTATTACCAAAAAACCACAAACATCCCAGAATCCTCTCGGTTTGGGGTCAAAATGGTGTCGCTTATTAAATCCCATAAGAAACGTCGCATCGAATAAATGTGATTGAATTCTACCCGTCTGGACGAGCGGAATTGAATGGTGCAACTGATTTTGCTGTGCTGTGAAAATTCAGATATTTGCATGACTGCTTTTGTTTTATTTTGTGAATAGCAAAAAGCATTCAACCCCATAATACATGCTGTTTTATTGGTCGCTCGTCCATTTCATATCCCATAGCTTAACAACTCATATATTTGGATTCCTATCGATGAGGCGAGCAGTACGAGTACCACCTTGATGGGTCTGCGACGTTTACTTCCAGAGTTATTACCAAAAAACCACAAACATCCCAGAATCCTCTCGGTTTGGGGTCAAAATGTTGTCGCTTATTAAATCCCATAAGAAACGTCGCATCGAATAAATGTGATTGAATTCTCCCCGTCTGGACGAGCGGAATTGAATGGTGCAACTGATTTTGCTGTGCTGTGAAAATTCAGATATTTACATGACTGCTTTTGTTTTATTTTGTGAATAGCAAAAAGCATTCAACCCCATAATACATGTTGTTTTATTGGTCGCTCGTCCATTTCATATCCCATAGCTGAAACACTCATATATTTGGATTCCGCTCGACGAGGCGAGCAGTACGAGTACCACCTTGATGGGTCTGCGACGTTTCCTTCCAGAGTTATTACCAAAAAACCACAAACATCCCAGAATCCTCTCGGTTTGGGGTCAAAATGTTGTCGCTTATTAAATCCCATAAGAAACGTCCCATCGAATGAATGTGATTGAATTCTCCCCGTCTGGACGAGCGGAATTGAATGGTGCAACTGATTTTGCTGTGCTGTGAAAATTCAGATATTTGCATGACTGCTTTTGTTTTGTTTTGTGAATAGCAAAAAGCATTCAACCCCATAATACATGCTGTTTTATTGGTCGCTCGTCCATTTCATATCACATAGCTTGACCATTCATATATTTGGATTCCTCTCGACGAGGCGAGCAGTACGAGTACCACCTTGATGGTTCTGCGACGTTTCCTTCCAGAGTTATTACCAAAAAAAACACAAACTTCCCAGAATCCTCTCGGTTTGGGGTCAAAATGTTGTCGCTTATTAAATCCCATAAGAAACGTCACATCGAATAAATGTGATTGAATTCTCCCCGTCTGGACGAGCGGAATTGAATGGTGCAACTGATTTTGCTGTGCTGTGAAAATTCAAATATTTGCATGACTGCATTTGTTTTATTTTGTGAATAACAAAAAGCATTCAACCCCATAATACATGCTGTTTTATTGGTCGCTAGTCCATTTCAAATCCCATAGCTTAACCATTCATATATTTGGATTCCTCTCGACGAGGCGAGCAGTACGAGTACCACCTTGATGGGTCTGCGACGTTTCCTTCCAGAGTTATTACCAAAAAAACACAAACATCCCAGAATCCTCTCGGTTTGGGGTCAAAATGTTGTCGCTCATTAAATCCCATAAGAAACGTCGCATCGAATGAATGTGATTGAATTCTCCCCGTCTGGACGAGCGGAATTGAATGGTGCAACTGATTTTGCTGTGCTGTGAAAATTCAGATATTTGCATGACTGCTTTTGTTTTATTTTGTGAATAGCAAAAAGCATTCAACCCCATAATACATGCTGTTTTATTGGTCGCTCGTCCATTTCATATCACATAGCTTAACCATTCATATATTTTGATTCCTCTCGACGAGGCGAGCAGTACGAGTACCACCTTGATGGTTCTGCGACGTTTCCTTCCAGAGTTATTACCAAAAAAACACAAACATCCCAGAATCCTCTCGGTTTGGGGTCAAAATGTTGTCGCTTATTAAATCCCATAAGAAACGTCGCATCGAATAAATGTGATTGAATTCTCCCCGTCTGGACGAGCGGAATTGAATGGTGCAACTGATTTTGCTGTGCTGTGAAAATTCAGATATTTACATGACTGCTTTTGTTTTATTTTGTGAATAGCAAAAAGCATTTAACCCCATAATACATGTTGTTTTATTGGTCGCTCGTCCATTTCATATCCCATAGCTGAAACACTCATATATTTGGATTCCGCTCGACGAGGCGAGCAGTACGAGTACCACCTTGATGGGTCTGCGACGTTTCCTTCCAGAGTTATTACCAAAAAACCACAAACATCCCAGAATCCTCTCGGTTTGGGGTCAAAATGTTGTCGCTTATTAAATCCCATAAGAAACGTCCCATCGAATGAATGTGATTGAATTCTCCCCGTCTGGACGAGCGGAATTGAATGGTGCAATTGATTTTGCTGTGCTGTGAAAATTCAGATATTTGCATGACTGCTTTTGTTTTGTTTTGTGAATAGCAAAAAGCATTCAACCCCATAATACATGCTGTTTTATTGGTCGCTCGTCCATTTCATATCACATAGCTTAACCATTCATATATTTAGATTCCTCTCGACGAGGCGAGCAGTACGAGTACCACCTTGATGGTTCTGCGACGTTTCCTTCCAGAGTTATTACCAAAAAAACACAAACATCCCAGAATCCTCTCGGTTTCGGGTCAAAATGTTGTCGCTTATTAAATCCCATAAGAAACGTCGCATCGAATAAATGTGATTGAATTCTCCCCGTCTGGACGAGCGGAATTGAATGGTGCAACTGATTTTGCTGTGCTGTGAAAATTCAAATATTTGCATGACTGCATTTGTTTTATTTTGTGAATAACAAAAAGCATTCAACCCCATAATACATGCTGTTTTATTGGTCGCTAGTCCATTTCAAATCCCATAGCTTAACCATTCATATATTTGGATTCCTCTCGACGAGGCGAGCAGTACGAGTTCCACCTTGATGGGTCTGCGACGTTTCCTTCCAGAGTTATTACCAAAAAAACACAAACATCCCAGAATCCTCTCGGTTTGGGGTCAAAATGTTGTCGCTCATTAAATCCCATAAGAAACGTGGCATCGAATGAATGTGATTGAATTCTCCCCGTCTGGACGAGCGGAATTGAATGGTGCAACTGATTTTGCTGTGCTGTGAAAATTCAGATATTTGCATGACTGCTTTTGTTTTATTTTGTGAATAGCAAAAAGCATTCAACCCCATAATACATGTTGTTTTATTGGTCGCTCGTCCATTTCATATCCCATAGCTTAACAACTCATATATATGGATTCCTCTCGATGAGGCGAGCAGTACGAGTACCACCTTGATGGGTCTGCGACGTTTCCATCCAGAGTTATTACCAAAAAAACACAAACATCCCAGAATCCTCTCGGTTTGGGGTCAAAATGTTGTCGCTCATTAAATCCCATAAGAAACGTCGCATCGAATGAAAGTGATTGAATTCTCCCCGACTGGACGAGCGGAATTGAATGGTGCAACTGATTTTGCTGTGCTGTGAAAATTCAGATATTTGCATGACTGCTTTTGTTTTATTTTGTGAATAGCAAAAAGCATTCAACCCCATAATACATGTTGTTTTATTGGTCGCTCGTCCATTTCATATCCCATAGCTTAACAACTCATATATATGGATTCCTCTCGATGAGGCGAGCAGTACGAGTACCACCTTGATGGGTCTGCGACGTTTACTTCCAGAGTTATTACCAAAAAACCACAAACATCCCAGAATCCTCTCGGTTTGGGGTCAAAATGTTGTCGCTTATTAAATCCCATAAGAAACGTCGCATCGAATAAATGTGATTGAATTCTCCCCGTCTGGACGAGCGGAATTGAATGGTGCAACTGATTTTGCTGTGTTGTGAAAATTCAGATATTTGCATGACTGCTTTTGTTTTATTTTGTGAATAGCAAAAAGCATTCAACCCCATAATACATGTTGTTTTATTGGTCGCTCGTCCATTTCATATCCCATAGCTGAAACACTCATATATTTGGATTCCGCTCGACGAGGCGAGCAGTACGAGTACCACCTTGATCGGTCTGCGACGTTTCCTTCCAGAGTTATTACCAAAAAAACACAAACATCCCAGAATCCTCTCGGTTTGGGGTCAAAATGTTGTCGCTTATTAAATCCCATAAGAAACGTCGCATCGAATAAATGTGATTGAATTCTCCCCGTCTGGACGAGCGGAATTGAATGGTGCAACTGATTTTGCTGTGCTGTGAAAATTCAAATATTTGCATGACTGCATTTGTTTTATTTTGTGAATAACAAAAAGCATTCAACCCCATAATACATGCTGTTTTATTGGTCGCTCGTCCATTTCATATCACATAGCTTGACCATTCATATATTTGGATTCCTCTCGACGAGGCGAGCAGTACGAGTACCACCTTGATGGTTCTGCGACGTTTCATTCCAGAGTTATTACCAAAAAAACACAAACATCCCAGAATCCTCTCGGTTTGGGGTCAAAATGTTGTCGCTCATTAAATCCCATAAGAAACGTCGCATCGAATGAATGTGATTGAATTCTCCCCGTCTGGACGAGCGGAATTGAATGGTGCAACTGATTTTGCTGTGCTGTGAAAATTCAGATATTTGCATGACTGCTTTTGTTTTATTTTGTGAATAGCAAAAAGCATTCAACCCCATAATACATGTTGTTTTATTGGTCGCTCGTCCATTTCATATCCCATAGCTTAACAACTCATATATATGGATTCCTCTCGATGAGGCGAGCAGTACGAGTACCACCTTGATGGATCTGCGACGTTTACTTCCAGAGTTATTACCAAAAAACCACAAACATCCCAGAATCCTCTCGGTTTGGGGTCAAAATGTTGTCGCTTATTAAATCCCATAAGAAACGTCGCATCGAATAAATGTGATTGAATTCTCCCCGTCTGGACGAGCGGAATTGAATGGTGCAACTGATTTTGCTGTGCTGTGAAAATTCAGATATTTACATGACTGCTTTTGTTTTATTTTGTGAATAGCAAAAAGCATTCAACCCCATAATACATGTTGTTTTATTGGTCGCTCGTCCATTTCATATCCCATAGCTTAACAACTCATATATATGGATTCCTCTCGATGAGGCGAGCAGTACGAGTACCACCTTGATGGATCTGCGACGTTTACTTCCAGAGTTATTACCAAAAAACCACAAACATCCCAGAATCCTCTCGGTTTGGGGTCAAAATGTTGTCGCTTATTAAATCCCATAAGAAACGTCGCATCGAATAAATGTGATTGAATTCTCCCCGTCTGGACGAGCGGAATTGAATGGTGCAACTGATTTTGCTGTGCTGTGAAAATTCAGATATTTACATGACTGCTTTTGTTTTATTTTGTGAATAGCAAAAAGCATTCAACCCCATAATACATGTTGTTTTATTGGTCGCTCGTCCATTTCATATCCCATAGCTGAAACACTCATATATTTGGATTCCGCTCGACGAGGCGAGCAGTACGAGTACCACCTTGATGGGTCTGCGACGTTTCCTTCCAGAGTTATTACCAAAAAACCACAAACATCCCAGAATCCTCTCGGTTTGGGGTCAAAATGTTGTCGCTTATTAAATCCCATAAGAAACGTCCCATCGAATGAATGTGATTGAATTCTCCCCGTCTGGACGAGCGGAATTGAATGGTGCAACTGATTTTGCTGTGCTGTGAAAATTCAGATATTTGCATGACTGCTTTTGTTTTGTTTTGTGAATAGCAAAAAGCATTCAACCCCATAATACATGCTGTTTTATTGGTCGCTCGTCCATTTCATATCACATAGCTTAACCATTCATATATTTGGATTCCTCTCGACGAGGCGAGCAGTACGAGTACCACCTTGATGGTTCTGCGACGTTTCCTTCCAGAGTTATTACCAAAAAAAACACAAACATCCCAGAATCCTCTCGGTTTGGGGTTAAAATGTTGTCGCTTATTAAATCCCATAAGAAACGTCGCATCGAATAAATGTGATTGAATTCTCCCCGTCTGGACGAGCGGAATTGAATGGTGCAACTGATTTTGCTGTGCTGTGAAAATTCAAATATTTGCATGACTGCATTTGTTTTATTTTGTGAATAACAAAAAGCATTCAACCCCATAATACATGCTGTTTTATTGGTCGCTAGTCCATTTCAAATCCCATAGCTTAACCATTCATATATTTGGATTCCTCTCGACGAGGCGAGCAGTATGAGTTCCACCTTGATGGGTCTGCGACGTTTCCTTCCAGAGTTATTACCAAAAAAACACAAACATCCCAGAATCCTCTCGGTTTGGGGTCAAAATGTTGTCGCTCATTAAATCCCATAAGAAACGTGGCATCGAATGAATGTGATTGAATTCTCCCCGTCTGGACGAGCGGAATTGAATGGTGCAACTGATTTTGCTGTGCTGTGAAAATTCAGATATTTGCATGACTGCTTTTGTTTTATTTTGTGAATAGCAAAAAGCATTCAACCCCATAATACATGTTGTTTTATTGGTCGCTCGTCCATTTCATATCCCATAGCTTAACAACTCATATATATGGATTCCTCTCGATGAGGCGAGCAGTACGAGTACCACCTTGATGGGTCTGCGACGTTTCCATCCAGAGTTATTACCAAAAAAACACAAACATCCCAGAATCCTCTCGGTTTGGGGTCAAAATGTTGTCGCTCATTAAATCCCATAAGAAACGTCGCATCGAATGAAAGTGATTGAATTCTCCCCGTCTGGACGAGCGGAATTGAATGGTGCAACTGATTTTGCTGTGCTGTGAAAATTCAGATATTTGCATGACTGCTTTTGTTTTATTTTGTGAATAGCAAAAAGCATTCAACCCCATAATACATGTTGTTTTATTGGTCGCTCGTCCATTTCATATCCCATAGCTTAACAACTCATATATATGGATTCCTCTCGATGAGGCGAGCAGTAGGAGTACCACCTTGATGGGTCTGCGACGTTTACTTCCAGAGTTATTACCAAAAAACCACAAACATCCCAGAATCCTCTCGGTTTGGGGTCAAAATGTTGTCGCTTATTAAATCCCATAAGAAACGTCGCATCGAATAAATGTGATTGAATTCTCCCCGTCTGGACGAGCGGAATTGAATGGTGCAACTGATTTTGCTGTGTTGTGAAAATTCAGATATTTGCATGACTGCTTTTGTTTTATTTTGTGAATAGCAAAAAGCATTCAACCCCATAATACATGTTGTTTTATTGGTCGCTCGTCCATTTCATATCCCATAGCTTAACAACTCATATATATGGATTCCTCTCGATGAGGCGAGCAGTACGAGTACCACCTTGATGGGTCTGCGACGTTTCCATCCAGAGTTATTACCAAAAAAACACAAACATCCCAGAATCCTCTCGGTTTGGGGTCAAAATGTTATCGCTCATTAAATCCCATAAGAAACGTCGCATCGAATGAAAGTGATTGAATTCTCCCCGTCTGGACGAGCGGAATTGAATGGTGCAACTGATTTTGCTGTGCTGTGAAAATTCAGATATTTGCATGACTGCTTTTGTTTTATTTTGTGAATAGCAAAAAGCATTCAACCCCGTAATACATGTTGTTTTATTGGTCGCTCGTCCATTTCATATCCCATAGCTTAACAACTCATATATATGGATTCCTCTCGATGAGTCGAGCAGTACGAGTACCACCTTGATGGGTCTGCGACGTTTACTTCCAGAGTTATTACCAAAAAACCACAAACATCCCAGAATCCTCTCGGTTTGGGGTCAAAATGTTGTCGCTTATTAAATCCCATAAGAAACGTCGCATCGAATAAATGTGATTGAATTCTCCCCGTCTGGACGAGCGGAATTGAATGGTGCAACTGATTTTGCTGTGTTGTGAAAATTCAGATATTTGCATGACTGCTTTTGTTTTATTTTGTGAATAGCAAAAAGCATTCAACCCCATAATACATGTTGTTTTATTGGTCGCTCGTCCATTTCATATCCCATAGCTGAAACACTCATATATTTGGATTCCGCTCGACGAGGCGAGCAGTACGAGTACCACCTTGATCGGTCTGCGACGTTTCCTTCCAGAGTTATTACCAAAAAAACACAAACATCCCAGAATCCTCTCGGTTTGGGGTCAAAATGTTGTCGCTTATTAAATCCCATAAGAAACGTCGCATCGAATAAATGTGATTGAATTCTCCCCGTCTGGACGAGCGGAATTGAATGGTGCAACTGATTTTGCTGTGCTGTGAAAATTCAAATATTTGCATGACTGCATTTGTTTTATTTTGTGAATAACAAAAAGCATTCAACCCCATAATACATGCTGTTTTATTGGTCGCTCGTCCATTTCATATCACATAGCTTGACCATTCATATATTTGGATTCCTCTCGACGAGGCGAGCAGTACGAGTACCACCTTGATGGTTCTGCGACGTTTCCTTCCAGAGTTATTACCAAAAAAACACAAACATCCCAGAATCCTCTCGGTTTGGGGTCAAAATGTTGTCGCTTATTAAATCCCATAAGAAACGTCGCATCGAATAAATGTGATTGAATTCTCCCCGTCTGGACGAGCGGAATTGAATGGTGCAACTGATTTTGCTGTGCTTTGAAAATTCAAATATTTGCATGACTGCATTTGTTTTATTTTGTGAATAACAAAAAGCATTCAACCCCATAATACATGCTGTTTTATTGGTCGCTAGTCCATTTCAAATCCCATAGCTTAACCATTCATATATTTGGATTCCTCTCGACGAGGCGAGCAGTACGAATACCACCTTGATGGGTCTGCGACGTTTCCTTCCAGAGTTATTACCAAAAAAACACAAACATCCCAGAATCCTCTCGGTTTGGGGTCAAAATGTTGTCGCTCATTAAATCCCATAAGAAACGTGGCATCGAATGAATGTGATTGAATTCTCCCCGTCTGGACGAGCGGAATTGAATGGTGCAACTGATTTTGCTGTGCTGTGAAAATTCAGATATTTGCATGACTGCTTTTGTTTTATTTTGTGAATAGCAAAAAGCATTCAACCCCATAATACATGTTGTTTTATTGGTCGCTCGTCCATTTCATATCCCATAGCTTAACAACTCATATATATGGATTCCTCTCGATGAGGCGAGCAGTACGAGTACCACCTTGATGGGTCTGCGACGTTTCCATCCAGAGTTATTACCAAAAAAACACAAACATCCCAGAATCCTCTCGGTTTGGGGTCAAAATGTTGTCGCTCATTAAATCCCATAAGAAACGTCGCATCGAATAAATGTGATTGAATTCTCCCCGTCTGGACGAGCGGAATTGAATGGTGCAACTGATTTTGCTGTGCTGTGAAAATTCAGATATTTGCATGACTGCTTTTGTTTTATTTTGTGAATAGCAAAAAGCATTCAACCCCATAATACATGTTGTTTTATTGGTCGCTCGTCCATTTCATATCCCATAGCTTAACAACTCATATATATGGATTCCTCTCGATGAGGCGAGCAGTAGGAGTACCACCTTGATGTGTCTGCGACGTTTACTTCCAGAGTTATTACCAAAAAACCACAAACATCCCAGAATCCTCTCGGTTTGGGGTCAAAATGTTGTCGCTTATTAAATCCCATAAGAAACGTCGCATCGAATAAATGTGATTGAATTCTCCCCGTCTGGACGAGCGGAATTGAATGGTGCAACTGATTTTGCTGTGTTGTGAAAATTCAGATATTTGCATGACTGCTTTTGTTTTATTTTGTGAATAGCAAAAAGCATTCAACCCCATAATACATGTTGTTTTATTGGTCGCTCGTCCATTTCATATCCCATAGCTTAAACACTCATATATTTGGATTCCGCTCGACGAGGCGAGCAGTACGAGTACCACCTTGATCGGTCTGCGACGTTTCCTTCCAGAGTTATTACCAAAAAAACACAAACATCCCAGAATCCTCTCGGTTTGGGGTCAAAATGTTGTCGCTTATTAAATCCCATAAGAAACGTCGCATCGAATAAATGTGATTGAATTCTCCCCGTCTGGACGAGCGGAATTGAATGGTGCAACTGATTTTGCTGTGCTGTGAAAATTCAAATATTTGCATGACTGCATTTGTTTTATTTTGTGAATAACAAAAAGCATTCAACCCCATAATACATGCTGTTTTATTGGTCGCTCGTCCATTTCATATCCCATAGCTGAAACACTCATATATTTGGATTCCTCTCGATGAGGCGAGCAGTACGAGTACCACCTTGATGGGTCTGCGACGTTTCCTTCCAGAGTTATTACCAAAAAACCACAAACATCCCAGAATCCTCTCGGTTTGGGGTCAAAATGTTGTCGCTTATTAAATCCCATAAGAAACGTCGCATCGAATAAATGTGATTGAATTATCCCCGTCTGGACGAGCGGAATTGAATGGTGCAACTGATTTTGCTGTGCTGTGAAAATTCAGATATTTACATGACTGCTTTTGTTTTATTTTGTGAATAGCAAAAAGCATTCAACCCCATAATACATGTTGTTTTATTGGTCGCTCGTCCATTTCATATCCCATAGCTTAACAACTCATATATTTGGATTCCTCGCGATGAGGCGAGCAGAACGAGTACCACCTTGATGGGTCTGCGTCGTTTCCTTCCAGAGTTATTACCAAGAAACCACAAACATCCCAGAATCCTCTCGGTTTGGGGTCAAAATGTTGTCGCTTATTAAATCCCATAAGAAACGTCGCATCGAATAAATGTGATTGAATTATCCCCGTCTGGACGAGCGGAATTGAATGGTGCAACTGATTTTGCTGTGCTGTGAAAATTCAAATATTTGCATGACTGCATTTGTTTTATTTTGTGAATAACAAAAAGCATTCAACCTCATAATACATGCTGTTTTATTGGTCGCTCGTCCATTTCATATCCCATAGCTGAAACACTCATATATTTGGATTCCGCTCGACGAGGCGAGCAGAACGAGTACCACCTTGATGGGTCTGCGTCGTTTCCTTCCAGAGTTATTACCAAGAAACCACAAACATCCCAGAATCCTCTCGGTGTGGGGTCAAAATGTTGTCGCTTATTAAATCCCATAAGAAACGTCCCATCGAATGAATGTGATTGAATTCTCCCCGTCTGGACGAGCGGAATTGAATGGTGCAACTGATTTTGCTGTGCTGTGAAAATTCAAATATTTGCATGACTGCATTTGTTTTATTTTGTGAATAACAAAAAGCATTCAACCCCATAATACATGCTGTTTTATTGGTCGCTCGTCCATTTCATATCCCATAGCTTAACCATTCATATATTTGGATTCCTCTCGACGAGGCGAAGAGAACGAGTACCACCTTGATGGGTCTGCGTCGTTTCCTTCCAGAGTTATTACCAAGAAACCACAAACATCCCAGAATCCTCTCGGTGTGGGGTCAAAATGTTGTCGCTTATTAAATCCCATAAGAAACGTCCCATCGAATGAATGTGATTGAATTCTCCCCGTCTGGACGAGCGGAATTGAATGGTGCAACTGATTTTGCTTTGCTGTGAAAATTCAAATATTTGCATGACTGCATTTGTTTTATTTTGTGAATAACAAAAAGCATTCAACCCCATAATACATGCTGTTTTATTGGTCGCTCGTCCATTTCATATCCCATAGCTTAACCATTCATATATTTGGATTCCTCTCGACGAGGCGAGCAGTACGAGTACCACCTTGATGGTTCTGCGACGTTTCCTTCCAGAGTTATTACCAAAAAACACAAACATCCCAGAATCCTCTCGGTTTGGGGTCAAAATGTTGTCGCTTATTAAATCCCATAAGAAACGTCGCATCGAATAAATGTGATTGAATTCTCCCCGTCTGGACGAGCGGAATTGAATGGTGCAACTGATTTTGCTGTGCTGTGAAAATTCAAATATTTGCATGACTGCATTTGTTTTATTTTGTGAATAACAAAAAGCATTCAACCACATAATACATGCTGTTTTATTGGTCGCTAGTCCATTTCAAATCCCATAGCTTAACCATTCATATATTTGGATTCCTCTCGACGAGGCGAGCAGTACGAGTACCACCTTGATGGGTCTGCGACGTTTCCTTCCAGAGTTATTACCAAAAAAACACAAACATCCCAGAATCCTCTCGGTTTGGGGTCAAAATGTTGTCGCTCATTAAATCCCATAAGAAACGTCGCATCGAATGAATGTGATTGAATTCTCCCCGTCTGGACGAGCGGAATTGAATGGTGCAACTGATTTTGCTGTGCTGTGAAAATTCAGATATTTGCATGACTGCTTTTGTTTTATTTTGTGAATAGCAAAAAGCATTCAACCCCATAATACATGTTGTTTTATTGGTCGCTCGTCCATTTCATATCCCATAGCTTAACAACTCATATATATGGATTCCTCTCGATGAGGCGAGCAGTACGAGTACCACCTTGATGGATCTGCGACGTTTACTTCCAGAGTTATTACCAAAAAACCACAAACATCCCAGAATCCTCTCGGTTTGGGGTCAAAATGTTGTCGCTTATTAAATCCCATAAGAAACGTCGCATCGAATAAATGTGATTGAATTCTCCCCGTCTGGACGAGCGGAATTGAATGGTGCAACTGATTTTGCTGTGCTGTGAAAATTCAGATATTTACATGACTGCTTTTGTTTTATTTTGTGAATAGCAAAAAGCATTCAACCCCATAATACATGTTGTTTTATTGGTCGCTCGTCCATTTCATATCCCATAGCTGAAACACTCATATATTTGGATTCCGCTCGACGAGGCGAGCAGTACGAGTACCACCTTGATGGGTCTGCGACGTTTCCTTCCAGAGTTATTACCAAAAAAAACACAAACATCCCAGAATCCTCTCGGTTTGGGGTCAAAATGTTGTCGCTTATTAAATCCCATAAGAAACGTCCCATCGAATGAATGTGATTGAATTCTCCCCGTCTGGACGAGCGGAATTGAATGGTGCAACTGATTTTGCTGTGCTGTGAAAATTCAGATATTTGCATGACTGCTTTTGTTTTGTTTTGTGAATAGCAAAAAGCATTCAACCCCATAATACATGCTGTTTTATTGGTCGCTCGTCCATTTCATATCACATAGCTTAACCATTCATATATTTGGATTCCTCTCGACGAGGCGAGCAGTACGAGTACCACCTTGATGGTTCTGCGACGTTTCCTTCCAGAGTTATTACCAAAAAAAACACAAACATCCCAGAATCCTCTCGGTTTGGGGTCAAAATGTTGTCGCTTATTAAATCCTATAAGAAACGTCGCATCGAATAAATGTGATTGAATTCTCCCCGTCTGGACGAGCGGAATTGAATGGTGCAACTGATTTTGCTGTGCTGTGAAAATTCAAATATTTGCATGACTGCATTTGTTTTATTTTGTGAATAACAAAAAGCATTCAACCCCATAATACATGCTGTTTTATTGGTCGCTAGTCCATTTCAAATCCCATAGCTTAACCATTCATATATTTGGATTCCTCTCGACGAGGCGAGCAGTACGAGTTCCACCTTGATGGGTCTGCGACGTTTCCTTCCAGAGTTATTACCAAAAAAACACAAACATCCCAGAATCCTCTCGGTTTGGGGTCAAAATGTTGTCGCTTATTAAATCCCATAAGAAACGTCGCATCGAATAAATGTGATTGAATTCTCCCCGTCTGGACGAGCGGAATTGAATGGTGCAACTGATTTTGCTGTGCTGTGAAAATTCAAATATTTGCATGACTGCATTTGTTTTATTTTGTGAATAACAAAAAGCATTCAACCCCATAATACATGCTGTTTTATTGGTCGCTCGTCCATTTCATATCCCATAGCTGAAACACTCATATATTTGGATTCCTCTCGATGAGGCGAGCAGTACGAGTACCACCTTGATGGGTCTGCGACGTTTCCTTCCTGAGTTATTACCAAAAAACCACAAACATCCCAGAATCCTCTCGGTTTGGGGTCAAAATGGTGTCGCTTATTAAATCCCATAAGAAACGTCGCATCGAATGAATGTGATTGAATTCTCCCCGTCTGGACGAGCGGAATTGAATGGTGCAACTGATTTTGCTGTGCTGTGAAAATTCAGATATTTGCATGACTGCTTTTGTTTTATTTTGTGAATTGCAAAAAGCATTCAACCCCATAATACATGTTGTTTTATTGGTCGCTCGTCCATTTCATATCCCATAGCTTAACAACTCATATATTTGGATTCCTCTCGATGAGGCGAGCAGTACGAGTACCACCTTGATGGGTCTGCGACGTTTACTTCCAGAGTTATTACCAAAAAACCACAAACATCCCAGAATCCTCTCGGTTTGGGGTCAAAATGTTGTCGCTTATTAAATCCCATAAGAAACGTCGCATCGAATAAATGTGATTGAATTCTCCCCGTCTGGACGAGCGGAATTGAATGGTGCAACTGATTTTGCTGTGCTGTGAAAATTCAAATATTTGCATGACTGCATTTGTTTTATTTTGTGAATAACAAAAAGCATTCAACCTCATAATACATGCTGTTTTATTGGTCGCTCGTCCATTTCATATCCCATAGCTGAAACACTCATATATTTGGATTCCGCTCGACGAGGCGAGCAGAACGAGTACCACCTTGATGGGTCTGCGTCGTTTCCTTCCAGAGTTATTACCAAGAAACCACAAACATCCCAGAATCCTCTCGGTGTGGGGTCAAAATGTTGTCGCTTATTAAATCCCATAAGAAACGTCCCATCGAATGAATGTGATTGAATTCTCCCCGTCTGGACGAGCGGAATTGAATGGTGCAACTGATTTTGCTGTGCTGTGAAAATTCAAATATTTGCATGACTGCATTTGTTTTATTTTGTGAATAACAAAAAGCATTCAACCCCATAATACATGCTGTTTTAATTGGTCGCTCGTCCATTTCATATCCCATAGCTTAACCATTCATATATTTGGATTCCTCTCGACGAGGCGAGCAGAACGAGTACCACCTTGATGGGTCTGCGTCGTTTCCTTCCAGAGTTATTACCAAGAAACCACAAACATCCCAGAATCCTCTCGGTGTGGGGTCAAAATGTTGTCGCTTATTAAATCCCATAAGAAACGTCCCATCGAATGAATGTGATTGAATTCTCCCCGTCTGGACGAGCGGAATTGAATGGTGCAACTGATTTTGCTGTGCTGTGAAAATTCAAATATTTGCATGACTGCATTTGTTTTATTTTGTGAATAACAAAAAGCATTCAACCCCATAATACATGCTGTTTTATTGGTCGCTCGTCCATTTCATATCCCATAGCTTAACCATTCATATATTTGGATTCCTCTCGACGAGGCGAGCAGTACGAGTACCACCTTGATGGTTCTGCGACGTTTCCTTCCAGAGTTATTACCAAAAAACACAAACATCCCAGAATCCTCTCGGTTTGGGGTCAAAATGTTGTCGCTTATTAAATCCCATAAGAAACGTCGCATCGAATAAATGTGATTGAATTCTCCCCGTCTGGACGAGCGGAATTGAATGGTGCAACTGATTTTGCTGTGCTGTGAAAATTCAAATATTTGCATGACTGCATTTGTTTTATTTTGTGAATAACAAAAAGCATTCAACCACATAATACATGCTGTTTTATTGGTCGCTAGTCCATTTCAAATCCCATAGCTTAACCATTCATATATTTGGATTCCTCTCGACGAGGCGAGCAGTACGAGTACCACCTTGATGGGTCTGCGACGTTTCCTTCCAGAGTTATTACCAAAAAAACACAAACATCCCAGAATCCTCTCGGTTTGGGGTCAAAATGTTGTCGCTCATTAAATCCCATAAGAAACGTCGCATCGAATGAATGTGATTGAATTCTCCCCGTCTGGACGAGCGGAATTGAATGGTGCAACTGATTTTGCTGTGCTGTGAAAATTCAGATATTTGCATGACTGCTTTTGTTTTATTTTGTGAATAGCAAAAAGCATTCAACCCCATAATACATGTTGTTTTATTGGTCGCTCGTCCATTTCATATCCCATAGCTTAACAACTCATATATATGGATTCCTCTCGATGAGGCGAGCAGTACGAGTACCACCTTGATGGATCTGCGACGTTTACTTCCAGAGTTATTACCAAAAAACCACAAACATCCCAGAATCCTCTCGGTTTGGGGTCAAAATGTTGTCGCTTATTAAATCCCATAAGAAACGTCGCATCGAATAAATGTGATTGAATTCTCCCCGTCTGGACGAGCGGAATTGAATGGTGCAACTGATTTTGCTGTGCTGTGAAAATTCAGATATTTACATGACTGCTTTTGTTTTATTTTGTGAATAGCAAAAAGCATTCAACCCCATAATACATGTTGTTTTATTGGTCGCTCGTCCATTTCATATCCCATAGCTGAAACACTCATATATTTGGATTCCGCTCGACGAGGCGAGCAGTACGAGTACCACCTTGATGGGTCTGCGACGTTTCCTTCCAGAGTTATTACCAAAAAAAACACAAACATCCCAGAATCCTCTCGGTTTGGGGTCAAAATGTTGTCGCTTATTAAATCCCATAAGAAACGTCCCATCGAATGAATGTGATTGAATTCTCCCCGTCTGGACGAGCGGAATTGAATGGTGCAACTGATTTTGCTGTGCTGTGAAAATTCAGATATTTGCATGACTGCTTTTGTTTTGTTTTGTGAATAGCAAAAAGCATTCAACCCCATAATACATGCTGTTTTATTGGTCGCTCGTCCATTTCATATCACATAGCTTAACCATTCATATATTTGGATTCCTCTCGACGAGGCGAGCAGTACGAGTACCACCTTGATGGTTCTGCGACGTTTCCTTCCAGAGTTATTACCAAAAAAAACACAAACATCCCAGAATCCTCTCGGTTTGGGGTCAAAATGTTGTCGCTTATTAAATCCTATAAGAAACGTCGCATCGAATAAATGTGATTGAATTCTCCCCGTCTGGACGAGCGGAATTGAATGGTGCAACTGATTTTGCTGTGCTGTGAAAATTCAAATATTTGCATGACTGCATTTGTTTTATTTTGTGAATAACAAAAAGCATTCAACCCCATAATACATGCTGTTTTATTGGTCGCTAGTCCATTTCAAATCCCATAGCTTAACCATTCATATATTTGGATTCCTCTCGACGAGGCGAGCAGTACGAGTTCCACCTTGATGGGTCTGCGACGTTTCCTTCCAGAGTTATTACCAAAAAAACACAAACATCCCAGAATCCTCTCGGTTTGGGGTCAAAATGTTGTCGCTTATTAAATCCCATAAGAAACGTCGCATCGAATAAATGTGATTGAATTCTCCCCGTCTGGACGAGCGGAATTGAATGGTGCAACTGATTTTGCTGTGCTGTGAAAATTCAAATATTTGCATGACTGCATTTGTTTTATTTTGTGAATAACAAAAAGCATTCAACCCCATAATACATGCTGTTTTATTGGTCGCTCGTCCATTTCATATCCCATAGCTGAAACACTCATATATTTGGATTCCTCTCGATGAGGCGAGCAGTACGAGTACCACCTTGATGGGTCTGCGACGTTTCCTTCCTGAGTTATTACCAAAAAACCACAAACATCCCAGAATCCTCTCGGTTTGGGGTCAAAATGGTGTCGCTTATTAAATCCCATAAGAAACGTCGCATCGAATGAATGTGATTGAATTCTCCCCGTCTGGACGAGCGGAATTGAATGGTGCAACTGATTTTGCTGTGCTGTGAAAATTCAGATATTTGCATGACTGCTTTTGTTTTATTTTGTGAATTGCAAAAAGCATTCAACCCCATAATACATGTTGTTTTATTGGTCGCTCGTCCATTTCATATCCCATAGCTTAACAACTCATATATTTGGATTCCTCTCGATGAGGCGAGCAGTACGAGTACCACCTTGATGGGTCTGCGACGTTTACTTCCAGAGTTATTACCAAAAAACCACAAACATCCCAGAATCCTCTCGGTTTGGGGTCAAAATGTTGTCGCTTATTAAATCCCATAAGAAACGTCGCATCGAATAAATGTGATTGAATTCTCCCCGTCTGGACGAGCGGAATTGAATGGTGCAACTGATTTTGCTGTGCTGTGAAAATTCAAATATTTGCATGACTGCATTTGTTTTATTTTGTGAATAACAAAAAGCATTCAACCTCATAATACATGCTGTTTTATTGGTCGCTCGTCCATTTCATATCCCATAGCTGAAACACTCATATATTTGGATTCCGCTCGACGAGGCGAGCAGAACGAGTACCACCTTGATGGGTCTGCGTCGTTTCCTTCCAGAGTTATTACCAAGAAACCACAAACATCCCAGAATCCTCTCGGTGTGGGGTCAAAATGTTGTCGCTTATTAAATCCCATAAGAAACGTCCCATCGAATGAATGTGATTGAATTCTCCCCGTCTGGACGAGCGGAATTGAATGGTGCAACTGATTTTGCTGTGCTGTGAAAATTCAAATATTTGCATGACTGCATTTGTTTTATTTTGTGAATAACAAAAAGCATTCAACCCCATAATACATGCTGTTTTAATTGGTCGCTCGTCCATTTCATATCCCATAGCTTAACCATTCATATATTTGGATTCCTCTCGACGAGGCGAGCAGAACGAGTACCACCTTGATGGGTCTGCGTCGTTTCCTTCCAGAGTTATTACCAAGAAACCACAAACATCCCAGAATCCTCTCGGTGTGGGGTCAAAATGTTGTCGCTTATTAAATCCCATAAGAAACGTCCCATCGAATGAATGTGATTGAATTCTCCCCGTCTGGACGAGCGGAATTGAATGGTGCAACTGATTTTGCTGTGCTGTGAAAATTCAAATATTTGCATGACTGCATTTGTTTTATTTTGTGAATAACAAAAAGCATTCAACCCCATAATACATGCTGTTTTATTGGTCGCTCGTCCATTTCATATCCCATAGCTTAACCATTCATATATTTGGATTCCTCTCGACGAGGCGAGCAGTACGAGTACCACCTTGATGGTTCTGCGACGTTTCCTTCCAGAGTTATTACCAAAAAACACAAACATCCCAGAATCCTCTCGGTTTGGGGTCAAAATGTTGTCGCTTATTAAATCCCATAAGAAACGTCGCATCGAATAAATGTGATTGAATTCTCCCCGTCTGGACGAGCGGAATTGAATGGTGCAACTGATTTTGCTGTGCTGTGAAAATTCAAATATTTGCATGACTGCATTTGTTTTATTTTGTGAATAACAAAAAGCATTCAACCACATAATACATGCTGTTTTATTGGTCGCTAGTCCATTTCAAATCCCATAGCTTAACCATTCATATATTTGGATTCCTCTCGACGAGGCGAGCAGTACGAGTACCACCTTGATGGGTCTGCGACGTTTCCTTCCAGAGTTATTACCAAAAAAACACAAACATCCCAGAATCCTCTCGGTTTGGGGTCAAAATGTTGTCGCTCATTAAATCCCATAAGAAACGTCGCATCGAATGAATGTGATTGAATTCTCCCCGTCTGGACGAGCGGAATTGAATGGTGCAACTGATTTTGCTGTGCTGTGAAAATTCAGATATTTGCATGACTGCTTTTGTTTTATTTTGTGAATAGCAAAAAGCATTCAACCCCATAATACATGTTGTTTTATTGGTCGCTCGTCCATTTCATATCCCATAGCTTAACAACTCATATATATGGATTCCTCTCGATGAGGCGAGCAGTACGAGTACCACCTTGATGGATCTGCGACGTTTACTTCCAGAGTTATTACCAAAAAACCACAAACATCCCAGAATCCTCTCGGTTTGGGGTCAAAATGTTGTCGCTTATTAAATCCCATAAGAAACGTCGCATCGAATAAATGTGATTGAATTCTCCCCGTCTGGACGAGCGGAATTGAATGGTGCAACTGATTTTGCTGTGCTGTGAAAATTCAGATATTTACATGACTGCTTTTGTTTTATTTTGTGAATAGCAAAAAGCATTCAACCCCATAATACATGTTGTTTTATTGGTCGCTCGTCCATTTCATATCCCATAGCTGAAACACTCATATATTTGGATTCCGCTCGACGAGGCGAGCAGTACGAGTACCACCTTGATGGGTCTGCGACGTTTCCTTCCAGAGTTATTACCAAAAAAAACACAAACATCCCAGAATCCTCTCGGTTTGGGGTCAAAATGTTGTCGCTTATTAAATCCCATAAGAAACGTCCCATCGAATGAATGTGATTGAATTCTCCCCGTCTGGACGAGCGGAATTGAATGGTGCAACTGATTTTGCTGTGCTGTGAAAATTCAGATATTTGCATGACTGCTTTTGTTTTGTTTTGTGAATAGCAAAAAGCATTCAACCCCATAATACATGCTGTTTTATTGGTCGCTCGTCCATTTCATATCACATAGCTTAACCATTCATATATTTGGATTCCTCTCGACGAGGCGAGCAGTACGAGTACCACCTTGATGGTTCTGCGACGTTTCCTTCCAGAGTTATTACCAAAAAAAACACAAACATCCCAGAATCCTCTCGGTTTGGGGTCAAAATGTTGTCGCTTATTAAATCCTATAAGAAACGTCGCATCGAATAAATGTGATTGAATTCTCCCCGTCTGGACGAGCGGAATTGAATGGTGCAACTGATTTTGCTGTGCTGTGAAAATTCAAATATTTGCATGACTGCATTTGTTTTATTTTGTGAATAACAAAAAGCATTCAACCCCATAATACATGCTGTTTTATTGGTCGCTAGTCCATTTCAAATCCCATAGCTTAACCATTCATATATTTGGATTCCTCTCGACGAGGCGAGCAGTACGAGTTCCACCTTGATGGGTCTGCGACGTTTCCTTCCAGAGTTATTACCAAAAAAACACAAACATCCCAGAATCCTCTCGGTTTGGGGTCAAAATGTTGTCGCTTATTAAATCCCATAAGAAACGTCGCATCGAATAAATGTGATTGAATTCTCCCCGTCTGGACGAGCGGAATTGAATGGTGCAACTGATTTTGCTGTGCTGTGAAAATTCAAATATTTGCATGACTGCATTTGTTTTATTTTGTGAATAACAAAAAGCATTCAACCCCATAATACATGCTGTTTTATTGGTCGCTCGTCCATTTCATATCCCATAGCTGAAACACTCATATATTTGGATTCCTCTCGATGAGGCGAGCAGTACGAGTACCACCTTGATGGGTCTGCGACGTTTCCTTCCAGAGTTATTACCAAAAAACCACAAACATCCCAGAATCCTCTCGGTTTGGGGTCAAAATGGTGTCGCTTATTAAATCCCATAAGAAACGTCGCATCGAATGAATGTGATTGAATTCTCCCCGTCTGGACGAGCGGAATTGAATGGTGCAACTGATTTTGCTGTGCTGTGAAAATTCAGATATTTGCATGACTGCTTTTGTTTTATTTTGTGAATTGCAAAAAGCATTCAACCCCATAATACATGTTGTTTTATTGGTCGCTCGTCCATTTCATATCCCATAGCTTAACAACTCATATATTTGGATTCCTCTCGATGAGGCGAGCAGTACGAGTACCACCTTGATGGGTCTGCGACGTTTACTTCCAGAGTTATTACCAAAAAACCACAAACATCCCAGAATCCTCTCGGTTTGGGGTCAAAATGTTGTCGCTTATTAAATCCCATAAGAAACGTCGCATCGAATAAATGTGATTGAATTCTCCCCGTCTGGACGAGCGGAATTGAATGGTGCAACTGATTTTGCTGTGCTGTGAAAATTCAGATATTTGCATGACTGCTTTTGTTTTATTTTGTGAATAGCAAAAAGCATTCAACCCCATAATACATGTTGTTTTATTGGTCGCTCGTCCATTTCATATCCCATAGCTTAACAACTCATATATTTGGATTCCTCGCGATGAGGCGAGCAGTACGAGTACCACCTTGATGGGTCTGCGACGTTTCCTTCCAGAGTTATTACCAAAAAACCACAAACATCCCAGAATCCTCTCGGTTTGGGGTCAAAATGTTGTCGCTTATTAAATCCCATAAGAAACGTCGCATCGAATAAATGTGATTGAATTATCCCCGTCTGGACGAGCGGAATTGAATGGTGCAACTGATTTTGCTGTGCTGTGAAAATTCAAATATTTGCATGACTGCATTTGTTTTATTTTGTGAATAACAAAAAGCATTCAACCCCATAATACATGCTGTTTTATTGGTCGCTCGTCCATTTCATATCCCATAGCTGAAACACTCATATATTTGGATTCCGCTCGACGAGGCGAGCAGAACGAGTACCACCTTGATGGGTCTGCGTCATTTCCTTCCAGAGTTATTACCAAGAAACCACAAACATCCCAGAATCCTCTCGGTGTGGGGTCAAAATGTTGTCGCTTATTAAATCCCATAAGAAACGTCCCATCGAATGAATGTGATTGAATTCTCCCCGTCTGGACGAGCGGAATTGAATGGTGCAACTGATTTTGCTGTGCTGTGAAAATTCAGATATTTGCATGACTGCTTTTGTTTTGTTTTGTGAATAGCAAAAAGCATTCAACCCCATAATACATGCTGTTTTATTGGTCGCTCGTCCATTTCATATCACATAGCTTAACCATTCATATATTTGGATTCCTCTCGACGAGGCGAGCAGTACGAGTACCATTTTGATGGTTCTGCGACGTTTCCTTCCAGAGTTATTACCAAAAAAACACAAACATCCCAGAATCCTCTCGGTTTGGGGTCAAAATGTTGTCGCTTATTAAATCCCATAAGAAACGTCGCATCGAATAAATGTGATTGAATTCTCCCCGTCTGGACGAGCGGAATTGAATGGTGCAACTGATTTTGCTGTGCTGTGAAAATTCAAATATTTGCATGACTGCATTTGTTTTATTTTGTGAATAACAAAAAGCATTCAACCCCATAATACATGCTGTTTTATTGGTCGCTAGTCCATTTCAAATCCCATAGCTTAACCATTCATATATTTGGATTCCTCTCGACGAGGCGAGCAGTACGAGTTCCACCTTGATGGGTCTGCGACGTTTCCTTCCAGAGTTATTACCAAAAAAACACAAACATCCCAGAATCCTCTCGGTTTGGGGTCAAAATGTTGTCGCTTATTAAATCCCATAAGAAACGTCGCATCGAATAAATGTGATTGAATTCTCCCCGTCTGGACGAGCGGAATTGAATGGTGCAACTGATTTTGCTGTGCTGTGAAAATTCAAATATTTGCATGACTGCATTTGTTTTATTTTGTGAATAACAAAAAGCATTCAACCCCATAATACATGCTGTTTTATTGGTCGCTCGTCCATTTCATATCCCATAGCTGAAACACTCATATATTTGGATTCCTCTCGATGAGGCGAGCAGTACGAGTACCACCTTGATGGGTCTGCGACGTTTCCTTCCAGAGTTATTACCAAAAAACCACAAACATCCCAGAATCCTCTCGGTTTGGGGTCAAAATGGTGTCGCTTATTAAATCCCATAAGAAACGTCGCATCGAATGAATGTGATTGAATTCTCCCCGTCTGGACGAGCGGAATTGAATGGTGCAACTGATTTTGCTGTGCTGTGAAAATTCAGATATTTGCATGACTGCTTTTGTTTTATTTTGTGAATTGCAAAAAGCATTCAACCCCATAATACATGTTGTTTTATTGGTCGCTCGTCCATTTCATATCCCATAGCTTAACAACTCATATATTTGGATTCCTCTCGATGAGGCGAGCAGTACGAGTACCACCTTGATGGGTCTGCGACGTTTACTTCCAGAGTTATTACCAAAAAACCACAAACATCCCAGAATCCTCTCGGTTTGGGGTCAAAATGTTGTCGCTTATTAAATCCCATAAGAAACGTCGCATCGAATAAATGTGATTGAATTCTCCCCGTCTGGACGAGCGGAATTGAATGGTGCAACTGATTTTGCTGTGCTGTGAAAATTCAGATATTTGCATGACTGCTTTTGTTTTATTTTGTGAATAGCAAAAAGCATTCAACCCCATAATACATGTTGTTTTATTGGTCGCTCGTCCATTTCATATCCCATAGCTTAACAACTCATATATTTGGATTCCTCGCGATGAGGCGAGCAGTACGAGTACCACCTTGATGGGTCTGCGACGTTTCCTTCCAGAGTTATTACCAAAAAACCACAAACATCCCAGAATCCTCTCGGTTTGGGGTCAAAATGTTGTCGCTTATTAAATCCCATAAGAAACGTCGCATCGAATAAATGTGATTGAATTATCCCCGTCTGGACGAGCGGAATTGAATGGTGCAACTGATTTTGCTGTGCTGTGAAAATTCAGATATTTACATGACTGCTTTTGTTTTATTTTGTGAATAGCAAAAAGCATTCAACCCCATAATACATGTTGTTTTATTGGTCGCTCGTCCATTTCATATCCCATAGCTGAAACACTCATATATTTGGATTCTGCTCGACGAGGCGAGCAGAACGAGTACCACCTTGATGGGTCTGCGTCGTTTCCTTCCAGAGTTATTACCAAGAAACCACAAACATCCCAGAATCCTCTCGGTGTGGGGTCAAAATGTTGTCGCTTATTAAATCCCATAAGAAACGTCCCATCGAATGAATGTGATTGAATTCTCCCCGTCTGGACGAGCGGAATTGAATGGTGCAACTGATTTTGCTGTGCTGTGAAAATTCAAATATTTGCATGACTGCATTTGTTTTATTTTGTGAATAACAAAAAGCATTCAATCCCATAATACATGCTGTTTTATTGGTCGCTCGTCCATTTCATATCCCATAGCTGAAACACTCATATATTTGGATTCCGCTCGACGAGGCGAGCAGAACGAGTACCACCTTGATGGGTCTGCGTCATTTCCTTCCAGAGTTATTACCAAGAAACCACAAACATCCCAGAATCCTCTCGGTGTGGGGTCAAAATGTTGTCGCTTATTAAATCCCATAAGAAACGTCCCATCGAATGAATGTGATTGAATTCTCCCCTTCTGGACGAGCGGAATTGAATGGTGCAACTGATTTTGCTGTGCTGTGAAAATTCAGATATTTGCATGACTGCTTTTGTTTTGTTTTGTGAATAGCAAAAAGCATTCAACCCCATAATACATGCTGTTTTATTGGTCGCTCGTCCATTTCATATCACATAGCTTAACCATTCATATATTTGGATTCCTCTCGACGAGGCGAGCAGTACGAGTACCACTTTGATGGTTCTGCGACGTTTCCTTCCAGAGTTATTACCAAAAAAACACAAACATCCCAGAATCCTCTCGGTTTGGGGTCAAAATGTTGTCGCTTATTAAATCCCATAAGAAACGTCGCATCGAATAAATGTGATTGAATTCTCCCCGTCTGGACGAGCGGAATTGAATGGTGCAACTGATTTTGCTGTGCTGTGAAAATTCAAATATTTGCATGACTGCATTTGTTTTATTTTGTGAATAACAAAAAGCATTCAACCCCATAATACATGCTGTTTTATTGGTCGCTAGTCCATTTCAAATCCCATAGCTTAACCATTCATATATTTGGATTCCTCTCGACGAGGCGAGCAGTACGAGTACCACCTTGATGGGTCTGCGACGTTTCCTTCCAGAGTTATTACCAAAAAAACACAAACATCCCAGAATCCTCTCGGTTTGGGGTCAAAATGTTGTCGCTCATTAAATCCCATAAGAAACGTCGCATCGAATGAATGTGATTGAATTCTCCCCGTCTGGACGAGCGGAATTGAATGGTGCAACTGATTTTGCTGTGCTGTGAAAATTCAGATATTTGCATGACTGCTTTTGTTTTATTTTGTGAATAGCAAAAAGCATTCAACCCCATAATACATGTTGTTTTATTGGTCGCTCGTCCATTTCATATCCCATAGCTTAACAACTCATATATATGAATTCCTCTAGATGAGGCGAGCAGTACGAGTACCACCTTGATGGGTCTGCGACGTTTACTTCCAGAGTTATTACCAAAAAACCACAAACATCCCAGAATCCTCTCGGTTTGGGGTCAAAATGTTGTCGCTTATTAAATCCCATAAGAAACGTCGCATCGAATAAATGTGATTGAATTCTCCCCGTCTGGACAAGCGGAATTGAATGGTGCAACTGATTTTGCTGTGCTGTGAAAATTCAGATATTTACATGACTGCTTTTGTTTTATTTTGTGAATAGCAAAAAGCATTCAACCCCATAATACATGTTGTTTTATTGGTCGCTCGTCCATTTCATATCCCATAGCTGAAACACTCATATATTTGGATTCCGCTCGACGAGGCGAGCAGTACGAGTACCACCTTGATGGGTCTGCGACGTTTCCTTCCAGAGTTATTACCAAAAAACCACAAACATCCCAGAATCCTCTCGGTTTGGGGTCAAAATGTTGTCGCTTATTAAATCCCATAAGAAACGTCCCATCGAATGAATGTGATTGAATTCTCCCCGTCTGGACGAGCGGAATTGAATGGTGCAACTGATTTTGCTGTGCTGTGAAAATTCAGATATTTGCATGACTGCTTTTGTTTTATTTTGTGAATAGCAAAAAGCATTCAACCCCATAATACATGTTGTTTTATTGGTCGCTCGTCCATTTCATATCCCATAGCTGAAACACTCATATATTTGAATTCCTCTCGATGAGGCGAGCAGTACGAGTACCACCTTGATGGGTCTGCGACGTTTCCTTCCAGAGTTATTACCAAAAAACCACAAACATCCCAGAATCCTCTCGGTTTGGGGTCAAAATGGTGTCGCTTATTAAATCCCATAAGAAACGTCGCATCGAATGAATGTGATTGAATTCTACCCGTCTGGACGAGCGGAATTGAATGGTGCAACTGATTTTGCTGTGCTGTGAAAATTCAGATATTTGCATGACTGCTTTTGTTTTATTTTGTGAATAGCAAAAAGCATTCAACCCCATAATACATGTTGTTTTATTGGTCGCTCGTCCATTTCATATCCCATAGCTTAACAACTCATATATTTGGATTCCTCTCGATGAGGCGAGCAGTACGAGTACCACCTTGATGGGTCTGCGACGTTTACTTCCAGAGTTATTACCAAAAAACCACAAACATCCCAGAATCCTCTCGGTTTGGGGTCAAAATGTTGTCGCTTATTAAATCCCATAAGAAACGTCGCATCGAATAAATGTGATTGAATTCTCCCCGTCTGGACGAGCGGAATTGAATGGTGCAACTTATTTTGCTGTGCTGTGAAAATTCAGATATTTACATGACTGCTTTTGTTTTATTTTGTGAATAGCAAAAAGCATTCAACCTCATAATACATGTTGTTTTATTGGTCGCTCGTCCATTTCATATCCCATAGCTGAAACACTCATATATTTGGATTCCGCTCGACGAGGCGAGCAGTACGAGTACCACCTTGATGGGTCTGCGACGTTTCCTTCCAGAGTTATTACCAAAAAACCACAAACATCCCAGAATCCTCTCGGTTTGGGGTCAAAATGTTGTCGCTTATTAAATCCCATAAGAAACGTCGCATCGAATAAATGTGATTGAATTCTCCCCGTCTGGACGAGCGGAATTGAATGGTGCAACTGATTTTGCTGTGCTGTGAAAATTCAAATATTTGCATGACTGCATTTGTTTTATTTTGTGAATAACAAAAAGCATTCAACCCCATAATACATGCTGTTTTATTGGTCGCTCGTCCATTTCATATCCCATAGCTGAAACACTCATATATTTGGATTCCTCTCGATGAGGCGAGCAGTACGAGTACCACCTTGATGGGTCTGCGACGTTTCCTTCCAGAGTTATTACCAAAAAACCACAAACATCCCAGAATCCTCTCGGTTTGGGGTCAAAATGGTGTCGCTTATTAAATCCCATAAGAAACGTCGCATCGAATAAATGTGATTGAATTCTCCCCGTCTGGACGAGCGGAATTGAATGGTGCAACTGATTTTGCTGTGCTGTGAAAATTCAAATATTTGCATGACTGCATTTGTTTTATTTTGTGAATAACAAAAAGCATTCAACCCCATAATACATGCTGTTTTATTGGTCGCTCGTCCATTTCATATCCCATAGCTGAAACACTCATATATTTGGATTCCTCTCGATGAGGCGAGCAGTACGAGTACCACCTTGATGGGTCTGCGACGTTTCCTTCCAGAGTTATTACCAAAAAACCACAAACATCCCAGAATCCTCTCGGTTTGGGGTCAAAATGGTGTCGCTTATTAAATCCCATAAGAAACGTCGCATCGAATGAATGTGATTGAATTCTACCCGTCTGGACGAGCGGAATTGAATGGTGCAACTGATTTTGCTGTGCTGTGAAAATTCAGATATTTGCATGACTGCTTTTGTTTTATTTTGTGAATAGCAAAAAGCATTCAACCCCATAATACATGTTGTTTTATTGGTCGCTCGTCCATTTCATATCCCATAGCTTAACAACTCATATATTTGGATTCCTCTCGATGAGGCGAGCAGTACGAGTACCACCTTGATGGGTCTGCGACTTTTACTTCCAGAGTTATTACCAAAAAACCACAAACATCCCAGAATCCTCTCGGTTTGGGGTCAAAATGTTGTCGCTTATTAAATCCCATAAGAAACGTCGCATCGAATAAATGTGATTGAATTCTCCCCGTCTGGACGAGCGGAATTGAATGGTGCAACTGATTTTGCTGTGCTGTGAAAATTCAGATATTTACATGACTGCTTTTGTTTTATTTTGTGAATAGCAAAAAGCATTCAACCCCATAATACATGTTGTTTTATTGGTCGCTCGTCCATTTCATATCCCATAGCTGAAACACTCATATATTTGGATTCTGCTCGACGAGGCGAGCAGTACGAGTACCACCTTGATGGGTCTGCGACGTTTCCTTCCAGAGTTATTACCAAAAAACCACAAACATCCCAGAATCCTCTCGGTTTGGGGTCAAAATGTTGTCGCTTATTAAATCCCATAAGAAACGTCCCATCGAATGAATGTGATTGAATTCTCCCCGTCTGGACGAGCGGAATTGAATGGTGCAACTGATTTTGCTGTGCTGTGAAAATTCAAATATTTGCATGACTGCATTTTTTTATTTTGTGAATAACAAAAAGCATTCAACCCCATAATACATGCTGTTTTATTGGTCGCTCGTCCATTTCATATCCCATAGCTGAAACACTCATATGTTTGGATTCCTCTCGATGAGTCGAGCAGTACGAGTACCACCTTGATGGGTCTGCGACGTTTCCTTCCAGAGTTATTACCAAAAAAACACAAACATCCCAGAATCCTCTCGGTTTGGGGTCAAAATGGTGTCGCTTATTAAATCCCATAAGAAACGTCGCATCGAATGAATATGAATGAATTCTACCCGTCTGGACGAGCGGAATTGAATGGTGCAACTGATTTTGCTGTGCTGTGAAAATTCAGATATTTGCATGACTGCTTTTGTTTTATTTTGTGAATAGCAAAAAGCATTCAACCCCATAATACATGTTGTTTTATTGGTCGCTCGTCCATTTCATATCCCATAGCTTAACAACTCATATATTTGGATTCCTCTCGATGAGGCGAGCAGTACGAGTACCACCTTGATGGGTCTGCGACGTTTACTTCCATTGTTATTACCAAAAAACCACAAACATCCCAGAATCCTCTCGGTTTGGGGTCAAAATGTTGTCGCTTATTAAATCCCATAAGAAACGTCGCATCGAATAAATGTGATTGAATTCTCCCCGTCTGGACGAGCGGAATTGAATGGTGCAACTGATTTTGCTGTGCTGTGAAAATTCAGATATTTACATGACTGCTTTTGTTTTATTTTGTGAATAGCAAAAAGCATTCAACCCCATAATACATGTTGTTTTATTGGTCGCTCGTCCATTTCATATCCCATAGCTGAAACACTCATATATTTGGATTCCTCTCGACGAGGCGAGCAGTACGAGTACCACCTTGATGGGTCTGCGACGTTTCCTTCCAGAGTTATTACCAAAAAACCACAAACATCCCAGAATCCTCTCGGTTTGGGGTCAAAATGTTGTCGCTTATTAAATCCCATAAGAAACGTCCCATCGAATGAAAGTGATTGAATTCTCCCCGTCTGGACGAGCGGAATTGAATGGTGCAACTGATTTTGCTGTGCTGTGAAAATTCAAATATTTGCATGACTGCATTTGTTTTATTTTGTGAATAACAAAAAGCATTCAACCCCATAATACATGCTGTTTTATTGGTCGCTAGTCCATTTCAAATCCCATAGCTTAACCATTCATATATTTGGATTCCTCTCGACGAGGCGAGCAGTACGAGTACCACCTTGATGGGTCTGCGACGTTTCCTTCCAGAGTTATTACCAAAAAAACACAAACATCCCAGAATCCTCTCGGTTTGGGGTCAAAATGTTGTCGCTCATTAAATCCCATAAGAAACGTCGCATCGAATGAATGTGATTGAATTCTCCCCGTCTGGACGAGCGGAATTGAATGGTGCAACTGATTTTGCTGTGCTGTGAAAATTCAGATATTTGCATGACTGCTTTTGTTTTATTTTGTGAATATCAAAAAGCATTCAACCCCATAATACATGTTGTTTTATTGGTCGCTCGTCCATTTCATATCCCATAGCTTAACAACTCATATATATGAATTCCTGTCGATGAGGCGAGCAGTACGAGTACCACCTTGGTGGGTCTGCGACGTTTACTTCCAGAGTTATTACCAAAAAACCACAAACATCCCAGAATCCTCTCGGTTTGGGGTCAAAATGTTGTCGCTTATTAAATCCCATAAGAAACGTCCCATCGAATGAATGTGATTGAATTCTCCCCGTCTGGACGAGCGGAATTGAATGGTGCAACTGATTTTGCTGTGCTGTGAAAATTCAAATATTTGCATGACTGCATTTGTTTTATTTTGTGAATAACAAAAAGCATTCAACCCCATAATACATGCTGTTTTATTGGTCGCTAGTCCATTTCAAATCCCATAGCTTAACCATTCATATATTTGGATTCCTCTCGACGAGGCGAGCAGTACGAGTACCACCTTGATGGGTCTGCGACGTTTCCTTCCAGAGTTATTACCAAAAAAACACAAACATCCCAGAATCCTCTCGGTTTGGGGTCAAAATGTTGTCGCTCATTAAATCCCATAAGAAACGTCGCATCGAATGAATGTGATTGAATTCTCCCCGTCTGGACGAGCGGAATTGAATGGTGCAACTGATTTTGCTGTGCTGTGAAAATTCAGATATTTGCATGACTGCTTTTGTTTTATTTTGTGAATAGCAAAAAGCATTCAACCCCATAATACATGTTGTTTTATTGGTCGCTCGTCCATTTCATATCCCATAGCTTAACAACTCATATATATGAATTCCTCTCGATGAGGCGAGCAGTACGAGTACCACCTTGATGGGTCTGCGACGTTTACTTCCAGAGTTATTACCAAAAAACCACAAACATCCCAGAATCCTCTCGGTTTGGGGTCAAAATGTTGTCGCTTATTAAATCCCATAAGAAACGTCCCATCGAATGAAAGTGATTGAATTCTCCCCGTCTGGACGAGCGGAATTGAATGGTGCAACTGATTTTGCTGTGCTGTGAAAATTCAAATATTTGCATGACTGCATTTGTTTTATTTTGTGAATAACAAAAAGCATTCAACCCCATAATACATGCTGTTTTATTGGTCGCTAGTCCATTTCAAATCCCATAGCTTAACCATTCATATATTTGGATTCCTCTCGACGAGGCGAGCAGTACGAGTACCACCTTGATGGGTCTGCGACGTTTCCTTCCAGAGTTATTACCAAAAAAACACAAACATCCCAGAATCCTCTCGGTTTGGGGTCAAAATGTTGTCGCTCATTAAATCCCATAAGAAACGTCGCATCGAATGAATGTGATTGAATTCTCCCCGTCTGGACGAGCGGAATTGAATGGTGCAACTGATTTTGCTGTGCTGTGAAAATTCAAATATTTGCATGACTGCATTTGTTTTATTTTGTGAATAACAAAAAGCATTCAACCCCATAATACATGCTGTTTTATTGGTCGCTAGTCCATTTCAAATCCCATAGCTTAACCATTCATATATTTGGATTCCTCTCGACGAGGCGAGCAGTACGAGTACCACCTTGATGGGTCTGCGACGTTTCCTTCCAGAGTTATTACCAAAAAAACACAAACATCCCAGAATCCTCTCGGTTTGGGGTCAAAATGTTGTCGCTCATTAAATCCCATAAGAAACGTCGCATCGAATGAATGTGATTGAATTCTCCCCGTCTGGACGAGCGGAATTGAATGGTGCAACTGATTTTGCTGTGCTGTGAAAATTCAGATATTTGCATGACTGCTTTTGTTTTATTTTGTGAATATCAAAAAGCATTCAACCCCATAATACATGTTGTTTTATTGGTCGCTCGTCCATTTCATATCCCATAGCTTAACAACTCATATATATGAATTCCTGTCGATGAGGCGAGCAGTACGAGTACCACCTTGGTGGGTCTGCGACGTTTACTTCCAGAGTTATTACCAAAAAACCACAAACATCCCAGAATCCTCTCGGTTTGGGGTCAAAATGTTGTCGCTTATTAAATCCCATAAGAAACGTCCCATCGAATGAATGTGATTGAATTCTCCCCGTCTGGACGAGCGGAATTGAATGGTGCAACTGATTTTGCTGTGCTGTGAAAATTCAAATATTTGCATGACTGCATTTGTTTTATTTTGTGAATAACAAAAAGCATTCAACCCCATAATACATGCTGTTTTATTGGTCGCTAGTCCATTTCAAATCCCATAGCTTAACCATTCATATATTTGGATTCCTCTCGACGAGGCGAGCAGTACGAGTACCACCTTGATGGGTCTGCGACGTTTCCTTCCAGAGTTATTACCAAAAAAACACAAACATCCCAGAATCCTCTCGGTTTGGGGTCAAAATGTTGTCGCTTATTAAATCCCATAAGAAACGTCGCATCGAATGAATGTGATTGAATTCTCCCCGTCTGGACGAGCGGAATTGAATGGTGCAACTGATTTTGCTGTGCTGTGAAAATTCAGATATTTGCATGACTGCTTTTGTTTTATTTTGTGAATAGCAAAAAGCATTCAACCCCATAATACATGTTGTTTTATTGGTCGCTCGTCCATTTCATATCCCATAGCTTAACAACTCATATATATGAATTCCTCTCGATGAGGCGAGCAGTACGAGTACCACCTTGATGGGTCTGCGACGTTTACTTCCAGAGTTATTACCAAAAAACCACAAACATCCCAGAATCCTCTCGGTTTGGGGTCAAAATGTTGTCGCTTATTAAATCCCATAAGAAACGTCGCATCGAATAAATGTGATTGAATTCTCCCCGTCTGGACAAGCGGAATTGAATGGTGCAACTGATTTTGCTGTGCTGTGAAAATTCAGATATTTACATGACTGCTTTTGTTTTATTTTGTGAATAGCAAAAAGCATTCAACCCCATAATACATGTTGTTTTATTGGTCGCTCGTCCATTTCATATCCCATAGCTGAAACACTCATATATTTGGATTCCGCTCGACGAGGCGAGCAGTACGAGTACCACCTTGATGGGTCTGCGACGTTTCCTTCCAGAGTTATTACCAAAAAACCACAAACATCCCAGAATCCTCTCGGTTTGGGGTCAAAATGTTGTCGCTTATTAAATCCCATAAGAAACGTCCCATCGAATGAATGTGATTGAATTCTCCCCGTCTGGACGAGCGGAATTGAATGGTGCAACTGATTTTGCTGTGCTGTGAAAATTCAGATATTTGCATGACTGCTTTTGTTTTATTTTGTGAATAGCAAAAAGCATTCAACCCCATAATACATGTTGTTTTATTGGTCGCTCGTCCATTTCATATCCCATAGCTGAAACACTCATATATTTGAATTCCTCTCGATGAGGCGAGCAGTACGAGTACCACCTTGATGGGTCTGCGACGTTTCCTTCCAGAGTTATTACCAAAAAACCACAAACATCCCAGAATCCTCTCGGTTTGGGGTCAAAATGGTGTCGCTTATTAAATCCCATAAGAAACGTCGCATCGAATGAATGTGATTGAATTCTACCCGTCTGGACGAGCGGAATTGAATGGTGCAACTGATTTTGCTGTGCTGTGAAAATTCAGATATTTGCATGACTGCTTTTGTTTTATTTTGTGAATAGCAAAAAGCATTCAACCCCATAATACATGTTGTTTTATTGGTCGCTCGTCCATTTCATATCCCATAGCTTAACAACTCATATATTTGGATTCCTCTCGATGAGGCGAGCAGTACGAGTACCACCTTGATGGGTCTGCGACGTTTACTTCCAGAGTTATTACCAAAAAACCACAAACATCCCAGAATCCTCTCGGTTTGGGGTCAAAATGTTGTCGCTTATTAAATCCCATAAGAAACGTCGCATCGAATAAATGTGATTGAATTCTCCCCGTCTGGACGAGCGGAATTGAATGGTGCAACTTATTTTGCTGTGCTGTGAAAATTCAGATATTTACATGACTGCTTTTGTTTTATTTTGTGAATAGCAAAAAGCATTCAACCTCATAATACATGTTGTTTTATTGGTCGCTCGTCCATTTCATATCCCATAGCTGAAACACTCATATATTTGGATTCCGCTCGACGAGGCGAGCAGTACGAGTACCACCTTGATGGGTCTGCGACGTTTCCTTCCAGAGTTATTACCAAAAAACCATAAACATCCCAGAATCCTCTCGGTTTGGGGTCAAAATGTTGTCGCTTATTAAATCCCATAAGAAACGTCGCATCGAATAAATGTGATTGAATTCTCCCCGTCTGGACGAGCGGAATTGAATGGTGCAACTGATTTTGCTGTGCTGTGAAAATTCAAATATTTGCATGACTGCATTTGTTTTATTTTGTGAATAACAAAAAGCATTCAACCCCATAATACATGCTGTTTTATTGGTCGCTCGTCCATTTCATATCCCATAGCTGAAACACTCATATATTTGGATTCCTCTCGATGAGGCGAGCAGTACGAGTACCACCTTGATGGGTCTGCGACGTTTCCTTCCAGAGTTATTACCAAAAAACCACAAACATCCCAGAATCCTCTCGGTTTGGGGTCAAAATGGTGTCGCTTATTAAATCCCATAAGAAACGTCGCATCGAATAAATGTGATTGAATTCTCCCCGTCTGGACGAGCGGAATTGAATGGTGCAACTGATTTTGCTGTGCTGTGAAAATTCAAATATTTGCATGACTGCATTTGTTTTATTTTGTGAATAACAAAAAGCATTCAACCCCATAATACATGCTGTTTTATTGGTCGCTCGTCCATTTCATATCCCATAGCTGAAACACTCATATATTTGGATTCCTCTCGATGAGGCGAGCAGTACGAGTACCACCTTGATGGGTCTGCGACGTTTCCTTCCAGAGTTATTACCAAAAAACCACAAACATCCCAGAATCCTCTCGGTTTGGGGTCAAAATGGTGTCGCTTATTAAATCCCATAAGAAACGTCGCATCGAATGAATGTGATTGAATTCTACCCGTCTGGACGAGCGGAATTGAATGGTGCAACTGATTTTGCTGTGCTGTGAAAATTCAGATATTTGCATGACTGCTTTTGTTTTATTTTGTGAATAGCAAAAAGCATTCAACCCCATAATACATGTTGTTTTATTGGTCGCTCGTCCATTTCATATCCCATAGCTTAACAACTCATATATTTGGATTCCTCTCGATGAGGCGAGCAGTACGAGTACCACCTTGATGGGTCTGCGACTTTTACTTCCAGAGTTATTACCAAAAAACCACAAACATCCCAGAATCCTCTCGGTTTGGGGTCAAAATGTTGTCGCTTATTAAATCCCATAAGAAACGTCGCATCGAATAAATGTGATTGAATTCTCCCCGTCTGGACGAGCGGAATTGAATGGTGCAACTGATTTTGCTGTGCTGTGAAAATTCAGATATTTACATGACTGCTTTTGTTTTATTTTGTGAATAGCAAAAAGCATTCAACCCCATAATACATGTTGTTTTATTGGTCGCTCGTCCATTTCATATCCCATAGCTGAAACACTCATATATTTGGATTCTGCTCGACGAGGCGAGCAGTACGAGTACCACCTTGATGGGTCTGCGACGTTTCCTTCCAGAGTTATTACCAAAAAACCACAAACATCCCAGAATCCTCTCGGTTTGGGGTCAAAATGTTGTCGCTTATTAAATCCCATAAGAAACGTCCCATCGAATGAATGTGATTGAATTCTCCCCGTCTGGACGAGCGGAATTGAATGGTGCAACTGATTTTGCTGTGCTGTGAAAATTCAAATATTTGCATGACTGCATTTTTTTATTTTGTGAATAACAAAAAGCATTCAACCCCATAATACATGCTGTTTTATTGGTCGCTCGTCCATTTCATATCCCATAGCTGAAACACTCATATGTTTGGATTCCTCTCGATGAGTCGAGCAGTACGAGTACCACCTTGATGGGTCTGCGACGTTTCCTTCCAGAGTTATTACCAAAAAAACACAAACATCCCAGAATCCTCTCGGTTTGGGGTCAAAATGGTGTCGCTTATTAAATCCCATAAGAAACGTCGCATCGAATGAATATGAATGAATTCTACCCGTCTGGACGAGCGGAATTGAATGGTGCAACTGATTTTGCTGTGCTGTGAAAATTCAGATATTTGCATGACTGCTTTTGTTTTATTTTGTGAATAGCAAAAAGCATTCAACCCCATAATACATGTTGTTTTATTGGTCGCTCGTCCATTTCATATCCCATAGCTTAACAACTCATATATTTGGATTCCTCTCGATGAGGCGAGCAGTACGAGTACCACCTTGATGGGTCTGCGACGTTTACTTCCATTGTTATTACCAAAAAACCACAAACATCCCAGAATCCTCTCGGTTTGGGGTCAAAATGTTGTCGCTTATTAAATCCCATAAGAAACGTCGCATCGAATAAATGTGATTGAATTCTCCCCGTCTGGACGAGCGGAATTGAATGGTGCAACTGATTTTGCTGTGCTGTGAAAATTCAGATATTTACATGACTGCTTTTGTTTTATTTTGTGAATAGCAAAAAGCATTCAACCCCATAATACATGTTGTTTTATTGGTCGCTCGTCCATTTCATATCCCATAGCTGAAACACTCATATATTTGGATTCCTCTCGACGAGGCGAGCAGTACGAGTACCACCTTGATGGGTCTGCGACGTTTCCTTCCAGAGTTATTACCAAAAAACCACAAACATCCCAGAATCCTCTCGGTTTGGGGTCAAAATGTTGTCGCTTATTAAATCCCATAAGAAACGTCCCATCGAATGAAAGTGATTGAATTCTCCCCGTCTGGACGAGCGGAATTGAATGGTGCAACTGATTTTGCTGTGCTGTGAAAATTCAAATATTTGCATGACTGCATTTGTTTTATTTTGTGAATAACAAAAAGCATTCAACCCCATAATACATGCTGTTTTATTGGTCGCTAGTCCATTTCAAATCCCATAGCTTAACCATTCATATATTTGGATTCCTCTCGACGAGGCGAGCAGTACGAGTACCACCTTGATGGGTCTGCGACGTTTCCTTCCAGAGTTATTACCAAAAAAACACAAACATCCCAGAATCCTCTCGGTTTGGGGTCAAAATGTTGTCGCTCATTAAATCCCATAAGAAACGTCGCATCGAATGAATGTGATTGAATTCTCCCCGTCTGGACGAGCGGAATTGAATGGTGCAACTGATTTTGCTGTGCTGTGAAAATTCAGATATTTGCATGACTGCTTTTGTTTTATTTTGTGAATATCAAAAAGCATTCAACCCCATAATACATGTTGTTTTATTGGTCGCTCGTCCATTTCATATCCCATAGCTTAACAACTCATATATATGAATTCCTGTCGATGAGGCGAGCAGTACGAGTACCACCTTGGTGGGTCTGCGACGTTTACTTCCAGAGTTATTACCAAAAAACCACAAACATCCCAGAATCCTCTCGGTTTGGGGTCAAAATGTTGTCGCTTATTAAATCCCATAAGAAACGTCCCATCGAATGAATGTGATTGAATTCTCCCCGTCTGGACGAGCGGAATTGAATGGTGCAACTGATTTTGCTGTGCTGTGAAAATTCAGATATTTGCATGACTGCTTTTGTTTTATTTTGTGAATAGCAAAAAGCATTCAACCCCATAATACATGTTGTTTTATTGGTCGCTCGTCCATTTCATATCCCATAGCTTAAGCATTCATATATTTGGATTCCTCTCGACGCGGCGAGCAGTACGAGTACCACCTTGATGGGTCTGCGACGTTTCCTTCCAGAGTTATTACCAAAAAACCACAAACATCTCAGAATCCTCTCGGTTTGGGGTCAAAATGTTGTCGCTTATTAAATCCCATAAGAAACGTCGCATCGAATAAATGTGATTGAATTCTCCCCGTCTGGACAAGCGGAATTGAATGGTGCAACTGATTTTGCTGTGCTGTGAAAATTCAGATATTTACATGACTGCTTTTGTTTTATTTTGTGAATAGCAAAAAGCATTCAACCCCATAATACATGTTGTTTTATTGGTCGCTCGTCCATTTCATATCCCATAGCTGAAACACTCATATATTTGGATTCCCCTCGACGAGGCGAGCAGTACGAGTACTACCTTGATGGGTCTGCGACGTTTCCTTCCAGAGTTATTACAAAAAAAACACAAACATCCCAGAATCCTCTCGGTTTGGGGTCAAAATGTTGTCGCTTATTAAATCCCATAAGAAACGTCGCATCGAATAAATGTGATTGAATTCTCCCCGTCTGGACGAGCGGAATTGAATGGTGCAACTGATTTTGCTGTGCTGTGAAAATTCAAATATTTGCATGACTGCATTTGTTTTATTTTGTGAATAACAAAAAGCATTCAACCCCATAATACATGCTGTTTTATTGGTCGCTAGTCCATTTCAAATCCCATAGCTTAACCATTCATATATTTGGATTCCTCTCGACGAGGCGAGCAGTACGAGTACCACCTTGATGGGTCTGCGACGTTTCCTTCCAGAGTTATTACCAAAAAACCACAAACATCCCAGAATCCTCTCGGTTTGGGGTCAAAATGTTGTCGCTTATTAAATCCCATAAGAAACGTCGCATCGAATAAATGTGATTGAATTCTCCCTGTCTGGACAAGCGGAATTGAATGGTGCAACTGATTTTGCTGTGCTGTGAAAATTCAGATATTTACATGACTGCTTTTGTTTTATTTTGTGAATAGCAAAAAGCATTCAACCCCATAATACATGTTGTTTTATTGGTCGCTCGTCCATTTCATATCCCATAGCTGAAACACTCATATATTTGGATTCCCCTCGACGAGGCGAGCAGTACGAGTACTACCTTGATGGGTCTGCGACGTTTCCTTCCAGAGTTATTACAAAAAAAAACACAAACATCCCAGAATCCTCTCGGTTTGGGGTCAAAATGTTGTCGCTTATTAAATCCCATAAGAAACGTCGCATCGAATAAATGTGATTGAATTCTCCCCGTCTGGACGAGCGGAATTGAATGGTGCAACTGATTTTGCTGTGCTGTGAAAATTCAAATATTTGCATGACTGCATTTGTTTTATTTTGTGAATAACAAAAAGCATTCAACCCCATAATACATGCTGTTTTATTGGTCGCTAGTCCATTTCAAATCCCATAGCTTAACCATTCATATATTTGGATTCCTCTCGACGAGGCGAGCAGTACGAGTACCACCTTGATGGGTCTGCGACGTTTCCTTCCAGAGTTATTACCAAAAAACCACAAACATCCCAGAATCCTCTCGGTTTGGGGTCAAAATGTTGTCGCTTATTAAATCCCATAAGAAACGTCGCATCGAATAAATGTGATTGAATTCTCCCCGTCTGGACAAGCGGAATTGAATGGTGCAACTGATTTTGCTGTGCTGTGAAAATTCAGATATTTACATGACTGCTTTTGTTTTATTTTGTGAATAGCAAAAAGCATTCAACCCCATAATACATGTTGTTTTATTGGTCGCTCGTCCATTTCATATCCTATAGCTGAAACACTCATATATTTGGATTCCCCTCGACGAGGCGAGCAGTACGAGTACTACCTTGATGGGTCTGCGACGTTTCCTTCCAGAGTTATTACAAAAAAAACACAAACATCCCAGAATCCTCTCGGTTTGGGGTCAAAATGTTGTCGCTTATTAAATCCCATAAGAAACGTCCCATCGAATGAATGTGATTGAATTCTCCCCGTCTGGACGAGCGGAATTGAATGGTGCAACTGATTTTGCTGTGCTGTGAAAATTCAGATATTTGCATGACTGCTTTTGTTTTGTTTTGTGAATAGCAAAAAGCATTCAACCCCATAATACATGCTGTTTTATTGGTCGCTCGTCCATTTCATATCACATAGCTTAACCATTCATATATTTGGATTCCTCTCGACGAGGCGAGCAGTACGAGTACCACCTTGATGGTTCTGCGACGTTTCCTTCCAGAGTTATTACCAAAAAAACACAAACATCCCAGAATCCTCTCGGTTTGGGGTCAAAATGTTGTCGCTTATTAAATCCCATAAGAAACGTCGCATCGAATAAATGTGATTGAATTCTCCCCGTCTGGACGAGCGGAATTGAATGGTGCAACTGATTTTGCTGTGCTGTGAAAATTCAAATATTTGCATGACTGCATTTGTTTTATTTTGTGAATAACAAAAAGCATTCAACCCCATAATACATGCTGTTTTATTGGTCGCTAGTCCATTTCAAATCCCATAGCTTAACCATTCATATATTTGGATTCCTCTCGACGAGGCGAGCAGTACGAGTACCACCTTGATGGGTCTGCGACGTTTCCTTCCAGAGTTATTACCAAAAAAACACAAACATCCCAGAATCCTCTCGGTTTGGGGTCAAAATGTTGTCGCTCATTAAATCCCATAAGAAACGTCGCATCGAATGAATGTGATTGAATTCTCCCCGTGTGGACGAGCGGAATTGAATGGTGCAACTGATTTTGTTCTGTGCTGTGAAAATTCAGATATTTGCATGACTGCTTTTGTTTTATTTTGTGAATAGCAAAAAGCATTCAACCCCATAATACATGTTGTTTTATTGGTCGCTCGTCCATTTCATATCCCATAGCTTAACAACTCATATATTTGAATTCCTCTCGATGAGGCGAGCAGTACGAGTACCACCTTGATGGTTCTGCGACGTTTCCTTCCAGAGTTATTACCAAAAAACCACAAACATCCCAGAATCCTCTCGGTTTGGGGTCAAAATGTTGTCGCTTATTAAATCCCATAAGAAACGTCGCATCGAATAAATGTGATTGAATTCTCCCCGTCTGGACAAGCGGAATTGAATGGTGCAACTGATTTTGCTGTGCTGTGAAAATTCAGATATTTACATGACTGCTTTTGTTTTATTTTGTGAATAGCAAAAAGCATTCAACCCCATAATACATGTTGTTTTATTGGTCGCTCGTCCATTTCATATCCCATAGCTGAAACACTCATATATTTGGATTCCTCTCGACGAGGCGAGCAGTACGAGTACCACCTTGATGGGTCTGCGACGTTTCCTTCCAGAGTTATTACCAAAAAACCACAAACATCCCAGAATCCTCTCGGTTTGGGGTCAAAATGTTGTCGCTTATTAAATCCCATAAGAAACGTCGCATCGAATAAATGTGATTGAATTCTCCCCGTCTGGACAAGCGGAATTGAATGGTGCAACTGATTTTGCTGTGCTGTGAAAATTCAGATATTTACATGACTGCTTTTGTTTTATTTTGTGAATAGCAAAAAGCATTCAACCCCATAATACATGTTGTTTTATTGGTCGCTCGTCCATTTCATATCCCATAGCTGAAACACTCATATATTTGGATTCCCCTCGACGAGGCGAGCAGTACGAGTACTACCTTGATGGGTCTGCGACGTTTCCTTCCAGAGTTATTACAAAAAAAACACAAACATCCCAGAATCCTCTCGGTTTGGGGTCAAAATGTTGTCGCTTATTAAATCCCATAAGAAACGTCCCATCGAATGAATGTGATTGAATTCTCCCCGTCTGGACGAGCGGAATTGAATGGTGCAACTGATTTTGCTGTGCTGTGAAAATTCAGATATTTGCATGATTGCTTTTGTTTTGTGAATAGCAAAAAGCATTCAACCCCATAATACATGCTGTTTTATTGGTCGCTCGTCCATTTCATATCACATAGCTTAACCATTCATATATTTGGATTCCTCTCGACGAGGCGAGCAGTACGAGTACCACCTTGATGGTTCTGCGACGTTTCCTTCCAGAGTTATTACCAAAAAAACACAAACATCCCAGAATCCTCTCGGTTTGGGGTCAAAATGTTGTCGCTTATTAAATCCCATAAGAAACGTCGCATCGAATAAATGTGATTGAATTCTCCCCGTCTGGACGAGCGGAATTGAATGGTGCAACTGATTTTGCTGTGCTGTGAAAATTCAAATATTTGCATGACTGCATTTGTTTTATTTTGTGAATAACAAAAAGCATTCAACCCCATAATACATGCTGTTTTATTGGTCGCTAGTCCATTTCAAATCCCATAGCTTAACCATTCATATATTTGGATTCCTCTCGACGAGGCGAGCAGTACGAGTACCACCTTGATGGGTCTGCGACGTTTCCTTCCAGAGTTATTACCAAAAAAACACAAACATCCCAGAATCCTCTCGGTTTGGGGTCAAAATGTTGTCGCTCATTAAATCCCATAAGAAACGTCGCATCGAATGAATGTGATTGAATTCTCCCCGTCTGGACGAGCGGAATTGAATGGTGCAACTGATTTTGTTCTGTGCTGTGAAAATTCAGATATTTGCATGACTGCTTTTGTTTTATTTTGTGAATAGCAAAAAGCATTCAACCCCATAATACATGTTGTTTTATTGGTCGCTCGTCCATTTCATATCCCATAGCTTAACAACTCATATATTTGAATTCCTCTCGATGAGGCGAGCAGTACGAGTACCACCTTGATGGTTCTGCGACGTTTCCTTCCAGAGTTATTACCAAAAAACCACAAACATCCCAGAATCCTCTCGGTTTGGGGTCAAAATGTTGTCGCTTATTAAATCCCATAAGAAACGTCGCATCGAATAAATGTGATTGAATTCTCCCCGTCTGGACAAGCGGAATTGAATGGTGCAACTGATTTTGCTGTGCTGTGAAAATTCAGATATTTGCATGACTGCTTTTGTTTTGTTTTGTGAATAGCAAAAAGCATTCAACCCCATAATACATGCTGTTTTATTGGTCGCTCGTCCATTTCATATCACATAGCTTAACCATTCATATATTTGGATTCCTCTCGACGAGGCGAGCAGTACGAGTACCACCTTGATGGTTCTGCGACGTTTCCTTCCAGAGTTATTACCAAAAAAACACAAACATCCCAGAATCCTCTCGGTTTGGGGTCAAAATGTTGTCGCTTATTAAATCCCATAAGAAACGTCGCATCGAATAAATGTGATTGAATTCTCCCCGTCTGGACGAGCGGAATTGAATGGTGCAACTGATTTTGCTGTGCTGTGAAAATTCAAATATTTGCATGACTGCATTTGTTTTATTTTGTGAATAACAAAAAGCATTCAACCCCATAATACATGCTGTTTTATTGGTCGCTAGTCCATTTCAAATCCCATAGCTTAACCATTCATATATTTGGATTCCTCTCGACGAGGCGAGCAGTACGAGTACCACCTTGATGGGTCTGCGACGTTTCCTTCCAGAGTTATTACCAAAAAAACACAAACATCCCAGAATCCTCTCGGTTTGGGGTCAAAATGTTGTCGCTCATTAAATCCCATAAGAAACGTCGCATCGAATGAATGTGATTGAATTCTCCCCGTCTGGACGAGCGGAATTGAATGGTGCAACTGATTTTGTTCTGTGCTGTGAAAATTCAGATATTTGCATGACTGCTTTTGTTTTATTTTGTGAATAGCAAAAAGCATTCAACCCCATAATACATGTTGTTTTATTGGTCGCTCGTCCATTTCATATCCCATAGCTTAACAACTCATATATTTGAATTCCTCTCGATGAGGCGAGCAGTACGAGTACCACCTTGATGGTTCTGCGACGTTTCCTTCCAGAGTTATTACCAAAAAACCACAAACATCCCAGAATCCTCTCGGTTTGGGGTCAAAATGTTGTCGCTTATTAAATCCCATAAGAAACGTCGCATCGAATAAATGTGATTGAATTCTCCCCGTCTGGACAAGCGGAATTGAATGGTGCAACTGATTTTGCTGTGCTGTGAAAATTCAGATATTTACATGACTGCTTTTGTTTTATTTTGTGAATAGCAAAAAGCATTCAACCCCATAATACATGTTGTTTTATTGGTCGCTCGTCCATTTCATATCCCATAGCTGAAACACTCATATATTTGGATTCCCCTCGACGAGGCGAGCAGTACGAGTACTACCTTGATGGGTCTGCGACGTTTCCTTCCAGAGTTATTACAAAAAAAACACAAACATCCCAGAATCCTCTCGGTTTGGGGTCAAAATGTTGTCGCTTATTAAATCCCATAAGAAACGTCGCATCGAATAAATGTGATTGAATTCTCCCCGTCTGGACGAGCGGAATTGAATGGTGCAACTGATTTTGCTGTGCTGTGAAAATTCAAATATTTGCATGACTGCATTTGTTTTATTTTGTGAATAACAAAAAGCATTCAACCCCATAATACATGCTGTTTTATTGGTCGCTAGTCCATTTCAAATCCCATAGCTTAACCATTCATATATTTGGATTCCTCTCGACGAGGCGAGCAGTACGAGTACCACCTTGATGGGTCTGCGACGTTTCCTTCCAGAGTTATTACCAAAAAACCACAAACATCCCAGAATCCTCTCGGTTTGGGGTCAAAATGTTGTCGCTTATTAAATCCCATAAGAAACGTCGCATCGAATAAATGTGATTGAATTCTCCCCGTCTGGACAAGCGGAATTGAATGGTGCAACTGATTTTGCTGTGCTGTGAAAATTCAGATATTTACATGACTGCTTTTGTTTTATTTTGTGAATAGCAAAAAGCATTCAACCCCATAATACATGTTGTTTTATTGGTCGCTCGTCCATTTCATATCCCATAGCTGAAACACTCATATATTTGGATTCCCCTCGACGAGGCGAGCAGTACGAGTACTACCTTGATGGGTCTGCGACGTTTCCTTCCAGAGTTATTACAAAAAAAACACAAACATCCCAGAATCCTCTCGGTTTGGGGTCAAAATGTTGTCGCTTATTAAATCCCATAAGAAACGTCCCATCGAATGAATGTGATTGAATTCTCCCCGTCTGGACGAGCGGAATTGAATGGTGCAACTGATTTTGCTGTGCTGTGAAAATTCAGATATTTGCATGACTGCTTTTGTTTTGTTTTGTGAATAGCAAAAAGCATTCAACCCCATAATACATGCTGTTTTATTGGTCGCTCGTCCATTTCATATCACATAGCTTAACCATTCATATATTTGGATTCCTCTCGACGAGGCGAGCAGTACGAGTACCACCTTGATGGTTCTGCGACGTTTCCTTCCAGAGTTATTACCAAAAAAACACAAACATCCCAGAATCCTCTCGGTTTGGGGTCAAAATGTTGTCGCTTATTAAATCCCATAAGAAACGTCGCATCGAATAAATGTGATTGAATTCTCCCCGTCTGGACGAGCGGAATTGAATGGTGCAACTGATTTTGCTGTGCTGTGAAAATTCAAATATTTGCATGACTGCATTTGTTTTATTTTGTGAATAACAAAAAGCATTCAACCCCATAATACATGCTGTTTTATTGGTCGCTAGTCCATTTCAAATCCCATAGCTTAACCATTCATATATTTGGATTCCTCTCGACGAGGCGAGCAGTACGAGTACCACCTTGATGGGTCTGCGACGTTTCCTTCCAGAGTTATTACCAAAAAAACACAAACATCCCAGAATCCTCTCGGTTTGGGGTCAAAATGTTGTCGCTCATTAAATCCCATAAGAAACGTCGCATCGAATGAATGTGATTGAATTCTCCCCGTCTGGACGAGCGGAATTGAATGGTGCAACTGATTTTGTTCTGTGCTGTGAAAATTCAGATATTTGCATGACTGCTTTTGTTTTATTTTGTGAATAGCAAAAAGCATTCAACCCCATAATACATGTTGTTTTATTGGTCGCTCGTCCATTTCATATCCCATAGCTTAACAACTCATATATTTGAATTCCTCTCGATGAGGCGAGCAGTACGAGTACCACCTTGATGGGTCTGCGACGTTTACTTCCAGAGTTATTACCAAAAAACCACAAACATCCCAGAATCCTCTCGGTTTGGGGTCAAAATGTTGTCGCTTATTAAATCCCATAAGAAACGTCGCATCGAATAAATGTGATTGAATTCTCCCCGTCTGGACGAGCGGAATTGAATGGTGCAACTGATTTTGCTGTGCTGTGAAAATTCAGATATTTACATGACTGCTTTTGTTTTATTTTGTGAATAGCAAAAAGCATTCAACCCCATAATACATGTTGTTTTATTGGTCGCTCGTCCATTTCATATCCCATAGCTGAAACAATCATATATTTGGATTCCGCTCGACGAGGCGAGCAGTACGAGTACCACCTTGCTGGGTCTGCGACGTTTCCTTCCAGAGTTATTACCAAAAAACCACAAACATCCCAGAATCCTCTCGGTTTGGGGTCAAAATGTTGTCGCTTATTAAATCCCATAAGAAACGTCCCATCGAATGAATGTGATTGAATTCTCCCCGTCTGGACGAGCGGAATTGAATGGTGCAACTGATTTTGCTGTGCTGTGAAAATTCAGATATTTGCATGACTGCTTTTGTTTTATTTTGTGAATAGCAAAAAGCATTCAACTGCATAATACATGCTGTTTTATTGGTCGCTCGTCCATTTCATATCCCATAGCTTAACAACTCATATATTTGGATTCCTCTCGATGAGGCGAGCAGTACGAGTACCACCTTGATGGGTCTGCGACGTTTCCTTCCAGAGTTATTACCAAAAAACACAAACATCCCAGAATCATCTCGGTTTGGGGTCAAAATGTTGTCGCTCATTAAATCCCATAGGAAACGTCGCATCGAATGAATGTGATTGAATTCTCCCCGTCTGGACGAGCGGAATTGAATGGTGCAACTGATTTTGCTGTGCTGTGAAAATTCAGATATTTGCATGACTGCTTTTGTTTTATTTTGTGAATAGCAAAAGCATTCAACCCCATAATACATGTTGTTTTATTGGTCGCTCGTCCATTTCATATCCCATAGCTGAAACACTCATATATTTGGATTCCCGTCGACGAGGCGAGCAGTACGAGTACCACCTTGATCGGTCTGCGACGTTTCCTTCCAGAGTTATTACCAAAAAACCACAAACATCCCAGAATCCTCTCGGTTTGGGGTCAAAATGTTGTCGCTTATTAAATCCCATAAGAAACGTCGCATCGAATAAATGTGATTGAATTCTCCCCGTCTGGACGAGCGGAATTGAATGGTGCAACTGATTTTGCTGTGCTGTGAAAATTCAATTATTTGCATGACTGCATTTGTTTTATTTTGTGAATAACAAAAAGCATTCAACCCCATAATACATGCTGTTTTATTGGTCGCTCGTCCATTTCATATCCCATAGCTGAAACACTCATATATTTGGATTCCTCTCGATGAGGCGAGCAGTACGAGTACCACCTTGATGGGTCTGCGACGTTTCCTTCCAGAGTTATTACCAAAAAACCACAAACATCCCAGAATCCTCTCGGTTTGGGGTCAAAATGGTGTCGCTTATTAAATCCCATAAGAAACGTCGCATCGAATAAATGTGATTGAATTCTACCCGTCTGGACGAGCGGAATTGAATGGTGCAACTGATTTTGCTGTGCTGTGAAAATTCAGATATTTGCATGATTGCTTTTGTTTTATTTTGTGAATAGCAAAAAGCATTCAACCCCATAATACATGCTGTTTTATTGGTCGCTCGTCCATTTCATATCCCATAGCTTAACAACTCATATATTTGGATTCCTCTCGATGAGGCGAGCAGTACGAGTACCACCTTGATGGGTCTGCGACGTTTACTTCCAGAGTTATTACCAAAAAACCACAAACATCCCAGAATCCTCTCGGTTTGGGGTCAAAATGTTGTCGCTTATTAAATCCCATAAGAAACGTCGCATCGAATAAATGTGATTGAATTCTCCCCGTCTGGACGAGCGGAATTGAATGGTGCAACTGATTTTGCTGTGCTGTGAAAATTCAGATATTTACATGACTGCTTTTGTTTTATTTTGTGAATAGCAAAAAGCATTCAACCCCATAATACATGTTGTTTTATTGGTCGCTCGTCCATTTCATATCCCATAGCTGAAACACTCATATATTTGGATTCCGCTCGACGAGGCGAGCAGTACGAGTACCACCTTGATGGGTCTGCGACGTTTCCTTCCAGAGTTATTACCAAAAAACCACAAACATCCCAGAATCCTCTCGGTTTGGGGTCAAAATGTTGTCGCTTATTAAATCCCATAAGAAACGTCCCATCGAATGAATGTGATTGAATTCTCCCCGTCTGGACGAGCGGAATTGAATGGTGCAACTGATTTTGCTGTGCTGTGAAAATTCAGATATTTGCATGACTGCTTTTGTTTTGTTTTGTGAATAGCAAAAAGCATTCAACCCCATAATACATGCTGTTTTATTGGTCGCTCGTTTATTTCATATCACATAGCTTAACAACTCATATATATGAATTCCTCTCGATGAGGCGAGCAGTACGAGTACCACCTTGATGGGTCTGCGACGTTTACTTCCAGATTTATTACCAAAAAACCACAAACATCCCAGAATCCTCTCGGTTTGGGGTCAAAATGTTGTCGCTTATTAAATCCCATAAGAAACGTCGCATCGAATAAATGTGATTGAATTCTCCCCGTCTGGACGAGCGGAATTGAATGGTGCAACTGATTTTGCTGTGCTGTGAAAATTCAAATATTTGCATGACTGCATTTATTTTATTTTGTGAATAACAAAAAGCATTCAACCCCATAATACATGCTGTTTTATTGGTCGCTCGTCCATTTCATATCCCATAGCTGAAACACTCATATATTTGGATTCCTCTCGATGAGGCGAGCAGTACGAGTACCACCTTGATGCGTCTGCGACCTTTCCTTCCAGAGTTATTACCAAAAAACCACAAACATCCCAGAATCCTCTCGGTTTGGGGTCAAAATGGTGTCGCTTATTAAATCCCATAAGAAACGTCGCATCGAATAAATGTGATTGAATTCTACCCGTCTGGACGAGCGGAATTGAATGGTGCAACTGATTTTGCTGTGCTGTGAAAATTCAGATATTTGCATGACTGCTTTTGTTTTATTTTGTGAATAGCAAAAAGCATTCAACCCCATAATACATGTTGTTTTATTGGTCGCTCGTCCATTTCATATCCCATAGCTGAAACACTCATATATTTGGATTCCGCTCGACGAGGCGAGCAGTACGAGTACCACCTTGATCGGTCTGCGACGTTTCCTTCCAGAGTTATTACCAAAAAAACACAAACATCCCAGAATCCTCTCGGTTTGGGGTCAAAATGTTGTCGCTTATTAAATCCCATAAGAAACGTCGCATCGAATAAATGTGATTGAATTCTCCCCGTCTGGACGAGCAGAATTGAATGGTGCAACTGATTTTGCTGTGCTGTGAAAATTCAAATATTTGCATGACTGCATTTATTTTATTTTGTGAATAACAAAAAGCATTCAACCCCATAATACATGTTGTTTTATTGGTCGCTCGTCCATTTCATATCCCATAGCTGAAACACTCATATATTTGGATTCCGCTCGACGAGGCGAGCAGTACGAGTACCACCTTGATTGGTCTGCGACGTTTCCTTCCAGAGTTATTACCAAAAAAACACAAACATCCCAGAATCCTCTCGGTTTGGGGTCAAAATGTTGTCGCTTATTAAATCCCATAAGAAACGTCGCATCGAATAAATGTGATTGAATTCTCCCCGTCTGGACGAGCAGAATTGAATGGTGCAACTGATTTTGCTGTGCTGTGAAAATTCAAATATTTGCATGACTGCATTTATTTTATTTTGTGAATAACAAAAAGCATTCAACTCCATAATACATGCTGTTTTATTGGTCGCTCGTCCATTTCATATCCCATAGCTGAAACACTCATATATTTGGATTCCTCTCGACGAGGCGAGCAGTACGAGTACCACCTTGATGGGTCTGCGACCTTTCCTTCCAGAGTTATTACCAAAAAACCACAAACATCCCAGAATCCTCTCGGTTTGGGGTCAAAATGGTGTCGCTTATTAAATCCCATAAGAAACGTCGCATCGAATAAATGTGATTGAATTCTACCGTCTGGACGAGCGGAATTGAATGGTGCAACTGATTTTGCTGTGCTGTGAAAATTCAGATATTTGCATGACTGCTTTTGTTTTATTTTGTGAATAGCAAAAAGCATTCAACCGCATAATACATGCTGTTTTATTGGTCGCTCGTCCATTTCATATCCCATAGCTTAACAACTCATATATTTGGATTCCTCTCGATGAGGCGAGCAGTACGAGTACCACCTTGATGGGTCTGCGACGTTTACTTCCAGAGTTATTACCAAAAAACCACAAACATCCCAGAATCCTCTCGGTTTGGGGTCAAAATGTTGTCGCTTATTAAATCCCATAAGAAACGTCGCATCGAATAAATGTGATTGAATTCTCCCCGTGTGGACGAGCGGAATTGAATGGTGCAACTGATTTTGCTGTGCTGTGAAAATTCAGATATTTACATGACTGCTTTTGTTTTATTTTGTGAATAGCAAAAAGCATTCAACCCCATAATACATGTTGTTTTATTGGTCGCTCGTCCATTTCATATCCCATAGCTGAAACACTCATATATTTGGATTCCGCTCGACGAGGCGAGCAGTACGAGTACCACCTTGATGGGTCTGCGACGTTTCCTTCCAGAGTTATTACCAAAAAACCACAAACATCCCAGAATCCTCTCGGTTTGGGGTCAAAATGTTGTCGCTCATTAAATCCCATAAGAAACGTCCCATCGAATGAATGTGATTGAATTCTCCCCGTCTGGACGAGCGGAATTGAATGGTGCAACTGATTTTGCTGTGCTGTGAAAATTCAGATATTTGCATGACTGCTTTTGTTTTGTTTTGTGAATAGCAAAAAGCATTCAACCCCATAATACATGCTGTTTTATTGGTCGCTCGTCCATTTCATATCACATAGCTTGACCATTCATATATTTGGATTCCTCTCGACGAGGCGAGCAGTACGAGTACCACCTTGATGGTTCTGCGACGTTTCCTTCCAGAGTTATTACCAAAAAAACACAAACATCCCAGAATCCTCTCGGTTTGGGGTCAAAATGTTGTCGCTTATTAAATCCCATAAGAAACGTCGCATCGAATAAATGTGATTGAATTCTCCCCGTCTGGACGAGCGGAATTGAATGGTGCAACTGATTTTGCTGTGCTGTGAAAATTCAAATATTTGCATGACTGCATTTGTTTTATTTTGTGAATAAAAAAAAGCATTCAACCCCATAATACATGCTGTTTTATTGGTCGCTAGTCCATTTCAAATCCCATAGCTTAACCATTCATATATTTGGATTCCTCTCGACGAGGCGAGCAGTACGAGTACCACCTTGATGGGTCTGCGACGTTTACTTCCAGAGTTATTACCAAAAAACCACAAACATCCCAGAATCCTCTCGGTTTGGGGTCAAAATGTTGTCGCTTATTAAATCCCATAAGAAACGTCGCATCGAATAAATGTGATTGAATTCTCCCCGTCTGGACGAGCGGAATTGAATGGTGCAACTGATTTTGCTGTGCTGTGAAAATTCAGATATTTACATAACTGCTTTTGTTTTATTTTGTGAATAGCAAAAAGCATTCAACCCCATAATACATGTTGTTTTATTGGTCGCTCGTCCATTTCATATCCCATAGCTGAAACACTCATATATTTGGATTCCGCTCGACGAGGCGAGCAGTACGAGTACCACCTTGATGGGTCTGCGACGTTTCCTTCCAGAGTTATTACCAAAAAACCACAAACATCCCAGAATCCTCTCGGTTTGGGGTCAAAATGTTGTCGCTTATTAAATCCCATAAGAAACGTCCCATCGAATGAATGTGATTGAATTCTCCCCGTCTGGACGAGCGGAATTGAATGGTGCAACTGATTTTGCTGTGCTGTGAAAATTCAGATATTTGCATGACTGCTTTTGTTTTGTTTTGTGAATAGCAAAAAGCATTCAACCCCATAATACATGCTGTTTTATTGGTCGCTCGTCCATTTCATATCACATAGCTTAACCATTCATATATTTGGATTCCTCTCGACGAGGCGAGCAGTACGAGTACCACCTTGATGGTTCTGCGACGTTTCCTTCCAGAGTTATTACCAAAAAAACACAAACATCCCAAAATCCTCTCGGTTTGGGGTCAAAATGTTGTCGCTTATTAAATCCCATTAGAAACGTCCCATCGAATGAATGTAATTGAATTCTCCCCGTCTGGACGAGCGGAATTGAATGGTGCAACTGATTTTGCTGTGCTGTGAAAATTCAGATATTTGCATGACTGCTTTTGTTTTGTTTTGTGAATAGCAAAAAGCATTCAACCCCATAATACATGCTGTTTTAATGGTCGCTCGTCCATTTCATATCACATAGCTTAACCATTCATATATTTGGATTCCTCTCGACGAGGCGAGCAGTACGAGTACCACCTTGATGGGCCTGCGACGTTTCCTTCCAGAGTTATTACCAAAAAAACACAAACATCCCAGAATCCTCTCGGTTTGGGGTCAAAATGTTGTCGCTTATTAAATCCCATAAGAAACGTCGCATCGAATAAATGTGATTGAATTCTCCCCGTCTGGACGAGCGGAATTGAATGGTGCAACTGATTTTGCTGTGCTGTGAAAATTCAAATATTTGCATGACTGCATTTGTTTTATTTTGTGAATAAAAAAAAGCATTCAACCCCATAATACATGCTGTTTTATTGGTCGCTAGTCCATTTCAAATCCCATAGCTTAACCATTCATATATTTGGATTCCTCTCGACGAGGCGAGCAGTACGAGTACCACCTTGATGGGTCTGCGACGTTTACTTCCAGAGTTATTACCAAAAAACCACAAACATCCCAGAATCCTCTCGGTTTGGGGTCAAAATGTTGTCGCTTATTAAATCCCATAAGAAACGTCGCATCGAATAAATGTGATTGAATTCTCCCCGTCTGGACGAGCGGAATTGAATGGTGCAACTGATTTTGCTGTGCTGTGAAAATTCAGATATTTACATAACTGCTTTTGTTTTATTTTGTGAATAGCAAAAAGCATTCAACCCCATAATACATGTTGTTTTATTGGTCGCTCGTCCATTTCATATCCCATAGCTGAAACACTCATATATTTGGATTCCGCTCGACGAGGCGAGCAGTACGAGTACCACCTTGATGGGTCTGCGACGTTTCCTTCCAGAGTTATTACCAAAAAACCACAAACATCCCAGAATCCTCTCGGTTTGGGGTCAAAATGTTGTCGCTTATTAAATCCCATAAGAAACGTCCCATCGAATGAATGTGATTGAATTCTCCCCGTCTGGACGAGCGGAATTGAATGGTGCAACTGATTTTGCTGTGCTGTGAAAATTCAGATATTTGCATGACTGCTTTTGTTTTTTTTTGTGAATAGCAAAAAGCATTCAACCCCATAATACATGTTGTTTTATTGGTCGCTCGTCCATTTCAAATCCCATAGCTTAACAACTCATATATATGGATTCCTCTCGATGAGGCGAGCAGTACGAGTACCACCTTGATGGGTCTGCGACGTTTACTTCCAGAGTTATTACCAAAAAACCACAAACATCCCAGAATCCTCTCGGTTTGGGGTCAAAATGTTGTCGCTTATTAAATCCCATAAGAAACGTCGCATCGAATAAATGTGATTGAATTCTCCCCGTCTGGACGAGCGGAATTGAATGGTGCAACTGATTTTGCTGTGCTGTGAAAATTCAGATATTTACATGACTGCTTTTGTTTTATTTTGTGAATAGCAAAAAGCATTCAACCCCATAATACATGTTGTTTTATTGGTCGCTCGTCCATTTCATATCCCATAGCTGAAACACTCATATATTTGGATTCCGGTCGACGAAGCGAGCAGTACGAGTACCAACTTGATGGGTCTGCGACGTTTCCTTCCAGAGTTATTACCAAAAAAACACAAACATCCCAGAATCCTCTCGGTTTGGGGTCAAAATGTTGTCGCTCATTAAATCCCATAAGAAACGTCGCATCGAATGAATGTGATTGAATTCTCCCCGTCTGGACGAGCGGAATTGAATGGTGGAACTGATTTTGCTGTGCTGTGAAAATTCAAATATTTGCATGACTGCATTTGTTTTATTTTGTGAATAGCAAAAAGCATTCAACCCCATAATACATGTTGTTTTATTGGTCGCTCGTCCATTTCATATCCCATAGCTTAACAACTCATATATATGGATTCCTCTCGATGAGGCGAGCAGTACGAGTACCACCTTGATGGGTCTGCGACGTTTACTTCCAGAGTTATTACCAAAAAACCACAAACATCCCAGAATCCTCTCGGTTTGGGGTCAAAATGTTGTCGCTTATTAAATCCCATAAGAAACGTCCCATCGAATGAATGTGATTGAATTCTCCCCGTCTGGACGAGCGGAATTGAATGGTGCAACTGATTTTGCTGTGCTGTGAAAATTCAGATATTTGCATGACTGCTTTTGTTTTGTTTTGTGAATAGCAAAAAGCATTCAACCCCATAATACATGCTGTTTTATTGGTCGCTCGTCCATTTCATATCACATAGCTTAACCATTCATATATTTGGATTCCTCTCGACGAGGCGAGCAGTACGAGTACCACCTTGATGGTTCTGCGACGTTTCCTTCCAGAGTTATTACCAAAAAAACACAAACATCCCAAAATCCTCTCGGTTTGGGGTCAAAATGTTGTCGCTTATTAAATCCCATTAGAAACGTCCCATCGAATGAATGTAATTGAATTCTCCCCGTCTGGACGAGCGGAATTGAATGGTGCAACTGATTTTGCTGTGCTGTGAAAATTCAGATATTTGCATGACTGCTTTTGTTTTGTTTTGTGAATAGCAAAAAGCATTCAACCCCATAATACATGCTGTTTTAATGGTCGCTCGTCCATTTCATATCACATAGCTTAACCATTCATATATTTGGATTCCTCTCGACGAGGCGAGCAGTACGAGTACCACCTTGATGGGCCTGCGACGTTTCCTTCCAGAGTTATTACCAAAAAAACACAAACATCCCAGAATCCTCTCGGTTTGGGGTCAAAATGTTGTCGCTTATTAAATCCCATAAGAAACGTCGCATCGAATAAATGTGATTGAATTCTCCCCGTCTGGACGAGCGGAATTGAATGGTGCAACTGATTTTGCTGTGCTGTGAAAATTCAAATATTTGCATGACTGCATTTGTTTTATTTTGTGAATAAAAAAAAGCATTCAACCCCATAATACATGCTGTTTTATTGGTCGCTAGTCCATTTCAAATCCCATAGCTTAACCATTCATATATTTGGATTCCTCTCGACGAGGCGAGCAGTACGAGTACCACCTTGATGGGTCTGCGACGTTTACTTCCAGAGTTATTACCAAAAAACCACAAACATCCCAGAATCCTCTCGGTTTGGGGTCAAAATGTTGTCGCTTATTAAATCCCATAAGAAACGTCGCATCGAATAAATGTGATTGAATTCTCCCCGTCTGGACGAGCGGAATTGAATGGTGCAACTGATTTTGCTGTGCTGTGAAAATTCAGATATTTACATAACTGCTTTTGTTTTATTTTGTGAATAGCAAAAAGCATTCAACCCCATAATACATGTTGTTTTATTGGTCGCTCGTCCATTTCATATCCCATAGCTGAAACACTCATATATTTGGATTCCGCTCGACGAGGCGAGCAGTACGAGTACCACCTTGATGGGTCTGCGACGTTTCCTTCCAGAGTTATTACCAAAAAACCACAAACATCCCAGAATCCTCTCGGTTTGGGGTCAAAATGTTGTCGCTTATTAAATCCCATAAGAAACGTCCCATCGAATGAATGTGATTGAATTCTCCCCGTCTGGACGAGCGGAATTGAATGGTGCAACTGATTTTGCTGTGCTGTGAAAATTCAGATATTTGCATGACTGCTTTTGTTTTTTTTTGTGAATAGCAAAAAGCATTCAACCCCATAATACATGTTGTTTTATTGGTCGCTCGTCCATTTCAAATCCCATAGCTTAACAACTCATATATATGGATTCCTCTCGATGAGGCGAGCAGTACGAGTACCACCTTGATGGGTCTGCGACGTTTACTTCCAGAGTTATTACCAAAAAACCACAAACATCCCAGAATCCTCTCGGTTTGGGGTCAAAATGTTGTCGCTTATTAAATCCCATAAGAAACGTCGCATCGAATAAATGTGATTGAATTCTCCCCGTCTGGACGAGCGGAATTGAATGGTGCAACTGATTTTGCTGTGCTGTGAAAATTCAGATATTTACATGACTGCTTTTGTTTTATTTTGTGAATAGCAAAAAGCATTCAACCCCATAATACATGTTGTTTTATTGGTCGCTCGTCCATTTCATATCCCATAGCTGAAACACTCATATATTTGGATTCCGGTCGACGAAGCGAGCAGTACGAGTACCAACTTGATGGGTCTGCGACGTTTCCTTCCAGAGTTATTACCAAAAAAACACAAACATCCCAGAATCCTCTCGGTTTGGGGTCAAAATGTTGTCGCTCATTAAATCCCATAAGAAACGTCGCATCGAATGAATGTGATTGAATTCTCCCCGTCTGGACGAGCGGAATTGAATGGTGGAACTGATTTTGCTGTGCTGTGAAAATTCAAATATTTGCATGACTGCATTTGTTTTATTTTGTGAATAGCAAAAAGCATTCAACCCCATAATACATGTTGTTTTATTGGTCGCTCGTCCATTTCATATCCCATAGCTTAACAACTCATATATATGGATTCCTCTCGATGAGGCGAGCAGTACGAGTACCACCTTGATGGGTCTGCGACGTTTACTTCCAGAGTTATTACCAAAAAACCACAAACATCCCAGAATCCTCTCGGTTTGGGGTCAAAATGTTGTCGCTTATTAAATCCCATAAGAAACGTCCCATCGAATGAATGTGATTGAATTCTCCCCGTCTGGACGAGCGGAATTGAATGGTGCAACTGATTTTGCTGTGCTGTGAAAATTCAGATATTTGCATGACTGCTTTTATTTTGTGAATAAAAAAAAGCATTCAACCCCATAATACATGCTGTTTTATTGGTCGCTCGTCCATTTCATATCACATAGCTTAACCATTCATATATTTGGATTCCTCTCGACGAGGCGAGCAGTACGAGTACCACCTTGATGGGTCTGCGACGTTTACTTCCAGAGTTATTACCAAAAAACCACAAACATCCCAGAATCCTCTCGGTTTGGGGTCAAAATGTTGTCGCTTATTAAATCCCATAAGAAACGTCGCATCGAATAAATGTGATTGAATTCTCCCCGTCTGGACGAGCGGAATTGAATGGTGCAACTGATTTTGCTGTGCTGTGAAAATTCAGATATTTACATAACTGCTTTTGTTTTATTTTGTGAATAGCAAAAAGCATTCAACCCCATAATACATGTTGTTTTATTGGTCGCTCGTCCATTTCATATCCCATAGCTGAAACACTCATATATTTGGATTCCGCTCGACGAGGCGAGCAGTACGAGTACCACCTTGATGGGTCTGCGACGTTTCCTTCCAGAGTTATTACCAAAAAACCACAAACATCCCAGAATCCTCTCGGTTTGGGGTCAAAATGTTGTCGCTTATTAAATCCCATAAGAAACGTCCCATCGAATGAATGTGATTGAATTCTCCCCGTCTGGACGAGCGGAATTGAATGGTGCAACTGATTTTGCTGTGCTGTGAAAATTCAGATATTTGCATGACTGCTTTTGTTTTGTTTTGTGAATAGCAAAAAGCATTCAACCCCATAATACATGCTGTTTTATTGGTCGCTCGTCCATTTCATATCACATAGCTTAACCATTCATATATTTGGATTCCTCTCGACGAGGCGAGCAGTACGAGTACCACCTTGATGGTTCTGCGACGTTTCCTTCCAGAGTTATTACCAAAAAAACACAAACATCCCAGAATCCTCTCGGTTTGGGGTCAAAATGTTGTCGCTCATTAAATCCCATAAGAAACGTCGCATCGAATGAATGTGATTGAATTCTCCCCGTCTGGACGAGCGGAATTGAATGGTGGAACTGATTTTGCTGTGCTGTGAAAATTCAGATGTTTGCATGACTGCTTTTGTTTTATTTTGTGAATAGCAAAAAGCATTCAACCCCATAATACATGTTGTTTTATTGGTCGCTCGTCCATTTCATATCCCATAGCTTAACAACTCAAATATTTGGATTCCTCTCGATGAAGCGAGCAGTACGAGTACCACCTTGATGGGTCTGCGCCGTTTCCTTCCAGAGTTATTACCAAAAAAACACAAACATCCCAGAATCATCTCGGTTTGGGGTCAAAATGTTGTCGCTCATTAAATCCCATAGGAAACGTCGCATCGAATGAATGTGATTGAATTCTCCCCGTCTGGACGAGCGGAATTGAATGGTGCAACTGATTTTGCTGTGCTGTGAAAATTCAGATATTTGCATGACTGCTTTTGTTTTATTTTGTGAATAGCAAAAAGCATTCAACCCCATAATACATGTTGTTTTATTGGTCGCTCGTCCATTTCATATCCCATAGCTGAAACACTCATATATTTGGATTCCGCTCGACGAGGCGAGCAGTACGAGTACCACCTTGATGGGTCTGCGACGTTTCCTTCCAGAGTTATTACCAAAAAAACACAAACATCCCAGAATCCTCTCGGTTTGGGGTCAAAATGTTGTCGCTTATTAAATCCCATAAGAAACGTCGCATCGAATAAATGTGATTGAATTCTCCCCGTCTGGACGAGCGGAATTGAATGGTGCAACTGATTTTGCTGTGCTGTGAAAATTCAAATATTTGCATGACTGCATTTGTTTTATTTTGTGAATAACAAAAAGCATTCAACCCCATAATAGCATGCTGTTTTATTGGTCGCTAGTCCATTTCAAATCCCATAGCTTAACCATTCATATATTTGGATTCCTCTCGACGAGGCGAGCAGTACGAGTACCACCTTGATGGGTCTGCGACGTTTTCTTCCAGAGTTATTACCAAAAAAACACAAACATCCCAGAATCCTCTCGGTTTGGGGTCAAAATGTTGTCGCTTATTAAATCCCATAAGAAACGTCCCATCGAATGAATGTGATTGAATTCTCCCCGTCTGGACGAGCGGAATTGAATGGTGCAACTGATTTTGCTGTGCTGTGAAAATTCAGATATTTGCATGACTGCTTTTGTTTTGTTTTGTGAATAGCAAAAAGCATTCAACCCCATAATACATGCTGTTTTATTGGTCGCTCGTCCATTTCATATCACATAGCTTAACCATTCATATATTTGGATTCCTCTCGACGAGGCGAGCAGTACGAGTACCACCTTGATGGTTCTGCGACGTTTCCTTCCAGAGTTATTACCAAAAAAACACAAACATCCCAGAATCCTCTCGGTTTGGGGTCAAAATGTTGTCGCTTATTAAATCCCATAAGAAACGTCGCATCGAATAAATGTGATTGAATTCTCCCCGTCTGGACGAGCGGAATTGAATGGTGCAACTGATTTTGCTGTGCTGTGAAAATTCAGATATTTGCATGACTGCTTTTGTTTTATTTTGTGAATAGCAAAAAGCATTCAACCCCATAATACATGTTGTTTTATTGGTCGCTCGTCCATTTCATATCCCATAGCTTATCAACTCATACATTTGGATTCCTCTCGATGAGGCGAGCAGTACGAGTACCACCTTGATGGGTCTGCGACGTTTCATTCCAGAGTTATTACCAAAAAACCACAAACATCCCAGAATCCTCTCGGTTTGGGGTCAAAATGGTGTCGCTTATTAAATCCCATAAGAAACGTCGCATCGAATAAATGTGATTGAATTCTACCCGTCTGGACGAGCGGAATTGAATGGTGTAACTGATTTTGCTGTGCTGTGAAAATTCAGATATTTGCATGACTGCTTTTGTTTTATTTTGTGAATAGCAAAAAGCATTCAACCCCATAATACATGCTGTTTTATTGGTCGCTCGTCCATTTCATATCACTTAGCTTAACCATTCATATATTTGTATTCGTCTCGACGAGGCGAGCAGTACGAGTACCACCTTGATGGTTCTGCGACGTTTCCTTCCAGAGTTATTACCAAAAAAACACAAACATCCCAGAATCCTCTCGGTTTGGGGTCAAAATGTTGTCGCTCATTAAATCCCATAGGAAACGTCGCATCGAATGAATGTGATTGAATTCTCCCCGTCTGGACGAGAGGAATTGAATGGTGCAACTGATTTTGCTGTGCTGTGAAAATTCAGATATTTGCATGACTGCTTGTGTTTTATTTTGTGAATAGCAAAAAGCATTCAACCCCATAATACATGTTGTTTTATTGGTCGCTCGTCCATTTCATATCCCATAGCTGAAACACTCATATATTTGGATTCCGCTCGACGAGGCGAGCAGTACGAGTACCACCTTGATCGGTCTGCGACGTTTCCTTCCAGAGTTATTACCAAAAAACCACAAAAATCCCAGAATCCTCTCGGTTTGGGGTCAAAATGTTGTCGCTCATTAAATCCCATAAGAAACGTCGCATCGAATGAATGTGAATGAATTCTCCCCGTCTGGACGAGCGGAATTGAATGGTGCAACTGATTTTGCTGTGCTGTGAAAATTCAGATATTTGCATGACTGCTTTGTTTTATTTTGTGAATAGCAAAAAGCATTCAACCCCATAATACATGTTGTTTTATTGGTCGCTCGTCCATTTCATATCCCATAGCTTAAGAACTCATACATTTGGATTCCGCTCGATGAGGCGAGCAGTACGAGTACCACCTTGATGGGTCTGCGACGTTTCCTTCCAGAGTTATTACCAAAAAACCACAAACATCCCAGAATCCTCTCGGTTTGGGATCAAAATGGTGTCGCTTATTAAATTCCATAAGAAACGTCGAATCGAATGAATGTGATTGAATTCTCCCCGTCTGGACGAGCGGAATTGAATGGTGCAACTGATTTTGCTGTGCTGTGAAAATTCAGATATTTGCATGACTGCTTTGTTTTATTTTGTGAATAGCAAAAAGCATTCAACCCCATAATACATGTTGTTTTATTGGTCGCTCGTCCATTTCATATCCCATAGCTTATCAACTCATACATTTGGATTCCTCTCGATGAGGCGAGCAGTACGAGTACCACCTTGATGGGTCTGCGACGTTTCATTCCAGAGTTATTACCAAAAAACCACAAACATCCCAGAATCCTCTCGGTTTGGGGTCAAAATGGTGTCGCTTATTAAATCCCATAAGAAACGTCGCATCGAATGAATGTGATTGAATTCTCCCCGTCTGGACGAGCGGAATTGAATGGTGTAACTGATTTTGCTGTGCTGTGAAAATTCAGATATTTGTATGACTGCTTTTGTTTTATTTTGTGAATAGCAAAAAGCATTCAACCCCATAATACATGCTGTTTTATTGGTCGCTCGTCCATTTCATATCACATAGCTTAACCATTCATATATTTGTATTCGTCTCGACGAGGCGAGCAGTACGAGTACCACCTTGATGGTTCTGCGACGTTTCCTTCCAGAGTTATTACCAAAAAAACACAAACATCCCAGAATCCTCTCGGTTTGGGGTCAAAATGTTGTCGCTTATTAAATCCCATAAGAAACGTCGCATCGAATAAATGTGATTGAATTCTCCCCGTCTGGACGAGCGGAATTGAATGGTGCAACTGATTTTGCTGTGCTGTGAAAATTCAAATATTTGCATGACTGCATTTGTTTTATTTTGTGAATAACAAAAAGCATTCAACCCCATAATACATGCTGTTTTATTGGTCGCTAGTCCATTTCAAATCCCATAGCTTAACCATTCATATATTTGGATTCCTCTCGACGAGGCGAGCAGATCGAGTACCACCTTGATGGGTCTGCGACGTTTCCTTCCAGAGTTATTACCAAAAAAACACAAACATCCCAGAATCATCTCGGTTTGGGGTCAAAATGTTGTCGCTCATTAAATCCCATAGGAAACGTCGCATCGAATGAATGTGATTGAATTCTCCCCGTCTGGACGAGCGGAATTGAATGGTGCAACTGATTTTGCTGTGCTGTGAAAATTCAGATATTTGCATGACTGCTTTTGTTTTATTTTGTGAATAGCAAAAAGCATTCAACCCCATAATACATGTTGTTTTATTGGTCCCTCGTCCATTTCATATCCCATAGCTGAAACACTCATATATTTGGATTCCGCTCGACGAGGCGAGCAGTACGAGTACCACGTTGATCGGTCTGCGACGTTTCCTTCCAGAGTTATTACCAAAAAACCACAAACATCCCAGAATCCTCTCGGTTTGGGGTCAAAATGTTGTCGCTCATTAAATCCCATAAGAAACGTCGCATCGAATGAATGTGATTGAATTCTCCCCGTCTGGACGAGCGGAATTGAATGGTGCAACTGATTTTGCTGTGCTGTGAAAATTCAGATATTTGCATGACTGCTTTGTTTTATTTTGTGAATAGCAAAAAGCATTCAACCCCATAATACATGTTGTTTTATTGGTCGCTCGTCCATTTCAAATCCCATAGCTTAACAACTCATACATTTGGATTCCTCTCGATGAGGCGAGCAGTACGAGTACCACCTTGATGGGTCTGCGACGTTTCCTTCCAGAGTTATTACCAAAAAACCACAAACATCCCAGAATCCTCTCGGTTTGGGGTCAAAATGGTGTCGCTTATTAAATCCCATAAGAAACGTCGCATCGAATAAATGTGATTGAATTCTCCCCGTCTGGACGAGCGGAATTGAATGGTGCAACTGATTTTGCTGTGCTGTAAAAATTCAAATATTTGCATGACTGCATTTGTTTTATTTTGTGAATAACAAAAAGCATTCAACCCCATAATACATGCTGTTTTATTGGTCGCTAGTCCATTTCAAATCCCATAGCTTAACCATTCATATATTTGGATTCCTCTCGACGAGGCGAGCAGTACGAGTACCACCTTGATGGGTCTGCGACGTTTCCTTCCAGAGTTATTACCAAAAAAACACAAACATCTCAGAATCCTCTCGGTTTGGGGTCAAAATGTTGTCGCTCATTAAATCCCATAAGAAACGTCGCATCGAATGAATGTGATTGAATTCTCCCCGTCTGGACGAGCGGAATTGAATGGTGCAACTGATTTTGCTGTGCTGTGAAAATTCAGATATTTGCATGACTGCTTTTGTTTTATTTTGTGAATAGCAAAAAGCATTCAACCCCATAATACATGTTGTTTTATTGGTCGCTCGTCCATTTCATATCCCATAGCTTAACAACTCATATATTTGGATTCCTCTCGATGAGGCGAGCAGTAGGAGTACCACCTTGATGGGTCTGCGACGTTTCCTTCCAGAGTTATTACCAAAAAAACACAAACATCCCAGAATCATCTCGGTTTGGGGTCAAAATGTTGTCGCTCATTAAATCCCATAGAAAACATCGCATCGAATGAATGTGATTGAATTCTCCCCGTCTGGACGAGCGGAATTGAATGGTGCAACTGATTTTGCTGTGCTGTGAAAATTCAGATATTTGCATGACTGCTTTTGTTTTATTTTGTGAATAGCAAAAAGCATTCAACCCCATAATACATGTTGTTTTATTGGTCGCTCGTCCATTTCATATCCCATAGCTGAAACACTCATATATTTGGATTCCGCTCGACGAGGCGAGCAGTACGAGTACCACCTTGATCGGTCTGCGACGTTTCCTTCCAGAGTTATTACCAAAAAACCACAAACATCCCAGAATCCTCTCGGTTTGGGGTCAAAATGTTGTCGCTCATTAAATCCCATAAGAAACGTCGCATCGAATGAATGTGATTGAATTCTCCCCGTCTGGACGAGCGGAATTGAATGGTGCAACTGATTTTGCTGTGCTGTGAAAATTCAGATATTTGCATGACTGCTTTGTTTTATTTTGTGAATAGCAAAAAGCATTCAACCCCATAATACATGTTGTTTTATTGGTCGCTCGTCCATTTCATATCCCATAGCTTAACAACTCATACATTTGGATTCCACTCGATGAGGCGAGCAGTACGAGTACCACCTTGATGGGTCTGCGACGTTTCCTTCCAGAGTTATTACCAAAAAACCACAAACATCCCAGAATCCTCTCGGTTTGGGGTCAAAATGGTGTCGCTTATTAAATCCCATAAGAAACGTCGCATCGAATGAATGTGATTGAATTCTACCCGTATGGATGAGCGGAATTGAATGGTGCAACTGATTTTGCTGTGCTGTGAAAATTCAGATATTTGCATGACTGCTTTTGTTTTATTTTGTGAATAGCAAAAAGCATTCAACCCCATAATACATGTTGTTTTATTGGTCGCTCGTCCATTTCATTTCCCATAGCTTAACAACTCATATATTTGGATTCCTCTCGATGAGGCGAGCAGTAGGAGTACCACCTTGATGGGTCTGCGACGTTTCCTTCCAGAGTTATTACCAAAAAAACACAAACATCCCAGAATCATCTCGGTTTGGGGTCAAAATGTTGTCGCTCATTAAATCCCATAGGAAACATCGCATCGAATGAATGTGATTGAATTCTCCTTGTCTGGACGAGCGGAATTGAATGGTGCAACTGATTTTGCTGTGCTGTGAAAATTCAGATATTTGCATGACTGCTTTTGTTTTATTTTGTGAATAGCAAAAAGCATTCAACCCCATAATACATGTTGTTTTATTGGTCGCTCGTCCATTTCATATCCCATAGCTGAAACACTCATATATTTGGATTCCGCTCGACGAGGCGAGCAGTACGAGTACCAGCTTGATGGGTCTGCGACGTTTCCTTCCAGAGTTATTACCAAAAAACCACAAACATTCCAGAATCCTCTCGGTTTGGGGTCAAAATGGTGTCGCTTATTAAATCCCATAAGAAACGTCGCATCGAATAAATGTGATTGAATTCTACCCGTCTGGACGAGCGGAATTGAATGGTGCAACTGATTTTGCTGTGCTGTGAAAATTCAGATATTTGCATGACTGCTTTTGTTTTATTTTGTGAATAGCAAAAAGCATTCAACCCCATAATACATGTTGTTTTATTGGTCGCTCGTCCATTTCATATCCCATAGCTTAACAACTCATATATTTGGATTCCTCTCGATGAGGCGAGCAGTAGGAGTACCACCTTGATGGGTCTGCGACGTTTCCTTCCAGAGTTATTACCAAAAAAACACAAACATCCCAGAATCCTCTCGGTTTGGGGTCAAAATGTTGTCGCTCATTAAATCCCATAAGAAACGTCGCATCGAATGAATGTGATTGAATTCTCCCCGTCTGGACGAGCGGAATTGAATGGTGCAACTGATTTTGCTGTGCTGTGAAAATTCAGATATTTGCATGACTGCTTTGTTTTATTTTGTGAATAGCAAAAAGCATTCAACCCCATAATACATGTTGTTTTATTGGTCGCTCGTCCATTTCATATCCCATAGCTTAAGAACTCATACATTTGGATTCCGCTCGATGAGGCGAGCAGTACGAGTACCACCTTGATGGGTCTGCGACGTTTCCTTCCAGAGTTATTACCAAAAAACCACAAACATCCCAGAATCCTCTCGGTTTGGGGTCAAAATGGTGTCGCTTATTAAATCCCATAAGAAACGTCGCATCGAATGAATGTGATTGAATTCTCCCCGTCTGGACGAGCGGAATTGAATGGTGCAACTGATTTTGCTGTGCTGTGAAAATTCAGATATTTGCATGACTGCTTTGTTTTATTTTGTGAATAGCAAAAAGCATTCAACCCCATAATACATGTTGTTTTATTGGTCGCTCGTCCATTTCATATCCCATAGCTTATCAACTCATACATTTGGATTCCTCTCGATGAGGCGAGCAGTACGAGTACCACCTTGATGGGTCTGCGACGTTTCATTCCAGAGTTATTACCAAAAAACCACAAACATCCCAGAATCCTCTCGGTTTGGGGTCAAAATGGTGTCGCTTATTAAATCCCATAAGAAACGTCGCATCGAATGAATGTGATTAAATTCTCCCCGTCTGGACGAGCGGAATTGAATGGTGTAACTGATTTTGCTGTGCTGTGAAAATTCAGATATTTGCATGACTGCTTTTGTTTTATTTTGTGAATAGCAAAAAGCATTCAACCCCATAATACATGCTGTTTTATTGGTCGCTCGTCCATTTCATATCACATAGCTTAACCATTCATATATTTGTATTCGTCTCGACGAGGCGAGCAGTACGAGTACCACCTTGATGGTTCTGCGACGTTTCCTTCCAGAGTTATTACCAAAAAAACACAAACATCCCAGAATCCTCTCGGTTTGGGGTCAAAATGTTGTCGCTTATTAAATCCCATAAGAAACGTCGCATCGAATAAATGTGATTGAATTCTCCCCGTCTGGACGAGCGGAATTGAATGGTGCAACTGATTTTGCTGTGCTGTGAAAATTCAAATATTTGCATGACTGCATTTGTTTTATTTTGTGAATAACAAAAAGCATTCAACCCCATAATACATGTTGTTTTATTGGTCGCTCGTCCATTTCATATCCCATAGCTGAAACACTCATATATTTGGATTCCGCTCGACGAGGCGAGCAGTACGAGTACCACGTTGATCGGTCTGCGACGTTTCCTTCCAGAGTTATTACCAAAAAACCACAAACATCCCAGAATCCTCTCGGTTTGGGGTCAAAATGTTGTCGCTCATTAAATCCCATAAGAAACGTCGCATCGAATGAATGTGATTGAATTCTCCCCGTCTGGACGAGCGGAATTGAATGGTGCAACTGATTTTGCTGTGCTGTGAAAATTCAGATATTTGCATGACTGCTTTGTTTTATTTTGTGAATAGCAAAAAGCATTCAACCCCATAATACATGTTGTTTTATTGGTCGCTCGTCCATTTCAAATCCCATAGCTTAACAACTCATACATTTGGATTCCTCTCGATGAGGCGAGCAGTACGAGTACCACCTTGATGGGTCTGCGACGTTTCCTTCCAGAGTGATTACCAAAAAACCACAAACATCCCAGAATCCTCTCGGTTTGGGGTCAAAATGGTGTCGCTTATTAAATCCCATAAGAAACGTCGCATCGAATAAATGTGATTGAATTCTCCCCGTCTGGACGAGCGGAATTGAATGGTGCAACTGATTTTGCTGTGCTGTGAAAATTCAAATATTTGCATGACTGCATTTGTTTTATTTTGTGAATAACAAAAAGCATTCAACCCCATAATACATGCTGTTTTATTGGTCGCTAGTCCATTTCAAATCCCATAGCTTAACCATTCATATATTTGGATTCCTCTCGACGAGGCGAGCAGTACGAGTACCACCTTGATGGGTCTGCGACGTTTCCTTCCAGAGTTATTACCAAAAAAACACAAACATCTCAGAATCCTCTCGGTTTGGGGTCAAAATGTTGTCGCTCATTAAATCCCATAAGAAACGTCGCATCGAATGAATGTGATTGAATTCTCCCCGTCTGGACGAGCGGAATTGAATGGTGCAACTGATTTTGCTGTGCTGTGAAAATTCAGATATTTGCATGACTGCTTTTGTTTTATTTTGTGAATAGCAAAAAGCATTCAACCCCATAATACATGTTGTTTTATTGGTCGCTCGTCCATTTCATATCCCATAGCTTAACAACTCATATATTTGGATTCCTCTCGATGAGGCGAGCAGTAGGAGTACCACCTTGATGGGTCTGCGACGTTTCCTTCCAGAGTTATTACCAAAAAAACACAAACATCCCAGAATCATCTCGGTTTGGGGTCAAAATGTTGTCGCTCATTAAATCCCATAGAAAACATCGCATCGAATGAATGTGATTGAATTCTCCCCGTCTGGACGAGCGGAATTGAATGGTGCAACTGATTTTGCTGTGCTGTGAAAATTCAGATATTTGCATGACTGCTTTTGTTTTATTTTGTGAATAGCAAAAAGCATTTAACCCCATAATACATGTTGTTTTATTGGTCGCTCGTCCATTTCATATCCCATAGCTGAAACACTCATATATTTGGATTCCGCTCGACGAGGCGAGCAGTACGAGTACCACCTTGATCGGTCTGCGACGTTTCCTTCCAGAGTTATTACCAAAAAACCACAAACATCCCAGAATCCTCTCGGTTTGGGGTCAAAATGTTGTCGCTCATTAAATCCCATAAGAAACGTCGCATCGAATGAATGTGATTGAATTCTCCCCGTCTGGACGAGCGGAATTGAATGGTGCAACTGATTTTGCTGTGCTGTGAAAATTCAGATATTTGCATGACTGCTTTGTTTTATTTTGTGAATAGCAAAAAGCATTCAACCCCATAATACATGTTGTTTTATTGGTCGCTCGTCCATTTCATATCCCATAGCTTAACAACTCATACGTTTGGATTCCACTCGATGAGGCGAGCAGTACGAGTACCACCTTGATGGGTCTGCGACGTTTCCTTCCAGAGTTATTACCAAAAAACCACAAACATCCCAGAATCCTCTCGGTTTGGGGTCAAAATGGTGTCGCTTATTAAATCCCATAAGAAACGTCGCATCGAATGAATGTGATTGAATTCTACCCGTCTGGATGAGCGGAATTGAATGGTGCAACTGATTTTGCTGTGCTGTGAAAATTCAGATATTTGCATGACTGCTTTTGTTTTATTTTGTGAATAGCAAAAAGCATTCAACCCCATAATACATGTTGTTTTATTGGTCGCTCGTCCATTTCATATCCCATAGCTTAACAACTCATATATTTGGATTCCTCTCGATGAGGCGAGCAGTAGGAGTACCACCTTGATGGGTCTGCGACGTTTCCTTCCAGAGTTATTACCAAAAAAACACAAACATCCCAGAATCATCTCGGTTTGGGGTCAAAATGTTGTCGCTCATTAAATCCCATAGGAAACATCGCATCGAATGAATGTGATTGAATTCTCCTTGTCTGGACGAGCGGAATTGAATGGTGCAACTGATTTTGCTGTGCTGTGAAAATTCAGATATTTGCATGACTGCTTTTGTTTTATTTTGTGAATAGCAAAAAGCATTCAACCCCATAATACATGTTGTTTTATTGGTCGCTCGTCCATTTCATATCCCATAGCTGAAACACTCATATATTTGGATTCCGCTCGACGAGGCGAGCAGTACGAGTACCAGCTTGATGGGTCTGCGACGTTTCCTTCCAGAGTTATTACCAAAAAACCACAAACATCCCAGAATCCTCTCGGTTTGGGGTCAAAATGGTGTCGCTTATTAAATCACATAAGAAACGTCGCATCGAATAAATGTGATTGAATTCTACCCGTCTGGACGAGCGGAATTGAATGGTGCAACTGATTTTGCTGTGCTGTGAAAATTCAGATATTTGCATGACTGCTTTTGTTTTATTTTGTGAATAGCAAAAAGCATTCAACCCCATAATACATGTTGTTTTATTGGTCGCTCGTCCATTTCATATCCCATAGCTTAACAACTCATATATTTGGATTCCGCTCGACGAGGCGAGCAGTACGAGTACCACCTTGATCGGTCTGCGACGTTTCCTTCCAGAGTTATTACCAAAAAACCACAAACATCCCAGAATCCTCTCGGTTTGGGGTCAAAATGTTGTCGCTCATTAAATCCCATAAGAAACGTCGCATCGAATGAATGTGATTGAATTCTCCCCGTCTGGACGAGCGGAATTGAATGGTGCAACTGATTTTGCTGTGCTGTGAAAATTCAGATATTTGCATGACTGCTTTGTTTTATTTTGTGAATAGCAAAAAGCATTCAACCCCATAATACATGTTGTTTTATTGGTCGCTCGTCCATTTCATATCCCATAGCTTAACAACTCATACGTTTGGATTCCACTCGATGAGGCGAGCAGTACGAGTACCACCTTGATGGGTCTGCGACGTTTCCTTCCAGAGTTATTACCAAAAAACCACAAACATCCCAGAATCCTCTCGGTTTGGGGTCAAAATGGTGTCGCTTATTAAATCCCATAAGAAACGTCGCATCGAATGAATGTGATTGAATTCTACCCGTCTGGATGAGCGGAATTGAATGGTGCAACTGATTTTGCTGTGCTGTGAAAATTCAGATATTTGCATGACTGCTTTTGTTTTATTTTGTGAATAGCAAAAAGCATTCAACCCCATAATACATGTTGTTTTATTGGTCGCTCGTCCATTTCATATCCCATAGCTTAACAACTCATATATTTGGATTCCTCTCGATGAGGCGAGCAGTAGGAGTACCACCTTGATGGGTCTGCGACGTTTCCTTCCAGAGTTATTACCAAAAAAACACAAACATCCCAGAATCATCTCGGTTTGGGGTCAAAATGTTGTCGCTCATTAAATCCCATAGGAAACATCGCATCGAATGAATGTGATTGAATTCTCCTTGTCTGGACGAGCGGAATTGAATGGTGCAACTGATTTTGCTGTGCTGTGAAAATTCAGATATTTGCATGACTGCTTTTGTTTTATTTTGTGAATAGCAAAAAGCATTCAACCCCATAATACATGTTGTTTTATTGGTCGCTCGTCCATTTCATATCCCATAGCTGAAACACTCATATATTTGGATTCCGCTCGACGAGGCGAGCAGTACGAGTACCAGCTTGATGGGTCTGCGACGTTTCCTTCCAGAGTTATTACCAAAAAACCACAAACATCCCAGAATCCTCTCGGTTTGGGGTCAAAATGGTGTCGCTTATTAAATCCCATAAGAAACGTCGCATCGAATAAATGTGATTGAATTCTACCCGTCTGGACGAGCGGAATTGAATGGTGCAACTGATTTTGCTGTGCTGTGAAAATTCAGATATTTGCATGACTGCTTTTGTTTTATTTTGTGAATAGCAAAAAGCATTCAACCCCATAATACATGTTGTTTTATTGGTCGCTCGTCCATTTCATATCCCATAGCTTAACAACTCATATATTTGGATTCCGCTCGACGAGGCGAGCAGTACGAGTACCACCTTGATCGGTCTGCGACGTTTCCTTCCAGAGTTATTACCAAAAAACCACAAACATCCCAGAATCCTCTCGGTTTGGGGTCAAAATGTTGTCGCTCATTAAATCCCATAAGAAACGTCGCATCGAATGAATGTGATTGAATTCTCCCCGTCTGGACGAGCGGAATTGAATGGTGCAACTGATTTTGCTGTGCTGTGAAAATTCAGATATTTGCATGACTGCTTTGTTTTATTTTGTGAATAGCAAAAAGCATTCAACCCCATAATACATGTTGTTTTATTGGTCGCTCGTCCATTTCATATCCCATAGCTTAACAACTCATACGTTTGGATTCCACTCGATGAGGCGAGCAGTACGAGTACCACCTTGATGGGTCTGCGACGTTTCCTTCCAGAGTTATTACCAAAAAACCACAAACATCCCAGAATCCTCTCGGTTTGGGGTCAAAATGGTGTCGCTTATTAAATCCCATAAGAAACGTCGCATCGAATGAATGTGATTGAATTCTACCCGTCTGGATGAGCGGAATTGAATGGTGCAACTGATTTTGCTGTGCTGTGAAAATTCAGATATTTGCATGACTGCTTTTGTTTTATTTTGTGAATAGCAAAAAGCATTCAACCCCATAATACATGTTGTTTTATTGGTCGCTCGTCCATTTCATATCCCATAGCTTAACAACTCATATATTTGGATTCCTCTCGATGAGGCGAGCAGTAGGAGTACCACCTTGATGGGTCTGCGACGTTTCCTTCCAGAGTTATTACCAAAAAAACACAAACATCCCAGAATCATCTCGGTTTGGGGTCAAAATGTTGTCGCTCATTAAATCCCATAGGAAACATCGCATCGAATGAATGTGATTGAATTCTCCTTGTCTGGACGAGCGGAATTGAATGGTGCAACTGATTTTGCTGTGCTGTGAAAATTCAGATATTTGCATGACTGCTTTTGTTTTATTTTGTGAATAGCAAAAAGCATTCAACCCCATAATACATGTTGTTTTATTGGTCGCTCGTCCATTTCATATCCCATAGCTGAAACACTCATATATTTGGATTCCGCTCGACGAGGCGAGCAGTACGAGTACCAGCTTGATGGGTCTGCGACGTTTCCTTCCAGAGTTATTACCAAAAAACCACAAACATCCCAGAATCCTCTCGGTTTGGGGTCAAAATGGTGTCGCTTATTAAATCCCATAAGAAACGTCGCATCGAATAAATGTGATTGAATTCTACCCGTCTGGACGAGCGGAATTGAATGGTGCAACTGATTTTGCTGTGCTGTGAAAATTCAGATATTTGCATGACTGCTTTTGTTTTATTTTGTGAATAGCAAAAAGCATTCAACCCCATAATACATGTTGTTTTATTGGTCGCTCGTCCATTTCATATCCCATAGCTTAACAACTCATATATTTGGATTCCGCTCGACGAGGCGAGCAGTACGAGTACCACCTTGATCGGTCTGCGACGTTTCCTTCCAGAGTTATTACCAAAAAACCACAAACATCCCAGAATCCTCTCGGTTTGGGGTCAAAATGTTGTCGCTCATTAAATCCCATAAGAAACGTCGCATCGAATGAATGTGATTGAATTCTCCCCGTCTGGACGAGCGGAATTGAATGGTGCAACTGATTTTGCTGTGCTGTGAAAATTCAGATATTTGCATGACTGCTTTGTTTTATTTTGTGAATAGCAAAAAGCATTCAACCCCATAATACATGTTGTTTTATTGGTCGCTCGTCCATTTCATATCCCATAGCTTAACAACTCATACATTTGAATTCCTCTCGATGAGGCGAGCAGTACGAGTACCACCTTGATGGGTCTGCGACGTTTCATTCCAGAGTTATTACCAAAAAACCACAAACATCCCAGAATCCTCTCGGTTTGGGGTCAAAATGGTGTCGCTTATTAAATCCCATAAGAAACGTCGCATCGAATAAATGTGATTGAATTCTACCCCTCTGGACGAGCGGAATTGAATGGTGTAACTGATTTTGCTGTGCTGTGAAAATTCAGATATTTGCATGACTGCTTTTGTTTTATTTTGTGAATAGCAAAAAGCATTCAACCCCATAATACATGCTGTTTTATTGGTCGCTCGTCCATTTCATATCACATAGCTTAACCATTCATATATTTGTATTCGTCTCGACGAGGCGAGCAGTACGAGTACCACCTTGATGGTTCTGCGACGTTTCCTTCCAGAGTTATTACCAAAAAAACACAAACATCCCAGAATCCTCTCGGTTTGGGGTCAAAATGTTGTCGCTTATTAAATCCCATAAGAAACGTCGCATCGAATAAATGTGATTGAATTCTCCCCGTCTGGACGAGCGGAATTGAATGGTGCAACTGATTTTGCTGTGCTGTGAAAATTCAAATATTTGCATGACTGCATTTGTTTTATTTTGTGAATAACAAAAAGCATTCAACCCCATAATACATGCTGTTTTATTGGTCGCTAGTCCATTTCAAATCCCATAGCTTAACCATTCATATATTTGGATTCCTCTCGACGAGGCGAGCAGTACGAGTACCACCTTGATGGGTCTGCGACGTTTCCTTCCAGAGTTATTACCAAAAAAACACAAACATCCCAGAATCATCTCGGTTTGGGGTCAAAATGTTGTCGCTCATTAAATCCCATAGGAAACGTCGCATCGAATGAATGTGATTGAATTCTCCCCGTCTGGACGAGCGGAATTGAATGGTGCAACTGATTTTGCTGTGCTGTGAAAATTCAGATATTTGCATGACTGCTTTTGTTTTATTTTGTGAATAGCAAAAAGCATTCAACCCCATAATACATGTTGTTTTATTGGTCGCTCGTCCATTTCATATCCCATAGCTGAAACACTCATATATTTGGATTCCGCTCGACGAGGCGAGCAGTACGAATACCACCTTGATCGGTCTGCGACGTTTCCTTCCAGAGATATTACCAAAAAACCACAAAAATCCCAGAATCCTCTCGGTTTGGGGTCAAAATGTTGTCGCTCATTAAATCCCATAAGAAACGTCGCATCGAATGAATGTGATTGAATTCTCCCCGTCTGGACGAGCGGAATTGAATGGTGCAATTGATTTTGCTGTGCTGTGAAAATTCAGATATTTGCATGACTGCTTTGTTTTATTTTGTGAATAGCAAAAAGCATTCAACCCCATAATACATGTTGTTTTATTGGTCGCTCGTCCATTTCATATCCCATAGCTTAAGAACTCATACATTTGGATTCCGCTCGATGAGGCGAGCAGTACGAGTACCACCTTGATGGGTCTGCGACGTTTCCTTCCAGAGTTATTACCAAAAAACCACAAACATCCCAGAATCCTCTCGGTTTGGGGTCAAAATGGTGTCGCTTATTAAATCCCATAAGAAACGTCGCATCGAATGAATGTGATTGAATTCTCCCCGTCTGGACGAGCGGAATTGAATGGTGCAACTGATTTTGCTGTGCTGTGAAAATTCAGATATTTGCATGACTGCTTTGTTTTATTTTGTGAATAGCAAAAAGCATTCAACCCCATAATACATGTTGTTTTATTGGTCGCTCGTCCATTTCATATCCCATAGCTTATCAACTCATACATTTGGATTCCTCTCGATGAGGCGAGCAGTACGAGTACCACCTTGATGGGTCTGCGACGTTTCATTCCAGAGTTATTACCAAAAAAACACAAACATCCCAGAATCCTCTCGGTTTGGGGTCAAAATGGTGTCGCTTATTAAATACCATAAGAAACGTCGCATCGAATGAATGTGATTGAATTCTCCCCGTCTGGACGAGCGGAATTGAATGGTGTAACTGATTTTGCTGTGCTGTGAAAATTCAGATATTTGCATGACTGCTTTTGTTTTATTTTGTGAATAGCAAAAAGCATTCAACCCCATAATACATGCTGTTTTATTGGTCGCTCGTCCATTTCATATCACATAGCTTAACCATTCATATATTTGTATTCGTCTCGACGAGGCGAGCAGTACGAGTACCACCTTGATGGTTCTGCGACGTTTCCTTCCAGAGTTATTACAAAAAAAACACAAACATCCCAGAATCCTCTCGGTTTGGGGTCAAAATGTTGTCGCTTATTAAATCCCATAAGAAACGTCGCATCGAATAAATGTGATTGAATTCTCCCCGTCTGGACGAGCGGAATTGAATGGTGCAACTGATTTTGCTGTGCTGTGAAAATTCAAATATTTGCATGACTGCATTTGTTTTATTTTGTGAATAACAAAAAGCATTCAACCCCATAATACATGTTGTTTTATTGGTCGCTCGTCCATTTCATATCCCATAGCTGAAACACTCATATATTTGGATTCCGCTCGACGAGGCGAGCAGTACGAGTACCACGTTGATCGGTCTGCGACGTTTCCTTCCAGAGTTATTACCAAAAAACCACAAACATCCCAGAATCCTCTCGGTTTGGGGTCAAAATGTTGTCGCTCATTAAATCCCATAAGAAACGTCGCATCGAATGAATGTGATTGAATTCTCCCCGTCTGGACGAGCGGAATTGAATGGTGCAACTGATTTTGCTGTGCTGTTAAAATTCAGATATTTGCATGACTGCTTTGTTTTATTTTGTGAATAGCAAAAAGCATTCAACCCCATAATACATGTTGTTTTATTGGTCGCTCGTCCATTTCAAATCCCATAGCTTAACAACTCATACATTTGGATTCCTCTCGATGAGGCGAGCAGTACGAGTACCACCTTGATGGGTCTGCGACGTTTCCTTCCAGAGTTATTACCAAAAAACCACAAACATCCCAGAATCCTCTCGGTTTGGGGTCAAAATGGTGTCGCTTATTAAATCCCATAAGAAACGTCGCATCGAATAAATGTGATTGAATTATCCCCGTCTGGACGAGCGGAATTGAATGGTGCAACTGATTTTGCTGTGCTGTGAAAATTCAAATATTTGCATGACTGCATTTGTTTTATTTTGTGAATAACAAAAAGCATTCAACCCCATAATACATGCTGTTTTATTGGTCGCTAGTCCATTTCAAATCCCATAGCTTAACCATTCATATATTTGGATTCCTCTCGACGAGGCGAGCAGTACGAGTACAACCTTGATGGGTCTGCGACGTTTCCTTCCAGAGTTATTACCAAAAAAACACAAACATCTCAGAATCCTCTCGGTTTGGGGTCAAAATGTTGTCGCTCATTAAATCCCATAAGAAACGTCGCATCGAATGAATGTGATTGAATTCTCTCCATCTGGACGAGCGGAATTGAATGGTGCAACTGATTTTGCTGTGCTGTGAAAATTCAGATATTTGCATGACTGCTTTTGTTTTATTTTGTGAATAGCAAAAAGCATTCTACCCCATAATACATGTTGTTTTATTGGTCGCTCGTCCATTTCATATCCCATAGCTTAACAACTCATATATTTGGATTCCTCTCGATGAGGCGAGCAGTAGGAGTACCACCTTGATGGGTCTGCGACGTTTCCTTCCAGAGTTATTACCAAAAAAACACAAACATCCCAGAATCATCTCGGTTTGGGGTCAAAATGTTGTCGCTCATTAAATCCCATAGAAAACATCGCATCGAATGAATGTGATTGAATTCTCCCCGTCTGGACGAGCGGAATTGAATGGTGCAACTGATTTTGCTGTGCTGTGAAAATTCAGATATTTGCATGACTGCTTTTGTTTTATTTTGTGAATAGCAAAAAGCATTCAACCCCATAATACATGTTGTTTTATTGGTCGCTCGTCCATTTCATATCCCATAGCTGAAACACTCATATATTTGGATTCCGCTCGACGAGGCGAGCAGTACGAGTACCACCTTGATCGGTCTGCGACGTTTCCTTCCAGAGTTATTACCAAAAAACCACAAACATCCCAGAATCCTCTCGGTTTGGGGTCAAAATGTTGTCGCTCATTAAATCCCATAAGAAACGTCGCATCGAATGAATGTGATTGAATTCTCCCCGTCTGGACGAGCGGAATTGAATGGTGCAACTGATTTTGCTGTGCTGTGAAAATTCAGATATTTGCATGACTGCTTTGTTTTATTTTGTGAATAGCAAAAAGCATTCAACCCCATAATACATGTTGTTTTATTGGTCGCTCGTCCATTTCATATCCCATAGCTTAACAACTCATAAATTTGGATTCCACTCGATGAGGCGAGCAGTACGAGTACCACCTTGATGGGTCTGCGACGTTTCCTTCCAGAGTTATTACCAAAAAACCACAAACATCCCAGAATCCTCTCGGTTTGGGGTCAAAATGGTGTCGCTTATTAAATCCCATAAGAAACGTCGCATCGAATGAATGTGATTGAATTCTACCCGTCTGGATGAGCGGAATTGAATGGTGCAACTGATTTTGCTGTGCTGTGAAAATTCAGATATTTGCATGACTGCTTTTGTTTTATTTTGTGAATAGCAAAAAGCATTCAACCCCATAATACATGTTGTTTTATTGGTCGCTCGTCCATTTCATATCCCATAGCTTAACAACTCATATATTTGGATTCCTCTCGATGAGGCGAGCAGTAGGAGTACCACCTTGATGGGTCTGCGACGTTTCCTTCCAGAGTTATTACCAAAAAAACACAAACATCCCAGAATCATCTCGGTTTGGGGTCAAAATGTTGTCGTTCATTAAATCCCATAGGAAACATCGCATCGAATGAATGTGATTGAATTCTCCTTGTCTGGACGAGCGGAATTGAATGGTGCAACTGATTTTGCTGTGCTGTGAAAATTCAGATATTTGCATGACTGCTTTTGTTTTATTTTGTGAATAGCAAAAAGCATTCAACCCCATAATACATGTTGTTTTATTGGTCGCTCGTCCATTTCATATCCCATAGCTGAAACACTCATATATTTGGATTCCGCTCGACGAGGCGAGCAGTACGAGTACCAGCTTGATGGGTCTGCGACGTTTCCTTCCAGAGTTATTACCAAAAAACCACAAACATCCCAGAATCCTCTCGGTTTGGGGTCAAAATGGTGTCGCTTATTAAATCCCATAAGAAACGTCGCATCGAATGAATGTGATTGAATTCTCCCCGTCTGGACGAGCGGAATTGAATGGTGCAACTGATTTTGCTGTGCTGTGAAAATTCAGATATTTGCATGACTGCTTTGTTTTATTTTGTGAATAGCAAAAAGCATTCAACCCCATAATACATGTTGTTTTATTGGTCGCTCGTCCATTTCATATCCCATAGCTTATCAACTCATACATTTGGATTCCTCTCGATGAGGCGAGCAGTACGAGTACCACCTTGATGGGTCTGCGACGTTTCATTCCAGAGTTATTACCAAAAAACCACAAACATCCCAGAATCCTCTCGGTTTGGGGTCAAAATGTTGTCGCTTATTAAATCCCATAAGAAACGTCGCATCGAATAAATGTGATTGAATTCTCCCCGTCTGGACGAGCGGAATTGAATGGTGCAACTGATTTTGCTGTGCTGTGAAAATTCAAATATTTGCATGACTGCATTTGTTTTATTTTGTGAATAACAAAAAGCATTCAACCCCATAATACATGCTGTTTTATTGGTCGCTAGTCCATTTCAAATCCCATAGCTTAACCATTCATATATTTGGATTCCTCTCGACGAGGCGAGCAGTACGAGTACCACCTTGATGGGTCTGCGACGTTTCCTTCCAGAGTTATTACCAAAAAAACACAAACATCCCAGAATCATCTCGGTTTGGGGTCAAAATGTTGTCGCTCATTAAATCCCATAGGAAACGTCGCATCGAATGAATGTGATTGAATTCTCCCCGTCTGGACGAGCGGAATTGAATGGTGCAACTGATTTTGCTGTGCTGTGAAAATTCAGATATTTGCATGACTGCTTTTGTTTTATTTTGTGAATAGCAAAAAGCATTCAACCCCATAATACATGTTGTTTTATTGGTCGCTCGTCCATTTCATATCCCATAGCTGAAACACTCATATATTTGGATTCCGCTCGACGAGGCGAGCAGTACGAGTACCACGTTGATCGGTCTGCGACGTTTCCTTCCAGAGTTATTACCAAAAAACCACAAACATCCCAGAATCCTCTCGGTTTGGGGTCAAAATGGTGTCGCTTATTAAATCCCATAAGAAACGTCGCATCGAATAAATGTGATTGAATTCTCCCCGTCTGGACGAGCGGAATTGAATGGTGCAACTGATTTTGCTGTGCTGTGAAAATTCAAATATTTGCATGACTGCATTTGTTTTATTTTGTGAATAACAAAAAGCATTCAACCCCATAATACATGCTGTTTTATTGGTCGCTAGTCCATTTCAAATCCCATAGCTTAACCATTCATATATTTGGATTCCTCTTGACGAGGCGAGCAGTACGAGTACCACCTTGATGGGTCTGCGACGTTTCCTTCCAGAGTTATTACCAAAAAAACACAAACATCTCAGAATCCTCTCGGTTTGGGGTCAAAATGTTGTCGCTCATTAAATCCCATAAGAAACGTCGCATCGAATGAATGTGATTGAATTCTCCCCGTCTGGACGAGCGGAATTGAATGGTGCAACTGATTTTGCTGTGCTGTGAAAATTCAGATATTTGCATGACTGCTTTTGTTTTATTTTGTGAATAGCAAAAAGCATTCAACCCCATAATACATGTTGTTTTATTGGTCGCTCGTCCATTTCATATCCCATAGCTTAACAACTCATATATTTGGATTCCTCTCGATGAGGCGAGCAGTAGGAGTACCACCTTGATGGGTCTGCGACGTTTCCTTCCAGAGTTATTACCAAAAAAACACAAACATCCCAGAATCATCTCGGTTTGGGGTCAAAATGTTGTCGCTCATTAAATCCCATAGAAAACATCGCATCGAATGAATGTGATTGAATTCTCCCCGTCTGGACGAGCGGAATTGAATGGTGCAACTGATTTTGCTGTGCTGTGAAAATTCAGATATTTGCATGACTGCTTTTGTTTTATTTTGTGAATAGCAAAAAGCATTCAACCCCATAATACATGTTGTTTTATTGGTCGCTCGTCCATTTCATATCCCATAGCTGAAACACTCATATATTTGGATTCCGCTCGACGAGGCGAGCAGTACGAGTACCACCTTGATCGGTCTGCGACGTTTCCTTCCAGAGTTATTACCAAAAAACCACAAACATCCCAGAATCCTCTCGGTTTGGGGTCAAAATGTTGTCGCTCATTAAATCCCATAAGAAACGTCGCATCGAATGAATGTGATTGAATTCTCCCCGTCTGGACGAGCGGAATTGAATGGTGCAACTGATTTTGCTGTGCTGTGAAAATTCAGATATTTGCATGACTGCTTTGTTTTATTTTGTGAATAGCAAAAAGCATTCAACCCCATAATACATGTTGTTTTATTGGTCGGTCGTCCATTTCATATCCCATAGCTTAACAACTCATACGTTTGGATTCCACTCGATGAGGCGAGCAGTACGAGTACCACCTTGATGGGTCTGCGACGTTTCCTTCCAGAGTTATTACCAAAAAACCACAAACATCCCAGAATCCTCTCGGTTTGGGGTCAAAATGGTGTCGCTTATTAAATCCCATAAGAAACGTCGCATCGAATGAATGTGATTGAATTCTACCCGTCTGGATGAGCGGAATTGAATGGTGCAACTGATTTTGCTGTGCTGTGAAAATTCAGATATTTGCATGACTGCTTTTGTTTTATTTTGTGAATAGCAAAAAGCATTCAACCCCATAATACATGTTGTTTTATTGGTCGCTCGTCCATTTCATATCCCATAGCTTAACAACTCATATATTTGGATTCCTCTCGATGAGGCGAGCAGTAGGAGTACCACCTTGATGGGTCTGCGACGTTTCCTTCCAGAGTTATTACCAAAAAAACACAAACATCCCAGAATCATCTCGGTTTGGGGTCAAAATGTTGTCGCTCATTAAATCCCATAGGAAACATCGCATCGAATGAATGTGATTGAATTCTCCTTGTCTGCACGAGCGGAATTGAATGGTGCAACTGATTTTGCTGTGCTGTGAAAATTCAGATATTTGCATGACTGCTTTTGTTTTATTTTGTGAATAGCAAAAAGCATTCAACCCCATAATACATGTTGTTTTATTGGTCGCTCGTCCATTTCATATCCCATAGCTGAAACACTCATATATTTGGATTCCGCTCGACGAGGCGAGCAGTACGAGTACCAGCTTGATGGGTCTGCGACGTTTCCTTCCAGAGTTATTACCAAAAAACCACAAACATCCCAGAATCCTCTCGGTTTGGGGTCAAAATGGTGTCGCTTATTAAATCCCATAAGAAACGTCGCATCGAATAAATGTGATTGAATTCTACCCGTCTGGACGAGCGGAATTGAATGGTGCAACTGATTTTGCTGTGCTGTGAAAATTCAGATATTTGCATGACTGCTTTTGTTTTATTTTGTGAATAGCAAAAAGCATTCAACCCCATAATACATGTTGTTTTATTGGTCGCTCGTCCATTTCATATCCCATAGCTTAACAACTCATATATTTGGATTCCTCTCGATGAGGCGAGCAGTAGGAGTACCACCTTGATGGGTCTGCGACGTTTCCTTCCAGAGTTATTACCAAAAAAACACAAACATCCCAGAATCATCTCGGTTTGGGGTCAAAATGTTGTCGCTCATTAAATCCCATAGGAAACATCGCATCGAATGAATGTGATTGAATTCTCCCCGTCTGGACGAGCGGAATTGAATGGTGCAACTGATTTTGCTGTGCTGTGAAAATTCAGATATTTGCATGACTGCTTTTGTTTTATTTTGTGAATAGCAAAAAGCATTCAACCCCATAATACATGCTGTTTTATTGGTCGCTAGTCCATTTCAAATCCCATAGCTTAACCATTCATATATTTGGATTCCTCTCGACGAGGCGAGCAGTACGAGTACCACCTTGATGGGTCTGCGACGTTTCCTTCCAGAGTTATTACCAAAAAAACACAAACATCTCAGAATCCTCTCGGTTTGGGGTCAAAATGTTGTCGCTCATTAAATCCCATAAGAAACGTCGCATCGAATGAATGTGATTGAATTCTCCCCGTCTGGACGAGCGGAATTGAATGGTGCAACTGATTTTGCTGTGCTGTGAAAATTCAGATATTTGCATGACTGCTTTTGTTTTATTTTGTGAATAGCAAAAAGCATTCAACCCCATAATACATGTTGTTTTATTGGTCGCTCGTCCATTTCATATCCCATAGCTGAAACACTCATATATTTGGATTCCGCTCGACGAGGCGAGCAGTACGAGTACCACCTTGATCGGTCTGCGACGTTTCCTTCCAGAGTTATTACCAAAAAACCACAAACATCCCAGAATCCTCTCGGTTTGGGGTCAAAATGTTGTCGCTCATTAAATCCCATAAGAAACGTCGCATCGAATGAATGTGATTGAATTCTCCCCGTCTGGACGAGCGGAATTGAATGGTGCAACTGATTTTGCTGTGCTGTGAAAATTCAGATATTTGCATGACTGCTTTGTTTTATTTTGTGAATAGCAAAAAGCATTCAACCCCATAATACATGTTGTTTTATTGGTCGCTCGTCCATTTCATATCCCATAGCTTAACAACTCATACGTTTGGATTCCACTCGATGAGGCGAGCAGTACGAGTACCACCTTGATGGGTCTGCGACGTTTCCTTCCAGAGTTATTACCAAAAAACCACAAACATCCCAGAATCCTCTCGGTTTGGGGTCAAAATGGTGTCGCTTATTAAATCCCATAAGAAACGTCGCATCGAATGAATGTGATTGAATTCTACCCGTCTGGATGAGCGGAATTGAATGGTGCAACTGATTTTGCTGTGCTGTGAAAATTCAGATATTTGCATGACTGCTTTTGTTTTATTTTGTGAATAGCAAAAAGCATTCAACCCCATAATACATGTTGTTTTATTGGTCGCTCGTCCATTTCATATACCATAGCTTAACAACTCATATATTTGGATTCCTCTCGATGAGGCGAGCAGTAGGAGTACCACCTTGATGGGTCTGCGACGTTTCCTTCCAGAGTTATTACCAAAAAAACACAAACATCCCAGAATCATCTCGGTTTGGGGTCAAAATGTTGTCGCTCATTAAATCCCATAGGAAACATCGCATCGAATGAATGTGATTGAATTCTCCTTGTCTGGACGAGCGGAATTGAATGGTGCAACTGATTTTGCTGTGCTGTGAAAATTCAGATATTTGCATGACTGCTTTTGTTTTATTTTGTGAATAGCAAAAAGCATTCAACCCCATAATACATGTTGTTTTATTGGTCGCTCGTCCATTTCATATCCCATAGCTGAAACACTCATATATTTGGATTCCGCTCGACGAGGCGAGCAGTATGAGTACCAGCTTGATGGGTCTGCGACGTTTCCTTCCAGAGTTATTACCAAAAAAACACAAACATCCCAGAATCCTCTCGGTTTGGGGTCAAAATGGTGTCGCTTATTAAATCCCATAAGAAACGTCGCATCGAATAAATGTGATTGAATTCTACCCGTCTGGACGAGCGGAATTGAATGGTGCAACTGATTTTGCTGTGCTGTGAAAATTAAGATATTTGCATGACTGCTTTTGTTTTATTTTGTGAATAGCAAAAAGCATTCAACCCCATAATACATGTTGTTTTATTGGTCGCTCGTCCATTTCATATCCCATAGCTTAACAACTCATATATTTGGATTCCTCTCGATGAGGCGAGCAGTAGGAGTACCACCTTGATGGGTCTGCGACGTTTCCTTCCAGAGTTATTACCAAAAAAACACAAACATCCCAGAATCATCTCGGTTTGGGGTCAAAATGTTGTCGCTCATTAAATCTCATAGGAAACATCGCATCGAATGAATGTGATTGAATTCTCCCCGTCTGGACGAGCGGAATTGAATGGTGCAACTGATTTTGCTGTGCTGTGAAAATTCAGATATTTGCATGACTGCTTTTGTTTTATTTTGTGAATAGCAAAAAGCATTCAACCCCATAATACATGTTGTTTTATTGGTCGCTCGTCCATTTCATATCCCATAGCTGAAACACTCATATATTTGGATTCCGCTCGACGAGGCGAGCAGTACGAGTACCACCTTGGTCGGTCTGCGACGTTTCCTTCCAGAGTTATTACCAAAAAACCACAAACATCCCAGAATCCTCTCGGTTTGGGGTCAAAATGTTGTCGCTCATTAAATCCCATAAGAAACGTCGCATCGAATGAATGTGATTGAATTCTCCCCGTCTGGACGAGCGGAATTGAATGGTGCAACTGATTTTGCTGTGCTGTGAAAATTCAGATATTTGCATGACTGCTTTGTTTTATTTTGTGAATAGCAAAAAGCATTCAACCCCATAATACATGTTGTTTTATTGGTCGCTCGTCCATTTCATATCCCATAGCTTAACAACTCATACATTTGAATTCCACTCGATGAGGCGAACAGTACGAGTACCACCTTGATGGGTCTGCGACGTTTCCTTCCAGAGTTATTACCAAAAAACCACAAACATCCCAGAATCCTCTCGGTTTAGGGTCAAAATGGTGTCGCTTATTAAATCCCATAAGAAACGTCGCATCGAATAAATGTGATTGAATTCTACCCGTCTGGACGAGCGGAATTGAATGGTGCAACTGATTTTGCTGTGCTGTGAAAATTCAGATATTTGCATGACTGCTTTTGTTTTATTTTGTGAATAGCAAAAAGCATTCAACCCCATAATACATGTTGTTTTATTGGTCGCTCGTCCATTTCATATCCCATAGCTGAAACACTCATATATTTGGATTCCGCTCGACGAGGCGAGCAGTACGAGTACCACCTTGACCGGTCTGCGACGTTTCCTTCCAGAGTTATTACCAAAAAACCACAAACATCCCAGAATCCTCTCGGTTTGGGGTCAAAATGTTGTCGCTCATTAAATCCCATAAGAAACGTCGCATCGAATGAATGTAATTGAATTCTCCCCGTCTGGACGAGCGGAATTGAATGGTGCAACTGATTTTGCTGTGCTGTGAAAATTCAGATATTTGCATGACTGCTTTGTTTTATTTTGTGAATAGCAAAAAGCATTCAACCCCATAATACATGTTGTTTTATTGGTCGCTCGTCCATTTCATATCCCATAGCTTAACAACTCATATATTTGGATTCCTCTCGATGAGGCGAGCAGTACGAGTACCACCTTGATGGGTCTGCGACGTTTCCTTCCAGAGTTATTACCAAAAAACCACAAACATCCCAGAATCCTCTCGGTTTGGGGTCAAAATGGTGTCGCTTATTAAATCCCATAAGAAACGTCGCATCGAATAAATGTGATTGAATTCTACCCGTCTGGACGAGCGGAATTGAATGGTGCAACTGATTTTGCTGTGCTGTGAAAATTCAGATATTTGCATGACTGCTTTTGTTTTATTTTGTGAATAGCAAAAAGCATTCAACCCCATAATACATGCTGTTTTATTGGTCGCTCGTCCATTTCATATCACATAGCTTAACCATTCATATGTTTGGATTCGTCTCGACGAGGCGAGCAGTACGAGTACCACCTTGATGGTTCTGCGACGTTTCCTTCCAGAGTTATTACCAAAAAAACACAAACATCCCAGAATCCTCTCGGTTTGGGGTCAAAATGTTGTCGCTTATTAAATTCCATAAGAAACGTCGCATCGAATAAATGTGATTGAATTCTCCCCGTCTGGACGAGCGGAATTGAATGGTGCAACTGATTTTGCTGTGCTGTGAAAATTCAAATATTTGCATGACTGCATTTGTTTTATTTTGTGAATAACAAAAAGCATTCAACCCCATAATACATGCTGTTTTATTGGTCGCTAGTCCATTTCAAATCCCATAGCTTAACCATTCATATATTTGGATTCCTCTCGACGAGGCGAGCAGTACGAGTACCACCTTGATGGGTCTGCGACGTTTCCTTCCAGAGTTATTACCAAAAAAACACAAACATCTCAGAATCCTCTCGGTTTGGGGTCAAAATGTTGTCGCTCATTAAATCCCATAAGAAACGTCGCATCGAATGAATGTGATTGAATTCTCCCCGTCTGGACGAGCGGAATTGAATGGTGCAACTGATTTTGCTGTGCTGTGAAAATTCAGATATTTGCATGACTGCTTTTGTTTTATTTTGTGAATAGCAAAAAGCATTCAACCCCATAATACATGCTGTTTTATTGGTCGCTCGTCCATTTCATATCACATAGCTTAACCATTCATATATTTGGATTCGTCTCGACGAGGCGAGCAGTACGAGTACCACCTTGATGGTTCTGCGACGTTTCCTTCCAGAGTTATTACCAAAAAAACACAAACATCCCAGAATCCTCTGGGTTTGGGGTCAAAATGTTGTCGCTTATTAAATTCCATAAGAAACGTCGCATCGAATAAATGTGATTGAATTCTCCCCGTCTGGACGAGCGGAATTGAATGGTGCAACTGATTTTGCTGTGCTGTGAAAATTCAAATATTTGCATGACTGCATTTGTTTTATTTTGTGAATAACAAAAAGCATTCAACCCCATAATACATGCTGTTTTATTGGTCGCTAGTCCATTTCAAATCCCATAGCTTAACCATTCATATATTTGGATTCCTCTCGACGAGGCGAGCAGTACGAGTAACACCTTGATGGGTCTGCGACGTTTCCTTCCAGAGTTATTACCAAAAAAACACAAACATCTCAGAATCCTCTCGGTTTGGGGTCAAAATGTTGTCGCTCATTAAATCCCATAAGAAACGTCGCATCGAATGAATGTGATTGAATTCTCCCCGTCTGGACGAGCGGAATTGAATGGTGCAACTGATTTTGCTGTGCTGTGAAAATTCAGATATTTGCATGACTGCTTTTGTTTTATTTTGTGAATAGCAAAAAGCATTCAACCCCATAATACATGTTGTTTTATTGGTCGCTCGTCCATTTCATATCCCATAGCTTAACAACTCATATATTTGGATTCCTCTCGATGAGGCGAGCAGTAGGAGTACCACCTTGATTGGTCTGCGACGTTTCCTTCCAGAGTTATTACCAAAAAAACACAAACATCCCAGAATAATCTCGGTTTGGGGTCAAAATGTTGTCGCTCATTAAATCCCATAGGAAACGTCGCATCGAATGAATGTGATTGAATTCTCCCCGTCTGGACGAGCGGAATTGAATGGTGCAACTGATTTTGCTGTGCTGTGAAAATTCAGATATTTGCATGACTGCTTTTGTTTTATTTTGTGAATAGCAAAAAGCATTCAACCCCATAATACATGTTGTTTTATTGGTCGCTCGTCCATTTCATATCCCATAGCTGAAACACTCATATATTTGGATTCCGCTCGACGAGGCGAGCAGTACGAGTACCACCTTGATCGGTCTGCGACGTTTCCTTCCAGAGTTATTACCAAAAAACCACAAACATCCCAGAATCCTCTCGGTTTGGGGTCAAAATGTTGTCGCTCATTAAATCCCATAAGAAACGTCGCATCGAATAAATGTGATTGAATTCTCCCCGTCTGGACGAGCGGAATTGAATGGTGCAACTGATTTTGCTGTGCTGTGAAAATTCAGATATTTTCATGACTGCTTTGTTTTATTTTGTGAATAGCAAAAAGCATTCAACCCCATAATACATGTTGTTTTATTGGTCGCTCGTCCAGTTAATATCCCATAGCTTAACAACTCATACATTTGGATTCCTCTCGATGAGGCGAGCAGTACGAATACCACCTTGATGGGTCTGCGACGTTTCCTTCCAGAGTTATTACCAAAAAACCACAAACATCCCAGAATCCTCTCGGTTTGGGGTCAAAATGGTGTCGCTTATTAAATCCCATAAGAAACGTCGCATCGAATAAATGTGATTGAATTCTACCCGTCTGGACGAGCGGAATTGAATGGTGCAACTGATTTTGCTGTGCTGTGAAAATTCAGATATTTGCATGACTGCTTTTGTTTTATTTTGTGAATAGCAAAAAGCATTCAACCCCATAATACATGCTGTTTTATTGGTCGCTCGTCCATTTCATATCCCATAGCTTAACAACTCATATTTTTGGATTCCTCTCGATGAGGCGAGCAGTACGATTACCACCTTGATGGGTCTGCGACGTTTCCTTCCAGAGTTATTACCAAAAAACCACAAACATCCCAGAATCCTCTCGGTTTGGGGTCAAAATGTTGTCGCTTATTAAATCCCATAAGAAACGTCGCATCGAATAAATGTGATTGAATTCTCCCCGTCTGGATGAGCGGAATTGAATGGTGCAACTGATTTTGCTGTGCTGTGAAAATTCAGATATTTGCATGACTGCTTTTGTTTTATTTTGTGAATAGCAAAAAGCATTCAACCCCATAATACATGCTGTTTTATTGGTCGCTCGTCCATTTCATATCACATAGCTTAACCATTCATATATTTGGATTCGACTAGACGAGGCGAGCAGTACGAGTTTCACCTTGATGGGTCTGCGACGTTTCCTTCCAGAGTTATTACCAAAAAAACACAAACATCCCAGAATCATCTCGGTTTTGGGTCAAAATGTTGTCGCTCATTAAATCCCATAGGAAACGTCGCATCGAATGAATGTGATTGAATTCTCCCCGTCTGGACGAGCGGAATTGAATGGTGCAACTGATTTTGCTGTGCTGTGAAAATTCAGATATTTGCATGACTGCTTTTGTTTTATTTTGTGAATAGCAAAAAGCATTCAACCCCATAATACATGTTGTTTTATTGGTCGCTCGTCCATTTCATATCCCATAGCTGAAACACTCATATATTTGGATTCCGCTCGACGAGGCGAGCAGTACGAGTACCACCTTGATCGGTCTGCGACGTTTCCTTCCAGAGTTATTACCAAAAAACCACAAACATCCCAGAATCCTCTCGGTTTGGGGTCAAAATGTTGTCGCTCATTAAATCCCATAAGAAACGTCGCATCGAATAAATGTGATTGAATTCTCCCCGTCTGGACGAGCGGAATTGAATGGTGCAACTGATTTTGCTGTGCTGTGAAAATTCAGATATTTTCATGACTGCTTTGTTTTATTTTGTGAATAGCAAAAAGCATTCAACCCCATAATACATGTTGTTTTATTGGTCGCTCGTCCAGTTAATATCCCATAGCTTAACAACTCATACATTTGGATTCCTCTCGATGAGGCGAGCAGTACGAATACCACCTTGATGGGTCTGCGACGTTTCCTTCCAGAGTTATTACCAAAAAACCACAAACATCCCAGAATCCTCTCGGTTTGGGGTCAAAATGGTGTCGCTTATTAAATCCCATAAGAAACGTCGCATCGAATAAATGTGATTGAATTCTACCCGTCTGGACGAGCGGAATTGAATGGTGCAACTGATTTTGCTGTGCTGTGAAAATTCAGATATTTGCATGACTGCTTTTGTTTTATTTTGTGAATAGCAAAAAGCATTCAACCCCATAATACATGCTGTTTTATTGGTCGCTCGTCCATTTCATATCCCATAGCTTAACAACTCATATTTTTGGATTCGTCTCGATGAGGCGAGCAGTACGATTACCACCTTGATGGGTCTGCGACGTTTCCTTCCAGAGTTATTACCAAAAAACCACAAACATCCCAGAATCCTCTCGGTTTGGGGTCAAAATGTTGTCGCTTATTAAATCCCATAAGAAACGTCGCATCGAATAAATGTGATTGAATTCTCCCCGTCTGGATGAGCGGAATTGAATGGTGCAACTGATTTTGCTGTGCTGTGAAAATTCAGATATTTGCATGACTGCTTTTGTTTTATTTTGTGAATAGCAAAAAGCATTCAACCCCATAATACATGCTGTTTTATTGGTCGCTCGTCCATTTCATATCACATAGCTTAACCATTCATATATTTGGATTCGACTAGACGAGGCGAGCAGTACGAGTTCCACCTTGATGGGTCTGCGACGTTTCCTTCCAGAGTTATTACCAAAAAAACACAAACATCCCAGAATCATCTCGGTTTTGGGTCAAAATGTTGTCGCTCATTAAATCCCATAGGAAACGTCGCATCGAATGAATGTGATTGAATTCTCCCCGTCTGGACGAGCGGAATTGAATGGTGCAACTGATTTTGCTGTGCTGTGAAAATTCAGATATTTGCATGACTGCTTTTGTTTTATTTTGTGAATAGCAAAAAGCATTCAACCCCATAATACATGTTGTTTTATTGGTCGCTCGTCCATTTCATATCCCATAGCTGAAACACTCATATATTTGGATTCCGCTCGACGAGGCGAGCAGTACGAGTACCACCTTGATCGGTCTGCGACGTTTCCTTCCAGAGTTATTACCAAAAAACCACAAACATCCCAGAATCCTCTCGGTTTGGGGTCAAAATGTTGTCGCTCATTAAATCCCATAAGAAACGTCGCATCGAATGAATGTGATTGAATTCTCCCCGTCTGGACGAGCGGAATTGAATGGTGCAACTGATTTTGCTGTGCTGTGAAAATTCAGATATTTTCATGACTGCTTTGTTTTATTTTGTGAATAGCAAAAAGCATTCAACCCCATAATACATGCTGTTTTATTGGTCGCTCGTCCATTTCATATCACATAGCTTAACCATTCATATATTTGGATTCGTCTCGACGAGGCGAGCAGTACGAGTACCACCTTGATGGTTCTGCGACGTTTCCTTCCAGAGTTATTACCAAAAAAACACAAACATCCCAGAATCCTCTCGGTTTGGGGTCAAAATGTTGTCGCTTATTAAATTCCATAAGAAACGTCGCATCGAATAAATGTGATTGAATTCTCCCCGTCTGGACGAGCGGAATTGAATGGTGCAACTGATTTTGCTGTGCTGTGAAAATTCAAATATTTGCATGACTGCATTTGTTTTATTTTGTGAATAACAAAAAGCATTCAACCCCATAATACATGCTGTTTTATTGGTCGCTAGTCCATTTCAAATCCCATAGCTTAACCATTCATATATTTGGATTCCTCTCGACGAGGCGAGCAGTACGAGTACCACCTTGATGGGTCTGCGACGTTTCCTTCCAGAGTTATTACCAAAAAAACACAAACATCTCAGAATCCTCTCGGTTTGGGGTCAAAATGTTGTCGCTCATTAAATCCCATAAGAAACGTCGCATCGAATGAATGTGATTGAATTCTCCCCGTCTGGACGAGCGGAATTGAATGGTGCAACTGATTTTGCTGTGCTGTGAAAATTCAGATATTTGCATGACTGCTTTTGTTTTATTTTGTGAATAGCAAAAAGCATTCAACCCCATAATACATGTTGTTTTATTGGTCGCTCGTCCATTTCATATCCCATAGCTTAACAACTCATATATTTGGATTCCTCTCGATGAGGCGAGCAGTAGGAGTACCACCTTGATGGGTCTGCGACGTTTCCTTCCAGAGTTATTACCAAAAAAACACAAACATCCCAGAATAATCTCGGTTTGGGGTCAAAATGTTGTCGCTCATTAAATCCCATAGGAAACGTCGCATCGAATGAATGTGATTGAATTCTCCCCGTCTGGACGAGCGGAATTGAATGGTGCAACTGATTTTGCTGTGCTGTGAAAATTCAGATATTTGCATGACTGCTTTTGTTTTATTTTGTGAATAGCAAAAAGCATTCAACCCCATAATACATGTTGTTTTATTGGTCGCTCGTCCATTTCATATCCCATAGCTGAAACACTCATATATTTGCATTCCGCTCGACGAGGCGAGCAGTACGAGTACCACCTTGATCGGTCTGCGACGTTTCCTTCCAGAGTTATTACCAAAAAACCACAAACATCCCAGAATCCTCTCGGTTTGGGGTCAAAATGTTGTCGCTCATTAAATCCCATAAGAAACGTCGCATCGAATGAATGTGATTGAATTCTCCCCGTCTGGACGAGCGGAATTGAATGGTGCAACTGATTTTGCTGTGCTGTGAAAATTCAGATATTTTCATGACTGCTTTGTTTTATTTTGTGAATAGCAAAAAGCATTCAACCCCATAATACATGTTGTTTTATTGGTCGCTCGTCCAGTTAATATCCCATAGCTTAACAACTCATACATTTGGATTCCTCTCGATGAGGCGAGCAGTACGAATACCACCTTGATGGGTCTGCGACGTTTCCTTCCAGAGTTATTACCAAAAAACCACAAACATCCCAGAATCCTCTCGGTTTGGGGTCAAAATGGTGTCGCTTATTAAATCCCATAAGAAACGTCGCATCGAATAAATGTGATTGAATTCTACCCGTCTGGACGAGCGGAATTGAATGGTGCAACTGATTTTGCTGTGCTGTGAAAATTCAGATATTTGCATGACTGCTTTTGTTTTATTTTGTGAATAGCAAAAAGCATTCAACCCCATAATACATGCTGTTTTATTGGTCGCTCGTCCATTTCATATCCCATAGCTTAACAACTCATATTTTTGGATTCCTCTCGATGAGGCGAGCAGTACGATTACCACCTTGATGGGTCTGCGACGTTTCCTTCCAGAGTTATTACCAAAAAACCACAAACATCCCAGAATCCTCTCGGTTTGGGGTCAAAATGTTGTCGCTTATTAAATCCCATAAGAAACGTCGCATCGAATAAATGTGATTGAATTCTCCCCGTCTGGATGAGCGGAATTGAATGGTGCAACTGATTTTGCTGTGCTGTGAAAATTCAGATATTTGCATGACTGCTTTTGTTTTATTTTGTGAATAGCAAAAAGCATTCAACCCCATAATACATGCTGTTTTATTGGTCGCTCGTCCATTTCATATCACATAGCTTAACCATTCATATATTTGGATTCGACTCGACGAGGCGAGCAGTACGAGTACCACCTTGATGGGTCTGCGACGTTTCCTTCCAGAGTTATTACCAAAAAAACACAAACATCCCAGAATCATCTCGGTTTTGGGTCAAAATGTTGTCGCTCATTAAATCCCATAGGAAACGTCGCATCGAATGAATGTGATTGAATTCTCCCCGTCTGGACGAGCGGAATTGAATGGTGCAACTGATTTTGCTGTGCTGTGAAAATTCAGATATTTGCATGACTGCTTTTGTTTTATTTTGTGAATAGCAAAAAGCATTCAACCCCATAATACATGTTGTTTTATTGGTCGCTCGTCCATTTCATATCCCATAGCTGAAACACTCATATATTTGGATTCCGCTCGACGAGGCGAGCAGTACGAGTACCACCTTGATCGGTCTGCGACGTTTCCTTCCAGAGTTATTACCAAAAAACCACAAACATCCCAGAATCCTCTCGGTTTGGGGTCAAAATGTTGTCGCTCATTAAATCCCATAAGAAACGTCGCATCGAATGAATGTGATTGAATTCTCCCCGTCTGGACGAGCGGAATTGAATGGTGCAACTGATTTTGCTGTGCTGTGAAAATTCAGATATTTTCATGACTGCTTTGTTTTATTTTGTGAATAGCAAAAAGCATTCAACCCCATAATACATGTTGTTTTATTGGTCGCTCGTCCATTTAATATCCCATAGCTTAACAACTCATACATTTGGATTCCTCTCGATGAGGCGAGCAGTACGAGTACCACCTTGATGGGTCTGCGACGTTTCCTTCCAGAGTTATTACCAAAAAACCACAAACATCCCAGAATCCTCTCGGTTTGGGGTCAAAATGGTGTCGCTTATTAAATCCCATAAGAAACGTCGCATCGAATAAATGTGATTGAATTCTACCCGTCTGGACGAGCGGAATTGAATGGTGCAACTGATTTTGCTGTGCTGTGAAAATTCAGATATTTGCATGACTGCTTTTGTTTTATTTTGTGAATAGCAAAAAGCATTCAACCCCATAATACATGCTGTTTTATTGGTCGCTCGTCCATTTCATATCCCATAGCTTAACAACTCATATATTTGGATTCCTCTCGATGAGGCGAGCAGTACGATTACCACCTTGATGGGTCTGCGACGTTTCCTTCCAGAGTTATTACCAAAAAACCACAAACATCCCAGAATCCTCTCGGTTTGGGGTCAAAATGGTGTCGCTTATTAAATCCCATAAGAAACGTCGCATCGAATAAATGTGATTGAATTCTACCCGTCTTGACGAGCGGAATTGAATGGTGCAACTGATTTTGCTGTGCTGTGAAAATTCAGATATTTGCATGACTGCTTTTGTTTTATTTTGTGAATAGAAAAAAGCATTCAACCCCATAATACATGCTGTTTTATTGGTCGCTCGTCCATTTCATATCACATAGCTTAACCATTCATATATTTGGATTGGTCTCGACGAGGCGAGCAGTACGAGTACCACCTTGATGGGTCTGCGACGTTTCCTTCCAGAGTTATTACCAAAAAAACACAAACATCCCAGAATCATCTCGGTTTGGGGTCAAAATGTTGTCGCTCATTAAATCCCATAGGAAACGTCGCATCGAATGAATGTGATTGAATTCTCCCAGTCTGGACGAGCGGAATTGAATGGTGCAACTGATTTTGCTGTGCTGTGAAAATTCAGATATTTTCATGACTGCTTTGTTTTATTTTGTGAATAGCAAAAAGCATTCAACCCCATAATACATGTTGTTTTATTGGTCGCTCGTCCATTTAATATCCCATAGCTTAACAACTCATACATTTGGATTCCTCTCGATGAGGCGAGCAGTACGAGTACCACCTTGATGGGTCTGCGACGTTTCCTTCCAGAGTTATTACCAAAAAACCACAAACATCCCAGAATCCTCTCGGTTTGGGGTCAAAATGGTGTCGCTTATTAAATCCCATAAGAAACGTCGCATCGAATAAATGTGATTGAATTCTACCCTTCTGGACGAGCGGAATTGAATGGTGCAACTGATTTTGCTGTGCTGTGAAAATTCAGATATTTGCATGACTGCTTTTGTTTTATTTTGTGAATAGCAAAAAGCATTCAACCCCATAATACATGCTGTTTTATTGGTCGCTCGTCCATTTCATATCCCATAGCTTAACAACTCATATATTTGGATTCCTCTCGATGAGGCGAGCAGTACGATTACCACCTTGATGGGTCTGCGACGTTTCCTTCCAGAGTTATTACCAAAAAACCACAAACATCCCAGAATCCTCTCGGTTTGGGGTCAAAATGGTGTCGCTTATTAAATCCCATAAGAAACGTCGCATCGAATAAATGTGATTGAATTCTACCCGTCTTGACGAGCGGAATTGAATGGTGCAACTGATTTTGCTGTGCTGTGAAAATTCAGATATTTGCATGACTGCTTTTGTTTTATTTTGTGAATAGCAAAAAGCATTCAACCCCATAATACATGCTGTTTTATTGGTCGCTCGTCCATTTCATATCACATAGCTTAACCATTCATATATTTGGATTGGTCTCGACGAGGCGAGCAGTACGAGTACCACCTTGATGGGTCTGCGACGTTTCCTTCCAGAGTTATTACCAAAAAAACACAAACATCCCAGAATCATCTCGGTTTGGGGTCAAAATGTTGTCGCTCATTAAATCCCATAGGAAACGTCGCATCGAATGAATGTGATTGAATTCTCCCCGTCTGGACGAGCGGAATTGAATGGTGCAACTGATTTTGCTGTGCTGTGAAAATTCAGATATTTTCATGACTGCTTTGTTTTATTTTGTGAATAGCAAAAAGCATTCAACCCCATAATACATGTTGTTTTATTGGTCGCTCGTCCATTTAATATCCCATAGCTTAACAACTCATACATTTGGATTCCTCTCGATGAGGCGAGCAGTACGAGTACCACCTTGATGGGTCTGCGACGTTTCCTTCCAGAGTTATTACCAAAAAACCACAAACATCCCAGAATCCTCTCGGTTTGGGGTCAAAATGGTGTCGCTTATTAAATCCCATAAGAAACGTCGCATCGAATAAATGTGATTGAATTCTACCCGTCTGGACGAGCGGAATTGAATGGTGCAACTGATTTTGCTGTGCTGTGAAAATTCAGATATTTGCATGACTGCTTTTGTTTTATTTTGTGAATAGCAAAAAGCATTCAACCCCATAATACATGCTGTTTTATTGGTCGCTCGTCCATTTCATATCCCATAGCTTAACAACTCATATATTTGGATTCCTCTCGATGAGGCGAGCAGTACGAGTACCACCTTGATGGGTCTGCGACGTTTCCTTCCAGAGTTATTACCAAAAAACCACAAACATCCCAGAATCCTCTCGGTTTGGGGTCAAAATGGTGTCGCTTATTAAATCCCATAAGAAACGTCGCATCGAATAAATGTGATTGAATTCTACCCGTCTGGACGAGCGGAATTGAATGGTGCAACTGATTTTGCTGTGCTGTGAAAATTCAGATATTTGCATGACTGCTTTTGTTTTATTTTGTGAATAGCAAAAAGCATTCAACCCCATAATACATGCTGTTTTATTGGTCGCTCGTCCATTTCATATCCCATAGCTTAACAACTCATATATTTGGATTCCTCTCGATGAGGCGAGCAGTACGATTACCACCTTGATGGGTCTGCGACGTTTCCTTCCAGAGTTATTACCAAAAAACCACAAACATCCCAGAATCCTCTCGGTTTGGGGTCAAAATGGTGTCGCTTATTAAATCCCATAAGAAACGTCGCATCGAATAAATGTGATTGAATTCTACCCGTCTTGACGAGCGGAATTGAATGGTGCAACTGATTTTGCTGTGCTGTGAAAATTCAGATATTTGCATGACTGCTTTTGTTTTATTTTGTGAATAGCAAAAAGCATTCAACCCCATAATACATGCTGTTTTATTGGTCGCTCGTCCATTTCATATCACATAGCTTAACCATTCATATATTTGGATTGGTCTCGACGAGGCGAGCAGTACGAGTACCACCTTGATGGGTCTGCGACGTTTCCTTCCAGAGTTATTACCAAAAAAACACAAACATCCCAGAATCATCTCGGTTTGGGGTCAAAATGTTGTCGCTCATTAAATCCCATAGGAAACGTCGCATCGAATGAATGTGATTGAATTCTCCCCGTCTGGACGAGCGGAATTGAATGGTGCAACTGATTTTGCTGTGCTGTGAAAATTCAGATATTTTCATGACTGCTTTGTTTTATTTTGTGAATAGCAAAAAGCATTCAACCCCATAATACATGTTGTTTTATTGGTCGCTCGTCCATTTAATATCCCATAGCTTAACAACTCATACATTTGGATTCCTCTCGATGAGGCGAGCAGTACGAGTACCACCTTGATGGGTCTGCGACGTTTCCTTCCAGAGTTATTACCAAAAAACCACAAACATCCCAGAATCCTCTCGGTTTGGGGTCAAAATGGTGTCGCTTATTAAATCCCATAAGAAACGTCGCATCGAATAAATGTGATTGAATTCTACCCGTCTGGACGAGCGGAATTGAATGGTGCAACTGATTTTGCTGTGCTGTGAAAATTCAGATATTTGCATGACTGCTTTTGTTTTATTTTGTGAATAGCAAAAAGCATTCAACCCCATAATACATGCTGTTTTATTGGTCGCTCGTCCATTTCATATCCCATAGCTTAACAACTCATACATTTGGATTCCTCTCGATGAGGCGAGCAGTACGAGTACCACCTTGATGGGTCTGCGACGTTTCCTTCCAGAGTTATTACCAAAAAACCACAAACATCCCAGAATCCTCTCGGTTTGGGGTCAAAATGGTGTCGCTTATTAAATCCCATAAGAAACGTCGCATCGAATAAATGTGATTGAATTCTACCCGTCTGGACGAGCAGAATTGAATGGTGCAACTGATTTTGCTGTGCTGTGAAAATTCAGATATTTGCATGACTGCTTTTGTTTTATTTTGTGAATAGCAAAAAGCATTCAACCCCATAATACATGCTGTTTTATTGGTCGCTCGTCCATTTCATATCCCATAGCTTAACAACTCATATATTTGGATTCCTCTCGATGAGGCGAGCAGTACGATTACCACCTTGATGGGTCTGCGACGTTTCCTTCCAGAGTTATTACCAAAAAACCACAAACATCCCAGAATCCTCTCGGTTTGGGGTCAAACTGGTGTCGCTTATTAAATCCCATAAGAAACGTCGCATCGAACAAATGTGATTGAATTCTACCCGTCTTGACGAGCGGAATTGAATGGTGCAACTGATTTTGCTGTGCTGTGAAAATTCAGATATTTGCATGACTGCTTTTGTTTTATTTTGTGAATAGCAAAAAGCATTCAACCCCATAATACATGCTGTTTTATTGGTCGCTCGTCCATTTCATATCACATAGCTTAACCATTCATATATTTGGATTCGTCTCGACGAGGCGAGCAGTACGAGTACCACCTTGATGGGTCTGCGACGTTTCCTTCCAGAGTTATTACCAAAAAACCACAAACATCCCAGAATCCTCTCGGTTTGGGGTCAAAATGTTGTCGCTTATTAAATCCCATAAGAAACGTCGCATCGAATAAATGTGATTGAATTCTCCCCGTCTGGATGAGCGGAATTGAATGGTGCAACTGATTTTGCTGTGCTGTGAAAATTCAGATATTTGCATGACTGCTTTTGTTTTATTTTGTGAATAGCAAAAAGCATTCAACCCCATAATACATGCTGTTTTATTGGTCGCTCGTCCATTTCATATCACATAGCTTAACCATTCATATATTTGGATTCGACTCGACGAGGCGAGCAGTACGAGTACCACCTTGATGGGTCTGCGACGTTTCCTTCCAGAGTTATTACCAAAAAAACACAAACATCCCAGAATCATCTCGGTTTTGGGTCAAAATGTTGTCGCTCATTAAATCCCATAGGAAACGTCGCATCGAATGAATGTGATTGAATTCTCCCCGTCTGGACGAGCGGAATTGAATGGTGCAACTGATTTTGCTGTGCTGTGAAAATTCAGATATTTGCATGACTGCTTTTGTTTTATTTTGTGAATAGCAAAAAGCATTCAACCCCATAATACATGTTGTTTTATTGGTCGCTCGTCCATTTCATATCCCATAGCTGAAACACTCATATATTTGGATTCCGCTCGACGAGGCGAGCAGTACGAGTACCACCTTGATCGGTCTGCGACGTTTCCTTCCAGAGTTATTACCAAAAAACCACAAACATCCCAGAATCCTCTCGGTTTGGGGTCAAACTTGTGTCGCTTATTAAATCCCATAAGAAACGTCGCATCGAACAAATGTGATTGAATTCTACCCGTCTTGACGAGCGGAATTGAATGGTGCAACTGATTTTGCTGTGCTGTGAAAATTCAGATATTTGCATGACTGCTTTTGTTTTATTTTGTGAATAGCAAAAAGCATTCAACCCCATAATACATGCTGTTTTATTGGTCGCTCGTCCATTTCATATCACATAGCTTAACCATTCATATATTTGGATTCGTCTCGACGAGGCGAGCAGTACGAGTACCACCTTGATGGGTCTGCGACGTTTCCTTCCAGAGTTATTACCAAAAAACCACAAACATCCCAGAATCCTCTCGGTTTGGGGTCAAAATGTTGTCGCTTATTAAATCCCATAAGAAACGTCGCATCGAATAAATGTGATTGAATTCTCCCCGTCTGGATGAGCGGAATTGAATGGTGCAACTGATTTTGCTGTGCTGTGAAAATTCAGATATTTGCATGACTGCTTTTGTTTTATTTTGTGAATAGCAAAAAGCATTCAACCCCATAATACATGCTGTTTTATTGGTCGCTCGTCCATTTCATATCACATAGCTTAACCATTCATATATTTGGATTCGACTCGACGAGGCGAGCAGTACGAGTACCACCTTGATGGGTCTGCGACGTTTCCTTCCAGAGTTATTACCAAAAAAACACAAACATCCCAGAATCATCTCGGTTTTGGGTCAAAATGTTGTCGCTCATTAAATCCCATAGGAAACGTCGCATCGAATGAATGTGATTGAATTCTCCCCGTCTGGACGAGCGGAATTGAATGGTGCAACTGATTTTGCTGTGCTGTGAAAATTCAGATATTTGCATGACTGCTTTTGTTTTATTTTGTGAATAGCAAAAAGCATTCAACCCCATAATACATGTTGTTTTATTGGTCGCTCGTCCATTTCATATCCCATAGCTGAAACACTCATATATTTGGATTCCGCTCGACGAGGCGAGCAGTACGAGTACCACCTTGATCGGTCTGCGACGTTTCCTTCCAGAGTTATTACCAAAAAACCACAAACATCCCAGAATCCTCTCGGTTTGGGGTCAAAATGTTGTCGCTCATTAAATCCAATAAGAAACGTCGCATCGAATGAATGTGATTGAATTCTCCCCGTCTGGACGAGCGGAATTGAATGGTGCAACTGATTTTGCTGTGCTGTGAAAATTCAGATATTTTCATGACTGCTTTGTTTTATTTTGTGAATAGCAAAAAGCATTCAACCCCATAATACATGTTGTTTTATTGGTCGCTCGTCCATTTAATATCCCATAGCTTAACAACTCATACATTTGGATTCCTCTCGATGAGGCGAGCAGTACGAGTACCACCTTGATGGGTCTGCGACGTTTCCTTCCAGAGTTATTACCAAAAAACCACAAACATCCCAGAATCCTCTCGGTTTGGGGTCAAAATGGTGTCGCTTATTAAATCCCATAAGAAACGTCGCATCGAATAAATGTGATTGAATTCTACCCGTCTGGACGAGCAGAATTGAATGGTGCAACTGATTTTGCTGTGCTGTGAAAATTCAGATATTTGCATGACTGCTTTTGTTTTATTTTGTGAATAGCAAAAAGCATTCAACCCCATAATACATGCTGTTTTATTGGTCGCTCGTCCATTTCATATCCCATAGCTTAACAACTCATATATTTGGATTCCTCTCGATGAGGCGAGCAGTACGATTACCACCTTGATGGGTCTGCGACGTTTCCTTCCAGAGTTATTACCAAAAAACCACAAACATCCCAGAATCCTCTCGGTTTGGGGTCAAACTGGTGTCGCTTATTAAATCCCATAAGAAACGTCGCATCGAACAAATGTGATTGAATTCTACCCGTCTTGACGAGCGGAATTGAATGGTGCAACTGATTTTGCTGTGCTGTGAAAATTCAGATATTTGCATGACTGCTTTTGTTTTATTTTGTGAATAGCAAAAAGCATTCAACCCCATAATACATGCTGTTTTATTGGTCGCTCGTCCATTTCATATCACATAGCTTAACCATTCATATATTTGGATTCGTCTCGACGAGGCGAGCAGTACGAGTACCACCTTGATGGGTCTGCGACGTTTCCTTCCAGAGTTATTACCAAAAAACCACAAACATCCCAGAATCCTCTCGGTTTGGGGTCAAAATGTTGTCGCTTATTAAATCCCATAAGAAACGTCGCATCGAATAAATGTGATTGAATTCTCCCCGTCTGGATGAGCGGAATTGAATGGTGCAACTGATTTTGCTGTGCTGTGAAAATTCAGATATTTGCATGACTGCTTTTGTTTTATTTTGTGAATAGCAAAAAGCATTCAACCCCATAATACATGCTGTTTTATTGGTCGCTCGTCCATTTCATATCACATAGCTTAACCATTCATATATTTGGATTCGACTCGACGAGGCGAGCAGTACGAGTACCACCTTGATGGGTCTGCGACGTTTCCTTCCAGAGTTATTACCAAAAAAACACAAACATCCCAGAATCATCTCGGTTTTGGGTCAAAATGTTGTCGCTCATTAAATCCCATAGGAAACGTCGCATCGAATGAATGTGATTGAATTCTCCCCGTCTGGACGAGCGGAATTGAATGGTGCAACTGATTTTGCTGTGCTGTGAAAATTCAGATATTTGCATGACTGCTTTTGTTTTATTTTGTGAATAGCAAAAAGCATTCAACCCCATAATACATGTTGTTTTATTGGTCGCTCGTCCATTTCATATCCCATAGCTGAAACACTCATATATTTGGATTCCGCTCGACGAGGCGAGCAGTACGAGTACCACCTTGATCGGTCTGCGACGTTTCCTTCCAGAGTTATTACCAAAAAACCACAAACATCCCAGAATCCTCTCGGTTTGGGGTCAAAATGTTGTCGCTCATTAAATCCAATAAGAAACGTCGCATCGAATGAATGTGATTGAATTCTCCCCGTCTGGACGAGCGGAATTGAATGGTGCAACTGATTTTGCTGTGCTGTGAAAATTCAGATATTTTCATGACTGCTTTGTTTTATTTTGTGAATAGCAAAAAGCATTCAACCCCATAATACATGTTGTTTTATTGGTCGCTCGTCCATTTAATATCCCATAGCTTAACAACTCATACATTTGGATTCCTCTCGATGAGGCGAGCAGTACGAGTTCCACCTTGATGGGTCTGCGACGTTTCCTTCCAGAGTTATTACCAAAAAACCACAAACATCCCAGAATCCTCTCGGTTTGGGGTCAAAATGGTGTCGCTTATTAAATCCCATAAGAAACGTCGCATCGAATAAATGTGATTGAATTCTACCCGTCTGGACGAGCAGAATTGAATGGTGCAACTGATTTTGCTGTGCTGTGAAAATTCAGATATTTGCATGACTGCTTTTGTTTTATTTTGTGAATAGCAAAAAGCATTCAACCCCATAATACATGCTGTTTTATTGGTCGCTCGTCCATTTCATATCCCATAGCTTAACAACTCATATATTTGGATTCCTCTCGATGAGGCGAGCAGTACGATTACCACCTTGATGGGTCTGCGACGTTTCCTTCCAGAGTTATTACCAAAAAACCACAAACATCCCAGAATCCTCTCGGTTTGGGGTCAAACTGGTGTCGCTTATTAAATCCCATAAGAAACGTCGCATCGAACAAATGTGATTGAATTCTACCCGTCTTGACGAGCGGAATTGAATGGTGCAACTGATTTTGCTGTGCTGTGAAAATTCAGATATTTGCATGACTGCTTTTGTTTTATTTTGTGAATAGCAAAAAGCATTCAACCCCATAATACATGCTGTTTTATTGGTCGCTCGTCCATTTCATATCACATAGCTTAACCATTCATATATTTGGATTCGTCTCGACGAGGCGAGCAGTACGAGTACCACCTTGATGGGTCTGCGACGTTTCCTTCCAGAGTTATTACCAAAAAACCACAAACATCCCAGAATCCTCTCGGTTTGGGGTCAAAATGTTGTCGCTTATTAAATCCCATAAGAAACGTCGCATCGAATAAATGTGATTGAATTCTCCCCGTCTGGATGAGCGGAATTGAATGGTGCAACTGATTTTGCTGTGCTGTGAAAATTCAGATATTTGCATGACTGCTTTTGTTTTATTTTGTGAATAGCAAAAAGCATTCAACCCCATAATACATGCTGTTTTATTGGTCGCTCGTCCATTTCATATCACATAGCTTAACCATTCATATATTTGGATTCGACTCGACGAGGCGAGCAGTACGAGTACCACCTTGATGGGTCTGCGACGTTTCCTTCCAGAGTTATTACCAAAAAAACACAAACATCCCAGAATCATCTCGGTTTTGGGTCAAAATGTTGTCGCTCATTAAATCCCATAGGAAACGTCGCATCGAATGAATGTGATTGAATTCTCCCCGTCTGGACGAGCGGAATTGAATGGTGCAACTGATTTTGCTGTGCTGTGAAAATTCAGATATTTGCATGACTGCTTTTGTTTTATTTTGTGAATAGCAAAAAGCATTCAACCCCATAATACATGTTGTTTTATTGGTCGCTCGTCCATTTCATATCCCATAGCTGAAACACTCATATATTTGGATTCCGCTCGACGAGGCGAGCAGTACGAGTACCACCTTGATCGGTCTGCGACGTTTCCTTCCAGAGTTATTACCAAAAAACCACAAACATCCCAGAATCCTCTCGGTTTGGGGTCAAACTGGTGTCGCTTATTAAATCCCATAAGAAACGTCGCATCGAACAAATGTGATTGAATTCTACCCGTCTTGACGAGCGGAATTGAATGGTGCAACTGATTTTGCTGTGCTGTGAAAATTCAGATATTTGCATGACTGCTTTTGTTTTATTTTGTGAATAGCAAAAAGCATTCAACCCCATAATACATGCTGTTTTATTGGTCGCTCGTCCATTTCATATCACATAGCTTAACCATTCATATATTTGGATTCGTCTCGACGAGGCGAGCAGTACGAGTACCACCTTGATGGGTCTGCGACGTTTCCTTCCAGAGTTATTACCAAAAAACCACAAACATCCCAGAATCCTCTCGGTTTGGGGTCAAAATGTTGTCGCTTATTAAATCCCATAAGAAACGTCGCATCGAATAAATGTGATTGAATTCTCCCCGTCTGGATGAGCGGAATTGAATGGTGCAACTGATTTTGCTGTGCTGTGAAAATTCAGATATTTGCATGACTGCTTTTGTTTTATTTTGTGAATAGCAAAAAGCATTCAACCCCATAATACATGCTGTTTTATTGGTCGCTCGTCCATTTCATATCACATAGCTTAACCATTCATATATTTGGATTCGACTCGACGAGGCGAGCAGTACGAGTACCACCTTGATGGGTCTGCGACGTTTCCTTCCAGAGTTATTACCAAAAAAACACAAACATCCCAGAATCATCTCGGTTTTGGGTCAAAATGTTGTCGCTCATTAAATCCCATAGGAAACGTCGCATCGAATGAATGTGATTGAATTCTCCCCGTCTGGACGAGCGGAATTGAATGGTGCAACTGATTTTGCTGTGCTGTGAAAATTCAGATATTTGCATGACTGCTTTTGTTTTATTTTGTGAATAGCAAAAAGCATTCAACCCCATAATACATGTTGTTTTATTGGTCGCTCGTCCATTTCATATCCCATAGCTGAAACACTCATATATTTGGATTCCGCTCGACGAGGCGAGCAGTACGAGTACCACCTTGATCGGTCTGCGACGTTTCCTTCCAGAGTTATTACCAAAAAACCACAAACATCCCAGAATCCTCTCGGTTTGGGGTCAAAATGTTGTCGCTCATTAAATCCAATAAGAAACGTCGCATCGAATGAATGTGATTGAATTCTCCCCGTCTGGACGAGCGGAATTGAATGGTGCAACTGATTTTGCTGTGCTGTGAAAATTCAGATATTTTCATGACTGCTTTGTTTTATTTTGTGAATAGCAAAAAGCATTCAACCCCATAATACATGTTGTTTTATTGGTCGCTCGTCCATTTAATATCCCATAGCTTAACAACTCATACATTTGGATTCCTCTCGATGAGGCGAGCAGTACGAGTACCACCTTGATGGGTCTGCGACGTTTCCTTCCAGAGTTATTACCAAAAAACCACAAACATCCCAGAATCCTCTCGGTTTGGGGTCAAAATGGTGTCGCTTATTAAATCCCATAAGAAACGTCGCATCGAATAAATGTGATTGAATTCTACCCGTCTGGACGAGCAGAATTGAATGGTGCAACTGATTTTGCTGTGCTGTGAAAATTCAGATATTTGCATGACTGCTTTTGTTTTATTTTGTGAATAGCAAAAAGCATTCAACCCCATAATACATGCTGTTTTATTGGTCGCTCGTCCATTTCATATCCCATAGCTTAACAACTCATATATTTGGATTCCTCTCGATGAGGCGAGCAGTACGATTACCACCTTGATGGGTCTGCGACGTTTCCTTCCAGAGTTATTACCAAAAAACCACAAACATCCCAGAATCCTCTCGGTTTGGGGTCAAACTGGTGTCGCTTATTAAATCCCATAAGAAACGTCGCATCGAACAAATGTGATTGAATTCTACCCGTCTTGACGAGCGGAATTGAATGGTGCAACTGATTTTGCTGTGCTGTGAAAATTCAGATATTTGCATGACTGCTTTTGTTTTATTTTGTGAATAGCAAAAAGCATTCAACCCCATAATACATGCTGTTTTATTGGTCGCTCGTCCATTTCATATCACATAGCTTAACCATTCATATATTTGGATTCGTCTCGACGAGGCGAGCAGTACGAGTACCACCTTGATGGGTCTGCGACGTTTCCTTCCAGAGTTATTACCAAAAAACCACAAACATCCCAGAATCCTCTCGGTTTGGGGTCAAAATGTTGTCGCTTATTAAATCCCATAAGAAACGTCGCATCGAATAAATGTGATTGAATTCTCCCCGTCTGGATGAGCGGAATTGAATGGTGCAACTGATTTTGCTGTGCTGTGAAAATTCAGATATTTGCATGACTGCTTTTGTTTTATTTTGTGAATAGCAAAAAGCATTCAACCCCATAATACATGCTGTTTTATTGGTCGCTCGTCCATTTCATATCACATAGCTTAACCATTCATATATTTGGATTCGACTCGACGAGGCGAGCAGTACGAGTACCACCTTGATGGGTCTGCGACGTTTCCTTCCAGAGTTATTACCAAAAAAACACAAACATCCCAGAATCATCTCGGTTTTGGGTCAAAATGTTGTCGCTCATTAAATCCCATAGGAAACGTCGCATCGAATGAATGTGATTGAATTCTCCCCGTCTGGACGAGCGGAATTGAATGGTGCAACTGATTTTGCTGTGCTGTGAAAATTCAGATATTTGCATGACTGCTTTTGTTTTATTTTGTGAATAGCAAAAAGCATTCAACCCCATAATACATGTTGTTTTATTGGTCGCTCGTCCATTTCATATCCCATAGCTGAAACACTCATATATTTGGATTCCGCTCGACGAGGCGAGCAGTACGAGTACCACCTTGATCGGTCTGCGACGTTTCCTTCCAGAGTTATTACCAAAAAACCACAAACATCCCAGAATCCTCTCGGTTTGGGGTCAAAATGTTGTCGCTCATTAAATCCAATAAGAAACGTCGCATCGAATGAATGTGATTGAATTCTCCCCGTCTGGACGAGCGGAATTGAATGGTGCAACTGATTTTGCTGTGCTGTGAAAATTCAGATATTTTCATGACTGCTTTGTTTTATTTTGTGAATAGCAAAAAGCATTCAACCCCATAATACATGTTGTTTTATTGGTCGCTCGTCCATTTAATATCCCATAGCTTAACAACTCATACATTTGGATTCCTCTCGATGAGGCGAGCAGTACGAGTACCACCTTGATGGGTCTGCGACGTTTCCTTCCAGAGTTATTACCAAAAAACCACAAACATCCCAGAATCCTCTCGGTTTGGGGTCAAAATGGTGTCGCTTATTAAATCCCATAAGAAACGTCGCATCGAATAAATGTGATTGAATTCTACCCGTCTGGACGAGCAGAATTGAATGGTGCAACTGATTTTGCTGTGCTGTGAAAATTCAGATATTTGCATGACTGCTTTTGTTTTATTTTGTGAATAGCAAAAAGCATTCAACCCCATAATACATGCTGTTTTATTGGTCGCTCGTCCATTTCATATCCCATAGCTTAACAACTCATATATTTGGATTCCTCTCGATGAGGCGAGCAGTACGATTACCACCTTGATAGGTCTGCGACGTTTCCTTCCAGAGTTATTACCAAAAAACCACAAACATCCCAGAATCCTCTCGGTTTGGGGTCAAACTGGTGTCGCTTATTAAATCCCATAAGAAACGTCGCATCGAACAAATGTGATTGAATTCTCCCCGTCTGGATGAGCGGAATTGAATGGTGCAACTGATTTTGCTGTGCTGTGAAAATTCAGATATTTGCATGACTGCTTTTGTTTTATTTTGTGAATAGCAAAAAGCATTCAACCCCATAATACATGCTGTTTTATTGGTCGCTCGTCCATTTCATATCACATAGCTTAACCATTCATATATTTGGATTCGACTCGACGAGGCGAGCAGTACGAGTACCACCTTGATGGGTCTGCGACGTTTCCTTCCAGAGTTATTACCAAAAAAACACAAACATCCCAGAATCATCTCGGTTTTGGGTCAAAATGTTGTCGCTCATTAAATCCCATAGGAAACGTCGCATCGAATGAATGTGATTGAATTCTCCCCGTCTGGACGAGCGGAATTGAATGGTGCAACTGATTTTGCTGTGCTGTGAAAATTCAGATATTTGCATGACTGCTTTTGTTTTATTTTGTGAATAGCAAAAAGCATTCAACCCCATAATACATGTTGTTTTATTGGTCGCTCGTCCATTTCATATCCCATAGCTGAAACACTCATATATTTGGATTCCGCTCGACGAGGCGAGCAGTACGAGTACCACCTTGATCGGTCTGCGACGTTTCCTTCCAGAGTTATTACCAAAAAACCACAAACATCCCAGAATCCTCTCGGTTTGGGGTCAAAATGTTGTCGCTCATTAAATCCAATAAGAAACGTCGCATCGAATGAATGTGATTGAATTCTCCCCGTCTGGACGAGCGGAATTGAATGGTGCAACTGATTTTGCTGTGCTGTGAAAATTCAGATATTTTCATGACTGCTTTGTTTTATTTTGTGAATAGCAAAACGCATTCAACCCCATAATACATGTTGTTTTATTGGTCGCTCGTCCATTTAATATCCCATAGCTTAACAACTCATACATTTGGATTCCTCTCGATGAGGCGAGCAGTACGAGTTCCACCTTGATGGGTCTGCGACGTTTCCTTCCAGAGTTATTACCAAAAAACCACAAACATCCCAGAATCCTCTCGGTTTGGGGTCAAAATGGTGTCGCTTATTAAATCCCATAAGAAACGTCGCATCGAATAAATGTGATTGAATTCTACCCGTCTGGACGAGCGGAATTGAATGGTGCAACTGATTTTGCTGTGCTGTGAAAATTCAGATATTTGCATGACTGCTTTTGTTTTATTTTGTGAATAGCAAAAAGCATTCAACCCCATAATACATGCTGTTTTATTGGTCGCTCGTCCATTTCATATCCCATAGCTTAACAACTCATATATTTGGATTCCTCTCGATGAGGCGAGCAGTACGATTACCACCTTGATGGGTCTGCGACGTTTCCTTCCAGAGTTATTACCAAAAAAACACAAACATCCCAGAATCCTCTCGGTTTGGGGTCAAAATGGTGTCGCTTATTAAATCCCATAAGAAACGTCGCATCGAATAAATGTGATTGAATTCTACCCGTCTTGACGAGCGGAATTGAATGGTGCAACTGATTTTGCTGTGCTGTGAAAATTCAGATATTTGCATGACTGCTTTTGTTTTATTTTGTGAATAGCAAAAAGCATTCAACCCCATAATACATGCTGTTTTATTGGTCGCTCGTCCATTTCATATCACATAGCTTAACCATTCATATATTTGGATTCGTCTCGACGAGGCGAGCAGTACGAGTACCACCTTGATGGGTCTGCGACGTTTCCTTCCAGAGTTATTACCAAAAAAACACAAACATCCCAGAATCATCTCGGTTTGGGGTCAAAATGTTGTCGCTCATTAAATTCCATAGGAAACGTCGCATCGAATGAATGTGATTGAATTCTACCCGTCTTGACGAGCGGAATTGAATGGTGCAACTGATTTTGCTGTGCTGTGAAAATTCAGATATTTGCATGACTGCTTTTGTTTTATTTTGTGAATAGCAAAAAGCATTCAACCCCATAATACATGCTGTTTTATTGGTCGCTCGTCCATTTCATATCACATAGCTTAACCATTCATATATTTGGATTGGTCTCGACGAGGCGAGCAGTACGAGTACCACCTTGATGGGTCTGCGACGTTTCCTTCCAGAGTTATTACCAAAAAAACACAAACATCCCAGAATCATCTCGGTTTGGGGTCAAAATGTTGTCGCTCATTAAATCCCATAGGAAACGTCGCATCGAATGAATGTGATTGAATTCTCCCCGTCTGGACGAGCGGAATTGAATGGTGCAACTGATTTTGCTGTGCTGTGAAAATTCAGATATTTTCATGACTGCTTTGTTTTATTTTGTGAATAGCAAAAAGCATTCAACCCCATAATACATGTTGTTTTATTGGTCGCTCGTCCATTTAATATCCCATAGCTTAACAACTCATACATTTGGATTCCTCTCGATGAGGCGAGCAGTACGAGTACCACCTTGATGGGTCTGCGACGTTTCCTTCCAGAGTTATTACCAAAAAACCACAAACATCCCAGAATCCTCTCGGTTTGTGGTCAAAATGGTGTCGCTTATTAAATCCCATAAGAAACGTCGCATCGAATAAATGTGATTGAATTCTACCCGTCTGGACGAGCGGAATTGAATGGTGCAACTGATTTTGCTGTGCTGTGAAAATTCAGATATTTGCATGACTGCTTTTGTTTTATTTTGTGAATAGCAAAAAGCATTCAACCCCATAATACATGCTGTTTTATTGGTCGCTCGTCCATTTCATATCCCATAGCTTAACAACTCATATATTTGGATTCCTCTCGATGAGGCGAGCAGTACGATTACCACCTTGATGGGTCTGCGACGTTTCCTTCCAGAGTTATTACCAAAAAACCACAAACATCCCAGAATCCTCTCGGTTTGGGGTCAAACTGGTGTCGCTTATTAAATCCCATAAGAAACGTCGCATCGAACAAATGTGATTGAATTCTACCCGTCTTGACGAGCGGAATTGAATGGTGCAACTGATTTTGCTGTGCTGTGAAAATTCAGATATTTGCATGACTGCTTTTGTTTTATTTTGTGAATAGCAAAAAGCATTCAACCCCATAATACATGCTGTTTTATTGGTCGCTCGTCCATTTCATATCACATAGCTTAACCATTCATATATTTGGATTCGTCTCGACGAGGCGAGCAGTACGAGTACCAACTTGATGGGTCTGCGACGTTTCCTTCCAGAGTTATTACCAAAAAAACACAAACATCCCAGAATCATCTCGGTTTGGGGTCAAAATGTTGTCGCTCATTAAATCCCATAGGAAACGTCGCATCGAATGAATGTGATTGAATTCTACCCGTCTTGACGAGCGGAATTGAATGGTGCAACTGATTTTGCTGTGCTGTGAAAATTCAGATATTTGCATGACTGCTTTTGTTTTATTTTGTGAATAGCAAAAAGCATTCAACCCCATAATACATGCTGTTTTATTGGTCGCTCGTCCATTTCATATCACATAGCTTAACCATTCATATATTTGGATTCGTCTCGACGAGGCGAGCAGTACGAGTACCACCTTGATGGGTCTGCGACGTTTCCTTCCAGAGTTATTACCAAAAAAACACAAACATCCCAGAATCATCTCGGTTTGGGGTCAAAATGTTTTCGCTCATTAAATCCCATAGGAAACGTCGCATCGAATGAATGTGATTGAATTCTCCCCGTCTGGACGAGCGGAATTGAATGGTGCAACTGATTTTGCTGTGCTGTGAAAATTCAGATATTTGCATGACTGCTTGTGTTTTATTTTGTGAATAGCAAAAAGCATTCAACCCCATAATACATGTTGTTTTATTGGTCGCTCGTCCATTTCATATCCCATAGCTGAAACACTCATATATTTGGATTCCGCTCGACGAGGCGAGCAGTACGAGTACCACCTTGATCGGTCTGCGACGTTTCCTTCCAGAGTTATTACCAAAAAACCACAAACATCCCAGAATCCTCTCGGTTTGGGGTCAAAATGTTGTCGCTCATTAAATCCCATAAGAAACGTCGCATCGAATGAATGTGATTGAATTCTCCCCGTCTGGACGAGCGGAATTGAATGGTGCAACTGATTTTGCTGTGCTGTGAAAATTCAGATATTTTCATGACTGCTTTGTTTTATTTTGTGAATAGCAAAAAGCATTCAACCCCATAATACATGTTGTTTTATTGGTCGCTCGTCCATTTAATATCCCATAGCTTAACAACTCATACATTTGGATTCCTCTCGATGAGGCGAGCAGTACGAGTACCACCTTGATGGGTCTGCGACGTTTCCTTCCAGAGTTATTACCAAAAAACCACAAACATCCCAGAATCCTCTCGGTTTGGGGTCAAAATGGTGTCGCTTATTAAATCCCATAAGAAACGTCGCATCGAATAAATGTGATTGAATTCTCCCCGTCTGGACGAGCGGAATTGAATGGTGCAACTGATTTTGCTGTGCTGTGAAAATTCAAATATTTGCATGACTGCTTTTGTTTTATTTTGTGAATAGCAAAAAGCATTCAACCCCATAATACATGCTGTTTTATTGGTCGCTAGTCCATTTCATATCACATAGCTTAACCATTCATATATTTGGATTCGTCTCGACGAGGCGAGCAGTACGAGTACCACCTTGATGGGTCTGCGACGTTTCCTTCCAGAGTTATTACCAAAAAAACACAAACATCCCAGAATCATCTCGGTTTGGGGTCAAAATGTTGTCGCTCATTAAATTCCATAGGAAACGTCGCATCGAATGAATGTGATTGAATTCTACCCGTCTTGACGAGCGGAATTGAATGGTGCAACTGATTTTGCTGTGCTGTGAAAATTCAGATATTTGCATGACTGCTTTTGTTTTATTTTGTGAATAGCAAAAAGCATTCAACCCCATAATACATGCTGTTTTATTGGTCGCTCGTCCATTTCATATCACATAGCTTAACCATTCATATATTTGGATTGGTCTCGACGAGGCGAGCAGTACGAGTACCACCTTGATGGGTCTGCGACGTTTCCTTCCAGAGTTATTACCAAAAAAACACAAACATCCCAGAATCATCTCGGTTTGGGGTCAAAATGTTGTCGCTCATTAAATCCCATAGGAAACGTCGCATCGAATGAATGTGATTGAATTCTCCCCGTCTGGACGAGCGGAATTGAATGGTGCAACTGATTTTGCTGTGCTGTGAAAATTCAGATATTTTCATGACTGCTTTGTTTTATTTTGTGAATAGCAAAAAGCATTCAACCCCATAATACATGTTGTTTTATTGGTCGCTCGTCCATTTAATATCCCATAGCTTAACAACTCATACATTTGGATTCCTCTCGATGAGGCGAGCAGTACGAGTACCACCTTGATGGGTCTGCGACGTTTCCTTCCAGAGTTATTACCAAAAAACCACAAACATCCCAGAATCCTCTCGGTTTGTGGTCAAAATGGTGTCGCTTATTAAATCCCATAAGAAACGTCGCATCGAATAAATGTGATTGAATTCTACCCGTCTGGACGAGCGGAATTGAATGGTGCAACTGATTTTGCTGTGCTGTGAAAATTCAGATATTTGCATGACTGCTTTTGTTTTATTTTGTGAATAGCAAAAAGCATTCAACCCCATAATACATGCTGTTTTATTGGTCGCTCGTCCATTTCATATCCCATAGCTTAACAACTCATATATTTGGATTCCTCTCGATGAGGCGAGCAGTACGATTACCACCTTGATGGGTCTGCGACGTTTCCTTCCAGAGTTATTACCAAAAAACCACAAACATCCCAGAATCCTCTCGGTTTGGGGTCAAACTGGTGTCGCTTATTAAATCCCATAAGAAACGTCGCATCGAACAAATGTGATTGAATTCTACCCGTCTTGACGAGCGGAATTGAATGGTGCAACTGATTTTGCTGTGCTGTGAAAATTCAGATATTTGCATGACTGCTTTTGTTTTATTTTGTGAATAGCAAAAAGCATTCAACCCCATAATACATGCTGTTTTATTGGTCGCTCGTCCATTTCATATCACATAGCTTAACCATTCATATATTTGGATTCGTCTCGACGAGGCGAGCAGTACGAGTACCACCTTGATGGGTCTGCGACGTTTCCTTCCAGAGTTATTACCAAAAAAACACAAACATCCCAGAATCATCTCGGTTTGGGGTCAAAATGTTGTCGCTCATTAAATCCCATAGGAAACGTCGCATCGAATGAATGTGATTGAATTCTACCCGTCTTGACGAGCGGAATTGAATGGTGCAACTGATTTTGCTGTGCTGTGAAAATTCAGATATTTGCATGACTGCTTTTGTTTTATTTTGTGAATAACAAAAAGCATTCAACCCCATAATACATGCTGTTTTATTGGTCGCTCGTCCATTTCATATCACATAGCTTAACCATTCATATATTTGGATTGGTCTCGACGAGGCGAGCAGTACGAGTACCACCTTGATGGGTCTGCGACGTTTCCTTCCAGAGTTATTACCAAAAAAACACAAACATCCCAGAATCATCTCGGTTTGGGGTCAAAATGTTGTCGCTCATTAAATCCCATAGGAAACGTCGCATCGAATGAATGTGATTGAATTCTCCCCGTCTGGACGAGCGGAATTGAATGGTGCAACTGATTTTGCTGTGCTGTGAAAATTCAGATATTTTCATGACTGCTTTGTTTTATTTTGTGAATAGCAAAAAGCATTCAACCCCATAATACATGTTGTTTTATTGGTCGCTCGTCCATTTAATATCCCATAGCTTAACAACTCATACATTTGGATTCCTCTCGATGAGGCGAGCAGTACGAGTACCACCTTGATGGGTCTGCGACGTTTCCTTCCAGAGTTATTACCAAAAAACCACAAACATCCCAGAATCCTCTCGGTTTGGGGTCAAAATGGTGTCGCTTATTAAATCCCATAAGAAACGTCGCATCGAATAAATGTGATTGAATTCTACCCGTCTTGACGAGCGGAATTGAATGGTGCAACTGATTTTGCTGTGCTGTGAAAATTCAGATATTTGCATGACTGCTTTTGTTTTATTTTGTGAATAGCAAAAAGCATTCAACCCCATAATACATGCTGTTTTATTGGTCGCTCGTCCATTTCATATCACATAGCTTAACCATTCATATATTTGGATTGGTCTCGACGAGGCGAGCAGTACGAGTACCACCTTGATGGGTCTGCGACGTTTCCTTCCAGAGTTATTACCAAAAAAACACAAACATCCCAGAATCATCTCGGTTTGGGGTCAAAATGTTGTCGCTCATTAAATCCCATAGGAAACGTCGCATCGAATGAATGTGATTGAATTCTCCCCGTCTGGACGAGCGGAATTGAATGGTGCAACTGATTTTGCTGTGCTGTGAAAATTCAGATATTTTCATGACTGCTTTGTTTTATTTTGTGAATAGCAAAAAGCATTCAACCCCATAATACATGTTGTTTTATTGGTCGCTCGTCCATTTAATATCCCATAGCTTAACAACTCATACATTTGGATTCCTCTCGATGAGGCGAGCAGTACGAGTACCACCTTGATGGGTCTGCGACGTTTCCTTCCAGAGTTATTACCAAAAAACCACAAACATCCCAGAATCCTCTCGGTTTGGGGTCAAAATGGTGTCGCTTATTAAATCCCATAAGAAACGTCGCATCGAATAAATGTGATTGAATTCTACCCGTCTGGACGAGCGGAATTGAATGGTGCAACTGATTTTGCTGTGCTGTGAAAATTCAGATATTTGCATGACTGCTTTTGTTTTATTTTGTGAATAGCAAAAAGCATTCAACCCCATAATACATGCTGTTTTATTGGTCGCTCGTCCATTTCATATCCCATAGCTTAACAACTCATACATTTGGATTCCTCTCGATGAGGCGAGCAGTACGAGTACCACCTTGATGGGTCTGCGACGTTTCCTTCCAGAGTTATTACCAAAAAACCACAAACATCCCAGAATCCTCTCGGTTTGGGGTCAAAATGGTGTCGCTTATTAAATCCCATAAGAAACGTCGCATCGAATAAATGTGATTGAATTCTACCCGTCTGGACGAGCAGAATTGAATGGTGCAACTGATTTTGCTGTGCTGTGAAAATTCAGATATTTGCATGACTGCTTTTGTTTTATTTTGTGAATAGCAAAAAGCATTCAACCCCATAATACATGCTGTTTTATTGGTCGCTCGTCCATTTCATATCCCATAGCTTAACAACTCATATATTTGGATTCCTCTCGATGAGGCGAGCAGTACGATTACCACCTTGATGGGTCTGCGACGTTTCCTTCCAGAGTTATTACCAAAAAACCACAAACATCCCAGAATCCTCTCGGTTTGGGGTCAAACTGGTGTCGCTTATTAAATCCCATAAGAAACGTCGCATCGAACAAATGTGATTGAATTCTACCCGTCTTGACGAGCGGAATTGAATGGTGCAACTGATTTTGCTGTGCTGTGAAAATTCAGATATTTGCATGACTGCTTTTGTTTTATTTTGTGAATAGCAAAAAGCATTCAACCCCATAATACATGCTGTTTTATTGGTCGCTCGTCCATTTCATATCACATAGCTTAACCATTCATATATTTGGATTCGTCTCGACGAGGCGAGCAGTACGAGTACCACCTTGATGGGTCTGCGACGTTTCCTTCCAGAGTTATTACCAAAAAACCACAAACATCCCAGAATCCTCTCGGTTTGGGGTCAAAATGTTGTCGCTTATTAAATCCCATAAGAAACGTCGCATCGAATAAATGTGATTGAATTCTCCCCGTCTGGATGAGCGGAATTGAATGGTGCAACTGATTTTGCTGTGCTGTGAAAATTCAGATATTTGCATGACTGCTTTTGTTTTATTTTGTGAATAGCAAAAAGCATTCAACCCCATAATACATGCTGTTTTATTGGTCGCTCGTCCATTTCATATCACATAGCTTAACCATTCATATATTTGGATTCGACTCGACGAGGCGAGCAGTACGAGTACCACCTTGATGGGTCTGCGACGTTTCCTTCCAGAGTTATTACCAAAAAAACACAAACATCCCAGAATCATCTCGGTTTTGGGTCAAAATGTTGTCGCTCATTAAATCCCATAGGAAACGTCGCATCGAATGAATGTGATTGAATTCTCCCCGTCTGGACGAGCGGAATTGAATGGTGCAACTGATTTTGCTGTGCTGTGAAAATTCAGATATTTGCATGACTGCTTTTGTTTTATTTTGTGAATAGCAAAAAGCATTCAACCCCATAATACATGTTGTTTTATTGGTCGCTCGTCCATTTCATATCCCATAGCTGAAACACTCATATATTTGGATTCCGCTCGACGAGGCGAGCAGTACGAGTACCACCTTGATCGGTCTGCGACGTTTCCTTCCAGAGTTATTACCAAAAAACCACAAACATCCCAGAATCCTCTCGGTTTGGGGTCAAACTGGTGTCGCTTATTAAATCCCATAAGAAACGTCGCATCGAACAAATGTGATTGAATTCTACCCGTCTTGACGAGCGGAATTGAATGGTGCAACTGATTTTGCTGTGCTGTGAAAATTCAGATATTTGCATGACTGCTTTTGTTTTATTTTGTGAATAGCAAAAAGCATTCAACCCCATAATACATGCTGTTTTATTGGTCGCTCGTCCATTTCATATCACATAGCTTAACCATTCATATATTTGGATTCGTCTCGACGAGGCGAGCAGTACGAGTACCACCTTGATGGGTCTGCGACGTTTCCTTCCAGAGTTATTACCAAAAAACCACAAACATCCCAGAATCCTCTCGGTTTGGGGTCAAAATGTTGTCGCTTATTAAATCCCATAAGAAACGTCGCATCGAATAAATGTGATTGAATTCTCCCCGTCTGGATGAGCGGAATTGAATGGTGCAACTGATTTTGCTGTGCTGTGAAAATTCAGATATTTGCATGACTGCTTTTGTTTTATTTTGTGAATAGCAAAAAGCATTCAACCCCATAATACATGCTGTTTTATTGGTCGCTCGTCCATTTCATATCACATAGCTTAACCATTCATATATTTGGATTCGACTCGACGAGGCGAGCAGTACGAGTACCACCTTGATGGGTCTGCGACGTTTCCTTCCAGAGTTATTACCAAAAAAACACAAACATCCCAGAATCATCTCGGTTTTGGGTCAAAATGTTGTCGCTCATTAAATCCCATAGGAAACGTCGCATCGAATGAATGTGATTGAATTCTCCCCGTCTGGACGAGCGGAATTGAATGGTGCAACTGATTTTGCTGTGCTGTGAAAATTCAGATATTTGCATGACTGCTTTTGTTTTATTTTGTGAATAGCAAAAAGCATTCAACCCCATAATACATGTTGTTTTATTGGTCGCTCGTCCATTTCATATCCCATAGCTGAAACACTCATATATTTGGATTCCGCTCGACGAGGCGAGCAGTACGAGTACCACCTTGATCGGTCTGCGACGTTTCCTTCCAGAGTTATTACCAAAAAACCACAAACATCCCAGAATCCTCTCGGTTTGGGGTCAAAATGTTGTCGCTCATTAAATCCAATAAGAAACGTCGCATCGAATGAATGTGATTGAATTCTCCCCGTCTGGACGAGCGGAATTGAATGGTGCAACTGATTTTGCTGTGCTGTGAAAATTCAGATATTTTCATGACTGCTTTGTTTTATTTTGTGAATAGCAAAAAGCATTCAACCCCATAATACATGTTGTTTTATTGGTCGCTCGTCCATTTAATATCCCATAGCTTAACAACTCATACATTTGGATTCCTCTCGATGAGGCGAGCAGTACGAGTACCACCTTGATGGGTCTGCGACGTTTCCTTCCAGAGTTATTACCAAAAAACCACAAACATCCCAGAATCCTCTCGGTTTGGGGTCAAAATGGTGTCGCTTATTAAATCCCATAAGAAACGTCGCATCGAATAAATGTGATTGAATTCTACCCGTCTGGACGAGCAGAATTGAATGGTGCAACTGATTTTGCTGTGCTGTGAAAATTCAGATATTTGCATGACTGCTTTTGTTTTATTTTGTGAATAGCAAAAAGCATTCAACCCCATAATACATGCTGTTTTATTGGTCGCTCGTCCATTTCATATCCCATAGCTTAACAACTCATATATTTGGATTCCTCTCGATGAGGCGAGCAGTACGATTACCACCTTGATGGGTCTGCGACGTTTCCTTCCAGAGTTATTACCAAAAAACCACAAACATCCCAGAATCCTCTCGGTTTGGGGTCAAACTGGTGTCGCTTATTAAATCCCATAAGAAACGTCGCATCGAACAAATGTGATTGAATTCTACCCGTCTTGACGAGCGGAATTGAATGGTGCAACTGATTTTGCTGTGCTGTGAAAATTCAGATATTTGCATGACTGCTTTTGTTTTATTTTGTGAATAGCAAAAAGCATTCAACCCCATAATACATGCTGTTTTATTGGTCGCTCGTCCATTTCATATCACATAGCTTAACCATTCATATATTTGGATTCGTCTCGACGAGGCGAGCAGTACGAGTACCACCTTGATGGGTCTGCGACGTTTCCTTCCAGAGTTATTACCAAAAAACCACAAACATCCCAGAATCCTCTCGGTTTGGGGTCAAAATGTTGTCGCTTATTAAATCCCATAAGAAACGTCGCATCGAATAAATGTGATTGAATTCTCCCCGTCTGGATGAGCGGAATTGAATGGTGCAACTGATTTTGCTGTGCTGTGAAAATTCAGATATTTGCATGACTGCTTTTGTTTTATTTTGTGAATAGCAAAAAGCATTCAACCCCATAATACATGCTGTTTTATTGGTCGCTCGTCCATTTCATATCACATAGCTTAACCATTCATATATTTGGATTCGACTCGACGAGGCGAGCAGTACGAGTACCACCTTGATGGGTCTGCGACGTTTCCTTCCAGAGTTATTACCAAAAAAACACAAACATCCCAGAATCATCTCGGTTTTGGGTCAAAATGTTGTCGCTCATTAAATCCCATAGGAAACGTCGCATCGAATGAATGTGATTGAATTCTCCCCGTCTGGACGAGCGGAATTGAATGGTGCAACTGATTTTGCTGTGCTGTGAAAATTCAGATATTTGCATGACTGCTTTTGTTTTATTTTGTGAATAGCAAAAAGCATTCAACCCCATAATACATGTTGTTTTATTGGTCGCTCGTCCATTTCATATCCCATAGCTGAAACACTCATATATTTGGATTCCGCTCGACGAGGCGAGCAGTACGAGTACCACCTTGATCGGTCTGCGACGTTTCCTTCCAGAGTTATTACCAAAAAACCACAAACATCCCAGAATCCTCTCGGTTTGGGGTCAAAATGTTGTCGCTCATTAAATCCAATAAGAAACGTCGCATCGAATGAATGTGATTGAATTCTCCCCGTCTGGACGAGCGGAATTGAATGGTGCAACTGATTTTGCTGTGCTGTGAAAATTCAGATATTTTCATGACTGCTTTGTTTTATTTTGTGAATAGCAAAAAGCATTCAACCCCATAATACATGTTGTTTTATTGGTCGCTCGTCCATTTAATATCCCATAGCTTAACAACTCATACATTTGGATTCCTCTCGATGAGGCGAGCAGTACGAGTTCCACCTTGATGGGTCTGCGACGTTTCCTTCCAGAGTTATTACCAAAAAACCACAAACATCCCAGAATCCTCTCGGTTTGGGGTCAAAATGGTGTCGCTTATTAAATCCCATAAGAAACGTCGCATCGAATAAATGTGATTGAATTCTACCCGTCTGGACGAGCAGAATTGAATGGTGCAACTGATTTTGCTGTGCTGTGAAAATTCAGATATTTGCATGACTGCTTTTGTTTTATTTTGTGAATAGCAAAAAGCATTCAACCCCATAATACATGCTGTTTTATTGGTCGCTCGTCCATTTCATATCCCATAGCTTAACAACTCATATATTTGGATTCCTCTCGATGAGGCGAGCAGTACGATTACCACCTTGATGGGTCTGCGACGTTTCCTTCCAGAGTTATTACCAAAAAACCACAAACATCCCAGAATCCTCTCGGTTTGGGGTCAAACTGGTGTCGCTTATTAAATCCCATAAGAAACGTCGCATCGAACAAATGTGATTGAATTCTACCCGTCTTGACGAGCGGAATTGAATGGTGCAACTGATTTTGCTGTGCTGTGAAAATTCAGATATTTGCATGACTGCTTTTGTTTTATTTTGTGAATAGCAAAAAGCATTCAACCCCATAATACATGCTGTTTTATTGGTCGCTCGTCCATTTCATATCACATAGCTTAACCATTCATATATTTGGATTCGTCTCGACGAGGCGAGCAGTACGAGTACCACCTTGATGGGTCTGCGACGTTTCCTTCCAGAGTTATTACCAAAAAACCACAAACATCCCAGAATCCTCTCGGTTTGGGGTCAAAATGTTGTCGCTTATTAAATCCCATAAGAAACGTCGCATCGAATAAATGTGATTGAATTCTCCCCGTCTGGATGAGCGGAATTGAATGGTGCAACTGATTTTGCTGTGCTGTGAAAATTCAGATATTTGCATGACTGCTTTTGTTTTATTTTGTGAATAGCAAAAAGCATTCAACCCCATAATACATGCTGTTTTATTGGTCGCTCGTCCATTTCATATCACATAGCTTAACCATTCATATATTTGGATTCGACTCGACGAGGCGAGCAGTACGAGTACCACCTTGATGGGTCTGCGACGTTTCCTTCCAGAGTTATTACCAAAAAAACACAAACATCCCAGAATCATCTCGGTTTTGGGTCAAAATGTTGTCGCTCATTAAATCCCATAGGAAACGTCGCATCGAATGAATGTGATTGAATTCTCCCCGTCTGGACGAGCGGAATTGAATGGTGCAACTGATTTTGCTGTGCTGTGAAAATTCAGATATTTGCATGACTGCTTTTGTTTTATTTTGTGAATAGCAAAAAGCATTCAACCCCATAATACATGTTGTTTTATTGGTCGCTCGTCCATTTCATATCCCATAGCTGAAACACTCATATATTTGGATTCCGCTCGACGAGGCGAGCAGTACGAGTACCACCTTGATCGGTCTGCGACGTTTCCTTCCAGAGTTATTACCAAAAAACCACAAACATCCCAGAATCCTCTCGGTTTGGGGTCAAACTGGTGTCGCTTATTAAATCCCATAAGAAACGTCGCATCGAACAAATGTGATTGAATTCTACCCGTCTTGACGAGCGGAATTGAATGGTGCAACTGATTTTGCTGTGCTGTGAAAATTCAGATATTTGCATGACTGCTTTTGTTTTATTTTGTGAATAGCAAAAAGCATTCAACCCCATAATACATGCTGTTTTATTGGTCGCTCGTCCATTTCATATCACATAGCTTAACCATTCATATATTTGGATTCGTCTCGACGAGGCGAGCAGTACGAGTACCACCTTGATGGGTCTGCGACGTTTCCTTCCAGAGTTATTACCAAAAAACCACAAACATCCCAGAATCCTCTCGGTTTGGGGTCAAAATGTTGTCGCTTATTAAATCCCATAAGAAACGTCGCATCGAATAAATGTGATTGAATTCTCCCCGTCTGGATGAGCGGAATTGAATGGTGCAACTGATTTTGCTGTGCTGTGAAAATTCAGATATTTGCATGACTGCTTTTGTTTTATTTTGTGAATAGCAAAAAGCATTCAACCCCATAATACATGCTGTTTTATTGGTCGCTCGTCCATTTCATATCACATAGCTTAACCATTCATATATTTGGATTCGACTCGACGAGGCGAGCAGTACGAGTACCACCTTGATGGGTCTGCGACGTTTCCTTCCAGAGTTATTACCAAAAAAACACAAACATCCCAGAATCATCTCGGTTTTGGGTCAAAATGTTGTCGCTCATTAAATCCCATAGGAAACGTCGCATCGAATGAATGTGATTGAATTCTCCCCGTCTGGACGAGCGGAATTGAATGGTGCAACTGATTTTGCTGTGCTGTGAAAATTCAGATATTTGCATGACTGCTTTTGTTTTATTTTGTGAATAGCAAAAAGCATTCAACCCCATAATACATGTTGTTTTATTGGTCGCTCGTCCATTTCATATCCCATAGCTGAAACACTCATATATTTGGATTCCGCTCGACGAGGCGAGCAGTACGAGTACCACCTTGATCGGTCTGCGACGTTTCCTTCCAGAGTTATTACCAAAAAACCACAAACATCCCAGAATCCTCTCGGTTTGGGGTCAAAATGTTGTCGCTCATTAAATCCAATAAGAAACGTCGCATCGAATGAATGTGATTGAATTCTCCCCGTCTGGACGAGCGGAATTGAATGGTGCAACTGATTTTGCTGTGCTGTGAAAATTCAGATATTTTCATGACTGCTTTGTTTTATTTTGTGAATAGCAAAAAGCATTCAACCCCATAATACATGTTGTTTTATTGGTCGCTCGTCCATTTAATATCCCATAGCTTAACAACTCATACATTTGGATTCCTCTCGATGAGGCGAGCAGTACGAGTACCACCTTGATGGGTCTGCGACGTTTCCTTCCAGAGTTATTACCAAAAAACCACAAACATCCCAGAATCCTCTCGGTTTGGGGTCAAAATGGTGTCGCTTATTAAATCCCATAAGAAACGTCGCATCGAATAAATGTGATTGAATTCTACCCGTCTGGACGAGCAGAATTGAATGGTGCAACTGATTTTGCTGTGCTGTGAAAATTCAGATATTTGCATGACTGCTTTTGTTTTATTTTGTGAATAGCAAAAAGCATTCAACCCCATAATACATGCTGTTTTATTGGTCGCTCGTCCATTTCATATCCCATAGCTTAACAACTCATATATTTGGATTCCTCTCGATGAGGCGAGCAGTACGATTACCACCTTGATGGGTCTGCGACGTTTCCTTCCAGAGTTATTACCAAAAAACCACAAACATCCCAGAATCCTCTCGGTTTGGGGTCAAACTGGTGTCGCTTATTAAATCCCATAAGAAACGTCGCATCGAACAAATGTGATTGAATTCTACCCGTCTTGACGAGCGGAATTGAATGGTGCAACTGATTTTGCTGTGCTGTGAAAATTCAGATATTTGCATGACTGCTTTTGTTTTATTTTGTGAATAGCAAAAAGCATTCAACCCCATAATACATGCTGTTTTATTGGTCGCTCGTCCATTTCATATCACATAGCTTAACCATTCATATATTTGGATTCGTCTCGACGAGGCGAGCAGTACGAGTACCACCTTGATGGGTCTGCGACGTTTCCTTCCAGAGTTATTACCAAAAAACCACAAACATCCCAGAATCCTCTCGGTTTGGGGTCAAAATGTTGTCGCTTATTAAATCCCATAAGAAACGTCGCATCGAATAAATGTGATTGAATTCTCCCCGTCTGGATGAGCGGAATTGAATGGTGCAACTGATTTTGCTGTGCTGTGAAAATTCAGATATTTGCATGACTGCTTTTGTTTTATTTTGTGAATAGCAAAAAGCATTCAACCCCATAATACATGCTGTTTTATTGGTCGCTCGTCCATTTCATATCACATAGCTTAACCATTCATATATTTGGATTCGACTCGACGAGGCGAGCAGTACGAGTACCACCTTGATGGGTCTGCGACGTTTCCTTCCAGAGTTATTACCAAAAAAACACAAACATCCCAGAATCATCTCGGTTTTGGGTCAAAATGTTGTCGCTCATTAAATCCCATAGGAAACGTCGCATCGAATGAATGTGATTGAATTCTCCCCGTCTGGACGAGCGGAATTGAATGGTGCAACTGATTTTGCTGTGCTGTGAAAATTCAGATATTTGCATGACTGCTTTTGTTTTATTTTGTGAATAGCAAAAAGCATTCAACCCCATAATACATGTTGTTTTATTGGTCGCTCGTCCATTTCATATCCCATAGCTGAAACACTCATATATTTGGATTCGGCTCGACGAGGCGAGCAGTACGAGTACCACCTTGATCGGTCTGCGACGTTTCCTTCCAGAGTTATTACCAAAAAACCACAAACATCCCAGAATCCTCTCGGTTTGGGGTCAAAATGTTGTCGCTCATTAAATCCAATAAGAAACGTCGCATCGAATGAATGTGATTGAATTCTCCCCGTCTGGACGAGCGGAATTGAATGGTGCAACTGATTTTGCTGTGCTGTGAAAATTCAGATATTTTCATGACTGCTTTGTTTTATTTTGTGAATAGCAAAAAGCATTCAACCCCATAATACATGTTGTTTTATTGGTCGCTCGTCCATTTAATATCCCATAGCTTAACAACTCATACATTTGGATTCCTCTCGATGAGGCGAGCAGTACGAGTACCACCTTGATGGGTCTGCGACGTTTCCTTCCAGAGTTATTACCAAAAAACCACAAACATCCCAGAATCCTCTCGGTTTGGGGTCAAAATGGTGTCGCTTATTAAATCCCATAAGAAACGTCGCATCGAATAAATGTGATTGAATTCTACCCGTCTGGACGAGCAGAATTGAATGGTGCAACTGATTTTGCTGTGCTGTGAAAATTCAGATATTTGCATGACTGCTTTTGTTTTATTTTGTGAATAGCAAAAAGCATTCAACCCCATAATACATGCTGTTTTATTGGTCGCTCGTCCATTTCATATCCCATAGCTTAACAACTCATATATTTGGATTCCTCTCGATGAGGCGAGCAGTACGATTACCACCTTGATGGGTCTGCGACGTTTCCTTCCAGAGTTATTACCAAAAAACCACAAACATCCCAGAATCCTCTCGGTTTGGGGTCAAACTGGTGTCGCTTATTAAATCCCATAAGAAACGTCGCATCGAACAAATGTGATTGAATTCTACCCGTCTTGACGAGCGGAATTGAATGGTGCAACTGATTTTGCTGTGCTGTGAAAATTCAGATATTTGCATGACTGCTTTTGTTTTATTTTGTGAATAGCAAAAAGCATTCAACCCCATAATACATGCTGTTTTATTGGTCGCTCGTCCATTTCATATCACATAGCTTAACCATTCATATATTTGGATTCGTCTCGACGAGGCGAGCAGTACGAGTACCACCTTGATGGGTCTGCGACGTTTCCTTCCAGAGTTATTACCAAAAAACCACAAACATCCCAGAATCCTCTCGGTTTGGGGTCAAAATGTTGTCGCTTATTAAATCCCATAAGAAACGTCGCATCGAATAAATGTGATTGAATTCTCCCCGTCTGGATGAGCGGAATTGAATGGTGCAACTGATTTTGCTGTGCTGTGAAAATTCAGATATTTGCATGACTGCTTTTGTTTTATTTTGTGAATAGCAAAAAGCATTCAACCCCATAATACATGCTGTTTTATTGGTCGCTCGTCCATTTCATATCACATAGCTTAACCATTCATATATTTGGATTCGACTCGACGAGGCGAGCAGTACGAGTACCACCTTGATGGGTCTGCGACGTTTCCTTCCAGAGTTATTACCAAAAAAACACAAACATCCCAGAATCATCTCGGTTTTGGGTCAAAATGTTGTCGCTCATTAAATCCCATAGGAAACGTCGCATCGAATGAATGTGATTGAATTCTCCCCGTCTGGACGAGCGGAATTGAATGGTGCAACTGATTTTGCTGTGCTGTGAAAATTCAGATATTTGCATGACTGCTTTTGTTTTATTTTGTGAATAGCAAAAAGCATTCAACCCCATAATACATGTTGTTTTATTGGTCGCTCGTCCATTTCATATCCCATAGCTGAAACACTCATATATTTGGATTCCGCTCGACGAGGCGAGCAGTACGAGTACCACCTTGATCGGTCTGCGACGTTTCCTTCCAGAGTTATTACCAAAAAACCACAAACATCCCAGAATCCTCTCGGTTTGGGGTCAAAATGTTGTCGCTCATTAAATCCAATAAGAAACGTCGCATCGAATGAATGTGATTGAATTCTCCCCGTCTGGACGAGCGGAATTGAATGGTGCAACTGATTTTGCTGTGCTGTGAAAATTCAGATATTTTCATGACTGCTTTGTTTTATTTTGTGAATAGCAAAACGCATTCAACCCCATAATACATGTTGTTTTATTGGTCGCTCGTCCATTTAATATCCCATAGCTTAACAACTCATACATTTGGATTCCTCTCGATGAGGCGAGCAGTACGAGTTCCACCTTGATGGGTCTGCGACGTTTCCTTCCAGAGTTATTACCAAAAAACCACAAACATCCCAGAATCCTCTCGGTTTGGGGTCAAAATGGTGTCGCTTATTAAATCCCATAAGAAACGTCGCATCGAATAAATGTGATTGAATTCTACCCGTCTGGACGAGCGGAATTGAATGGTGCAACTGATTTTGCTGTGCTGTGAAAATTCAGATATTTGCATGACTGCTTTTGTTTTATTTTGTGAATAGCAAAAAGCATTCAACCCCATAATACATGCTGTTTTATTGGTCGCTCGTCCATTTCATATCCCATAGCTTAACAACTCATATATTTGGATTCCTCTCGATGAGGCGAGCAGTACGATTACCACCTTGATGGGTCTGCGACGTTTCCTTCCAGAGTTATTACCAAAAAAACACAAACATCCCAGAATCCTCTCGGTTTGGGGTCAAAATGGTGTCGCTTATTAAATCCCATAAGAAACGTCGCATCGAATAAATGTGATTGAATTCTACCCGTCTTGACGAGCGGAATTGAATGGTGCAACTGATTTTGCTGTGCTGTGAAAATTCAGATATTTGCATGACTGCTTTTGTTTTATTTTGTGAATAGCAAAAAGCATTCAACCCCATAATACATGCTGTTTTATTGGTCGCTCGTCCATTTCATATCACATAGCTTAACCATTCATATATTTGGATTCGTCTCGACGAGGCGAGCAGTACGAGTACCACCTTGATGGGTCTGCGACGTTTCCTTCCAGAGTTATTACCAAAAAAACACAAACATCCCAGAATCATCTCGGTTTGGGGTCAAAATGTTGTCGCTCATTAAATTCCATAGGAAACGTCGCATCGAATGAATGTGATTGAATTCTACCCGTCTTGACGAGCGGAATTGAATGGTGCAACTGATTTTGCTGTGCTGTGAAAATTCAGATATTTGCATGACTGCTTTTGTTTTATTTTGTGAATAGCAAAAAGCATTCAACCCCATAATACATGCTGTTTTATTGGTCGCTCGTCCATTTCATATCACATAGCTTAACCATTCATATATTTGGATTGGTCTCGACGAGGCGAGCAGTACGAGTACCACCTTGATGGGTCTGCGACGTTTCCTTCCAGAGTTATTACCAAAAAAACACAAACATCCCAGAATCATCTCGGTTTGGGGTCAAAATGTTGTCGCTCATTAAATCCCATAGGAAACGTCGCATCGAATGAATGTGATTGAATTCTCCCCGTCTGGACGAGCGGAATTGAATGGTGCAACTGATTTTGCTGTGCTGTGAAAATTCAGATATTTTCATGACTGCTTTGTTTTATTTTGTGAATAGCAAAAAGCATTCAACCCCATAATACATGTTGTTTTATTGGTCGCTCGTCCATTTAATATCCCATAGCTTAACAACTCATACATTTGGATTCCTCTCGATGAGGCGAGCAGTACGAGTACCACCTTGATGGGTCTGCGACGTTTCCTTCCAGAGTTATTACCAAAAAACCACAAACATCCCAGAATCCTCTCGGTTTGTGGTCAAAATGGTGTCGCTTATTAAATCCCATAAGAAACGTCGCATCGAATAAATGTGATTGAATTCTACCCGTCTGGACGAGCGGAATTGAATGGTGCAACTGATTTTGCTGTGCTGTGAAAATTCAGATATTTGCATGACTGCTTTTGTTTTATTTTGTGAATAGCAAAAAGCATTCAACCCCATAATACATGCTGTTTTATTGGTCGCTCGTCCATTTCATATCCCATAGCTTAACAACTCATATATTTGGATTCCTCTCGATGAGGCGAGCAGTACGATTACCACCTTGATGGGTCTGCGACGTTTCCTTCCAGAGTTATTACCAAAAAACCACAAACATCCCAGAATCCTCTCGGTTTGGGGTCAAACTGGTGTCGCTTATTAAATCCCATAAGAAACGTCGCATCGAACAAATGTGATTGAATTCTACCCGTCTTGACGAGCGGAATTGAATGGTGCAACTGATTTTGCTGTGCTGTGAAAATTCAGATATTTGCATGACTGCTTTTGTTTTATTTTGTGAATAGCAAAAAGCATTCAACCCCATAATACATGCTGTTTTATTGGTCGCTCGTCCATTTCATATCACATAGCTTAACCATTCATATATTTGGATTCGTCTCGACGAGGCGAGCAGTACGAGTACCAACTTGATGGGTCTGCGACGTTTCCTTCCAGAGTTATTACCAAAAAAACACAAACATCCCAGAATCATCTCGGTTTGGGGTCAAAATGTTGTCGCTCATTAAATCCCATAGGAAACGTCGCATCGAATGAATGTGATTGAATTCTACCCGTCTTGACGAGCGGAATTGAATGGTGCAACTGATTTTGCTGTGCTGTGAAAATTCAGATATTTGCATGACTGCTTTTGTTTTATTTTGTGAATAGCAAAAAGCATTCAACCCCATAATACATGCTGTTTTATTGGTCGCTCGTCCATTTCATATCACATAGCTTAACCATTCATATATTTGGATTCGTCTCGACGAGGCGAGCAGTACGAGTACCACCTTGATGGGTCTGCGACGTTTCCTTCCAGAGTTATTACCAAAAAAACACAAACATCCCAGAATCATCTCGGTTTGGGGTCAAAATGTTTTCGCTCATTAAATCCCATAGGAAACGTCGCATCGAATGAATGTGATTGAATTCTCCCCGTCTGGACGAGCGGAATTGAATGGTGCAACTGATTTTGCTGTGCTGTGAAAATTCAGATATTTGCATGACTGCTTGTGTTTTATTTTGTGAATAGCAAAAAGCATTCAACCCCATAATACATGTTGTTTTATTGGTCGCTCGTCCATTTCATATCCCATAGCTGAAACACTCATATATTTGGATTCCGCTCGACGAGGCGAGCAGTACGAGTACCACCTTGATCGGTCTGCGACGTTTCCTTCCAGAGTTATTACCAAAAAACCACAAACATCCCAGAATCCTCTCGGTTTGGGGTCAAAATGTTGTCGCTCATTAAATCCCATAAGAAACGTCGCATCGAATGAATGTGATTGAATTCTCCCCGTCTGGACGAGCGGAATTGAATGGTGCAACTGATTTTGCTGTGCTGTGAAAATTCAGATATTTTCATGACTGCTTTGTTTTATTTTGTGAATAGCAAAAAGCATTCAACCCCATAATACATGTTGTTTTATTGGTCGCTCGTCCATTTAATATCCCATAGCTTAACAACTCATACATTTGGATTCCTCTCGATGAGGCGAGCAGTACGAGTACCACCTTGATGGGTCTGCGACGTTTCCTTCCAGAGTTATTACCAAAAAACCACAAACATCCCAGAATCCTCTCGGTTTGGGGTCAAAATGGTGTCGCTTATTAAATCCCATAAGAAACGTCGCATCGAATAAATGTGATTGAATTCTCCCCGTCTGGACGAGCGGAATTGAATGGTGCAACTGATTTTGCTGTGCTGTGAAAATTCAAATATTTGCATGACTGCTTTTGTTTTATTTTGTGAATAGCAAAAAGCATTCAACCCCATAATACATGCTGTTTTATTGGTCGCTAGTCCATTTCATATCACATAGCTTAACCATTCATATATTTGGATTCGTCTCGACGAGGCGAGCAGTACGAGTACCACCTTGATGGGTCTGCGACGTTTCCTTCCAGAGTTATTACCAAAAAAACACAAACATCCCAGAATCATCTCGGTTTGGGGTCAAAATGTTGTCGCTCATTAAATTCCATAGGAAACGTCGCATCGAATGAATGTGATTGAATTCTACCCGTCTTGACGAGCGGAATTGAATGGTGCAACTGATTTTGCTGTGCTGTGAAAATTCAGATATTTGCATGACTGCTTTTGTTTTATTTTGTGAATAGCAAAAAGCATTCAACCCCATAATACATGCTGTTTTATTGGTCGCTCGTCCATTTCATATCACATAGCTTAACCATTCATATATTTGGATTGGTCTCGACGAGGCGAGCAGTACGAGTACCACCTTGATGGGTCTGCGACGTTTCCTTCCAGAGTTATTACCAAAAAAACACAAACATCCCAGAATCATCTCGGTTTGGGGTCAAAATGTTGTCGCTCATTAAATCCCATAGGAAACGTCGCATCGAATGAATGTGATTGAATTCTCCCCGTCTGGACGAGCGGAATTGAATGGTGCAACTGATTTTGCTGTGCTGTGAAAATTCAGATATTTTCATGACTGCTTTGTTTTATTTTGTGAATAGCAAAAAGCATTCAACCCCATAATACATGTTGTTTTATTGGTCGCTCGTCCATTTAATATCCCATAGCTTAACAACTCATACATTTGGATTCCTCTCGATGAGGCGAGCAGTACGAGTATCACCTTGATGGGTCTGCGACGTTTCCTTCCAGAGTTATTACCAAAAAACCACAAACATCCCAGAATCCTCTCGGTTTGTGGTCAAAATGGTGTCGCTTATTAAATCCCATAAGAAACGTCGCATCGAATAAATGTGATTGAATTCTACCCGTCTGGACGAGCGGAATTGAATGGTGCAACTGATTTTGCTGTGCTGTGAAAATTCAGATATTTGCATGACTGCTTTTGTTTTATTTTGTGAATAGCAAAAAGCATTCAACCCCATAATACATGCTGTTTTATTGGTCGCTCGTCCATTTCATATCCCATAGCTTAACAACTCATATATTTGGATTCCTCTCGATGAGGCGAGCAGTACGATTACCACCTTGATGGGTCTGCGACGTTTCCTTCCAGAGTTATTACCAAAAAACCACAAACATCCCAGAATCCTCTCGGTTTGGGGTCAAACTGGTGTCGCTTATTAAATCCCATAAGAAACGTCGCATCGAACAAATGTGATTGAATTCTACCCGTCTTGACGAGCGGAATTGAATGGTGCAACTGATTTTGCTGTGCTGTGAAAATTCAGATATTTGCATGACTGCTTTTGTTTTATTTTGTGAATAGCAAAAAGCATTCAACCCCATAATACATGCTGTTTTATTGGTCGCTCGTCCATTTCATATCACATAGCTTAACCATTCATATATTTGGATTCGTCTCGACGAGGCGAGCAGTACGAGTACCACCTTGATGGGTCTGCGACGTTTCCTTCCAGAGTTATTACCAAAAAAACACAAACATCCCAGAATCATCTCGGTTTGGGGTCAAAATGTTGTCGCTCATTAAATCCCATAGGAAACGTCGCATCGAATGAATGTGATTGAATTCTACCCGTCTTGACGAGCGGAATTGAATGGTGCAACTGATTTTGCTGTGCTGTGAAAATTCAGATATTTGCATGACTGCTTTTGTTTTATTTTGTGAATAACAAAAAGCATTCAACCCCATAATACATGCTGTTTTATTGGTCGCTCGTCCATTTCATATCACATAGCTTAACCATTCATATATTTGGATTGGTCTCGACGAGGCGAGCAGTACGAGTACCACCTTGATGGGTCTGCGACGTTTCCTTCCAGAGTTATTACCAAAAAAACACAAACATCCCAGAATCATCTCGGTTTGGGGTCAAAATGTTGTCGCTCATTAAATCCCATAGGAAACGTCGCATCGAATGAATGTGATTGAATTCTCCCCGTCTGGACGAGCGGAATTGAATGGTGCAACTGATTTTGCTGTGCTGTGAAAATTCAGATATTTTCATGACTGCTTTGTTTTATTTTGTGAATAGCAAAAAGCATTCAACCCCATAATACATGTTGTTTTATTGGTCGCTCGTCCATTTAATATCCCATAGCTTAACAACTCATACATTTGGATTCCTCTCGATGAGGCGAGCAGTACGAGTACCACCTTGATGGGTCTGCGACGTTTCCTTCCAGAGTTATTACCAAAAAACCACAAACATCCCAGAATCCTCTCGGTTTGTGGTCAAAATGGTGTCGCTTATTAAATCCCATAAGAAACGTCGCATCGAATAAATGTGATTGAATTCTACCCGTCTGGACGAGCGGAATTGAATGGTGCAACTGATTTTGCTGTGCTGTGAAAATTCAGATATTTGCATGACTGCTTTTGTTTTATTTTGTGAATAGCAAAAAGCATTCAACCCCATAATACATGCTGTTTTATTGGTCGCTCGTCCATTTCATATCCCATAGCTTAACAACTCATATATTTGGATTCCTCTCGATGAGGCGAGCAGTACGATTACCACCTTGATGGGTCTGCGACGTTTCCTTCCAGAGTTATTACCAAAAAACCACAAACATCCCAGAATCCTCTCGGTTTGGGGTCAAACTGGTGTCGCTTATTAAATCCCATAAGAAACGTCGCATCGAACAAATGTGATTGAATTCTACCCGTCTTGACGAGCGGAATTGAATGGTGCAACTGATTTTGCTGTGCTGTGAAAATTCAGATATTTGCATGACTGCTTTTGTTTTATTTTGTGAATAGCAAAAAGCATTCAACCCCATAATACATGCTGTTTTATTGGTCGCTCGTCCATTTCATATCACATAGCTTAACCATTCATATATTTGGATTCGTCTCGACGAGGCGAGCAGTACGAGTACCACCTTGATGGGTCTGCGACGTTTCCTTCCAGAGTTATTACCAAAAAAACACAAACATCCCAGAATCATCTCGGTTTGGGGTCAAAATGTTGTCGCTCATTAAATCCCATAGGAAACGTCGCATCGAATGAATGTGATTGAATTCTACCCGTCTTGACGAGCGGAATTGAATGGTGCAACTGATTTTGCTGTGCTGTGAAAATTCAGATATTTGCATGACTGCTTTTGTTTTATTTTGTGAATAACAAAAAGCATTCAACCCCATAATACATGCTGTTTTATTGGTCGCTCGTCCATTTCATATCACATAGCTTAACCATTCATATATTTGGATTCGTCTCGACGAGGCGAGCAGTACGAGTACCACCTTGATGGGTCTGCGACGTTTCCTTCCAGAGTTATTACCAAAAAAACACAAACATCCCAGAATCATCTCGGTTTGGGGTCAAAATGTTGTCGCTCATTAAATCCCATAGGAAACGTCGCATCGAATGAATGTGATTGAATTCTCCCCGTCTGGACGAGCGGAATTGAATGGTGCAACTGATTTTGCTGTGCTGTGAAAATTCAGATATTTGCATGACTGCTTGTGTTTTATTTTGTGAATAGCAAAAAGCATTCAACCCCATAATACATGTTGTTTTATTGGTCGCTCGTCCATTTCATATCCCATAGCTGAAACACTCATATATTTGGATTCCGCTCGACGAGGCGAGCAGTACGAGTACCACCTTGATCGGTCTGCGACGTTTCCTTCCAGAGTTATTACCAAAAAACCACAAACATCCCAGAATCCTCTCGGTTTGGGGTCAAAATGTTGTCGCTCATTAAATCCCATAAGAAACGTCGCATCGAATGAATGTGATTGAATTCTCCCCGTCTGGACGAGCGGAATTGAATGGTGCAACTGATTTTGCTGTGCTGTGAAAATTCAGATATTTTCATGACTGCTTTGTTTTATTTTGTGAATAGCAAAAAGCATTCAACCCCATAATACATGTTGTTTTATTGGTCGCTCGTCCATTTAATATCCCATAGCTTAACAACTCATACATTTGGATTCCTCTCGATGAGGCGAGCAGTACGAGTACCACCTTGATGGGTCTGCGACGTTTCCTTCCAGAGTTATTACCAAAAAACCACAAACATCCCAGAATCCTCTCGGTTTGGGGTCAAAATGGTGTCGCTTATTAAATCCCATAAGAAACGTCGCATCGAATAAATGTGATTGAATTCTACCCGTCTGGACGAGCGGAATTGAATGGTGCAACTGATTTTGCTGTGCTGTGAAAATTCAGATATTTGCATGACTGCTTTTGTTTTATTTTGTGAATAGCAAAAAGCATTCAACCCCATAATACATGCTGTTTTATTGGTCGCTCGTCCATTTCATATCACATAGCTTAACCATTCATATATTTGGATTCGTCTCGACGAGGCGAGCAGTACGAGTACCACCTTGATGGTTCTGCGACGTTTCCTTCCAGAGTTATTACCAAAAAAACACAAACATCCCAGAATAATCTCGGTTTGGGGTCAAAATGTTGTCGCTCATTAAATCCCATAGGAAACGTCGCATCGAATGAATGTGATTGAATTCTCCCCGTCTGGACGAGCGGAATTGAATGGTGCAACTGATTTTGCTGTGCTGTGAAAATTCAGATATTTGCATGACTGCTTTTGTTTTATTTTGTGAATAGCAAAAAGCATTCAACCCCATAATACATGTTGTTTTATTGGTCGCTCGTCCATTTCATATCCCATAGCTGAAACACTCATATATTTGGATTCCGCTCGACGAGGCGAGCAGTACGAGTACCACCTTGATCGGTCTGCGACGTTTCCTTCCAGAGTTATTACCAAAAAACCACAAACATCCCAGAATCCTCTCGGTTTGGGGTCAAAATGTTGTCGCTCATTAAATCCCATAAGAAACGTCGCATCGAATGAATGTGATTGAATTCTCCCCGTCTGGACGAGCGGAATTGAATGGTGCAACTGATTTTGCTGTGCTGTGAAAATTCAGATATTTTCATGACTGCTTTGTTTTATTTTGTGAATAGCAAAAAGCATTCAACCCCATAATACATGTTGTTTTATTGGTCGCTCGTCCAGTTAATATCCCATAGCTTAACAACTCATACATTTGGATTCCTCTCGATGAGGCGAGCAGTACGAATACCACCTTGATGGGTCTGCGACGTTTCCTTCCAGAGTTATTACCAAAAAACCACAAACATCCCAGAATCCTCTCGGTTTGGGGTCAAAATGTTGTCGCTTATTAAATCCCATAAGAAACGTCGCATCGAATAAATGTGATTGAATTCTCCCCGTCTGGACGAGCGGAATTGAATGGTGCAACTGATTTTGCTGTGCTGTGAAAATTCAGATATTTGCATGACTGCTTTTGTTTTATTTTGTGAATAGCAAAAAGCATTCAACCCCATAATACATGCTGTTTTATTGGTCGCTCGTCCATTTCATATCACATAGCTTAACCATTCATATATTTGGATTCGTCTCGACGAGGCGAGCAGTACGAGTACCACCTTGATGGGTCTGCGACGTTTCCTTCCAGAGTTATTACCAAAAAAACACAAACATCCCAGAATCATCTCGGTTTTGGGTCAAAATGTTGTCGCTCATTAAATCCCATAGGAAACGTCGCATCGAATGAATGTGATTGAATTCTCCCCGTCTGGACGAGCGGAATTGAATGGTGCAACTGATTTTGCTGTGCTGTGAAAATTCAGATATTTGCATGACTGCTTTTGTTTTATTTTGTGAATAGCAAAAAGCATTCAACCCCATAATACATGCTGTTTTATTGGTCGCTCGTCCATTTCATATCACATAGCTTAACCATTCATATATTTGGATTCGTCTCGACGAGGCGAGCAGTACGAGTACCACCTTGATGGTTCTGCGACGTTTCCTTCCAGAGTTATTACCAAAAAAACACAAACATCCCAGAATAATCTCGGTTTGGGGTCAAAATGTTGTCGCTCATTAAATCCCATAGGAAACGTCGCATCGAATGAATGTGATTGAATTCTCCCCGTCTGGACGAGCGGAATTGAATGGTGCAACTGATTTTGCTGTGCTGTGAAAATTCAGATATTTGCATGACTGCTTTTGTTTTATTTTGTGAATAGCAAAAAGCATTCAACCCCATAATACATGTTGTTTTATTGGTCGCTCGTCCATTTCATATCCCATAGCTGAAACACTCATATATTTGGATTCCGCTCGACGAGGCGAGCAGTACGAGTACCACCTTGATCGGTCTGCGACGTTTCCTTCCAGAGTTATTACCAAAAAACCACAAACATCCCAGAATCCTCTCGGTTTGGGGTCAAAATGTTGTCGCTCATTAAATCCCATAAGAAACGTCGCATCGAATAAATGTGATTGAATTCTCCCCGTCTGGACGAGCGGAATTGAATGGTGCAACTGATTTTGCTGTGCTGTGAAAATTCAGATATTTTCATGACTGCTTTGTTTTATTTTGTGAATAGCAAAAAGCATTCAACCCCATAATACATGTTGTTTTATTGGTCGCTCGTCCAGTTAATATCCCATAGCTTAACAACTCATACATTTGGATTCCTCTCGATGAGGCGAGCAGTACGAATACCACCTTGATGGGTCTGCGACGTTTCCTTCCAGAGTTATTACCAAAAAACCACAAACATCCCAGAATCCTCTCGGTTTGGGGTCAAAATGTTGTCGCTTATTAAATCCCATAAGAAACGTCGCATCGAATAAATGTGATTGAATTCTCCCCGTCTGGACGAGCGGAATTGAATGGTGCAACTGATTTTGCTGTGCTGTGAAAATTCAGATATTTGCATGACTGCTTTTGTTTTATTTTGTGAATAGCAAAAAGCATTCAACCCCATAATACATGCTGTTTTATTGGTCGCTCGTCCATTTCATATCACATAGCTTAACCATTCATATATTTGGATTCGTCTCGACGAGGCGAGCAGTACGAGTACCACCTTGATGGGTCTGCGACGTTTCCTTCCAGAGTTATTACCAAAAAAACACAAACATCCCAGAATCATCTCGGTTTTGGGTCAAAATGTTGTCGCTCATTAAATCCCATAGGAAACGTCGCATCGAATGAATGTGATTGAATTCTCCCCGTCTGGACGAGCGGAATTGAATGGTGCAACTGATTTTGCTGTGCTGTGAAAATTCAGATATTTGCATGACTGCTTTTGTTTTATTTTGTGAATAGCAAAAAGCATTCAACCCCATAATACATGTTGTTTTATTGGTCGCTCGTCCATTTCATATCCCATTGCTGAAACACTCATATATTTGGATTCCGCTCGACGAGGCGAGCAGTACGAGTACCACCTTGATCGGTCTGCGACGTTTCCTTCCAGAGTTATTACCAAAAAACCACAAACATCCCAGAATCCTCTCGGTTTGGGGTCAAAATGTTGTCGCTCATTAAATCCCATAAGAAACGTCGCATCGAATGAATGTGATTGAATTCTCCCCGTCTGGACGAGCGGAATTGAATGGTGCAACTGATTTTGCTGTGCTGTGAAAATTCAGATATTTTCATGACTGCTTTGTTTTATTTTGTGAATAGCAAAAAGCATTCAACCCCATAATACATGTTGTTTTATTGGTCGCTCGTCCATTTAATATCCCATAGCTTAACAACTCATACATTTGGATTCCTCTCGATGAGGCGAGCAGTACGAGTACCACCTTGATGGGTCTGCAACGTTTCCTTCCAGAGTTATTACCAAAAAACCACAAACATCCCAGAATCCTCTCGGTTTGGGGTCAAAATGGTGTCGCTTATTAAATCCCATAAGAAACGTCGCATCGAATAAATGTGATTGAATTCTACCCGTCTGGACGAGCGGAATTGAATGGTGCAACTGATTTTGCTGTGCTGTGAAAATTCAGATATTTGCATGACTGCTTTTGTTTTATTTTGTGAATAGCAAAAAGCATTCAACCCCATAATACATGCTGTTTTATTGGTTGCTCATCCATTTCATATCCCATAGCTTAACAACTCATATATTTGGATTCCTCTCGATGAGGCGAGCAGTACGATTACCACCTTGATGGGTCTGCGACGTTTCCTTCCAGAGTTATTACCAAAAAACCACAAACATCCCAGAATCCTCTCGGTTTGGGGTCAAAATGTTGTCGCTTATTAAATCCCATAAGAAACGTCGCATCGAATAAATGTGATTGAATTCTCCCCGTCTGGACGAGCGGAATTGAATGGTGCAACTGATTTTGCTGTGCTGTGAAAATTCAGATATTTGCATGACTGCTTTTGTTTTATTTTGTGAATAGCAAAAAGCATTCAACCCCATAATACATGCTGTTTTATTGGTCGCTCGTCCATTTCATATCACATAGCTTAACCATTCATATATTTGGATTCGTCTCGACGAGGCGAGCAGTACGAGTACCACCTTGATGGGTCTGCGACGTTTCCTTCCAGAGTTATTACCAAAAAAACACAAACATCCCAGAATCATCTCGGTTTTGGGTCAAAATGTTGTCGCTCATTAAATCCCATAGGAAACGTCGCATCGAATGAATGTGATTGAATTCTCCCCGTCTGGACGAGCGGAATTGAATGGTGCAACTGATTTTGCTGTGCTGTGAAAATTCAGATATTTGCATGACTGCTTTTGTTTTATTTTGTGAATAGCAAAAAGCATTCAACCCCATAATACATGTTGTTTTATTGGTCGCTCGTCCATTTCATATCCCATAGCTGAAACACTCATATATTTGGATTCCGCTCGACGAGGCGAGCAGTACGAGTACCACCTTGATCGGTCTGCGACGTTTCCTTCCAGAGTTATTACCAAAAAACCACAAACATCCCAGAATCCTCTCGGTTTGGGGTCAAAATGTTGTCGCTCATTAAATCCCATAAGAAACGTCGCATCGAATGAATGTGATTGAATTCTCCCCGTCTGGACGAGCGGAATTGAATGGTGCAACTGATTTTGCTGTGCTGTGAAAATTCAGATATTTTCATGACTGCTTTGTTTTATTTTGTGAATAGCAAAAAGCATTCAACCCCATAATACATGTTGTTTTATTGGTCGCTCGTCCATTTAATATCCCATAGCTTAACAACTCATACATTTGGATTCCTCTCGATGAGGCGAGCAGTACGAGTACCACCTTGATGGGTCTGCGACGTTTCCTTCCAGAGTTATTACCAAAAAACCACAAACATCCCAGAATCCTCTCGGTTTGGGGTCAAAATGGTGTCGCTTATTAAATCCCATAAGAAACGTCGCATCGAATAAATGTGATTGAATTCTACCCGTCTTGACGAGCGGAATTGAATGGTGCAACTGATTTTGCTGTGCTGTGAAAATTCAGATATTTGCATGACTGCTTTTGTTTTATTTTGTGAATAGCAAAAAGCATTCAACCCCATAATACATGCTGTTTTATTGGTCGCTCGTCCATTTCATATCACATAGCTTAACCATTCATATATTTGGATTCGTCTCGACGAGGCGAGCAGTACGAGTACCACCTTGATGGGTCTGCGACGTTTCCTTCCAGAGTTATTACCAAAAAAACACAAACATCCCAGAATCATCTCGGTTTGGGGTCAAAATGTTGTCGCTCATTAAATCCCATAGGAAACGTCGCATCGAATGAATGTGATTGAATTCTCCCCGTCTGGACGAGCGGAATTGAATGGTGCAACTGATTTTGCTGTGCTGTGAAAATTCAGATATTTGCATGACTGCTTGTGTTTTATTTTGTGAATAGCAAAAAGCATTCAACCCCATAATACATGTTGTTTTATTGGTCGCTCGTCCATTTCATATCCCATAGCTGAAACACTCATATATTTGGATTCTGCTCGACGAGGCGAGCAGTACGAGTACCACCTTGATCGGTCTGCGACGTTTCCTTCCAGAGTTATTACCAAAAAACCACAAACATCCCAGAATCCTCTCGGTTTGGGGTCAAAATGTTGTCGCTCATTAAATCCCATAAGAAACGTCGCATCGAATGAATGTGATTGAATTCTCCCCGTCTGGACGAGCGGAATTGAATGGTGCAACTGATTTTGCTGTGCTGTGAAAATTCAGATATTTTCATGACTGCTTTGTTTTATTTTGTGAATAGCAAAAAGCATTCAACCCCATAATACATGCTGTTTTATTGGTCGCTCGTCCATTTCATATCCCATAGCTTAACAACTCATATATTTGGATTCCTCTCGATGAGGCGAGCAGTACGATTACCACCTTGATGGGTCTGCGACGTTTCCTTCCAGAGTTATTACCAAAAAACCACAAACATCCCAGAATCCTCTCGGTTTGGGGTCAAAATGGTGTCGCTTATTAAATCCCATAAGAAACGTCGCATCGAATAAATGTGATTGAATTCTACCCGTCTTGACGAGCGGAATTGAATGGTGCAACTGATTTTGCTGTGCTGTGAAAATTCAGATATTTGCATGACTGCTTTTGTTTTATTTTGTGAATAGCAAAAGCATTCAACCCCATAATACATGCTGTTTTATTGGTCGCTCGTCCATTTCATATCACATAGCTTAACCATTCATATATTTGGATTCGTCTCGACGAGGCGAGCAGTACGAGTACCACCTTGATGGGTCTGCGACGTTTCCTTCCAGAGTTATTACCAAAAAACCACAAACATCCCAGAATCCTCTCGGTTTGGGGTCAAAATGTTGTCGCTCATTAAATCCCATAAGAAACGTCGCATCGAATGAATGTGATTGAATTCTCCCCGTCTGGACGAGCGGAATTGAATGGTGCAACTGATTTTGCTGTGCTGTGAAAATTCAGATATTTTCATGACTGCTTTGTTTTATTTTGTGAATAGCAAAAAGCATTCAACCCCATAATACATGCTGTTTTATTGGTCGCTCGTCCATTTCATATCCCATAGCTTAACAACTCATATATTTGGATTCCTCTCGATGAGGCGAGCAGTACGATTACCACCTTGATGGGTCTGCGACGTTTCCTTCCAGAGTTATTACCAAAAAACCACAAACATCCCAGAATCCTCTCGGTTTGGGGTCAAAATGGTGTCGCTTATTAAATCCCATAAGAAACGTCGCATCGAATAAATGTGATTGAATTCTACCCGTCTTGACGAGCGGAATTGAATGGTGCAACTGATTTTGCTGTGCTGTGAAAATTCAGATATTTGCATGACTGCTTTTGTTTTATTTTGTGAATAGCAAAAGCATTCAACCCCATAATACATGCTGTTTTATTGGTCGCTCGTCCATTTCATATCACATAGCTTAACCATTCATATATTTGGATTCGTCTCGACGAGGCGAGCAGTACGAGTACCACCTTGATGGGTCTGCGACGTTTCCTTCCAGAGTTATTACCAAAAAAACACAAACATCCCAGAATCATCTCGGTTTTGGGTCAAAATGTTGTCGCTCATTAAATCCCATAGGAAAAGTCGCATCGAATGAATGTGATTGAATTCTCCCCGTCTGGACGAGCGGAATTGAATGGTGCAACTGATTTTGCTGTGCTGTGAAAATTCAGATATTTTCATGACTGCTTTGTTTTATTTTGTGAATAGCAAAAAGCATTCAACCCCATAATACATGTTGTTTTATTGGTCGCTCGTCCATTTAATATCCCATAGCTTAACAACTCATACATTTGGATTCCTCTCGATGAGGCGAGCAGTACGAGTACCACCTTGATGGGTCTGCGACGTTTCCTTCCAGAGTTATTACCAAAAAACCACAAACATCCCAGAATCCTCTCGGTTTGGGGTCAAAATGGTGTCGCTTATTAAATCCCATAAGAAACGTCGCATCGAATAAATGTGATTGAATTCTACCCGTCTGGACGAGCGGAATTGAATGGTGCAACTGATTTTGCTGTGCTGTGAAAATTCAGATATTTTCATGACTGCTTTGTTTTATTTTGTGAATAGCAAAAAGCATTCAACCCCATAATACATGTTGTTTTATTGGTCGCTCGTCCATTTAATATCCCATAGCTTAACAACTCATACATTTGGATTCCTCTCGATGAGGCGAGCAGTACGAGTACCACCTTGATGGGTCTGCGACGTTTCCTTCCAGAGTTATTACCAAAAAACCACAAACATCCCAGAATCCTCTCGGTGTGGGGTCAAAATGGTGTCGCTTATTAAATCCCATAAGAAACGTCGCATCGAATAAATGTGATTGAATTCTACCCGTCTGGACGAGCGGAATTGAATGGTGCAACTGATTTTGCTGTGCTGTGAAAATTCAGATATTTGCATGACTGCTTTTGTTTTATTTTGTGAATAGCAAAAAGCATTCAACCCCATAATACATGCTGTTTTATTGGTCGCTCGTCCATTTCATATCCCATAGCTTAACAACTCATATATTTGGATTCCTCTCGATGAGGCGAGCAGTACGATTACCACCTTGATGGGTCTGCGACGTTTCCTTCCAGAGTTATTACCAAAAAACCACAAACATCCCAGAATCCTCTCGGTTTGGGGTCAAAATGTTGTCGCTTATTAAATCCCATAAGAAAGGTCGCATCGAATAAATGTGATTGAATTCTCCCCGTCTGGACGAGCGGAATTGAATGGTGCAACTGATTTTGCTGTGCTGTGAAAATTCAGATATTTGCATGACTGCTTTTGTTTTATTTTGTGAATAGCAAAAAGCATTCAACCCCATAATACATGCTGTTTTATTGGTCGCTCGTCCATTTCATATCACATAGCTTAACCATTCATATATTTGGATTCGTCTCGACGAGGCGAGCAGTACGAGTACCACCTTGATGGTTCTGCGACGTTTACTTCCAGAGTTATTACCAAAAAAACACAAACATCCCAGAATCCTCTCGGTTTGGGGTCAAAATGTTGTCGCTCATTAAATCCCATAAGAAACGTCGCATCGAGTGAATGTGATTGAATTCTCCCCGTCTGGACGAGCGGAATTGAATGGTGCAACTGATTTTGCTGTGCTGTGAAAATTCAGATATTTGCATGACTGCTTTGTTTTATTTTGTGAATAGCAAAAAGCATTCAACCCCATAATACATGTTGTTTTATTGGTCGCTCGTCCATTTCATATCCCATAGCTTAACAACTCATATATTTGGATTCCTCTCGATGAGGCGAGCAGTACGAGTACCACCTTGATGGGTCTGCGACGTTTCCTTCCAGAGTTATTACCAAAAAACCACAAACATCCCAGAATCCTCTCGGTTTGGGGTCAAAATGGTGTCGCTTATTAAATCCCATAAGAAACGTCGCATCAAATAAATGTGATTGAATTCTACCCGTCTTGACGAGCGGAATTGAATGGTGCAACTGATTTTGCTGTGCTGTGAAAATTCAGATATTTGCATGACTGCTTTTGTTTTATTTTGTGAATAGCAAAAGCATTCAACCCCATAATACATGCTGTTTTATTGGTCGCTCGTCCATTTCATATCACATAGCTTAACCATTCATATATTTGGATTCGTCTCGACGAGGCGAGCAGTACGAGTACCACCTTGATGGGTCTGCGACGTTTCCTTCCAGAGTTATTACCAAAAAAACACAAACATCCCAGAATCATCTCGGTTTTGGGTCAAAATGTTGTCGCTCATTAAATCCCATAGGAAACGTCGCATCGAATGAATGTGATTGAATTCTCCCCGTCTGGACGAGCGGAATTGAATGGTGCAACTGATTTTGCTGTGCTGTGAAAATTCAGATATTTGCATGACTGCTTGTGTTTTATTTTGTGAATAGCAAAAAGCATTCAACCCCATAATACATGTTGTTTTATTGGTCGCTCGTCCATTTCATATCCCATAGCTGAAACACTCATATATTTGGATTCCGCTCGACGAGGCGAGCAGTACGAGTACCACCTTGATCGGTCTGCGACGTTTCCTTCCAGAGTTATTACCAAAAAACCACAAACATCCCAGAATCCTCTCGGTTTGGGGTCAAAATGTTGTCGCTCATTAAATCCCATAAGAAACGTCGCATCGAATGAATGTGATTGAATTCTCCCCGTCTGGACGAGCGGAATTGAATGGTGCAATTGATTTTGCTGTGCTGTGAAAATTCAGATATTTTCATGACTGCTTTGTTTTATTTTGTGAATAGCAAAAAGCATTCAACCCCATAATACATGTTGTTTTATTGGTCGCTCGTCCATTTAATATCCCATAGCTTAACAACTCATACATTTGGATTCCTCTCGATGAGGCGAGCAGTACGAGTACCACCTTGATGGGTCTGCGACGTTTCCTTCCAGAGTTATTACCAAAAAACCACAAACATCCCAGAATCCTCTCGGTTTGGGGTCAAAATGGTGTCGCTTATTAAATCCCATAAGAAACGTCGCATCGAATAAATGTGATTGAATTCTCCCCGTCTGGACGAGCGGAATTGAATGGTGCAACTGATTTTGCTGTGCTGTGAAAATTCAGATATTTTCATGACTGCTTTGTTTTATTTTGTGAATAGCAAAAAGCATTCAACCCCATAATACATGTTGTTTTATTGGTCGCTCGTCCATTTAATATCCCATAGCTTAACAACTCATACATTTGGATTCCTCTCGATGAGGCGAGCAGTACGAGTACCACCTTGATGGGTCTGCGACGTTTCCTTCCAGAGTTATTACCAAAAAACCACAAACATCCCAGAATCCTCTCGGTTTGGGGTCAAAATGGTGTCGCTTATTAAATCCCATAAGAAACGTCGCATCGAATAAATGTGATTGAATTCTACCCGTCTGGACGAGCGGAATTGAATGGTGCAACTGATTTTGCTGTGCTGTGAAAATTCAGATATTTGCATGACTGCTTTTGTTTTATTTTGTGAATAGCAAAAAGCATTCAACCCCATAATACATGCTGTTTTATTGGTTGCTCATCCATTTCATATCCCATAGCTTAACAACTCATATATTTGGATTCCTCTCGATGATGCGAGCAGTACGATTACCACCTTGATGGGTCTGCGACGTTTCCTTCCAGAGTTATTACCAAAAAACCACAAACATCCCAGAATCCTCTCGGTTTGGGGTCAAAATGGTGTCGCTTATTAAATCCCATAAGAAACGTCGCATCGAATAAATGTGATTGAATTCTACCCGTCTTGACGAGCGGAATTGAATGGTGCAACTGATTTTGCTGTGCTGTGAAAATTCAGATATTTGCATGACTGCTTTTGTTTTATTTTGTGAATAGCAAAAGCATTCAACCCCATAATACATGCTGTTTTATTGGTCGCTCGTCCATTTCATATCACATAGCTTAACCATTCATATATTTGGATTCGTCTCGACGAGGCGAGCAGTACGAGTACCACCTTGATGGGTCTGCGACGTTTCCTTCCAGAGTTATTACCAAAAAAACACAAACATCCCAGAATCATCTCGGTTTTGGGTCAAAATGTTGTCGCTCATTAAATCCCATAGGAAACGTCGCATCGAATGAATGTGATTGAATTCTCCCCGTCTGGAAGAGCGGAATTGAATGGTGCAACTGATTTTGCTGTGCTGTGAAAATTCAGATATTTGCATGACTGCTTGTGTTTTATTTTGTGAATAGCAAAAAGCATTCAACCCCATAATACATGTTGTTTTATTGGTCGCTCGTCCATTTCATATCCCATAGCTGAAACACTCATATATTTGGATTCCGCTCGACGAGGCGAGCAGTACGAGTACCACCTTGATCGGTCTGCGACGTTTCCTTCCAGAGTTATTACCAAAAAACCACAAACATCCCAGAATCCTCTCGGTTTGGGGTCAAAATGTTGTCGCTCATTAAATCCCATAAGAAACGTCGCATCGAATGAATGTGATTGAATTCTCCCCGTCTGGACGAGCGGAATTGAATGGTGCAATTGATTTTGCTGTGCTGTGAAAATTCAGATATTTTCATGACTGCTTTGTTTTATTTTGTGAATAGCAAAAAGCATTCAACCCCATAATACATGTTGTTTTATTGGTCGCTCGTCCATTTAATATCCCATAGCTTAACAACTCATACATTTGGATTCCTCTCGATGAGGCGAGCAGTACGAGTACCACCTTGATGGGTCTGCGACGTTTCCTTCAAGAGTTATTACCAAAAAACCACAAACATCCCAGAATCCTCTCGGTTTGGGGTCAAAATGGTGTCGCTTATTAAATCCCATAAGAAACGTCGCATCGAATAAATGTGATTGAATTCTACCCGTCTGGACGAGCGGAATTGAATGGTGCAACTGATTTTGCTGTGCTGTGAAAATTCAGATATTTTCATGACTGCTTTGTTTTATTTTGTGAATAGCAAAAAGCATTCAACCCCATAATACATGTTGTTTTATTGGTCGCTCGTCCATTTAATATCCCATAGCTTAACAACTCATACATTTGGATTCCTCTCGATGAGGCGAGCAGTACGAGTACCACCTTGATGGGTCTGCGACGTTTCCTTCCAGAGTTATTACCAAAAAACCACAAACATCCCAGAATCCTCTCGGTTTGGGGTCAAAATGGTGTCGCTTATTAAATCCCATAAGAAACGTCGCATCGAATAAATGTGATTGAATTCTACCCGTCTGGACGAGCGGAATTGAATGGTGCAACTGATTTTGCTGTGCTGTGAAAATTCAGATATTTGCATGACTGCTTTTGTTTTATTTTGTGAATAGCAAAAAGCATTCAACCCCATAATACATGCTGTTTTATTGGTCGCTCGTCCATTTCATATCCCATAGCTTAACAACTCATATATTTGGATTCCTCTCGATGAGGCGAGCAGTACGATTACCACCTTGATGGGTCTGCGACGTTTCCTTCCAGAGTTATTACCAAAAAACCACAAACATCCCAGAATCCTCTCGGTTTGGGGTCAAGATGTTGTCGCTTATTAAATCCCATAAGAAACGTCGCATCGAATAAATGTGATTGAATTCTCCCCGTCTGGACGAGCGGAATTGAATGGTGCAACTGATTTTGCTGTGCTGTGAAAATTCAGATATTTGCATGACTGCTTTTGTTTTATTTTGTGAATAGCAAAAAGCATTCAACCCCATAATACATGCTGTTTTATTGGTCGCTCGTCCATTTCATATCACATAGCTTAACCATTCATATATTTGGATTCGTCTCGACGAGGCGAGCAGTACGAGTACCACCTTGATGGTTCTGCGACGTTTACTTCCAGAGTTATTACCAAAAAAACACAAACATCCCAGAATCCTCTCGGTTTGGGGTCAAAATGTTGTCGCTCATTAAATCCCATAAGAAACGTCGCATCGAGTGAATGTGATTGAATTCTCCCCGTCTGGACGAGCGGAATTGAATGTTGCAACTGATTTTGCTGTGCTGTGAAAATTCAGATATTTGCATGACTGCTTTGTTTTATTTTGTGAATAGCAAAAAGCATTCAACCCCATAATACATGTTGTTTTATTGGTCGCTCGTCCATTTCATATCCCATAGCTTAACAACTCACATATTTGGATTCCTCTCGATGATGCGAGCAGTACGAGTACCACCTTGATGGGTCTGCGACGTTTACTTCCAGAGTTATTACCAAAAAACCACAAACATCCCAGAATCCTCTCGGTTTTGGGTCAAAATGGTGTCGCTTATTAAATCCCATAAGAAACGTCGCATCGAATAAATGTGATTGAATTCTACCCGTCTGGACGAGCGGAATTGAATGGTGCAACTGATTTAGCTGTGCTGTGAAAATTCAGATATTTGCATGACTGCTTTTGTTTTATTTTGTGAATAGCAAAAAGCATTCAACCCCATAATACATGCTGTTTTATTGGTCGCTCGTCCATTTCATATCCCATAGCTTAACAACTCATATATTTGGATTCCTCTCGATGAGGCGAGCAGTACGAGTACCACCTTGATGGGTCTGCGACGTTTCCTTCCAGAGTTATTACCAAAAAACCACAAACATCCCAGAACCCTCTCGGTTTGGGGTCAAAATGTTGTCGCTTATTAAATCCCATAAGAAACGTCGCATCGAATAAATGTGATTGAATTCTCCCCGTCTGGACGAGCGGAATTGAATGGTGCAACTGATTTTGCTGTGCTGTGAAAATTCAGATATTTTCATGACTGCTTTGTTTTATTTTGTGAATAGCAAAAAGCATTCAACCCCATAATACATGTTGTTTTATTGGTCGCTCGTCCATTTAATATCCCATAGCTTAACAACTCATACATTTGGATTCCTCTCGATGAGGCGAGCAGTACGAGTACCACCTTGATGGGTCTGCGACGTTTCCTTCCAGAGTTATTACCAAAAAACCACAAACATCCCAGAATCCTCTCGGTTTGGGGTCAAAATGGTGTCGCTTATTAAATCCCATGAGAAACGTCGCATCGAATAAATGTGATTGAATTCTACCCGTCTGGACGAGCGGAATTGAATGGTGCAACTGATTTTGCTGTGCTGTGAAAATTCAGATATTTGCATGACTGCTTTTGTTTTATTTTGTGAATAGCAAAAAGCATTCAACCCCATAATACATGCTGTTTTATTGGTCGCTCGTCCATTTCATATCCCATAGCTTAACAACTCATATATTTGGATTCCTCTCGATGAGGCGAGCAGTACGATTACCACCTTGATGGGTCTGCGACGTTTCCTTCCAGAGTTATTACCAAAAAACCACAAACATCCCAGAATCCTCTCGGTTTGGGGTCAAGATGTTGTCGCTTATTAAATCCCATAAGAAACGTCGCATCGAATAAATGTGATTGAATTCTCCCCGTCTGGACGAGCGGAATTGAATGGTGCAACTGATTTTGCTGTGCTGTGAAAATTCAGATATTTGCATGACTGCTTTTGTTTTATTTTGTGAATAGCAAAAAGCATTCAACCCCATAATACATGTTGTTTTATTGGTCGCTCGTCCATTTAATATCCCATAGCTTAACAACTCATACATTTGGATTCCTCTCGATGAGGCGAGCAGTACGAGTACCACCTTGATGGGTCTGCGACGTTTCCTTCCAGAGTTATTACCAAAAAACCACAAACATCCCAGAATCCTCTCGGTTTGGGGTCAAAATGGTGTCGCTTATTAAATCCCATAAGAAACGTCGCATCGAATAAATGTGATTGAATTCTACCCGTCTGGACGAGCGGAATTGAATGGTGCAACTGATTTTGCTGTGCTGTGAAAATTCAGATATTTGCATGACTGCTTTTGTTTTATTTTGTGAATAGCAAAAAGCATTCAACCCCATAATACATGCTGTTTTATTGGTCGCTCGTCCATTTCATATCCCATAGCTTAACAACTCATATATTTGGATTCCTCTCGATGAGGCGAGCAGTACGATTACCACCTTGATGGGTCTGCGACGTTTCCTTCCAGAGTTATTACCAAAAAACCACAAACATCCCAGAATCCTCTCGGTTTGGGGTCAAGATGTTGTCGCTTATTAAATCCCATAAGAAACGTCGCATCGAATAAATGTGATTGAATTCTCCCCGTCTGGACGAGCGGAATTGAATGGTGCAACTGATTTTGCTGTGCTGTGAAAATTCAGATATTTGCATGACTGCTTTTGTTTTATTTTGTGAATAGCAAAAAGCATTCAACCCCATAATACATGCTGTTTTATTGGTCGCTCGTCCATTTCATATCACATAGCTTAACCATTCATATATTTGGATTCGTCTCGACGAGGCGAGCAGTACGAGTACCACCTTGATGGTTCTGCGACGTTTACTTCCAGAGTTATTACCAAAAAAACACAAACATCCCAGAATCCTCTCGGTTTGGGGTCAAAATGTTGTCGCTCATTAAATCCCATAAGAAACGTCGCATCGAGTGAATGTGATTGAATTCTCCCCGTCTGGACGAGCGGAATTGAATGTTGCAACTGATTTTGCTGTGCTGTGAAAATTCAGATATTTGCATGACTGCTTTGTTTTATTTTGTGAATAGCAAAAAGCATTCAACCCCATAATACATGTTGTTTTATTGGTCGCTCGTCCATTTCATATCCCATAGCTTAACAACTCACATATTTGGATTCCTCTCGATGATGCGAGCAGTACGAGTACCACCTTGATGGGTCTGCGACGTTTCCTTCCAGAGTTATTACCAAAAAACCACAAACATCCCAGAATCCTCTCGGTTTTGGGTCAAAATGGTGTCGCTTATTAAATCCCATAAGAAACGTCGCATCGAATAAATGTGATTGAATTCTACCCGTCTGGACGAGCGGAATTGAATGGTGCAACTGATTTTGCTGTGCTGTGAAAATTCAGATATTTGCATGACTGCTTTTGTTTTATTTTGTGAATAGCAAAAAGCATTCAACCCCATAATACATGCTGTTTTATTGGTCGCTCGTCCATTTCATATCCCATAGCTTAACAACTCATATATTTGGATTCCTCTCGATGAGGCGAGCAGTACGAGTACCACCTTGATGGGTCTGCGACGTTTCCTTCCAGAGTTATTACCAAAAAACCACAAACATCCCAGAACCCTCTCGGTTTGGGGTCAAAATGTTGTCGCTTATTAAATCCCATAAGAAACGTCGCATCGAATAAATGTGATTGAATTCTCCCCGTCTGGACGAGCGGAATTGAATGGTGCAACTGATTTTGCTGTGCTGTGAAAATTCAGATATTTTCATGACTGCTTTGTTTTATTTTGTGAATAGCAAAAAGCATTCAACCCCATAATACATGTTGTTTTATTGGTCGCTCGTCCATTTAATATCCCATAGCTTAACAACTCATACATTTGGATTCCTCTCGATGAGGCGAGCAGTACGAGTACCACCTTGATGGGTCTGCGACGTTTCCTTCCAGAGTTATTACCAAAAAACCACAAACATCCCAGAATCCTCTCGGTTTTGGGTCAAAATGGTGTCGCTTATTAAATCCCATAAGAAACGTCGCATCGAATAAATGTGATTGAATTCTACCCGTCTGGACGAGCGGAATTGAATGGTGCAACTGATTTTGCTGTGCTGTGAAAATTCAGATATTTGCATGACTGCTTTTGTTTTATTTTGTGAATAGCAAAAAGCATTCAACCCCATAATACATGCTGTTTTATTGGTCGCTCGTCCATTTCATATCCCATAGCTTAACAACTCATATATTTGGATTCCTCTCGATGAGGCGAGCAGTACGAGTACCACCTTGATGGGTCTGCGACGTTTCCTTCCAGAGTTATTACCAAAAAACCACAAACATCCCAGAACCCTCTCGGTTTGGGGTCAAAATGTTGTCGCTTATTAAATCCCATAAGAAACGTCGCATCGAATAAATGTGATTGAATTCTCCCCGTCTGGACGAGCGGAATTGAATGGTGCAACTGATTTTGCTGTGCTGTGAAAATTCAGATATTTTCATGACTGCTTTGTTTTATTTTGTGAATAGCAAAAAGCATTCAACCCCATAATACATGTTGTTTTATTGGTCGCTCGTCCATTTAATATCCCATAGCTTAACAACTCATACATTTGGATTCCTCTCGATGAGGCGAGCAGTACGAGAACCACCTTGATGGGTCTGCGACGTTTCCTTCCAGAGTTATTACCAAAAAACCACAAACATCCCAGAATCCTCTCGGTTTTGGGTCAAAATGGTGTCGCTTATTAAATCCCATAAGAAACGTCGCATCGAATAAATGTGATTGAATTCTACCCGTCTGGACGAGCGGAATTGAATGGTGCAACTGATTTTGCTGTGCTGTGAAAATTCAGATATTTGCATGACTGCTTTGTTTTATTTTGTGAATAGCAAAAAGCATTCAACCCCATAATACATGTTGTTTTATTGGTCGCTCGTCCATTTCATATCCCATAGCTTAACAACTCATATATTTGGATTCCTCTCGATGAGGCGAGCAGTACGATTACCACCTTGATGGGTCTGCGACGTTTCCTTCCAGAGTTATTACCAAAAAACCACAAACATCCCAGAATCCTCTCGGTTTGGGGTCAAGATGTTGTCGCTTATTAAATCCCATAAGAAACGTCGCATCGAATAAATGTGATTGAATTCTCCCCGTCTGGACGAGCGGAATTGAATGGTGCAACTGATTTTGCTGTGCTGTGAAAATTCAGATATTTGCATGACTGCTTTTGTTTTATTTTGTGAATAGCAAAAAGCATTCAACCCCATAATACATGTTGTTTTATTGGTCGCTCGTCCATTTAATATCCCATAGCTTAACAACTCATACATTTGGATTCCTCTCGATGAGGCGAGCAGTACGAGTACCACCTTGATGGGTCTGCGACGTTTCCTTCCAGAGTTATTACCAAAAAACCACAAACATCCCAGAATCCTCTCGGTTTGGGGTCAAAATGGTGTCGCTTATTAAATCCCATAAGAAACGTCGCATCGAATAAATGTGATTGAATTCTACCCGTCTGGACGAGCGGAATTGAATGGTGCAACTGATTTTGCTGTGCTGTGAAAATTCAGATATTTGCATGACTGCTTTTGTTTTATTTTGTGAATAGCAAAAAGCATTCAACCCCATAATACATGCTGTTTTATTGGTCGCTCGTCCATTTCATATCCCATAGCTTAACAACTCATATATTTGGATTCCTCTCGATGAGGCGAGCAGTACGATTACCACCTTGATGGGTCTGCGACGTTTCCTTCCAGAGTTATTACCAAAAAACCACAAACATCCCAGAATCCTCTCGGTTTGGGGTCAAGATGTTGTCGCTTATTAAATCCCATAAGAAACGTCGCATCGAATAAATGTGATTGAATTCTCCCCGTCTGGACGAGCGGAATTGAATGGTGCAACTGATTTTGCTGTGCTGTGAAAATTCAGATATTTGCATGACTGCTTTTGTTTTATTTTGTGAATAGCAAAAAGCATTCAACCCCATAATACATGCTGTTTTATTGGTCGCTCGTCCATTTCATATCACATAGCTTAACCATTCATATATTTGGATTCGTCTCGACGAGGCGAGCAGTACGAGTACCACCTTGATGGTTCTGCGACGTTTACTTCCAGAGTTATTACCAAAAAAACACAAACATCCCAGAATCCTCTCGGTTTGGGGTCAAAATGTTGTCGCTCATTAAATCCCATAAGAAACGTCGCATCGAGTGAATGTGATTGAATTCTCCCCGTCTGGACGAGCGGAATTGAATGTTGCAACTGATTTTGCTGTGCTGTGAAAATTCAGATATTTGCATGACTGCTTTGTTTTATTTTGTGAATAGCAAAAAGCATTCAACCCCATAATACATGTTGTTTTATTGGTCGCTCGTCCATTTCATATCCCATAGCTTAACAACTCACATATTTGGATTCCTCTCGATGATGCGAGCAGTACGAGTACCACCTTGATGGGTCTGCGACGTTTCCTTCCAGAGTTATTACCAAAAAACCACAAACATCCCAGAATCCTCTCGGTTTTGGGTCAAAATGGTGTCGCTTATTAAATCCCATAAGAAACGTCGCATCGAATAAATGTGATTGAATTCTACCCGTCTGGACGAGCGGAATTGAATGGTGCAACTGATTTTGCTGTGCTGTGAAAATTCAGATATTTGCATGACTGCTTTTGTTTTATTTTGTGAATAGCAAAAAGCATTCAACCCCATAATACATGCTGTTTTATTGGTCGCTCGTCCATTTCATATCCCATAGCTTAACAACTCATATATTTGGATTCCTCTCGATGAGGCGAGCAGTACGAGTACCACCTTGATGGGTCTGCGACGTTTCCTTCCAGAGTTATTACCAAAAAACCACAAACATCCCAGAACCCTCTCGGTTTGGGGTCAAAATGTTGTCGCTTATTAAATCCCATAAGAAACGTCGCATCGAATAAATGTGATTGAATTCTCCCCGTCTGGACGAGCGGAATTGAATGGTGCAACTGATTTTGCTGTGCTGTGAAAATTCAGATATTTTCATGACTGCTTTGTTTTATTTTGTGAATAGCAAAAAGCATTCAACCCCATAATACATGTTGTTTTATTGGTCGCTCGTCCATTTAATATCCCATAGCTTAACAACTCATACATTTGGATTCCTCTCGATGAGGCGAGCAGTACGAGTACCACCTTGATGGGTCTGCGACGTTTCCTTCCAGAGTTATTACCAAAAAACCACAAACATCCCAGAATCCTCTCGGTTTTGGGTCAAAATGGTGTCGCTTATTAAATCCCATAAGAAACGTCGCATCGAATAAATGTGATTGAATTCTACCCGTCTGGACGAGCGGAATTGAATGGTGCAACTGATTTTGCTGTGCTGTGAAAATTCAGATATTTGCATGACTGCTTTTGTTTTATTTTGTGAATAGCAAAAAGCATTCAACCCCATAATACATGCTGTTTTATTGGTCGCTCGTCCATTTCATATCCCATAGCTTAACAACTCATATATTTGGATTCCTCTCGATGAGGCGAGCAGTACGAGTACCACCTTGATGGGTCTGCGACGTTTCCTTCCAGAGTTATTACCAAAAAACCACAAACATCCCAGAACCCTCTCGGTTTGGGGTCAAAATGTTGTCGCTTATTAAATCCCATAAGAAACGTCGCATCGAATAAATGTGATTGAATTCTCCCCGTCTGGACGAGCGGAATTGAATGGTGCAACTGATTTTGCTGTGCTGTGAAAATTCAGATATTTTCATGACTGCTTTGTTTTATTTTGTGAATAGCAAAAAGCATTCAACCCCATAATACATGTTGTTTTATTGGTCGCTCGTCCATTTAATATCCCATAGCTTAACAACTCATACATTTGGATTCCTCTCGATGAGGCGAGCAGTACGAGAACCACCTTGATGGGTCTGCGACGTTTCCTTCCAGAGTTATTACCAAAAAACCACAAACATCCCAGAATCCTCTCGGTTTTGGGTCAAAATGGTGTCGCTTATTAAATCCCATAAGAAACGTCGCATCGAATAAATGTGATTGAATTCTACCCGTCTGGACGAGCGGAATTGAATGGTGCAACTGATTTTGCTGTGCTGTGAAAATTCAGATATTTGCATGACTGCTTTTGTTTTATTTTGTGAATAACAAAAAGCATTCAACCCCATAATACATGCTGTTTTATTGGTCGCTCGTCCATTTCATATCCCATAGCTTAACAACTCATATATTTGGATTCCTCTCGATGAGGCGAGCAGTACGAGTACCACCTTGATGGGTCTGCGACGTTTCCTTCCAGAGTTATTACCAAAAAACCACAAACATCCCAGAACCCTCTCGGTTTGGGGTCAAAATGGTGTCGCTTATTAAATCCCATAAGAAACGTCGCATCGAATAAATGTGATTGAATTCTCCCCGTCTGGACGAGCGCAATTGAATGGTGCAACTGATTTTGCTGTGCTGTGAAAATTCAGATATTTTCATGACTGCTTTGTTTTATTTTGTGAATAGCAAAAAGCATTCAACCCCATAATACATGTTGTTTTATTGGTCGCTCGTCCATTTAATATCCCATAGCTTAACAACTCATACATTTGGATTCCTCTCGATGAGGCGAGCAGTACGAGTACCACCTTGATGGGTCTGCGACGTTTCCTTCCAGAGTTATTACCAAAAAACCACAAACATCCCAGAATCCTCTCGGTTTGGGGTCAAAATGGTGTCGCTTATTAAATCCCATAAGAAACGTCGCATCGAATAAATGTGATTGAATTCTACCCGTCTGGACGAGCGGAATTGAATGGTGCAACTGATTTTGCTGTGCTGTGAAAATTCAGATATTTGCATGACTGCTTTTGTTTTATTTTGTGAATAGCAAAAAGCATTCAACCCCATAATACATGCTGTTTTATTGGTTGCTCATCCATTTCATATCCCATAGCTTAACAACTCATATATTTGGATTCCTCTCGATGATGCGAGCAGTACGATTACCACCTTGATGGGTCTGCGACGTTTCCTTCCAGAGTTATTACCAAAAAACCACAAACATCCCAGAATCCTCTCGGTTTGGGGTCAAAATGGTGTCGCTTATTAAATCCCATAAGAAACGTCGCATCGAATAAATGTGATTGAATTCTACCCGTCTTGACGAGCGGAATTGAATGGTGCAACTGATTTTGCTGTGCTGTGAAAATTCAGATATTTGCATGACTGCTTTTGTTTTATTTTGTGAATAGCAAAAGCATTCAACCCCATAATACATGCTGTTTTATTGGTCGCTCGTCCATTTCATATCACATAGCTTAACCATTCATATATTTGGATTCGTCTCGACGAGGCGAGCAGTACGAGTACCACCTTGATGGGTCTGCGACGTTTCCTTCCAGAGTTATTACCAAAAAAACACAAACATCCCAGAATCATCTCGGTTTTGGGTCAAAATGTTGTCGCTCATTAAATCCCATAGGAAACGTCGCATCGAATGAATGTGATTGAATTCTCCCCGTCTGGACGAGCGGAATTGAATGGTGCAACTGATTTTGCTGTGCTGTGAAAATTCAGATATTTGCATGACTGCTTGTGTTTTATTTTGTGAATAGCAAAAAGCATTCAACCCCATAATACATGTTGTTTTATTGGTCGCTCGTCCATTTCATATCCCATAGCTGAAACACTCATATATTTGGATTCCGCTCGACGAGGCGAGCAGTACGAGTACCACCTTGATCGGTCTGCGACGTTTCCTTCCAGAGTTATTACCAAAAAACCACAAACATCCCAGAATCCTCTCGGTTTGGGGTCAAAATGTTGTCGCTCATTAAATCCCATAAGAAACGTCGCATCGAATGAATGTGATTGAATTCTCCCCGTCTGGACGAGCGGAATTGAATGGTGCAATTGATTTTGCTGTGCTGTGAAAATTCAGATATTTTCATGACTGCTTTGTTTTATTTTGTGAATAGCAAAAAGCATTCAACCCCATAATACATGTTGTTTTATTGGTCGCTCGTCCATTTAATATCCCATAGCTTAACAACTCATACATTTGGATTCCTCTCGATGAGGCGAGCAGTACGAGTACCACCTTGATGGGTCTGCGACGTTTCCTTCCAGAGTTATTACCAAAAAACCACAAACATCCCAGAATCCTCTCGGTTTGGGGTCAAAATGGTGTCGCTTATTAAATCCCATAAGAAACGTCGCATCGAATAAATGTGATTGAATTCTACCCGTCTTGACGAGCGGAATTGAATGGTGCAACTGATTTTGCTGTGCTGTGAAAATTCAGATATTTGCATGACTGCTTTTGTTTTATTTTGTGAATAGCAAAAGCATTCAACCCCATAATACATGCTGTTTTATTGGTCGCTCGTCCATTTCATATCACATAGCTTAACCATTCATATATTTGGATTCGTCTCGACGAGGCGAGCAGTACGAGTACCACCTTGATGGGTCTGCGACGTTTCCTTCCAGAGTTATTACCAAAAAAACACAAACATCCCAGAATCATCTCGGTTTGGGGTCAAAATGTTGTCGCTCATTAAATCCCATAGGAAACGTCGCATCGAATGAATGTGATTGAATTCTCCCCGTCTGGACGAGCGGAATTGAATGGTGCAACTGATTTTGCTGTGCTGTGAAAATTCAGATATTTGCATGACTGCTTGTGTTTTATTTTGTGAATAGCAAAAAGCATTCAACCCCATAATACATGTTGTTTTATTGGTCGCTCGTCCATTTCATATCCCATAGCTGAAACACTCATATATTTGGATTCTGCTCGACGAGGCGAGCAGTACGAGTACCACCTTGATCGGTCTGCGACGTTTCCTTCCAGAGTTATTACCAAAAAACCACAAACATCCCAGAATCCTCTCGGTTTGGGGTCAAAATGTTGTCGCTCATTAAATCCCATAAGAAACGTCGCATCGAATGAATGTGATTGAATTCTCCCCGTCTGGACGAGCGGAATTGAATGGTGCAACTGATTTTGCTGTGCTGTGAAAATTCAGATATTTTCATGACTGCTTTGTTTTATTTTGTGAATAGCAAAAAGCATTCAACCCCATAATACATGCTGTTTTATTGGTCGCTCGTCCATTTCATATCCCATAGCTTAACAACTCATATATTTGGATTCCTCTCGATGAGGCGAGCAGTACGATTACCACCTTGATGGGTCTGCGACGTTTCCTTCCAGAGTTATTACCAAAAAACCACAAACATCCCAGAATCCTCTCGGTTTGGGGTCAAAATGGTGTCGCTTATTAAATCCCATAAGAAACGTCGCATCGAATAAATGTGATTGAATTCTACCCGTCTTGACGAGCGGAATTGAATGGTGCAACTGATTTTGCTGTGCTGTGAAAATTCAGATATTTGCATGACTGCTTTTGTTTTATTTTGTGAATAGCAAAAGCATTCAACCCCATAATACATGCTGTTTTATTGGTCGCTCGTCCATTTCATATCACATAGCTTAACCATTCATATATTTGGATTCGTCTCGACGAGGCGAGCAGTACGAGTACCACCTTGATGGGTCTGCGACGTTTCCTTCCAGAGTTATTACCAAAAAAACACAAACATCCCAGAATCATCTCGGTTTTGGGTCAAAATGTTGTCGCTCATTAAATCCCATAGGAAACGTCGCATCGAATGAATGTGATTGAATTCTCCCCGTCTGGACGAGCGGAATTGAATGGTGCAACTGATTTTGCTGTGCTGTGAAAATTCAGATATTTGCATGACTGCTTTTGTTTTATTTTGTGAATAGCAAAAAGCATTCAACCCCATAATACATGTTGTTTTATTGGTCGCTCGTCCATTTCATATCCCATAGCTGAAACACTCATATATTTGGATTCCGCTCGACGAGGCGAGCAGTACGAGTACCACCTTGATCGGTCTGCGACGTTTCCTTCCAGAGTTATTACCAAAAAAACACAAACATCCCAGAATCCTCTCGGTTTGGGGTCAAAATGTTGTCGCTCATTAAATCCCATAAGAAACGTCGCATCGAATGAATGTGATTGAATTCTCCCCGTCTGGACGAGCGGAATTGAATGGTGCAACTGATTTTGCTGTGCTGTGAAAATTCAGATATTTTCATGACTGCTTTGTTTTATTTTGTGAATAGCAAAAAGCATTCAACCCCATAATACATGTTGTTTTATTGGTCGCTCGTCCATTTAATATCCCATAGCTTAACAACTCATACATTTGGATTCCTCTCGATGAGGCGAGCAGTACGAGTACCACCTTGATGGGTCTGCGACGTTACCTTCCAGAGTTATTACCAAAAAACCACAAACATCCCAGAATCCTCTCGGTTTGGGGTCAAAATGGTGTCGCTTATTAAATCCCATAAGAAACGTCGCATCGAATAAATGTGATTGAATTCTACCCGTCTGGACGAGCGGAATTGAATGGTGCAACTGATTTTGCTGTGCTGTGAAAATTCAGATATTTTCATGACTGCTTTGTTTTATTTTGTGAATAGCAAAAAGCATTCAACCCCATAATACATGTTGTTTTATTGGTCGCTCGTCCATTTAATATCCCATAGCTTAACAACTCATACATTTGGATTCCTCTCGATGAGGCGAGCAGTACGAGTACCACCTTGATGGGTCTGCGACGTTTCCTTCCAGAGTTATTACCAAAAAACCACAAACATCCCAGAATCCTCTCGGTTTGGGGTCAAAATGGTGTCGCTTATTAAATCCCATAAGAAACGTCGCATCGAATAAATGTGATTGAATTCTACCCGTCTGGACGAGCGGAATTGAATGGTGCAACTGATTTTGCTGTGCTGTGAAAATTCAGATATTTGCATGACTGCTTTTGTTTTATTTTGTGAATAGCAAAAAGCATTCAACCCCATAATACATGCTGTTTTATTGGTCGCTCGTCCATTTCATATCCCATAGCTTAACAACTCATATATTTGGATTCCTCTCGATGAGGCGAGCAGTACGATTACCACCTTGATGGGTCTGCGACGTTTCCTTCCAGAGTTATTACCAAAAAACCACAAACATCCCAGAATCCTCTCGGTTTGGGGTCAAAATGTTGTCGCTTATTAAATCCCATAAGAAACGTCGCATCGAATAAATGTGATTGAATTCTCCCCGTCTGGACGAGCGGAATTGAATGGTGCAACTGATTTTGCTGTGCTGTGAAAATTCAGATATTTGCATGACTGCTTTTGTTTTATTTTGTGAATAGCAAAAAGCATTCAACCCCATAATACATGCTGTTTTATTGGTCGCTCGTCCATTTCATATCACATAGCTTAACCATTCATATATTTGGATTCGTCTCGACGAGGCGAGCAGTACGAGTACCACCTTGATGGTTCTGCGACGTTTACTTCCAGAGTTATTACCAAAAAAACACAAACATCCCAGAATCCTCTCGGTTTGGGGTCAAAATGTTGTCGCTCATTAAATCCCATAAGAAACGTCGCATCGAGTGAATGTGATTGAATTCTCCCCGTCTGGACGAGCGGAATTGAATGGTGCAACTGATTTTGCTGTGCTGTGAAAATTCAGATATTTGCATGACTGCTTTGTTTTATTTTGTGAATAGCAAAAAGCATTCAACCCCATAATACATGTTGTTTTATTGGTCGCTCGTCCATTTCATATCCCATAGCTTAACAACTCATATATTTGGATTCCTCTCGATGAGGCGAGCAGTACGAGTACCACCTTGATGGGTCTGCGACGTTTCCTTCCAGAGTTATTACCAAAAAACCACAAACATCCCAGAATCCTCTCGGTTTGGGGTCAAAATGGTGTCGCTTATTAAATCCCATAAGAAACGTCGCATCGAATAAATGTGATTGAATTCTACCCGTCTTGACGAGCGAAATTGAATGGTGCAACTGATTTTGCTGTGCTGTGAAAATTCAGATATTTGCATGACTGCTTTTGTTTTATTTTGTGAATAGCAAAAGCATTCAACCCCATAATACATGCTGTTTTATTGGTCGCTCGTCCATTTCATATCACATAGCTTAACCATTCATATATTTGGATTCGTCTCGACGAGGCGAGCAGTACGAGTACCACCTTGATGGGTCTGCGACGTTTCCTTCCAGAGTTATTACCAAAAAAACACAAACATCCCAGAATCATCTCGGTTTTGGGTCAAAATGTTGTCGCTCATTAAATCCCATAGGAAACGTCGCATCGAATGAATGTGATTGAATTCTCCCCGTCTGGACGAGCGGAATTGAATGGTGCAACTGATTTTGCTGTGCTGTGAAAATTCAGATATTTGCATGACTGCTTGTGTTTTATTTTGTGAATAGCAAAAAGCATTCAACCCCATAATACATGTTGTTTTATTGGTCGCTCGTCCATTTCATATCCCATAGCTGAAACACTCATATATTTGGATTCCGCTCGACGAGGCGAGCAGTACGAGTACCACCTTGATCGGTCTGCGACGTTTCCTTCCAGAGTTATTACCAAAAAACCACAAACATCCCAGAATCCTCTCGGTTTGGGGTCAAAATGTTGTCGCTCATTAAATCCCATAAGAAACGTCGCATCGAATGAATGTGATTGAATTCTCCCCGTCTGGACGAGCGGAATTGAATGGTGCAATTGATTTTGCTGTGCTGTGAAAATTCAGATATTTTCATGACTGCTTTGTTTTATTTTGTGAATAGCAAAAAGCATTCAACCCCATAATACATGTTGTTTTATTGGTCGCTCGTCCATTTAATATCCCATAGCTTAACAACTCATACATTTGGATTCCTCTCGATGAGGCGAGCAGTACGAGTACCACCTTGATGGGTCTGCGACGTTTCCTTCCAGAGTTATTACCAAAAAACCACAAACATCCCAGAATCCTCTCGGTTTGGGGTCAAAATGGTGTCGCTTATTAAATCCCATAAGAAACGTCGCATCGAATAAATGTGATTGAATTCTACCCGTCTGGACGAGCGGAATTGAATGGTGCAACTGATTTTGCTGTGCTGTGAAAATTCAGATATTTTCATGACTGCTTTGTTTTATTTTGTGAATAGCAAAAAGCATTCAACCCCATAATACATGTTGTTTTATTGGTCGCTCGTCCATTTAATATCCCATAGCTTAACAACTCATACATTTGGATTCCTCTCGATGAGGCGAGCAGTACGAGTACCACCTTGATGGGTCTGCGACGTTTCCTTCCAGAGTTATTACCAAAAAACCACAAACATCCCAGAATCCTCTCGGTTTGGGGTCAAAATGGTGTCGCTTATTAAATCCCATAAGAAACGTCGCATCGAATAAATGTGATTGAATTCTACCCGTCTGGACGAGCGGAATTGAATGGTGCAACTGATTTTGCTGTGCTGTGAAAATTCAGATATTTGCATGACTGCTTTTGTTTTATTTTGTGAATAGCAAAAAGCATTCAACCCCATAATACATGCTGTTTTATTGGTCGCTCGTCCATTTCATATCCCATAGCTTAACAACTCATATATTTGGATTCCTCTCGATGAGGCGAGCAGTACGATTACCACCTTGATGGGTCTGCGACGTTTCCTTCCAGAGTTATTACCAAAAAACCACAAACATCCCAGAATCCTCTCGGTTTGGGGTCAAAATGTTGTCGCTTATTAAATCCCATAAGAAACGTCGCATCGAATAAATGTGATTGAATTCTCCCCGTCTGGACGAGCGGAATTGAATGGTGCAACTGATTTTGCTGTGCTGTGAAAATTCAGATATTTGCATGACTGCTTTTGTTTTATTTTGTGAATAGCAAAAAGCATTCAACCCCATAATACATGTTGTTTTATTGGTCGCTCGTCCATTTCATATCCCATAGCTTAACAACTCACATATTTGGATTCCTCTCGATGATGCGAGCAGTACGAGTACCACCTTGATGGGTCTGCGACGTTTCCTTCCAGAGTTATTACCAAAAAACCACAAACATCCCAGAATCCTCTCGGTTTTGGGTCAAAATGGTGTCGCTTATTAAATCCCATAAGAAACGTCGCATCGAATAAATGTGATTGAATTCTACCCGTCTGGACGAGCGGAATTGAATGGTGCAACTGATTTTGCTGTGCTGTGAAAATTCAGATATTTGCATGACTGCTTTTGTTTTATTTTGTGAATAGCAAAAAGCATTCAACCCCATAATACATGCTGTTTTATTGGTCGCTCGTCCATTTCATATCCCATAGCTTAACAACTCATATATTTGGATTCCTCTCGATGAGGCGAGCAGTACGAGTACCACCTTGATGGGTCTGCGACGTTTCCTTCCAGAGTTATTACCAAAAAACCACAAACATCCCAGAACCCTCTCGGTTTGGGGTCAAAATGTTGTCGCTTATTAAATCCCATAAGAAACGTCGCATCGAATAAATGTGATTGAATTCTCCCCGTCTGGACGAGCGGAATTGAATGGTGCAACTGATTTTGCTGTGCTGTGAAAATTCAGATATTTTCATGACTGCTTTGTTTTATTTTGTGAATAGCAAAAAGCATTCAACCCCATAATACATGTTGTTTTATTGGTCGCTCGTCCATTTAATATCCCATAGCTTAACAACTCATACATTTGGATTCCTCTCGATGAGGCGAGCAGTACGAGTACCACCTTGATGGGTCTGCGACGTTTCCTTCCAGAGTTATTACCAAAAAACCACAAACATCCCAGAATCCTCTCGGTTTGGGGTCAAAATGGTGTCGCTTATTAAATCCCATAAGAAACGTCGCATCGAATAAATGTGATTGAATTCTACCCGTCTGGACGAGCGGAATTGAATGGTGCAACTGATTTTGCTGTGCTGTGAAAATTCAGATATTTTCATGACTGCTTTGTTTTATTTTGTGAATAGCAAAAAGCATTCAACCCCATAATACATGTTGTTTTATTGGTCGCTCGTCCATTTAATATCCCATAGCTTAACAACTCATACATTTGGATTCCTCTCGATGAGGCGAGCAGTACGAGTACCACCTTGATGGGTCTGCGACGTTTCCTTCCAGAGTTATTACCAAAAAACCACAAACATCCCAGAATCCTCTCGGTTTGGGGTCAAAATGGTGTCGCTTATTAAATCCCATAAGAAACGTCGCATCGAATAAATGTGATTGAATTCTACCCGTCTGGACGAGCGGAATTGAATGGTGCAACTGATTTTGCTGTGCTGTGAAAATTCAGATATTTGCATGACTGCTTTTGTTTTATTTTGTGAATAGCAAAAAGCATTCAACCCCATAATACATGCTGTTTTATTGGTCGCTCGTCCATTTCATATCCCATAGCTTAACAACTCATATATTTGGATTCCTCTCGATGAGGCGAGCAGTACGATTACCACCTTGATGGGTCTGCGACGTTTCCTTCCAGAGTTATTACCAAAAAACCACAAACATCCCAGAATCCTCTCGGTTTGGGGTCAAAATGTTGTCGCGTATTAAATCCCATAAGAAACGTCGCATCGAATAAATGTGATTGAATTCTCCCCGTCTGGACGAGCGGAATTGAATGGTGCAACTGATTTTGCTGTGCTGTGAAAATTCAGATATTTGCATGACTGCTTTTGTTTTATTTTGTGAATAGCAAAAAGCATTCAACCCCATAATACATGCTGTTTTATTGGTCGCTCGTCCATTTCATATCACATAGCTTAACCATTCATATATTTGGATTCGTCTCGATGAGGCGAGCAGTACGAGTACCACCTTGATGGTTCTGCGACGTTTACTTCCAGAGTTATTACCAAAAAAACACAAACATCCCAGAATCCTCTCGGTTTGGGGTCAAAATGTTGTCGCTCATTAAATCCCATAAGAAACGTCGCATCGAGTGAATGTGATTGAATTCTCCCCGTCTGGACGAGCGGAATTGAATGTTGCAACTGATTTTGCTGTGCTGTGAAAATTCAGATATTTGCATGACTGCTTTGTTTTATTTTGTGAATAGCAAAAAGCATTCAACCCCATAATACATGTTGTTTTATTGGTCGCTCGTCCATTTCATATCCCATAGCTTAACAACTCATATATTTGGATTCCTCTCGATGAGGCGAGCAGTACGAGTACCACCTTGATGGGTCTGCGACGTTTCCTTCCAGAGTTATTACCAAAAAACCACAAACATCCCAGAATCCTCTCGGTTTGGGGTCAAAATGGTGTCGCTTATTAAATCCCATAAGAAACGTCGCATCGAATAAATGTGATTGAATTCTACCCGTCTTGACGAGCGAAATTGAATGGTGCAACTGATTTTGCTGTGCTGTGAAAATTCAGATATTTGCATGACTGCTTTTGTTTTATTTTGTGAATAGCAAAAGCATTCAACCCCATAATACATGCTGTTTTATTGGTCGCTCGTCCATTTCATATCACATAGCTTAACCATTCATATATTTGGATTCGTCTCGACGAGGCGAGCAGTACGAGTACCACCTTGATGGGTCTGCGACGTTTCCTTCCAGAGTTATTACCCAAAAAACACAAACATCCTAGAATCATCTCGGTTTTGGGTCAAAATGTTGTCGCTCATTAAATCCCATAGGAAACGTCGCATCGAATGAATGTGATTGAATTCTCCCCGTCTGGACGAGCGGAATTGAATGGTGCAACTGATTTTGCTGTGCTGTGAAAATTCAGATATTTGCATGACTGCTTGTGTTTTATTTTGTGAATAGCAAAAAGCATTCAACCCCATAATACATGTTGTTTTATTGGTCGCTCGTCCATTTCATATCCCATAGCTGAAACACTCATATATTTGGATTCCGCTCGACGAGGCGAGCAGTACGAGTACCACCTTGATCGGTCTGCGACGTTTCCTTCCAGAGTTATTACCAAAAAACCACAAACATCCCAGAATCCTCTCGGTTTGGGGTCAAAATGTTGTCGCTCATTAAATCCCATAAGAAACGTCGCATCGAATGAATGTGATTGAATTCTCCCCGTCTGGACGAGCGGAATTGAATGGTGCAATTGATTTTGCTGTGCTGTGAAAATTCAGATATTTTCATGACTGCTTTGTTTTATTTTGTGAATAGCAAAAAGCATTCAACCCCATAATACATGTTGTTTTATTGGTCGCTCGTCCATTTAATATCCCATAGCTTAACAACTCATACATTTGGATTCCTCTCGATGAGGCGAGCAGTACGAGTACCACCTTGATGGGTCTGCGACGTTTCCTTCCAGAGTTATTACCAAAAAACCACAAACATCCCAGAATCCTCTCGGTTTGGGGTCAAAATGGTGTCGCTTATTAAATCCCATAAGAAACGTCGCATCGAATAAATGTGATTGAATTCTACCCGTCTGGACGAGCGGAATTGAATGGTGCAACTGATTTTGCTGTGCTGTGAAAATTCAGATATTTTCATGACTGCTTTGTTTTATTTTGTGAATAGCAAAAAGCATTCAACCCCATAATACATGTTGTTTTATTGGTCGCTCGTCCATTTAATATCCCATAGCTTAACAACTCATACATTTGGATTCCTCTCGATGAGGCGAGCAGTACGAGTACCACCTTGATGGGTCTGCGACGTTTCCTTCCAGAGTTATTACCAAAAAACCACAAACATCCCAGAATCCTCTCGGTTTGGGGTCAAAATGGTGTCGCTTATTAAATCCCATAAGAAACGTCGCATCGAATAAATGTGATTGAATTCTACCCGTCTGGACGAGCGGAATTGAATGGTGCAACTGATTTTGCTGTGCTGTGAAAATTCAGATATTTGCATGACTGCTTTTTGTTTTATTTTGTGAATAGCAAAAAGCATTCAACCCCATAATACATGCTGTTTTATTGGTCGCTCGTCCATTTCATATCCCATAGCTTAACAACTCATATATTTGGATTCCTCTCGATGAGGCGAGCAGTACGATTACCACCTTGATGGGTCTGCGACGTTTCCTTCCAGAGTTATTACCAAAAAACCACAAACATCCCAGAATCCTCTCGGTTTGGGGTCAAAATGTTGTCGCTTATTAAATCCCATAAGAAACGTCGCATCGAATAAATGTGATTGAATTCTCCCCGTCTGGACGAGCGGAATTGAATGGTGCAACTGATTTTGCTGTGCTGTGAAAATTCAGATATTTGCATGACTGCTTTTGTTTTATTTTGTGAATAGCAAAAAGCATTCAACCCCATAATACATGCTGTTTTATTGGTCGCTCGTCCATTTCATATCACATAGCTTAACCATTCATATATTTGGATTCGTCTCGACGAGGCGAGCAGTACGAGTACCACCTTGATGGTTCTGCGACGTTTACTTCCAGAGTTATTACCAAAAAAACACAAACATCCCAGAATCCTCTCGGTTTGGGGTCAAAATGTTGTCGCTCATTAAATCCCATAAGAAACGTCGCATCGAGTGAATGTGATTGAATTCTCCCCGTCTGGACGAGCGGAATTGAATGTTGCAACTGATTTTGCTGTGCTGTGAAAATTCAGATATTTGCATGACTGCTTTGTTTTATTTTGTGAATAGCAAAAAGCATTCAACCCCATAATACATGTTGTTTTATTGGTCGCTCGTCCATTTCATATCCCATAGCTTAACAACTCACATATTTGGATTCCTCTCGATGATGCGAGCAGTACGAGTACCACCTTGATGGGTCTGCGACGTTTCCTTCCAGAGTTATTACCAAAAAACCACAAACATCCCAGAATCCTCTCGGTTTTGGGTCAAAATGGTGTCGCTTATTAAATCCCATAAGAAACGTCGCATCGAATAAATGTGATTGAATTCTACCCGTCTGGACGAGCGGAATTGAATGGTGCAACTGATTTTGCTGTGCTGTGAAAATTCAGATATTTGCATGACTGCTTTTGTTTTATTTTGTGAATAGCAAAAAGCATTCAACCCCATAATACATGCTGTTTTATTGGTCGCTCGTCCATTTCATATCCCATAGCTTAACAACTCATATATTTGGATTCCTCTCGATGAGGCGAGCAGTACGAGTACCACCTTGATGGGTCTGCGACGTTTCCTTCCAGAGTTATTACCAAAAAACCACAAACATCCCAGAACCCTCTCGGTTTGGGGTCAAAATGTTGTCGCTTATTAAATCCCATAAGAAACGTCGCATCGAATAAATGTGATTGAATTCTCCCCGTCTGGACGAGCGGAATTGAATGGTGCAACTGATTTTGCTGTGCTGTGAAAATTCAGATATTTTCATGACTGCTTTGTTTTATTTTGTGAATAGCAAAAAGCATTCAACCCCATAATACATGTTGTTTTATTGGTCGCTCGTCCATTTAATATCCCATAGCTTAACAACTCATACATTTGGATTCCTCTCGATGAGGCGAGCAGTACGAGTACCACCTTGATGGGTCTGCGACGTTTCCTTCCAGAGTTATTACCAAAAAACCACAAACATCCCAGAATCCTCTCGGTTTTGGGTCAAAATGGTGTCGCTTATTAAATCCCATAAGAAACGTCGCATCGAATAAATGTGATTGAATTCTACCCGTCTGGACGAGCGGAATTGAATGGTGCAACTGATTTTGCTGTGCTGTGAAAATTCAGATATTTGCATGACTGCTTTTGTTTTATTTTGTGAATAGCAAAAAGCATTCAACCCCATAATACATGCTGTTTTATTGGTCGCTCGTCCATTTCATATCCCATAGCTTAACAACTCATATATTTGGATTCCTCTCGATGAGGCGAGCAGTACGAGTACCACCTTGATGGGTCTGCGACGTTTCCTTCCAGAGTTATTACCAAAAAACCACAAACATCCCAGAACCCTCTCGGTTTGGGGTCAAAATGTTGTCGCTTATTAAATCCCATAAGAAACGTCGCATCGAATAAATGTGATTGAATTCTCCCCGTCTGGACGAGCGGAATTGAATGGTGCAACTGATTTTGCTGTGCTGTGAAAATTCAGATATTTTCATGACTGCTTTGTTTTATTTTGTGAATAGCAAAAAGCATTCAACCCCATAATACATGTTGTTTTATTGGTCGCTCGTCCATTTAATATCCCATAGCTTAACAACTCATACATTTGGATTCCTCTCGATGAGGCGAGCAGTACGAGTACCACCTTGATGGGTCTGCGACGTTTCCTTCCAGAGTTATTACCAAAAAACCACAAACATCCCAGAATCCTCTCGGTTTGGGGTCAAAATGGTGTCGCTTATTAAATCCCATAAGAAACGTCGCATCGAATAAATGTGATTGAATTCTACCCGTCTGGACGAGCGGAATTGAATGGTGCAACTGATTTTGCTGTGCTGTGAAAATTCAGATATTTGCATGACTGCTTTTGTTTTATTTTGTGAATAGCAAAAAGCATTCAACCCCATAATACATGCTGTTTTATTGGTTGCTCGTCCATTTCATATCCCATAGCTTAACAACTCATATATTTGGATTCCTCTCGATGATGCGAGCAGTACGATTACCACCTTGATGGGTCTGCGACGTTTCCTTCCAGAGTTATTACCAAAAAACCACAAACATCCCAGAATCCTCTCGGTTTGGGGTCAAAATGGTGTCGCTTATTAAATCCCATAAGAAACGTCGCATCGAATAAATGTGATTGAATTCTACCCGTCTTGACGAGCGGAATTGAATGGTGCAACTGATTTTGCTGTGCTGTGAAAATTCAGATATTTGCATGACTGCTTTTGTTTTATTTTGTGAATAGCAAAAGCATTCAACCCCATAATACATGCTGTTTTATTGGTCGCTCGTCCATTTCATATCACATAGCTTAACCATTCATATATTTGGATTCGTCTCGACGAGGCGAGCAGTACGAGTACCACCTTGATGGGTCTGCGACGTTTCCTTCCAGAGTTATTACCAAAAAAACACAAACATCCCAGAATCATCTCGGTTTTGGGTCAAAATGTTGTCGCTCATTAAATCCCATAGGAAACGTCGCATCGAATGAATGTGATTGAATTCTCCCCGTCTGGACGAGCGGAATTGAATGGTGCAACTGATTTTGCTGTGCTGTGAAAATTCAGATATTTGCATGACTGCTTGTGTTTTATTTTGTGAATAGCAAAAAGCATTCAACCCCATAATACATGTTGTTTTATTGGTCGCTCGTCCATTTCATATCCCATAGCTGAAACACTCATATATTTGGATTCCGCTCGACGAGGCGAGCAGTACGAGTACCACCTTGATCGGTCTGCGACGTTTCCTTCCAGAGTTATTACCAAAAAACCACAAACATCCCAGAATCCTCTCGGTTTGGGGTCAAAATGTTGTCGCTCATTAAATCCCATAAGAAACGTCGCATCGAATGAATGTGATTGAATTCTCCCCGTCTGGACGAGCGGAATTGAATGGTGCAATTGATTTTGCTGTGCTGTGAAAATTCAGATATTTTCATGACTGCTTTGTTTTATTTTGTGAATAGCAAAAAGCATTCAACCCCATAATACATGTTGTTTTATTGGTCGCTCGTCCATTTAATATCCCATAGCTTAACAACTCATACATTTGGATTCCTCTCGATGAGGCGAGCAGTACGAGTACCACCTTGATGGGTCTGCGACGTTTCCTTCCAGAGTTATTACCAAAAAACCACAAACATCCCAGAATCCTCTCGGTTTGGGGTCAAAATGGTGTCGCTTATTAAATCCCATAAGAAACGTCGCATCGAATAAATGTGATTGAATTCTACCCGTCTGGACGAGCGGAATTGAATGGTGCAACTGATTTTGCTGTGCTGTGAAAATTCAGATATTTTCATGACTGCTTTGTTTTATTTTGTGAATAGCAAAAAGCATTCAACCCCATAATACATGTTGTTTTATTGGTCGCTCGTCCATTTAATATCCCATAGCTTAACAACTCATACATTTGGATTCCTCTCGATGAGGCGAGCAGTACGAGTACCACCTTGATGGGTCTGCGACGTTTCCTTCCAGAGTTATTACCAAAAAACCACAAACATCCCAGAATCCTCTCGGTTTGGGGTCAAAATGGTGTCGCTTATTAAATCCCATAAGAAACGTCGCATCGAATAAATGTGATTGAATTCTACCCGTCTGGACGAGCGGAATTGAATGGTGCAACTGATTTTGCTGTGCTGTGAAAATTCAGATATTTGCATGACTGCTTTTGTTTTATTTTGTGAATAGCAAAAAGCATTCAACCCCATAATACATGCTGTTTTATTGGTCGCTCGTCCATTTCATATCCCATAGCTTAACAACTCATATATTTGGATTCCTCTCGATGAGGCGAGCAGTACGATTACCACCTTGATGGGTCTGCGACGTTTCCTTCCAGAGTTATTACCAAAAAACCACAAACATCCCAGAATCATCTCGGTTTGGGGTCAAAATGTTGTCGCTTATTAAATCCCATAAGAAACGTCGCATCGAATAAATGTGATTGAATTCTCCCCGTCTGGACGAGCGGAATTGAATGGTGCAACTGATTTTGCTGTGCTGTGAAAATTCAGATATTTGCATGACTGCTTTTGTTTTATTTTGTGAATAGCAAAAAGCATTCAACCCCATAATACATGCTGTTTTATTGGTCGCTCGTCCATTTCATATCACATAGCTTAACCATTCATATATTTGGATTCGTCTCGACGAGGCGAGCAGTACGAGTACCACCTTGATGGTTCTGCGACGTTTACTTCCAGAGTTATTACCAAAAAAACACAAACATCCCAGAATCCTCTCGGTTTGGGGTCAAAATGTTGTCGCTCATTAAATCCCATAAGAAACGTCGCATCGAGTGAATGTGATTGAATTCTCCCCGTCTGGACGAGCGGAATTGAATGTTGCAACTGATTTTGCTGTGCTGTGAAAATTCAGATATTTGCATGACTGCTTTGTTTTATTTTGTGAATAGCAAAAAGCATTCAACCCCATAATACATGTTGTTTTATTGGTCGCTCGTCCATTTCATATCCCATAGCTTAACAACTCACATATTTGGATTCCTCTCGATGATGCGAGCAGTACGAGTACCACCTTGATGGGTCTGCGACGTTTCCTTCCAGAGTTATTACCAAAAAACCACAAACATCCCAGAATCCTCTCGGTTTTGGGTCAAAATGGTGTCGCTTATTAAATCCCATACGAAACGTCGCATCGAATAAATGTGATTGAATTCTACCCGTCTGGACGAGCGGAATTGAATGGTGCAACTGATTTTGCTGTGCTGTGAAAATTCAGATATTTGCATGACTGCTTTTGTTTTATTTTGTGAATAGCAAAAAGCATTCAACCCCATAATACATGCTGTTTTATTGGTCGCTCGTCCATTTCATATCCCATAGCTTAACAACTCATATATTTGGATTCCTCTCGATGAGGCGAGCAGTACGAGTACCACCTTGATGGGTCTGCGACGTTTCCTTCCAGAGTTATTACCAAAAAACCACAAACATCCCAGAATCCTCTCGGTTTGGGGTCAAAATGGTGTCGCTTATTAAATCCCATAAGAAACGTCGCATCGAATAAATGTGATTGAATTCTACCCGTCTGGACGAGCGGAATTGAATGGTGCAACTGATTTTGCTGTGCTGTGAAAATTCAGATATTTTCATGACTGCTTTGTTTTATTTTGTGAATAGCAAAAAGCATTCAACCCCATAATACATGTTGTTTTATTGGTCGCTCGTCCATTTAATATCCCATAGCTTAACAACTCATACATTTGGATTCCTCTCGATGAGGCGAGCAGTACGAGTACCACCTTGATGGGTCTGCGACGTTTCCTTCCAGAGTTATTACCAAAAAACCACAAACATCCCAGAATCCTCTCGGTTTGGGGTCAAAATGGTGTCGCTTATTAAATCCCATAAGAAACGTCGCATCGAATAAATGTGATTGAATTCTACCCGTCTGGACGAGCGGAATTGAATGGTGCAACTGATTTTGCTGTGCTGTGAAAATTCAGATATTTGCATGACTGCTTTTGTTTTATTTTGTGAATAGCAAAAAGCATTCAACCCCATAATACATGCTGTTTTATTGGTCGCTCGTCCATTTCATATCCCATAGCTTAACAACTCATATATTTGGATTCCTCTCGATGAGGCGAGCAGTACGATTACCACCTTGATGGGTCTGCGACGTTTCCTTCCAGAGTTATTACCAAAAAACCACAAACATCCCAGAATCATCTCGGTTTGGGGTCAAAATGTTGTCGCTTATTAAATCCCATAAGAAACGTCGCATCGAATAAATGTGATTGAATTCTCCCCGTCTGGACGAGCGGAATTGAATGGTGCAACTGATTTTGCTGTGCTGTGAAAATTCAGATATTTGCATGACTGCTTTTGTTTTATTTTGTGAATAGCAAAAAGCATTCAACCCCATAATACATGCTGTTTTATTGGTCGCTCGTCCATTTCATATCACATAGCTTAACCATTCATATATTTGGATTCGTCTCGACGAGGCGAGCAGTACGAGTACCACCTTGATGGTTCTGCGACGTTTACTTCCAGAGTTATTACCAAAAAAACACAAACATCCCAGAATCCTCTCGGTTTGGGGTCAAAATGTTGTCGCTCATTAAATCCCATAAGAAACGTCGCATCGAGTGAATGTGATTGAATTCTCCCCGTCTGGACGAGCGGAATTGAATGTTGCAACTGATTTTGCTGTGCTGTGAAAATTCAGATATTTGCATGACTGCTTTGTTTTATTTTGTGAATAGCAAAAAGCATTCAACCCCATAATACATGTTGTTTTATTGGTCGCTCGTCCATTTCATATCCCATAGCTTAACAACTCACATATTTGGATTCCTCTCGATGATGCGAGCAGTACGAGTACCACCTTGATGGGTCTGCGACGTTTCCTTCCAGAGTTATTACCAAAAAACCACAAACATCCCAGAATCCTCTCGGTTTTGGGTCAAAATGGTGTCGCTTATTAAATCCCATACGAAACGTCGCATCGAATAAATGTGATTGAATTCTACCCGTCTGGACGAGCGGAATTGAATGGTGCAACTGATTTTGCTGTGCTGTGAAAATTCAGATATTTGCATGACTGCTTTGGTTTTATTTTGTGAATAGCAAAAAGCATTCAACCCCATAATACATGCTGTTTTATTGGTCGCTCGTCCATTTCATATCCCATAGCTTAACAACTCATATATTTGGATTCCTCTCGATGAGGCGAGCAGTACGAGTACCACCTTGATGGGTCTGCGACGTTTCCTTCCAGAGTTATTACCAAAAAACCACAAACATCCCAGAATCCTCTCGGTTTGGGGTCAAAATGGTGTCGCTTATTAAATCCCATAAGAAACGTCGCATCGAATAAATGTGATTGAATTCTACCCGTCTGGACGAGCGGAATTGAATGGTGCAACTGATTTTGCTGTGCTGTGAAAATTCAGATATTTTCATGACTGCTTTGTTTTATTTTGTGAATAGCAAAAAGCATTCAACCCCATAATACATGTTGTTTTATTGGTCGCTCGTCCATTTAATATCCCATAGCTTAACAACTCATACATTTGGATTCCTCTCGATGAGGCGAGCAGTACGAGTACCACCTTGATGGGTCTGCGACGTTTCCTTCCAGAGTTATTACCAAAAAACCACAAACATCCCAGAATCCTCTCGGTTTGGGGTCAAAATGGTGTCGCTTATTAAATCCCATAAGAAACGTCGCATCGAATAAATGTGATTGAATTCTACCCGTCTGGACGAGCGGAATTGAATGGTGCAACTGATTTTGCTGTGCTGTGAAAATTCAGATATTTGCATGACTGCTTTTGTTTTATTTTGTGAATAGCAAAAAGCATTCAACCCCATAATACATGCTGTTTTATTGGTCGCTCGTCCATTTCATATCCCATAGCTTAACAACTCATATATTTGGATTCCTCTCGATGAGGCGAGCAGTACGATTACCACCTTGATGGGTCTGCGACGTTTCCTTCCAGAGTTATTACCAAAAAACCACAAACATCCCAGAATCATCTCGGTTTGGGGTCAAAATGTTGTCGCTTATTAAATCCCATAAGAAACGTCGCATCGAATAAATGTGATTGAATTCTCCCCGTCTGGACGAGCGGAATTGAATGGTGCAACTGATTTTGCTGTGCTGTGAAAATTCAGATATTTGCATGACTGCTTTTGTTTTATTTTGTGAATAGCAAAAAGCATTCAACCCCATAATACATGCTGTTTCATTGGTCGCTCGTCCATTTCATATCACATAGCTTAACCATTCATATATTTGAATTCGTCTCGACGAGGCGAGCAGTACGAGTACCACCTTGATGGGTCTGCGACGTTTCCTTCCAGAGTTATTACCAAAAAAACACAAACATCCCAGAATCCTCTCGGTTTGGGGTCAAAATGTTGTCGCTCATTAAATCCCATAGGAAACGTCGCATCGAATGAATGTGATTGAATTCTCCCCGTCTGGACGAGCGGAATTGAATGGTGCAACTGATTTTGCTGTGCTGTGAAAATTCAGATATTTGCATGACTGCTTGTGTTTTATTTTGTGAATAGCAAAAAGCATTCAACCCCATAATACATGTTGTTTTATTGGTCGCTCGTCCATTTCATATCCCATAGCTGAAACACTCATATATTTGGATTCTGCTCGACGAGGCGAGCAGTACGAGTACCACCTTGATCGGTCTGCGACGTTTCCTTCCAGAGTTATTACCAAAAAACCACAAACATCCCAGAATCCTCTCGGTTTGGGGTCAAAATGTTGTCGCTCATTAAATCCCATAAGAAACGTCGCATCGAATGAATGTGATTGAATTCTCCCCGTCTGGACGAGCGGAATTGAATGGTGCAACTGATTTTGCTGTGCTGTGAAAATTCAGATATTTTCATGACTGCTTTGTTTTATTTTGTGAATAGCAAAAAGCATTCAACCCCATAATACATGCTGTTTTATTGGTCGCTCGTCCATTTCATATCCCATAGCTTAACAACTCATATATTTGGATTCCTCTCGATGAGGCGAGCAGTACGAGTACCACCTTGATGGGTCTGCGACGTTTCCTTCCAGAGTTATTACCAAAAAACCACAAACATCCCAGAACCCTCTCGGTTTGGGGTCAAAATGTTGTCGCTTATTAAATCCCATAAGAAACGTCGCATCGAATAAATGTGATTGAATTCTCCCCGTCTGGACGAGCGGAATTGAATGGTGCAACTGATTTTGCTGTGCTGTGAAAATTCAGATATTTTCATGACTGCTTTGTTTTATTTTGTGAATAGCAAAAAGCATTCAACCCCATAATACATGTTGTTTTATTGGTCGCTCGTCCATTTAATATCCCATAGCTTAACAACTCATACATTTGGATTCCTCTCGATGAGGCGAGCAGTACGAGTACCACCTTGATGGGTCTGCGACGTTTCCTTCCAGAGTTATTACCAAAAAACCACAAACATCCCAGAATCCTCTCGGTTTGGGGTCAAAATGGTGTCGCTTATTAAATCCCATAAGAAACGTCGCATCGAATAAATGTGATTGAATTCTACCCGTCTGGACGAGCGGAATTGAATGGTGCAACTGATTTTGCTGTGCTGTGAAAATTCAGATATTTGCATGACTGCTTTTGTTTTATTTTGTGAATAGCAAAAAGCATTCAACCCCATAATACATGCTGTTTTATTGGTTGCTCATCCATTTCATATCCCATAGCTTAACAACTCATATATTTGGATTCCTCTCGATGATGCGAGCAGTACGATTACCACCTTGATGGGTCTGCGACGTTTCCTTCCAGAGTTATTACCAAAAAACCACAAACATCCCAGAATCCTCTCGGTTTGGGGTCAAAATGGTGTCGCTTATTAAATTCCATAAGAAACGTCGCATCGAATAAATGTGATTGAATTCTACCCGTCTTGACGAGCGGAATTGAATGTTGCAACTGATTTTGCTGTGCTGTGAAAATTCAGATATTTGCATGACTGCTTTTGTTTTATTTTGTGAATAGCAAAAAGCATTCAACCCCATAATACATGCTGTTTCATTGGTCGCTCGTCCATTTCATATCACATAGCTTAACCATTCATATATTTGAATTCGTCTCGACGAGGCGAGCAGTACGAGTACCACCTTGATGGGTCTGCGACGTTTCCTTCCAGAGTTATTACCAAAAAAACACAAACATCCCAGAATCATCTCGGTTTGGGGTCAAAATGTTGTCGCTCATTAAATCCCATAGGAAACGTCGCATCGAATGAATGTGATTGAATTCTCCCCGTCTGGACGAGCGGAATTGAATGGTGCAACTGATTTTGCTGTGCTGTGAAAATTCAGATATTTGCATGACTGCTTTTGTTTTATTTTGTGAATAGCAAAAAGCATTCAACCCCATAATACATGTTGTTTTATTGGTCGCTCGTCCATTTCATATCACATAGCTTAACCATTCATATATTTGGATTCGTCTCGACGAGGCGAGCAGTACGAGTACCACCTTGATGGGTCTGCGACGTTTCCTTCCAGAGTTATTACCAAAAAAACACAAACATCCCAGAATCATCTCGGTTTTGGGTCAAAATGTTGTCGCTCATTAAATCCCATAAGAAACGTCGCATCGAATGAATGTGATTGAATTCTCCCCGTCTGGACGAGCGGAATTGAATGGTGCAACTGATTTTGCTGTGCTGTGAAAATTCAGATATTTTCATGACTGCTTTGTTTTATTTTGTGAATAGCAAAAAGCATTCAACCCCATAATACATGTTGTTTTATTGGTCGCTCGTCCATTTAATATCCCATAGCTTAACAACTCATACATTTGGATTCCTCTCGATGAGGCGAGCAATACGAGTACCACCTTGATGGGTCTGCGACGTTTCCTTCCAGAGTTATTACCAAAAAACCACAAACATCCCAGAATCCTCTCGGTTTGGGGTCAAAATGGTGTCGCTTATTAAATCCCATAAGAAACGTCGCATCGAATAAATGTGATTGAATTCTACCCGTCTGGACGAGCGGAATTGAATGGTGCAACTGATTTTGCTGTGCTGTGAAAATTCAGATATTTGCATGACTGCTTTTGTTTTATTTTGTGAATAGCAAAAAGCATTCAACCCCATAATACATGCTGTTTTATTGGTCGCTCGTCCATTTCATATCCCATAGCTTAACAACTCATATATTTGGATTCCTCTCGATGAGGCGAGCAGTACGATTACCACCTTGATGGGTCTGCGACGTTTCCTTCCAGAGTTATTACCAAAAAACCACAAACATCCCAGAATCCTCTCGGTTTGGGGTCAAAATGTTGTCGCTTATTAAATCCCATAAGAAACGTCGCATCGAATAAATGTGATTGAATTCTCCCCGTCTGGACGAGCGGAATTGAATGGTGCAACTGATTTTGCTGTGCTGTGAAAATTCAGATATTTTCATGACTGCTTTGTTTTATTTTGTGAATAGCAAAAAGCATTCAACCCCATAATACATGTTGTTTTATTGGTCGCTCGTCCATTTAATATCCCATAGCTTAACAACTCATACATTTGGATTCCTCTCGATGAGGCGAGCAGTACGAGTACCACCTTGATGGGTCTGCGACGTTTCCTTCCAGAGTTATTACCAAAAAACCACAAACATCCCAGAATCCTCTCGGTTTGGGGTCAAAATGGTGTCGCTTATTAAATCCCATAAGAAACGTCGCATCGAATAAATGTGATTGAATTCTACCCGTCTGGACGAGCGGAATTGAATGGTGCAACTGATTTTGCTGTGCTGTGAAAATTCAGATATTTGCATGACTGCTTTTGTTTTATTTTGTGAATAGCAAAAAGCATTCAACCCCATAATACATGCTGTTTTATTGGTCGCTCGTCCATTTCATATCCCATAGCTTAACAACTCATATATTTGGATTCCTCTCGATGAGGCGAGCAGTATGATTACCACCTTGATGGGTCTGCGACGTTTCCTTCCAGAGTTATTACCAAAAAACCACAAACATCCCAGAATCCTCTCGGTTTGGGGTCAAAATGTTGTCGCTTATTAAATCCCATAAGAAACGTCGCATCGAATAAATGTGATTGAATTCTCCCCGTCTGGACGAGCGGAATTGAATGGTGCAACTGATTTTGCTGTGCTGTGAAAATTCAGATATTTGCATGACTGCTTTTGTTTTATTTTGTGAATAGCAAAAAGCATTCAACCCCATAATACATGCTGTTTTATTGGTCGCTCGTCCATTTCATATCACATAGCTTAACCATTCATATATTTGGATTCGTCTCGACGAGGCGAGCAGTACGAGTACCACCTTGATGGTTCTGCGACGTTTACTTCCAGAGTTATTACCAAAAAAACACAAACATCCCAGAATCCTCTCGGTTTGGGGTCAAAATGTTGTCGCTCATTAAATCCCATAAGAAACGTCGCATCGAGTGAATGTGATTGAATTCTCCCCGTCTGGACGAGCGGAATTGAATGTTGCAACTGATTTTGCTGTGCTGTGAAAATTCAGATATTTGCATGACTGCTTTGTTTTATTTTGTGAATAGCAAAAAGCATTCAACCCCATAATACATGTTGTTTTATTGGTCGCTCGTCCATTTCATATCCCATAGCTTAACAACTCATATATTTGGATTCCTCTCGATGAGGCGAGCAGTAAGAGTACCACCTTGATGGGTCTGCGACGTTTCCTTCCAGAGTTATTACCAAAAAACCACAAACATCCCAGAATCCTCTCGGTTTTGGGTCAAAATGGTGTCGCTTATTAAATCCCATAAGAAACGTCGCATCGAATAAATGTGATTGAATTCTACCCGTCTGGACGAGCGGAATTGAATGGTGCAACTGATTTTGCTGTGCTGTGAAAATTCAGATATTTGCATGACTGCTTTTGTTTTATTTTGTGAATAGCAAAAAGCATTCAACCCCATAATACATGCTGTTTTATTGGTCGCTCGTCCATTTCATATCCGATAGCTTAACAACTCATATATTTGGATTCCTCTCGATAAGGCGAGCAGTACGAGTACCACCTTGATGGGTCTGCGACGTTTCCTTCCAGAGTTATTACCAAAAAACCACAAACATCCCAGAATCCTCTCGGTTTGGGGTCAAAATGTTGTCGCTTATTAAATCCCATAAGAAACGTCGCATCGAATAAATGTGATTGAATTCTCCCCGTCTGGACGAGCGGAATTGAATGGTGCAACTGATTTTGCTGTGCTGTGAAAATTCAGATATTTGCATGACTGCTTTTGTTTTATTTTGTGAATAGCAAAAAGCATTCAACCCCATAATACATGCTGTTTTATTGGTCGCTCGTCCATTTCATATCACATAGCTTAACCATTCATATATTTGGATTCGTCTCGACGAGGCGAGCAGTACGAGTACCACCTTGATGGTTCTGCGACGTTTCCTTCCAGAGTTATTACCAAAAAAACACAAACATCCCAGAATCCTCTCGGTTTGGGGTCAAAATGTTGTCGCTTATTAAATCCCATAAGAAACGTCGCATCGAATGAATGTGATTGAATTATCCCCGTCTGGACGAGCGGAATTGAATGGTGCAACTGATTTTGCTGTGCTGTGAAAATTCAAATATTTGCATGACTGCATTTGTTTTATTTTGTGAATAACAAAAAGCATTCAACCCCATAATACATGCTGTTTTATTGGTCGCTAGTCCATTTCAAATCCCATAGCTTAACCATTCATATATTTGGATTCCTTTCGACGAGGCGAGCAGTACGAGTACCACCTTGATGGGTCTGCGACGTTTCCTTCCAGAGTTATTACCAAAAAAACACAAACATCTCAGAATCCTCTCGGTTTGGGGTCAAAAAGTTGTCGCTCATTAAATCCCATAAGAAACGTCGCATCGAATGAATGTGATTGAATTCTCCCCGTCTGGACGAGCGGAATTGAATGGTGCAACTGATTTTGCTGTGCTGTGAAAATTCAGATATTTGCATGACTGCTTTTGTTTTATTTTGTGAATAGCAAAAAGCATTCAACCCCATAATACATGTTGTTTTATTGGTTGCTCGTCCATTTCATATCCCATAGCTTAACAACTCATATATTTGGATTCCTCTCGACGAGGCGAGCAGTAGGAGCACCACCTTGATGGGACTGCGACGTTTCCTTCCAGAGTTATTACCAAAAAAACACAAACATCCCAGAATCATCTCGGTTTGGGGTCAAAATGTTGTCGCTCATTAAATCCCATAGGAAACGTCGCATCGAATGAATGTGATTGAATTCTCCCCGTCTGGACGAGCGGAATTGAATGGTGCAACTGATTTTGCTGTGCTGTGAAAATTCAGATATTTGCATGACTGCATTGTTTTATTTTGTGAATAGCAAAAAGCATTCAACCCCATAATACATGTTGTTTTATTGGTCGCTCGTCCATTTCATATCACATAGCTTAAACATTCATATATTTGGATTCCTCTCGACGAGGCGAGCAGTACGAGTACCACCTTGATGGGTCTGCGACGTTTCCTTCCAGAGTTATTACCAAAAAACCACAAACATCCCAGAATCCTCTCGGTTTGGGGTCAAAATGGTGTCGCTTATTAAATCCCATAAGAAACGTCGCATCGAATAAATGTGATTGAATTCTACCCGTCTGGACGAGCGGAATTGAATGGTGCAACTGATTTTGCTGTGCTGTGAAAATTCAGATATTTGCATGACTGCTTTTGTTTTATTTTGTGAATAGCAAAAAGCATTCAACCCCATAATACATGCTGTTTTATTGGTCGCTCGTCCATTTCATATCTCATAGCTTAACAACTCAGATATTTGGATTCCTTTCGATGAGGCGAGCAGTACGAGTACCACCTTGATGGGTCTGCGACGTTTCCTTCCAGAGTTATTACCAAAAAACCACAAACATCCCAGAATCCTCTTGGTTTGGGGTCAAAATGTTGTCGTTTATTAAATCCCATAAGAAACGTCGCATCGAATAAATGTGATTGAATTCTCCCCGTCTGGACGAGCGGAATTGAATGGTGCAACTGATTTTGCTGTGCTGTGAAAATTCAGATATTTGCATGACTGCTTTTGTTTTATTTTGTGAATAGCAAAAAGCATTCAACCCCATAATACATGCTGTTTTATTGGTCGCTCGTCCATTTCATATCACATAGCTTAACCATTCATATATTTGGATTCCTCTCGACGAGGCGAGCAGTACGAGTACCACCTTGATGGTTCTGCGACGTTTCCTTCCAGAGTTATTACCAAAAAAACACAAACATCCCAGAATCCTCTCGGTTTGGGGTCAAAATGTTGTCGCTCATTAAATCCCATAAGAAACGTCGCATCGAATGAATCTGATTGAATTCTCCCCGTCTGGACGAGCGGAATTGAATGGTGCAACTGATTTTGCTGTGCTGTGAAAATTCAGATATTTGCATGACTGCTTTTGTTTTATTTTGTGAATAGCAAAAAGCATTCAACCACATAATACATGTTGTTTTATTGGTCGCTCGTCCATTTCATATCCCATAGCTTAACAACTCATATATTTGGATTCCTCTCGATGAGGCGAGCAGTAGCAGTACTACCTTGATGGGTCTGCGACGTTTCCTTCCAGAGTTATTACCAAAAAACCACAAACATCCCAGAATCCTCTCGGTTTGGGGTCAAAATGGTGTCGCTTATTAAATCCCATAAGAAACGTCGCATCGAATAAATGTGATTGAATTCTACCCGTCTGGACGAGCGGAATTGAATGGTGCAACTGATTTTGCTGTGCTGTGAAAATTCAGATATTTGCATGACTGCTTTTGTTTTATTTTGTGAATAGCAAAAAGCATTCAACCCCATAATACATGCTGTTTTATTGGTCGCTCGTCCATTTCATATCCCATAGCTTAACAACTCAGATATTTGGATTCCTTTCGATGAGGCGAGCAGCACGAGTTCCACCTTGATGGGTCTGTGACGTTTCCTTCCAGAGTTATTACCAAAAAACCACAAACATCCCAGAATCCTCTCGGTTTGGGGTCAAAATGTTGTCGTTTATTAAATCCCATAAGAAACGTCGCATCGAATAAATGTGATTGAATTCTCCCCGTCTGGACGAGCGGAATTGAATGGTGCAACTGATTTTGCTGTACTGTGAAAATTTCGATATTTGCATGACTGCTTTTGTTTAATTTTGTGAATAGCAAAAAGCATTCAACCCCATAATACATGCTGTTTTATTGGTCGCTCGTCCATTTCATATCACATAGCTTAAACATTCATATATTTGGATTCCTCTCGACGAGGCGAGCAGTACGAGTACCACCTTGATGGGTCTGCGACGTTTCCTTCCAGAGTTATTACCAAAAAACCACAAACATCCCAGAATCCTCTCGGTTTGGGGTCAAAATGGTGTCGCTTATTAAATCCCATAAGAAACGTCGCATCGAATAAATGTGATTGAATTCTACCCGTCTGGACGAGCGGAATTGAATGGTGCAACTGATTTTGCTGTGCTGTGAAAATTCAGATATTTGCATGACTGCTTTTGTTTTATTTTGTGAATAGCAAAAAGCATTCAACCCCATAATACATGCTGTTTTATTGGTCGCTCGTCCATTTCATATCCCATAGCTTAACAACTCAGATATTTGGATTCCTTTCGATGAGGCGAGCAGTACGAGTACCACCTTGATGGGTCTGCGACGTTTCCTTCCAGAGTTATTACCAAAAAACCACAAACATCCCAGAATCCTCTCGGTTTGGGGTCAAAATGTTGTCGCTCATTAAATCCCATAAGAAACGTCGCATCGAATGAATGTGATTGAATTCTCCCCGTCTGGACGAGCGGAATTGAATGGTGCAACTGATTTTGCTGTGCTGTGAAAATTCAGATATTTGCATGACTGCTTTTGTTTTATTTTGTGAATAGCAAAAAGCATTCAACCCCATAATACATGCTGTTTTATTGGTCGCTCGTCCATTTCATATCACATAGCTTAACCATTCATATATTTGGATTCCTCTCGACGAGGCGAGCAGTACGAGTACCACCTTGATGGTTCTGCGACGTTTCCTTCCAGAGTTATTACCAAAAAAACACAAACATCCCAGAATCCTCTCGGTTTGGGGTCAAAATGTTGTCGCTCATTAAATCCCATAAGAAACGTCGCATCGAATGAATCTGATTGAATTCTCCCCGTCTGGACGAGCGGAATTGAATGGTGCAACTGATTTTGCTGTGCTGTGAAAATTCAGATATTTGCATGACTGCTTTTGTTTTATTTTGTGAATAGCAAAAAGCATTCAACCACATAATACATGTTGTTTTATTGGTCGCTCGTCCATTTCATATCCCATAGCTTAACAACTCATATATTTGGATTCCTCTCGATGAGGCGAGCAGTAGGAGTACTACCTTGATGGGTCTGCGACGTTTCCTTCCAGAGTTATTACCAAAAAACCACAAACATCCCAGAATCCTCTCGGTTTGGGGTCAAAATGGTGTCGCTTATTAAATCCCATAAGAAACGTCGCATCGAATAAATGTGATTGAATTCTACCCGTCTGGACGAGCGGAATTGAATGGTGCAACTGATTTTGCTGTGCTGTGAAAATTCAGATATTTGCATGACTGCTTTTGTTTTATTTTGTGAATAGCAAAAAGCATTCAACCCCATAATACATGCTGTTTTATTGGTCGCTCGTCCATTTCATATCCCATAGCTTAACAACTCAGATATTTGGATTCCTTTCGATGAGGCGAGCAGTACGAGTACCACCTTGATGGGTCTGCGACGTTTCCTTCCAGAGTTATTACCAAAAAACCACAAACATCCCAGAATCCTCTCGGTTTGGGGTCAAAATGTTGTCGTTTATTAAATCCCATAAGAAACGTCGCATCGAATAAATGTGATTGAATTCTCCCCGTCTGGACGAGCGGAATTGAATGGTGCAACTGATTTTGCTGTACTGTGAAAATTTCGATATTTGCATGACTGCTTTTGTTTAATTTTGTGAATAGCAAAAAGCATTCAACCCCATAATACATGCTGTTTTATTGGTCGCTCGTCCATTTCATATCACATAGCTTAAACATTCATATATTTGGATTCCTCTCGACGAGGCGAGCAGTACGAGTACCACCTTGATGGGTCTGCGACGTTTCCTTCCAGAGTTATTACCAAAAAACCACAAACATCCCAGAATCCTCTCGGTTTGGGGTCAAAATGGTGTCGCTTATTAAATCCCATAAGAAACGTCGCATCGAATAAATGTGATTGAATTCTACCCGTCTGGACGAGCGGAATTGAATGGTGCAACTGATTTTGCTGTGCTGTGAAAATTCAGATATTTGCATGACTGCTTTTGTTTTATTTTGTGAATAGCAAAAAGCATTCAACCCCATAATACATGCTGTTTTATTGGTCGCTCGTCCATTTCATATCCCATAGCTTAACAACTCAGATATTTGGATTCCTTTCGATGAGGCGAGCAGTACGAGTACCACCTTGATGGGTCTGCGACGTTTCCTTCCAGAGTTATTACCAAAAAACCACAAACATCCCAGAATCCTCTCGGTTTGGGGTCAAAATGTTGTCGCTCATTAAATCCCATAAGAAACGTCGCATCGAATGAATGTGATTGAATTCTCCCCGTCTGGACGAGCGGAATTGAATGGTGCAACTGATTTTGCTGTGCTGTGAAAATTCAGATATTTGCATGACTGCTTTTGTTTTATTTTGTGAATAGCAAAAAGCATTCAACCACATAATACATGTTGTTTTATTGGTCGCTCGTCCATTTCATATCCCATAGCTTAACAACTCATATATTTGGATTCCGCTCGATGAGGCGAGCAGTAGGAGTACCACCTTGATGGGTCTGCGACGTTTCCTTCCAGAGTTATTACCAAAAAAACACAAACATCCCAGAATCATCTCGGTTTGGGGTCAAAATGTTGTCGCTCATTAAATCCCATAGGAAACGTCGCATCGAATGAATGTGATTGAATTCTCCCCGTCTGGACGAGCGGAATTGAATGGTGCAACTGATTTTGCTGTGCTGTGAAAATTCAGATATTTGCATGACTGCTTTTGTTTTATTTTGTGAATAGCAAAAAGCATTCAACCCCATAATACATGCTGTTTTATTGGTCGCTCGTCCATTTCATATCATATAGCTTAACCATTCATATATTTGGATTCCTCTCGACGAGGCGAGCAGTACGAGTACCACCTTGATGGTTCTGCGACGTTTCCTTCCAGAGTTATTACCAAAAAACCACAAACATCCCAGAATCCTCTCGGTTTGGGGTCAAAATGGTGTCGCTCATTAAATCCCATAAGAAACGTCGCATCGAATAAATGTGATTGAATTCTACCCGTCTGGACGAGCGGAATTGAATGGTGCAACTGATTTTGCTGTGCTGTGAAAATTCAGATATTTGCATGACTGCTTTTGTTTTATTTTGTGAATAGCAAAAAGCATTCAACCCCATAATACATGCTGTTTTATTGGTCGCTCGTCCATTTCATATCCCATAGCTTAACAACTCAGATATTTGGATTCCTTTCGATGAGGCGAGCAGTACGAGTACCACCTTGATGGGTCTGCGACGTTTCCTTCCAGAGTTATTACCAAAAAACCACAAACATCCCAGAATCCTCTCGGTTTGGGGTCAAAATGTTGTCGCTCATTAAATCCCATAAGAAACGTCGCATCGAATGAATGTGATTGAATTCTCCCCGTCTGGACGAGCGGAATTGAATGGTGCAACTGATTTTGCTGTGCTGTGAAAATTCAGATATTTGCATGACTGCTTTTGTTTTATTTTGTGAATAGCAAAAAGCATTCAACCACATAATACATGTTGTTTTATTGGTCGCTCGTCCATTTCATATCCCATAGCTTAACAACTCATATATTTGGATTCCGCTCGATGAGGCGAGCAGTAGGAGTACCACCTTGATGGGTCTGCGACGTTTCCTTCCAGAGTTATTACCAAAAAAACACAAACATCCCAGAATCATCTCGGTTTGGGGTCAAAATGTTGTCGCTCATTAAATCCCATAGGAAACGTCGCATCGAATGAATGTGATTGAATTCTCCCCGTCTGGACGAGCGGAATTGAATGGTGCAACTGATTTTGCTGTGCTGTGAAAATTCAGATATTTGCATGACTGCTTTTGTTTTATTTTGTGAATAGCAAAAAGCATTCAACCCCATAATACATGCTGTTTTATTGGTCGCTCGTCCATTTCATATCATATAGCTTAACCATTCATATATTTGGATTCCTCTCGACGAGGCGAGCAGTACGAGTACCACCTTGATGGTTCTGCGACGTTTCCTTCCAGAGTTATTACCAAAAAAACACAAACATCCCAGAATCCTCTCGGTTTGGGGTCAAAATGTTGTCGCTCATTAAATCCCATAAGAAACGTCGCATCGAATGAATCTGATTGAATTCTCCCCGTCTGGACGAGCGGAATTGAATGGTGCAACTGATTTTGCTGTGCTGTGAAAATTCAGATATTTGCATGACTGCTTTTGTTTTATTTTGTGAACAGCAAAAAGCATTCAACCACATAATACATGTTGTTTTATTGGTCGCTCGTCCATTTCATATCCCATAGCTTAACAACTCATATATTTGGATTCCTCTCGATGAGGCGAGCAGTAGGAGTACTACCTTGATGGGTCTGCGACGTTTCCTTCCAGAGTTATTACCAAAAAACCACAAACATCCCAGAATCCTCTCGGTTTGGGGTCAAAATGGTGTCGCTTATTAAATCCCATAAGAAACGTCGCATCGAATAAATGTGATTGAATTCTACCCGTCTGGACGAGCGGAATTGAATGGTGCAACTGATTTTGCTGTGCTGTGAAAATTCAGATATTTGCATGACTGCTTTTGTTTTATTTTGTGAATAGCAAAAAGCATTCAACCCCATAATACATGCTGTTTTATTGGTCGCTCGTCCATTTCATATCCCATAGCTTAACAACTCAGATATTTGGATTCCTTTCGATGAGGCGAGCAGTACGAGTACCACCTTGATGGGTCTGCGACGTTTCCTTCCAGAGTTATTACCAAAAAACCACAAACATCCCAGAATCCTCTCGGTTTGGGGTCAAAATGTTGTCGCTCATTAAATCCCATAAGAAACGTCGCATCGAATGAATGTGATTGAATTCTCCCCGTCTGGACGAGCGGAATTGAATGGTGCAACTGATTTTGCTGTGCTGTGAAAATTCAGATATTTGCATGACTGCTTTTGTTTTATTTTGTGAATAGCAAAAAGCATTCAACCACATAATACATGTTGTTTTATTGGTCGCTCGTCCATTTCATATCCCATAGCTTAACAACTCATATATTTGGATTCCTCTCGATGAGGCGAGCAGTAGGAGTACCACCTTGATGGGTCTGCGACGTTTCCTTCTAGAGTTATTACCAAAAAAACACAAACATCCCAGAATCATCTCGGTTTGGGGTCAAAATGTTGTCGCTCATTAAATCCCATAGGAAACGTCGCATCGAATGAATGTGATTGAATTCTCCCCGTCTGGACGAGCGGAATTGAATGGTGCAACTGATTTTGCTGTGCTGTGAAAATTCAGATATTTGCATGACTGCTTTTGTTTTATTTTGTGAATAGCAAAAAGCATTCAACCCCATAATACATGCTGTTTTATTGGTCGCTCGTCCATTTCATATCATATAGCTTAACCATTCATATATTTGGATTCCTCTCGACGAGGCGAGCAGTACGAGTACCACCTTGATGGTTCTGCGACGTTTCCTTCCAGAGTTATTACCAAAAAAACACAAACATCCCAGAATCCTCTCGGTTTGGGGTCAAAATGTTGTCGCTTATTAAATCCCATAAGAAACGTCGCATCGAATAAATGTGATTGAATTCTCCCCGTCTGGACGAGCGGAATTGAATGGTGCAACTGATTTTGCTGTGCTGTGAAAATTCAAATATTTGCATGACTGCATTTGTTTTATTTTGTGAATAACAAAAAGCATTCAACCCCATAATACATGCTGTTTTATTGGTCGCTAGTCCATTTCAAATCCCATAGCTTAACCATTCATATATTTGGATTCCTCTCGACGAGGCGAGCAGTACGAGTACCACCTTGATGGGTCTGCGACGTTTCCTTCCAGAATTATTACCAAAAAAACACAAACATCCCAGAATCCTCTCGGTTTGGGGTCAAAATGTTGTCGCTCATTAAATCCCATAAGAAACGTCGCATCGAATGAATGTGATTGAATTCTCCCCGTCTGGACGAGCGGAATTGAATGGTGCAACTGATTTTGCTGTGCTGTGAAAATTCAGATATTTGCATGACTGCTTTTGTTTTATTTTGTGAATAGCAAAAAGCATTCAACCACATAATACATGTTGTTTTATTGGTCGCTCGTCCATTTCATATCCCATAGCTTAACAACTCATATATTTGGATTCCTCTCGATGAGGCGAGCAGTAGGAGTACCACCTTGATGGGTCTGCGACGTTTCCTTCCAGAGTTATTACCAAAAAAACACAAACATCCCAGAATCATCTCGGTTTGGGGTCAAAATGTTGTCGCTCATTAAATCCCATAGGAAACGTCGCATCGAATGAATGTGATTGAATTCTCCCCGTCTGGACGAGCGGAATTGAATGGTGCAACTGATTTTGCTGTGCTGTGAAAATTCAGATATTTGCATGACTGCTTTTGTTTTATTTTGTGAATAGCAAAAAGCATTCAACCCCATAATACATGCTGTTTTATTGGTCGCTCGTCCATTTCATATCACATAGCTTAACCATTCATATATTTGGATTCCTCTCGACGAGGCGAGCAGTACGAGTACCACGTTGATGGTTCTGCGACGTTTCCTTCCAGAGTTATTACCAAAAAAACACAAACATCCCAGAATCATCTCGGTTTGGGGTCAAAATGTTGTCGCTCATTAAATCCCATAGGAAACGTCGCATCGAATGAATGTGATTGAATTCTCCCCGTCTGGACGAGCGGAATTGAATGGTGCAACTGATTTTGCTGTGCTGTGAAAATTCAGATATTTGCATGACTGCTTTTGTTTTATTTTGTGAATAGCAAAAAGCATTCAACCCCATAATACATGCTGTTTTATTGGTCGCTCGTCCATTTCATATCACATAGCTTAACCATTCATATATTTGGATTCCTCTCGACGAGGCGAGCAGTACGAGTACCACCTTGATGGTTCTGCGACGTTTCCTTCCAGAGTTATTACCAAAAAAACACAAACATCCCAGAATCCTCTCGGTTTGGGGTCAAAATGTTGTCGCTTATTAAATCCCATAAGAAACGTCGCATCGAATAAATGTGATTGAATTCTCCCCGTCTGGACGAGCGGAATTGAATGGTGCAACTGATTTTGCTGTGCTGTGAAAATTCAAATATTTGCATGACTGCATTTGTTTAATTTTGTGAATAAAAAAATGCATTCAACCCCATAATACATGCTGTTTTATTGGTCACTAGTCCATTTCAAATCCCATAGCTTAACCATTCATATATTTGGATTCCTCTCGACGAGGCGAGCAGTACGAGTACCACCTTGATGGGTCTGCGACGTTTCCTTCCAGAGTTATTACCAAAAAAACACAAACATCCCAGAATCCTCTCGGTTTGGGGTCAAAATGTTGTCGCTCATTAAATCCCATAAGAAACGTCGCATCGAATGAATGTGATTGAATTCTCCCCGTCTGGACGAGCGGAATTGAATGGTGCAACTGATTTTGCTGTGCTGTGAAAATTCAGATATTTGCATGACTGCTTTTGTTTTATTTTGTGAATAGCAAAAAGCATTCAACCCCATAATACATGTTGTTTTATTGGTCGCTCGTCCATTTCATATCCCATAGCTTAACAACTCATATATTTGGATTCCTCTCGATGAGGCGAGCAGTAGGAGAACCACCTTGATGGTTCTGCGACGTTTCCTTCCAGAGTTTTTACCAAAAAAACACAAACATCCTAGAATCATCTCGGTTTGGGGTCAAAATGTTGTCGCTCATTAAATCCCATAGGAAACGTCGCATCGAATGAATGTGATTGAATTCTCCCCGTCTGGACGAGCGGAATTGAATGGTGCAACTGATTTTGCTGTGCTGTGAAAATTCAGATATTTGCATGACTGCTTTTGTTTTATTTTGTGAATAGCAAAAAGCATTCAACCCCATAATACATGTTGTTTTATTGGTCGCTCGTCCATTTCATATCACATAGCTTAACCATTCATATATTTGGATTCCTCTCGACGAGGCGAGCAGTACGAGTACCACCTTGATGGGTCTGCGACGTTTCCTTCCAGAGTTATTACCAAAAATACACAAACATCCCAGAATCCTCTCGGTTTGGGGTCAAAATGCTGTCGCTCATTAAATCCCATAAGAAACGTCGCATCGAATGAATGTGATTGAATTCTCCCCGTCTGGAAGAGCGGAATTGAATGGTGCAACTGATTTTGCTGTGCTGTGAAAATTCAGATATTTGCATGACTGCTTTTGTTTTTTTTTGTGAATAGCAAAAAGCATTCAACCCCATAATACATGTTGTTTTATTGGTCGCTCGTCCATTTCATATCCCATAGCTTAACAACTCATACATTTGGATTCCTCTTGATGAGGCGAGCAGTTCGAGTTCCACCTTGATGGGTCTGCGACGTTTCCTTCCAGAGTTCTTACCAAAAAAACACAAACATCCCAGAATCCTCTCGGTTTGGGGTCAAAATGTTGTCGCGTATTAAATCCCATAAGAAACGTCGCATCGAATAAATGTGATTGAATTCTACCCGTCTGGACGAGCGGAATTGAATGGTGCAACTGATTTTGCTGTGCTGTGAAAATTCAGATATTTGCATGACTGCTTTTGTTTTATTTTGTGAATAGCAAAAAGCATTCAACCCCATAATACATGCTGTTTTATTGGTCGCTCGTCCATTTCATATCCCATAGCTTAACAACTCATATATTTGGATTCCTCTCGACGAGGCGAGCAGTACGAGTACCACCTTGATGGTTCTGCGACGTTTCCTTCCAGAGTTATTACCAAAAACCACAAAAATCCCAGAATCTTCTCGGTTTGGGGTCAAAATGTTGTCGCTCATTAAATCCCATAAGAAACGTCGCATCGAATGAATGTGATTGAATTCTCCCCGTCTGGACGAGCGGAATTGAATGGTGCAACTGATTTTGCTGTCCTGTGAAAATTCAGATATTTGCATGACTGCTTTTGTTTTATTTTGTGAATTGCAAAAAGCATTCAACCCCATAATACATGTTGTTTTATTGGTCGCTCGTCCATTTCATATCCCATAGCTTAACAACTCATACATTTGGATTCCTCTTGATGAGGCGAGCAGTTCGAGTTCCACATTGATGGGTCTGCGACGTTTCCTTCCAGAGTTATTACCAAAAAAACACAAACATCCCAGAATCCTCTCGGTTTGGGGTCAAAATGTTGTCGCTTATTAAATCCCATAAGAAACGTCGCATCGAATAAATGTGATTGAATTCTCCCCGTCTGGACGAGCGGAATTGAATGGTGCAACTGATTTTGCTGTGCTGTGAAAATTCAAATATTTGCATGACTGCATTTGTTTTATTTTGTGAATAACAAAAAGCATTCAACCCCATAATACATGCTGTTTTATTGGTCGCTAGTCCATTTCAAATCCCATAGCTTAACCATTCATATATTTGGATTCCTCTCGACGAGGCGAGCAGTACGAGTACCACCTTGATGGGTCTGCGACGTTTCCTTCCAGAATTATTACCAAAAAAACACAAACATCCCAGAATCCTCTCGGTTTGGGGTCAAAATGTTGTCGCTCATTAAATCCCATAAGAAACGTCGCATCGAATGAATGTGATTGAATTCTCCCCGTCTGGACGAGCGGAATTGAATGGTGCAACTGATTTTGCTGTGCTGTGAAAATTCAGATATTTGCATGACTGCTTTTGTTTTATTTTGTGAATAGCAAAAAGCATTCAACCACATAATACATGTTGTTTTATTGGTCGCTCGTCCATTTCATATCCCATAGCTTAACAACTCATATATTTGGATTCCTCTCGATGAGGCGAGCAGTAGGAGTACCACCTTGATGGGTCTGCGACGTTTCCTTCCAGAGTTATTACCAAAAAAACACAAACATCCCAGAATCATCTCGGTTTGGGGTCAAAATGTTGTCGCTCATTAAATCCCATAGGAAACGTCGCATCGAATGAATGTGATTGAATTCTCCCCGTCTGGACGAGCGGAATTGAATGGTGCAACTGATTTTGCTGTGCTGTGAAAATTCAGATATTTGCATGACTGCTTTTGTTTTATTTTGTGAATAGCAAAAAGCATTCAACCCCATAATACATGCTGTTTTATTGGTCGCTCGTCCATTTCATATCACATAGCTTAACCATTCATATATTTGGATTCCTCTCGACGAGGCGAGCAGTACGAGTACCACGTTGATGGTTCTGCGACGTTTCCTTCCAGAGTTATTACCAAAAAAACACAAACATCCCAGAATCATCTCGGTTTGGGGTCAAAATGTTGTCGCTCATTAAATCCCATAGGAAACGTCGCATCGAATGAATGTGATTGAATTCTCCCCGTCTGGACGAGCGGAATTGAATGGTGCAACTGATTTTGCTGTGCTGTGAAAATTCAGATATTTGCATGACTGCTTTTGTTTTATTTTGTGAATAGCAAAAAGCATTCAACCCCATAATACATGCTGTTTTATTGGTCGCTCGTCCATTTCATATCACATAGCTTAACCATTCATATATTTGGATTCCTCTCGACGAGGCGAGCAGTACGAGTACCACCTTGATGGTTCTGCGACGTTTCCTTCCAGAGTTATTACCAAAAAAACACAAACATCCCAGAATCCTCTCGGTTTGGGGTCAAAATGTTGTCGCTTATTAAATCCCATAAGAAACGTCGCATCGAATAAATGTGATTGAATTCTCCCCGTCTGGACGAGCGGAATTGAATGGTGCAACTGATTTTGCTGTGCTGTGAAAATTCAAATATTTGCATGACTGCTTTTGTTTTATTTTGTGAATAGCAAAAAGCATTCAACCCCATAATACATGCTGTTTTATTGGTCGCTCGTCCATTTCATATCACATAGCTTAACCATTCATATATTTGGATTCCTCTCGACGAGGCGAGCAGTACGAGTACCACCTTGATGGTTCTGCGACGTTTCCTTCCAGAGTTATTACCAAAAAAACACAAACATCCCAGAATCCTCTCGGTTTGGGGTCAAAATGTTGTCGCTTATTAAATCCCATAAGAAACGTCGCATCGAATAAATGTGATTGAATTCTCCCCGTCTGGACGAGCGGAATTGAATGGTGCAACTGATTTTGCTGTGCTGTGAAAATTCAAATATTTGCATGACTGCATTTGTTTAATTTTGTGAATAAAAAAATGCATTCAACCCCATAATACATGCTGTTTTATTGGTCACTAGTCCATTTCAAATCCCATAGCTTAACCATTCATATATTTGGATTCCTCTCGACGAGGCGAGCAGTACGAGTACCACCTTGATGGGTCTGCGACGTTTCCTTCCAGAGTTATTACCAAAAAAACACAAACATCCCAGAATCCTCTCGGTTTGGGGTCAAAATGTTGTCGCTCATTAAATCCCATAAGAAACGTCGCATCGAATGAATGTGATTGAATTCTCCCCGTCTGGACGAGCGGAATTGAATGGTGCAACTGATTTTGCTGTGCTGTGAAAATTCAGATATTTGCATGACTGCTTTTGTTTTATTTTGTGAATAGCAAAAAGCATTCAACCCCATAATACATGTTGTTTTATTGGTCGCTCGTCCATTTCATATCCCATAGCTTAACAACTCATATATTTGGATTCCTCTCGATGAGGCGAGCAGTAGGAGAACCACCTTGATGGTTCTGCGACGTTTCCTTCCAGAGTTTTTACCAAAAAAACACAAACATCCTAGAATCATCTCGGTTTGGGGTCAAAATGTTGTCGCTCATTAAATCCCATAGGAAACGTCGCATCGAATGAATGTGATTGAATTCTCCCCGTCTGGACGAGCGGAATTGAATGGTGCAACTGATTTTGCTGTGCTGTGAAAATTCAGATATTTGCATGACTGCTTTTGTTTTATTTTGTGAATAGCAAAAAGCATTCAACCCCATAATACATGTTGTTTTATTGGTCGCTCGTCCATTTCATATCACATAGCTTAACCATTCATATATTTGGATTCCTCTCGACGAGGCGAGCAGTACGAGTACCACCTTGATGGGTCTGCGACGTTTCCTTCCAGAGTTATTACCAAAAATACACAAACATCCCAGAATCCTCTCGGTTTGGGGTCAAAATGCTGTCGCTCATTAAATCCCATAAGAAACGTCGCATCGAATGAATGTGATTGAATTCTCCCCGTCTGGAAGAGCGGAATTGAATGGTGCAACTGATTTTGCTGTGCTGTGAAAATTCAGATATTTGCATGACTGCTTTTGTTTTTTTTTGTGAATAGCAAAAAGCATTCAACCCCATAATACATGTTGTTTTATTGGTCGCTCGTCCATTTCATATCCCATAGCTTAACAACTCATACATTTGGATTCCTCTTGATGAGGCGAGCAGTTCGAGTTCCACCTTGATGGGTCTGCGACGTTTCCTTCCAGAGTTCTTACCAAAAAAACACAAACATCCCAGAATCCTCTCGGTTTGGGGTCAAAATGTTGTCGCGTATTAAATCCCATAAGAAACGTCGCATCGAATAAATGTGATTGAATTCTACCCGTCTGGACGAGCGGAATTGAATGGTGCAACTGATTTTGCTGTGCTGTGAAAATTCAGATATTTGCATGACTGCTTTTGTTTTATTTTGTGAATAGCAAAAAGCATTCAACCCCATAATACATGCTGTTTTATTGGTCGCTCGTCCATTTCATATCCCATAGCTTAACAACTCATATATTTGGATTCCTCTCGACGAGGCGAGCAGTACGAGTACCACCTTGATGGTTCTGCGACGTTTCCTTCCAGAGTTATTACCAAAAACCACAAAAATCCCAGAATCTTCTCGGTTTGGGGTCAAAATGTTGTCGCTCATTAAATCCCATAAGAAACGTCGCATCGAATGAATGTGATTGAATTCTCCCCGTCTGGACGAGCGGAATTGAATGGTGCAACTGATTTTGCTGTCCTGTGAAAATTCAGATATTTGCATGACTGCTTTTGTTTTATTTTGTGAATTGCAAAAAGCATTCAACCCCATAATACATGTTGTTTTATTGGTCGCTCGTCCATTTCATATCCCATAGCTTAACAACTCATACATTTGGATTCCTCTTGATGAGGCGAGCAGTTCGAGTTCCACATTGATGGGTCTGCGACGTTTCCTTCCAGAGTTCTTACCAAAAAACCACAAACATCCCAGAATCCTCTCGGTTTGGGGTCAAAATGTTGTCGCTTATTAAATCCCATAAGAAACGTCGCATCGAATAAATGTGATTGAATTCTACCCGTCTGGACGAGCGGAATTGAATGGTGCAACTGATTTTGCTGTGCTGTGAAAATTCAGATATTTGCATGACTGCTTTTGTTTTATTTTGTGAATAGCAAAAAGCATTCAACCCCATAATACATGCTGTTTTATTGGTCGCTCGTCCATTTCATATCCCATAGCTTAACAACTCATATATTTGGATTCCTCTTGATGAGGCGAGCAGTTCGAGTTCCACCTTGATGGGTCTGCGACGTTTCCTTCCAGAGTTCTTACCAAAAAAACACAAACATCCCAGAATCCTCTCGGTTTGGGGTCAAAATGTTGTCGCGTATTAAATCCCATAAGAAACGTCGCATCGAATAAATGTGATTGAATTCTACCCGTCTGGACGAGCGGAATTGAATGGTGCAACTGATTTTGCTGTGCTGTGAAAATTCAGATATTTGCATGACTGCTTTTGTTTTATTTTGTGAATAGCAAAAAGCATTCAACCCCATAATACATGCTGTTTTATTGGTCGCTCGTCCATTTCATATCCCATAGCTTAACAACTCATATATTTGGATTCCTCTCGACGAGGCGAGCAGTACGAGTACCACCTTGATGGTTCTGCGACGTTTCCTTCCAGAGTTATTACCAAAAACCACAAAAATCCCAGAATCTTCTCGGTTTGGGGTCAAAATGTTGTCGCTCATTAAATCCCATAAGAAACGTCGCATCGAATGAATGTGATTGAATTCTCCCCGTCTGGACGAGCGGAATTGAATGGTGCAACTGATTTTGCTGTCCTGTGAAAATTCAGATATTTGCATGACTGCTTTTGTTTTATTTTGTGAATTGCAAAAAGCATTCAACCCCATAATACATGTTGTTTTATTGGTCGCTCGTCCATTTCATATCCCATAGCTTAACAACTCATACATTTGGATTCCTCTTGATGAGGCGAGCAGTTCGAGTTCCACATTGATGGGTCTGCGACGTTTCCTTCCAGAGTTCTTACCAAAAAACCACAAACATCCCAGAATCCTCTCGGTTTGGGGTCAAAATGTTGTCGCTTATTAAATCCCATAAGAAACGTCGCATCGAATAAATGTGATTGAATTCTACCCGTCTGGACGAGCGGAATTGAATGGTGCAACTGATTTTGCTGTGCTGTGAAAATTCAGATATTTGCATGACTGCTTTTGTTTTATTTTGTGAATAGCAAAAAGCATTCAACCCCATAATACATGCTGTTTTATTGGTCGCTCGTCCATTTCATATCCCATAGCTTAACAACTCATATATTTGGATTCCTCTCGATGAGGCGAGCAGTACGAGTACCACCTTGATGGGTCTGCGACGTTTCCTTCCAGAGTTATTACCAAAAAACCACAAACATCCCAGAATCCTCTCGGTTTGGGGTCAAAATGTTGTCGCTTATTAAATCCCATAAGAAACGTCGCATCGAATAAATGTGATTGAATTCTCCCCGTCTGGACGAGCGGAATTGAATGGTGCAACTGATTTTGCTGTGCTGTGAAAATTCAGATATTTGCATGACTGCTTTTGTTTTATTTTGTGAATAGCAACAAGCATTCAACCCCATAATACATGCTGTTTTATTGGTCGCTAGTCCATTTCAAATCCCATAGCTTAACCATTCATATATTTGGATTCCTCTCGACGAGGCGAGCAGTACGAGTACCACCTTGATGGGTCTGCGACGTTTCCTCCCAGAGTTATTACCAAAAAAACACAAACATCCCAGAATCCTCTCGGTTTGGGGTCAAAATGTTGTCGCTCATTAAATCCCATAAGAAACGTCGCATCGAATGAATGTGATTGAATTCTCCCCGTCTGGACGAGCGGAATTGAATGGTGCAACTGATTTTGCTGTGCTGTGAAAATTCAGATATTTGCATGACTGCTTTTGTTTTATTTTGTGAATAGCAAAAAGCATTCAACCACATAATACATGTTGTTTTATTGGTCGCTCGTCCATTTCATATCCCATAGCTTAACAACTCATACATTTGGATTCCTCTTGATGAGGCGAGCAGTTCGAGTTCCACCTTGATGGGTCTGCGACGTTTCCTTCCAGAGTTCTTACCAAAAAAACACAAACATCCCAGAATCCTCTCGGTTTGGGGTCAAAATGTTGTCGCGTATTAAATCCCATAAGAAACGTCGCATCGAATAAATGTGATTGAATTCTACCCGTCTGGACGAGCGGAATTGAATGGTGCAACTGATTTTGCTGTGCTGTGAAAATTCAGATATTTGCATGACTGCTTTTGTTTTATTTTGTGAATAGCAAAAAGCATTCAACCCCATAATACATGCTGTTTTATTGGTCGCTCGTCCATTTCATATCCCATAGCTTAACAACTCATATATTTGGATTCCTCTCGACGAGGCGAGCAGTACGAGTACCACCTTGATGGTTCTGCGACGTTTCCTTCCAGAGTTATTACCAAAAACCACAAAAATCCCAGAATCTTCTCGGTTTGGGGTCAAAATGTTGTCGCTCATTAAATCCCATAAGAAACGTCGCATCGAATGAATGTGATTGAATTCTCCCCGTCTGGACGAGCGGAATTGAATGGTGCAACTGATTTTGCTGTGCTGTGAAAATTCAGATATTTGCATGACTGCTTTTGTTTTATTTTGTGAATTGCAAAAAGCATTCAACCCCATAATACATGTTGTTTTATTGGTCGCTCGTCCATTTCATATCCCATAGCTTAACAACTCATACATTTGGATTCCTCTTGATGAGGCGAGCAGTTCGAGTTCCACATTGATGGGTCTGCGACGTTTCCTTCCAGAGTTCTTACCAAAAAACCACAAACATCCCAGAATCCTCTCGGTTTGGGGTCAAAATGTTGTCGCTTATTAAATCCCATAAGAAACGTCGCATCGAATAAATGTGATTGAATTCTACCCGTCTGGACGAGCGGAATTGAATGGTGCAACTGATTTTGCTGTGCTGTGAAAATTCAGATATTTGCATGACTGCTTTTGTTTTATTTTGTGAATAGCAAAAAGCATTCAACCCCATAATACATGCTGTTTTATTGGTCGCTCGTCCATTTCATATCCCATAGCTTAACAACTCATATATTTGGATTCCTCTCGATGAGGCGAGCAGTACGAGTACCACCTTGATGGGTCTGCGACGTTTCCTTCCAGAGTTATTACCAAAAAACCACAAACATCCCAGAATCCTCTCGGTTTGTGGTCAAAATGTTGTCGCTTATTAAATCCCATAAGAAACGTCGCATCGAATAAATGTGATTGAATTCTCCCCGTCTGGACGAGCGGAATTGAATGGTGCAACTGATTTTGCTGTGCTGTGAAAATTCAGATATTTGCATGACTGCTTTTGTTTTATTTTGTGAATAGCAACAAGCATTCAACCCCATAATACATGCTGTTTTATTGGTCGCTAGTCCATTTCAAATCCCATAGCTTAACCATTCATATATTTGGATTCCTCTCGACGAGGCGAGCAGTACGAGTACCACCTTGATGGGTCTGCGACGTTTCCTTCCAGAGTTATTACCAAAAAAACACAAACATCCCAGAATCCTCTCGGTTTGGGGTCAAAATGTTGTCGCTCATTAAATCCCATAAGAAACGTCGCATCGAATGAATGTGATTGAATTCTCCCCGTCTGGACGAGCGGAATTGAATGGTGCAACTGATTTTGCTGTGCTGTGAAAATTCAGATATTTGCATGACTGCTTTTGTTTTATTTTGTGAATAGCAAAAAGCATTCAACCCCATAATACATGTTGTTTTATTGGTCGCTCGTCCATTTCATATCCCATAGCTTAACAACTCATATATTTGGATTCCTCTCGATGAGGCGAGCAGTAGGAGTACCACCTTGATATTTCTGCGACGTTTCCTTCCAGAGTTATTACCAAAAAAACACAAACATCCCAGAATCATCTCGGTTTGAGGTCAAAATGTTGTCGCTCATTAAATCCCATAGGAAACGTCGCATCGAATGAATGTGATTGAATTCTCCCCGTCTGGACGAGCGGAATTGAATGGTGCAACTGATTTTGCTGTGCTGTGAAAATTCAGATATTTGCATGACTGCTTTTGTTTTATTTTGTGAATTGCAAAAAGCATTCAACCCCATAATACATGTTGTTTTATTGGTCGCTCGTCCATTTCATATCCCATAGCTTAACAACTCATACATTTGGATTCCTCTTGATGAGGCGAGCAGTTCGAGTTCCACATTGATGGGTCTGCGACGTTTCCTTCCAGAGTTCTTACCAAAAAACCACAAACATCCCAGAATCCTCTCGGTTTGGGGTCAAAATGTTGTCGCTTATTAAATCCCATAAGAAACGTCGCATCGAATAAATGTGATTGAATTCTACCCGTCTGGACGAGCGGAATTGAATGGTGCAACTGATTTTGCTGTGCTGTGAAAATTCAGATATTTGCATGACTGCTTTTGTTTTATTTTGTGAATAGCAAAAAGCATTCAACCCCATAATACATGCTGTTTTATTGGTCGCTCGTCCATTTCATATCCCATAGCTTAACAACTCATATATTTGGATTCCTCTCGATGAGGCGAGCAGTACGAGTACCACCTTGATGGGTCTGCGACGTTTCCTTCCAGAGTTATTACCAAAAAACCACAAACATCCCAGAATCCTCTCGGTTTGTGGTCAAAATGTTGTCGCTTATTAAATCCCATAAGAAACGTCGCATCGAATAAATGTGATTGAATTCTCCCCGTCTGGACGAGCGGAATTGAATGGTGCAACTGATTTTGCTGTGCTGTGAAAATTCAGATATTTGCATGACTGCTTTTGTTTTATTTTGTGAATAGCAACAAGCATTCAACCCCATAATACATGCTGTTTTATTGGTCGCTAGTCCATTTCAAATCCCATAGCTTAACCATTCATATATTTGGATTCCTCTCGACGAGGCGAGCAGTACGAGTACCACCTTGATGGGTCTGCGACGTTTCCTTCCAGAGTTATTACCAAAAAAACACAAACATCCCAGAATCCTCTCGGTTTGGGGTCAAAATGTTGTCGCTCATTAAATCCCATAAGAAACGTCGCATCGAATGAATGTGATTGAATTCTCCCCGTCTGGACGAGCGGAATTGAATGGTGCAACTGATTTTGCTGTGCTGTGAAAATTCAGATATTTGCATGACTGCTTTTGTTTTATTTTGTGAATAGCAAAAAGCATTCAACCCCATAATACATGTTGTTTTATTGGTCGCTCGTCCATTTCATATCCCATAGCTTAACAACTCATATATTTGGATTCCTCTCGATGAGGCGAGCAGTAGGAGTACCACCTTGATATTTCTGCGACGTTTCCTTCCAGAGTTATTACCAAAAAAACACAAACATCCCAGAATCATCTCGGTTTGAGGTCAAAATGTTGTCGCTCATTAAATCCCATAGGAAACGTCGCATCGAATGAATGTGATTGAATTCTCCCCGTCTGGACGAGCGGAATTGAATGGTGCAACTGATTTTGCTGTGCTGTGAAAATTCAGATTTTTGCATGACTGCTTTTGTTTTATTTTGTGAATAGCAAAAAGCATTCAACCCCATAATACATGCTGTTTTATTGGTCGCTCGTCCATTTCATATCCCATAGCTTAACAACTCATATATTTGGATTCCTCTCGATGAGGCGAGCAGTACGAGTACCACCTTGATGGGTCTGCGACGTTTCCTTCCAGAGTTATTACCAAAAAACCACAAACATCCCAGAATCCTCTCGGTTTGGGGTCAAAATGTTGTCGCTTATTAAATCCCATAAGAAACGTCGCATCGAATAAATGTGATTGAATTCTCCCCGTCTGGACGAGCGGAATTGAATGGTGCAACTGATTTTGCTGTGCTGTGAAAATTCAGATATTTGCATGACTGCTTTTGTTTTATTTTGTGAATAGCAACAAGCATTCAACCCCATAATACATGCTGTTTTATTGGTCGCTCGTCCATTTCATATCACATAGCTTAACCATTCATATATTTGGATTCCTCTCGACGAGGCGAGCAGTAGGAGAACCACCTTGATGGGTCTGCGACGTTTCCTTCCAGAGTTATTACCAAAAACCACAAAAATCCCAGAATCCTCTCGGTTTGGGGTCAAAATGTTGTCGCTCATTAAATCCCATAAGAAACGTCGCATCGAATGAATGTGATTGAATTCTCCCCGTCTGGACGAGCGGAATTGAATGGTGCAACTGATTTTGCTGTGCTGTGAAAATTCAGATATTTGCATGACTGCTTTTGTTTTATTTTGTGAATAGCAAAAAGCATTCAACCCCATAATACATGTTTTTTTATTAGTCGCTCGTCCATTTCATATCCCATAGCTTAACAACTCATATATTTGGATTCCTCTCGATGAGGCGAGCAGTAGGAGTACCATCTTAATGGTTCTACGACGTTTCCTTCCAGAGTTATTACCAAAAAAACACAAACATCCCAGAATCCTCTCGGTTTGGGGTCAAAATGCTGTCGCTCATTAAATCCCATAAGAAACGTCGCATCGAATGAATGTGATTGAATTCTCCCCGTCTGGACGAGCGGAATTGAATGGTGCAACTGATTTTGCTGTGCTGTGAAAATTCAGATATTTGCATGACTGCTTTTGTTTTATTTTGTGAATAGCAAAAAGCATTCAACCCCATAATACATGTTGTTTTATTGGTCGCTCGTCCATTTCATATCCCATAGCTTAACAACTCATACATTTGGATTCCTCTTGATGAGGCGAGCAGTTCGAGTTCCACCTTGATGGGTCTGCGACGTTTCCTTCCAGAGTTCTTACCAAAAAACCACAAACATCCCAGAATCCTCTCGGTTTGGGGTCAAAATGTTGTCGCGTATTAAATCCCATAAGAAACGTCGCATCGAATAAATGTGATTGAATTCTACCCGTCTGGACGAGCGGAATTGAATGGTGCAACTGATTTTGCTGTGCTGTGAAAATTCAGATATTTGCATGACTGCTTTTGTTTTATTTTGTGAATAGCAAAAAGCATTCAACCCCATAATACATGCTGTTTTATTGGTCGCTCGTCCATTTCATATCCCATAGCTTAACAACTCATATATTTGGATTCCTCTCGACGAGGCGAGCAGTACGAGTACCACCTTGATGGTTCTGCGACGTTTCCTTCCAGAGTTATTACCAAAAACCACAAAAATCCCAGAATCTTCTCGGTTTGGGGTCAAAATGTTGTCGCTCATTAAATCCCATAAGAAACGTCGCATCGAATGAATGTGATTGAATTCTCCCTGTCTGGACGAGCGGAATTGAATGGTGCAACTGATTTTGCTGTGCTGTGAAAATTCAGATATTTGCATGACTGCTTTTGTTTTATTTTGTGAATTGCAAAAAGCATTCAACCCCATAATACATGTTGTTTTATTGGTCGCTCGTCCATTTCATATCCCATAGCTTAACAACTCATACATTTGGATTCCTCTTGATGAGGCGAGCAGTTCGAGTTCCACATTGATGGGTCTGCGACGTTTCCTTCCAGAGTTCTTACCAAAAAACCACAAACATCCCAGAATCCTCTCGGTTTGGGGTCAAAATGTTGTCGCTTATTAAATCCCATAAGAAACGTCGCATCGAATAAATGTGATTGAATTCTACCCGTCTGGACGAGCGGAATTGAATGGTGCAACTGATTTTGCTGTGCTGTGAAAATTCAGATATTTGCATGACTGCTTTTGTTTTATTTTGTGAATAGCAAAAAGCATTCAACCCCATAATACATGCTGTTTTATTGGTCGCTCGTCCATTTCATATCCCATAGCTTAACAACTCATATATTTGGATTCCTCTCGATGAGGCGAGCAGTACGAGTACCACCTTGATGGGTCTGCGACGTTTCCTTCCAGAGTTATTACCAAAAAACCACAAACATCCCAGAATCCTCTCGGTTTGGGGTCAAAATGTTGTCGCTTATTAAATCCCATAAGAAACGTCGCATCGAATAAATGTGATTGAATTCTCCCCGTCTGGACGAGCGGAATTGAATGGTGCAACTGATTTTGCTGTGCTGTGAAAATTCAGATATTTGCATGACTGCTTTTGTTTTATTTTGTGAATAGCAACAAGCATTCAACCCCATAATACATGCTGTTTTATTGGTCGCTAGTCCATTTCAAATCCCATAGCTGAACCATTCATATATTTGGATTCCTCTCGACGAGGCGAGCAGTACGAGTACCACCTTGATGGGTCTGCGACGTTTCCTTCCAGAGTTATTACCAAAAAAACACAAACATCCCAGAATCCTCTCGGTTTGGGGTCAAAATGTTGTCGCTCATTAAATCCCATAAGAAACGTCGCATCGAATGAATGTGATTGAATTCTCCCCGTCTGGACGAGCGGAATTGAATGGTGCAACTGATTTTGCTGTGCTGTGAAAATTCAGATATTTGCATGACTGCTTTTGTTTTATTTTGTGAATAGCAAAAAGCATTCAACCACATAATACATGTTGTTTTATTGGTCGCTCGTCCATTTCATATCCCATAGCTTAACAACTCATATATTTGGATTCCTCTCGATGAGGCGAGCAGTAGGAGTACCACCTTGATGGGTCTGCGACGTTTCCTTCCAGAGTTATTACCAAAAAAACACAAACATCCCAGAATCATCTCGGTTTGGGGTCAAAATGTTGTCGCTCATTAAATCCCATAAGAAACGTCGCATCGAATGAATGTGATTGAATTCTCCCCGTCTGGACGAGCGGAATTGAATGGTGCAACTGATTTTGCTGTGCTGTGAAAATTCAGATATTTGCATGACTGCTTTTGTTTTATTTTGTGAATAGCAAAAAGCATTAAACCCCATAATACATGTTGTTTTATTGGTCGCTCGTCCATTTCATAACCCATAGCTTAACAACTCATATATTTGGATTCCTCTCGATGAGGCGAGCAGTAGGAGTACCACCTTGATATTTCTGCGACGTTTCCTTCCAGAGTTATTACCAAAAAAACACAAACATCCCAGAATCATCTCGGTTTGAGGTCAAAATGTTGTCGCTCATTAAATCCCATAGGAAACGTCGCATCGAATGAATGTGATTGAATTCTCCCCGTCTGGACGAGCGGAATTGAATGGTGCAACTGATTTTGCTGTGCTGTGAAAATTCAGATTTTTGCATGACTGCTTTTGTTTTATTTTGTGAATAGCAAAAAGCATTCAACCCCATAATACATGTTGTTTTATTGGTCGCTCGTCCATTTCATATCCCATAGCTTAACAACTCATATATTTGGATTCCTCTCGATGAGGCGAGCAGTAGGAGTACCACCTTGATATTTCTGCGACGTTTCCTTCCAGAGTTATTACCAAAAAAACACAAACATCCCAGAATCATCTCGGTTTGAGGTCAAAATGTTGTCGCTCATTAAATCCCATAGGAAACGTCGCGTCGAATAAATGTGATTGAATTCTCCCCGTCTGGACGAGCGGAATTGAATGGTGCAACTGATTTTGCTGTGCTGTGAAAATTCAGATTTTTGCATGACTGCTTTTGTTTTATTTTGTGAATAGCAAAAAGCATTCAACCCCATAATACATGTTGTTTTATTGGTCGCTCGTCCATTTCATATCACATAGCTTAACCATTCATATATTTGGATTCCTCTCGACGAGGCGAGCAGTACGAGTACCACCTTGATGGGTCTGCGACGTTTACCTCCAGAGTTATTACCAAAAACCACAAAAATCCCAGAATCCTCTCGGTTTGGGGTCAAAATGTTGTCGCTCATTAAATCCCATAAGAAACGTCGCATCGAATGAATGTGATTGAATTCTCCCCGCCTGGACGAGCGGAATTGAATGGTGCAACTGATTTTGCTGTGCTGTGAAAATTCAGATATTTGCATGACTGCTTTTGTTTTATTTTGTGAATAGCAAAAATCATTCAACCCCATAATACATGTTGTTTTATTAGTCGCTCGTCCATTTCATATCCCATAGCTTAACAACTCATATATTTGGATTCCTCTCGATGGGGCGAGCAGTAGGAGTACCACCTTGATGGTTCTGCGACGTTTCCTTCCAGAGTTATTACCAAAAAAACACAAACATCCCAGAATCCTCTCGGTTTGGGGTCAAAATGTTGTCGCTCATTAAATCCCATAAGAAACGTCGCATCGAATGAATGTGATTGAATTCTCCCCATCTGGAAGAGCGGAATTGAATGGTGCAACTGATTTTGCTGTGCTGTGAAAATTCAGATATTTGCATGACTGCTTTTGGTTTTTTTTGTGAATAGCAAAAAGCATTCAACCCCATAATACATGTTGTTTTATTGGTCGCTCGTCCATTTCATATCACATAGCTTAACCATTCATATATTTGGATTCCTCTCGACGAGGCGAGCAGTACGAGTACCACCTTGATGGGTCTGCGACGTTTCCTTCCAGAGTTATTACCAAAAACCACAAAAATCCCAGAATCCTCTCGGTTTGGGGTCAAAATGTTGTCGCTCATTAAATCCCATAAGAAACGTCGCATCGAATGAATGTGATTGAATTCTCCCCGTCTGGACGAGCGGAATTGAATGGGGCAACTGATTTTGCTGTGCTGTGAAAATTCAGATATTTGCATGACTGCTTTTGTTTTATTTTGTGAATAGCAAAAAGCATTCAACCCCATAATACATGTTGTTTTATTGGTCGCTCGTCCATTTCATATCCCATAGCTTAACAACTCATATATTTGGATTCCTCTTGATGAGGCGAGCAGTTCGAGTTCCACCTTGATGGGTCTGCGACGTTTCCTTCCAGAGTTATTACCAAAAAAACACAAACATCCCAGAATCCTCTCGGTTTGGGGTCAAAATGTTGTCGCTTATTAAATCCCATAAGAAACGTCGCATCGAATAAATGTGATTGAATTCTACCCGTCTGGACGAGCGGAATTGAATGGTGCAACTGATTTTGCTGTGCTGTGAAAATTCAGATATTTGCATGACTGCTTTTGTTTTATTTTGTGAATAGCAAAAAGCATTCAACCCCATAATACATGTTGTTTTATTGGTCGCTCGTCCATTTCATATCCCATAGCTTAACAACTCATATATTTGGATTCCTCTCGATGAGGAGAGCAGTAGGAGTACCACCTTGATGTTTCTGCGACGTTTCCTTCCAGAGTTATTACCAAAAAAACACAAACATCCCAGAATCATCTCGGTTTGAGGTCAAAATGTTGTCGCTCATTAAATCCCATAGGAAACGTCGCATCGAATGAATGTGATTGAATTCTCCCCGTCTGGACGAGCGGAATTGAATGGTGCAACTGATTTTGCTGTGCTGTGAAAATTCAGATTTTTGCATGACTGCTTTTGTTTTATTTTGTGAATAGCAAAAAGCATTCAACCCCATAATACATGTTGTTTTATTGGTCGCTCGTCCATTTCATATCACATAGCTTAACCATTCATATATTTGGATTCCTCTCGACGAGGCGAGCAGTACGAGTACCACCTTGATGGGTCTGCGACGTTTACTTCCAGAGTTATTACCAAAAACCACAAAAATCCCAGAATCCTCTCGGTTTGGGGTCAAAATGTTGTCGCTCATTAAATCCCATAAGAAACGTCGCATCGAATGAATGTGATTGAATTCTCCCCGCCTGGACGAGCGGAATTGAATGGTGCAACTGATTTTGCTGTGCTGTGAAAATTCAGATATTTGCATGACTGCTTTTGTTTTATTTTGTGAATAGCAAAAAGCATTCAACCCCATAATACATGTTGTTTTATTAGTCGCTCGTCAATTTCATATCCCATAGCTTAACAACTCATATATTTGGATTCCTCTCGATGGGGCGAGCAGTAGGAGTACCACCTTGATGGTTCTGCGACGTTTCCTTCCAGAGTTATTACCAAAAAAACACAAACATCCCAGAATCCTCTCGGTTTGGGGTCAAAATGTTGTCGCTCATTAAATCCCATAAGAAACGTCGCATCGAATGAATGTGATTGAATTCTCCCCGTCTGGAAGAGCGGAATTGAATGGTGCAACTGATTTTGCTGTGCTGTGAAAATTCAGATATTTGCATGACTGCTTTTGGTTTTTTTTGTGAATAGCAAAAAGCATTCAACCCCATAATACATGTTGTTTTATTGGTCGCTCGTCCATTTCATATCACATAGCTTAACCATTCATATATTTGGATTCCTCTCGACGAGGCGAGCAGTACGAGTACCACCTTGATGGGTCTGCGACGTTTCCTTCCAGAGTTATTACCAAAAACCACAAAAATCCCAGAATCCTCTCGGTTTGGGGTCAAAATGTTGTCGCTCATTAAATCCCATAAGAAACGTCGCATCGAATGAATGTGATTGAATTCTCCCCGTCTGGACGAGCGGAATTGAATGGGGCAACTGATTTTGCTGTGCTGTGAAAATTCAGATATTTGCATGACTGCATTTGTTTTATTTTGTGAATAGCAAAAAGCATTCAACCCCATAATACATGTTGTTTTATTGGTCGCTCGTCCATTTCATATCCCATAGCTTAACAACTCATACATTTGGATTCCTCTTGATGAGGCGAGCAGTTCGAGTTCCACCTTGATGGGTCTGCGACGTTTCCTTCCAGAGTTATTACCAAAAAACCACAAACATCCCAGAATCCTCTCGGTTTGGGGTCAAAATGTTGTCGCTTATTAAATCCCATAAGAAACGTCGCATCGAATAAATGTGATTGAATTCTACCCGTCTGGACGAGCGGAATTGAATGGTGCAACTGATTTTGCTGTGCTGTGAAAATTCAGATATTTGCATGACTGCTTTTGTTTTATTTTGTGAATAGCAAAAAGCATTCAACCCCATAATACATGTTGTTTTATTGGTCGCTCGTCCATTTCATATCCCATAGCTGAAACACTCATATATTTGGATTCCGCTCGACGAGGCGAGCAGTACGAGTACCACCTTGATGGGTCTGCGACGTTTCCTTCCAGAGTTATTACCAAAAAACCACAAACAAATCAGAATCCTCTCGGTTTGGGGTCAAAATGTTGTCGCTCATTAAATCCCATAAGAAACGTCCCATCGAATGAATGTGATTGAATTCTCCCCGTCTGGACGAGCGGAATTGAATGGTGCAACTGATTTTGCTGTGCTGTGAAAATTCAGATATTTGCATGAGTGTTTTTGTTTTGTTTTGTGAATAGCAAAAAGCATTCAACCCCATAATACATGTTGTTTTATTAGTCGCTCGTCCATTTCATATCCCATAGCTTAAACACTCATATATTTGGATTCCTCTCGATGAGGCGAGCAGTAGGAGTACCACCTTGATGGTTCTGCGACGTTTCCTTCCAGAGTTATTACCAAAAAAACACAAACATCCCAGAATCCTCTCGGTTTGGGGTCAAAATGTTGTCGCTCATTAAATCCCATAAGAAACGTCGCATCGAATGAATGTGATTGAATTCTCCCCGTCTGGAAGAGCGGAATTGAATGGTGCAACTGATTTTGCTGTGCTGTGAAAATTCAGATATTTGCATGACTGCTTTTGGTTTTTTTTGTGAATAGCAAAAAGCATTCAACCCCATAATACATGTTGTTTTATTGGTCGCTCGTCCATTTCATATCACATAGCTTAACCATTCATATATTTGGATTCCTCTCGACGAGGCGAGAAGTACGAGTACCACCTTGATGGGTCTGCGACGTTTCCTTCCAGAGTTATTACCAAAAACCACAAAAATCCCAGAGTCCTCTCGGTTTGGGGTCAAAATGTTGTCGCTCATTAAATCCCATAAGAAACGTCGCATCGAATGAATGTGATTGAATTCTCCCCGTCTGGACGAGCGGAATTGAATGGTGCAACTGATTTTGCTGTGCTGTGAAAATTCAGATATTTGCATGACTGCTTTTGTTTTATTTTGTGAATAGCAAAAAGCATTCAACCCCATAATACATGTTGTTTTATTGGTCGCTCGTCCATTTCATATCCCATAGCTTAACAACTCATACATTTGGATTCCTCTTGATGAGGCGAGCAGTTCGAGTTCCACCTTGATGGGTCTGCGACGTTTCCTTCCAGAGTTATTACCAAAAAACCACAAACATCCCAGAATGCTCTCGGTTTGGGGTCAAAATGTTGTCGCTTATTAAATCCCATAAGAAACGTCGCATCGAATAAATGTGATTGAATTCTACCCGTCTGGACGAGCGGAATTGAATGGTGCAACTGATTTGGCTGTGCTGTGAAAATTCAGATATTTGCATGACTGCTTTTGTTTTATTTTGTGAATAGCAAAAAGCATTCAACCCCATAATACATGTTGTTTTATTGGTCGCTCGTCCATTTCATATCACATAGCTTAACCATTCATATATTTGGATTCCTCTCGACGAGGCGAGCAGTACGAGTACCACCTTGATGGGTCTGCGACGTTTACCTCCAGAGTTATTACCAAAAACCACAAAAATCCCAGAATCCTCTCGGTTTGGGGTCAAAATGTTGTCGCTCATTAAATCCCATAAGAAACGTCGCATCGAATGAATGTGATTGAATTCTCCCCGCCTGGACGAGCGGAATTGAATGGTGCAACTGATTTTGCTGTGCTGTGAAAATTCAGATATTTGCATGACTGCTTTTGTTTTATTTTGTGAATAGCAAAAAGCATTCAACCCCATAATACATGTTGTTTTATTAGTCGCTCGTCCATTTCATATCCCATAGCTTAACAACTCATATATTTGGATTCCTCTCGATGGGGCGAGCAGTAGGAGTACCACCTTGATGGTTCTGCGACGTTTCCTTCCAGAGTTATTACCAAAAAAACACAAACATCCCAGAATCCTCTCGGTTTGGGGTCAAAATGTTGTCGCTCATTAAATCCCATAAGAAACGTCGCATCGAATGAATGTGATTGAATTCTCCCCGTCTGGAAGAGCGGAATTGAATGGTGCAACTGATTTTGCTGTGCTGTGAAAATTCAGATATTTGCATGACTGCTTTTGGTTTTTTTTGTGAATAGCAAAAAGCATTCAACCCCATAATACATGTTGTTTTATTGGTCGCTCGTCCATTTCATATCACATAGCTTAACCATTCATATATTTGGATTCCTCTCGACGAGGCGAGCAGTACGAGTACCACCTTGATGGGTCTGCGACGTTTCCTTCCAGAGTTATTACCAAAAACCACAAAAATCCCAGAATCCTCTCGGTTTGGGGTCAAAATGTTGTCGCTCATTAAATCCCATAAGAAACGTCGCATCGAATGAATGTGATTGAATTCTCCCCGTCTGGACGAGCGGAATTGAATGGGGCAACTGATTTTGCTGTGCTGTGAAAATTCAGATATTTGCATGACTGCTTTTGTTTTATTTTGTGAATAGCAAAAAGCATTCAACCCCATAATACATGTTGTTTTATTGGTCGCTCGTCCATTTCATATCCCATAGCTTAACAACTCATACATTTGGATTCCTCTTGATGAGGCGAGCAGTTCGAGTTCCACCTTGATGGGTCTGCGACGTTTCCTTCCAGAGTTATTACCAAAAAAACACAAACATCCCAGAATCCTCTCGGTTTGGGGTCAAAATGTTGTCGCTTATTAAATCCCATAAGAAACGTCGCATCGAATAAATGTGATTGAATTCTACCCGTCTGGACGAGCGGAATTGAATGGTGCAACTGATTTTGCTGTGCTGTGAAAATTCAGATATTTGCATGACTGCTTTTGTTTTATTTTGTGAATAGCAAAAAGCATTCAACCCCATAATACATGTTGTTTTATTGGTCGCTCGTCCATTTCATATCCCATAGCTTAACAACTCATATATTTGGATTCCTCTCGATGAGGAGAGCAGTAGGAGTACCACCTTGATATTTCTGCGACGTTTCCTTCCAGAGTTATTACCAAAAAAACACAAACATCCCAGAATCATCTCGGTTTGAGGTCAAAATGTTGTCGCTCATTAAATCCCATAGGAAACGTCGCATCGAATGAATGTGATTGAATTCTCCCCGTCTGGACGAGCGGAATTGAATGGTGCAACTGATTTTGCTGTGCTGTGAAAATTCAGATTTTTGCATGACTGCTTTTGTTTTATTTTGTGAATAGCAAAAAGCATTCAACCCCATAATACATGTTGTTTTATTGGTCGCTCGTCCATTTCATATCACATAGCTTAACCATTCATATATTTGGATTCCTCTCGACGAGGCGAGCAGTACGAGTACCACCTTGATGGGTCTGCGACGTTTACTTCCAGAGTTATTACCAAAAACCACAAAAATCCCAGAATCCTCTCGGTTTGGGGTCAAAATGTTGTCGCTCATTAAATCCCATAAGAAACGTCGCATCGAATGAATGTGATTGAATTCTCCCCGCCTGGACGAGCGGAATTGAATGGTGCAACTGATTTTGCTGTGCTGTGAAAATTCAGATATTTGCATGACTGCTTTTGTTTTATTTTGTGAATAGCAAAAAGCATTCAACCCCATAATACATGTTGTTTTATTAGTCGCTCGTCAATTTCATATCCCATAGCTTAACAACTCATATATTTGGATTCCTCTCGATGGGGCGAGCAGTAGGAGTACCACCTTGATGGTTCTGCGACGTTTCCTTCCAGAGTTATTACCAAAAAAACACAAACATCCCAGAATCCTCTCGGTTTGGGGTCAAAATGTTGTCGCTCATTAAATCCCATAAGAAACGTCGCATCGAATGAATGTGATTGAATTCTCCCCGTCTGGAAGAGCGGAATTGAATGGTGCAACTGATTTTGCTGTGCTGTGAAAATTCAGATATTTGCATGACTGCTTTTGGTTTTTTTTGTGAATAGCAAAAAGCATTCAACCCCATAATACATGTTGTTTTATTGGTCGCTCGTCCATTTCATATCACATAGCTTAACCATTCATATATTTGGATTCCTCTCGACGAGGCGAGCAGTACGAGTACCACCTTGATGGGTCTGCGACGTTTCCTTCCAGAGTTATTACCAAAAACCACAAAAATCCCAGAATCCTCTCGGTTTGGGGTCAAAATGTTGTCGCTCATTAAATCCCATAAGAAACGTCGCATCGAATGAATGTGATTGAATTCTCCCCGTCTGGACGAGCGGAATTGAATGGGGCAACTGATTTTGCTGTGCTGTGAAAATTCAGATATTTGCATGACTGCTTTTGTTTTATTTTGTGAATAGCAAAAAGCATTCAACCCCATAATACATGTTGTTTTATTGGTCGCTCGTCCATTTCATATCCCATAGCTTAACAACTCATACATTTGGATTCCTCTTGATGAGGCGAGCAGTTCGAGTTCCACCTTGATGGGTCTGCGACGTTTCCTTCCAGAGTTATTACCAAAAAAACACAAACATCCCAGAATCCTCTCGGTTTGGGGTCAAAATGTTGTCGCTTATTAAATCCCATAAGAAACGTCGCATCGAATAAATGTGATTGAATTCTACCCGTCTGGACGAGCGGAATTGAATGGTGCAACTGATTTTGCTGTGCTGTGAAAATTCAGATATTTGCATGACTGCTTTTGTTTTATTTTGTGAATAGCAAAAAGCATTCAACCCCATAATACATGTTGTTTTATTGGTCGCTCGTCCATTTCATATCCCATAGCTTAACAACTCATATATTTGGATTCCTCTCGATGAGGAGAGCAGTAGGAGTACCACCTTGATATTTCTGCGACGTTTCCTTCCAGAGTTATTACCAAAAAAACACAAACATCCCAGAATCATCTCGGTTTGAGGTCAAAATGTTGTCGCTCATTAAATCCCATAGGAAACGTCGCATCGAATGAATGTGATTGAATTCTCCCCGTCTGGACGAGCGGAATTGAATGGTGCAACTGATTTTGCTGTGCTGTGAAAATTCAGATTTTTGCATGACTGCTTTTGTTTTATTTTGTGAATAGCAAAAAGCATTCAACCCCATAATACATGTTGTTTTATTGGTCGCTCGTCCATTTCATATCACATAGCTTAACCATTCATATATTTGGATTCCTCTCGACGAGGCGAGCAGTACGAGTACCACCTTGATGGGTCTGCGACGTTTACTTCCAGAGTTATTACCAAAAACCACAAAAATCCCAGAATCCTCTCGGTTTGGGGTCAAAATGTTGTCGCTCATTAAATCCCATAAGAAACGTCGCATCGAATGAATGTGATTGAATTCTCCCCGCCTGGACGAGCGGAATTGAATGGTGCAACTGATTTTGCTGTGCTGTGAAAATTCAGATATTTGCATGACTGCTTTTGTTTTATTTTGTGAATAGCAAAAAGCATTCAACCCCATAATACATGTTGTTTTATTAGTCGCTCGTCAATTTCATATCCCATAGCTTAACAACTCATATATTTGGATTCCTCTCGATGGGGCGAGCAGTAGGAGTACCACCTTGATGGTTCTGCGACGTTTCCTTCCAGAGTTATTACCAAAAAAACACAAACATCCCAGAATCCTCTCGGTTTGGGGTCAAAATGTTGTCGCTCATTAAATCCCATAAGAAACGTCGCATCGAATGAATGTGATTGAATTCTCCCCGTCTGGAAGAGCGGAATTGAATGGTGCAACTGATTTTGCTGTGCTGTGAAAATTCAGATATTTGCATGACTGCTTTTGGTTTTTTTTGTGAATAGCAAAAAGCATTCAACCCCATAATACATGTTGTTTTATTGGTCGCTCGTCCATTTCATATCACATAGCTTAACCATTCATATATTTGGATTCCTCTCGACGAGGCGAGCAGTACGAGTACCACCTTGATGGGTCTGCGACGTTTCCTTCCAGAGTTATTACCAAAAACCACAAAAATCCCAGAATCCTCTCGGTTTGGGGTCAAAATGTTGTCGCTCATTAAATCCCATAAGAAACGTCGCATCGAATGAATGTGATTGAATTCTCCCCGTCTGGACGAGCGGAATTGAATGGTGCAACTGATTTTGCTGTGCTGTGAAAATTCAGATATTTGCATGACTGCTTTTGTTTTATTTTGTGAATAGCAAAAAGCATTCAACCCCATAATACATGTTGTTTTATTGGTCGCTCGTCCATTTCATATCCCATAGCTTAACAACTCATACATTTGGATTCCTCTTGATGAGGCGAGCAGTTCGAGTTCCACCTTGATGGGTCTGCGACGTTTCCTTCCAGAGTTATTACCAAAAAACCACAAACATCCCAGAATCCTCTCGGTTTGGGGTCAAAATGTTGTCGCTTATTAAATCCCATAAGAAACGTCGCATCGAATAAATGTGATTTAATTCTACCCGTCTGGACGAGCGGAATTGAATGGTGCAACTGATTTTGCTGTGCTGTGAAAATTCAGATATTTGCATGACTGCTTTTGTTTTATTTTGTGAATAGCAAAAAGCATTCAACCCCATAATACATGTTGTTTTATTGGTCGCTCGTCCATTTCATATCCCATAGCTGAAACACTCATATATTTGGATTCCGCTCGACGAGGCGAGCAGTACGAGTACCACCTTGATGGGTCTGCGACGTTTCCTTCCAGAGTTATTACCAAAAAACCACAAACAAATCAGAATCCTCTCGGTTTGGGGTCAAAATGTTGTCGCTCATTAAATCCCATAAGAAACGTCCCATCGAATGAATGTGATTGAATTCTCCCCGTCTGGACGAGCGGAATTGAATGGTGCAACTGATTTTGCTGTGCTGTGAAAATTCAGATATTTGCATGAGTGTTTTTGTTTTGTTTTGTGAATAGCAAAAAGCATTCAACCCCATAATACATGTTGTTTTATTAGTCGCTCGTCCATTTCATATCCCATAGCTTAAACACTCATATATTTGGATTCCTCTCGATGAGGCGAGCAGTAGGAGTACCACCTTGATGGTTCTGCGACGTTTCCTTCCAGAGTTATTACCAAAAAAACACAAACATCCCAGAATCCTCTCGGTTTGGGGTCAAAATGTTGTCGCTCATTAAATCCCATAAGAAACGTCGCATCGAATGAATGTGATTGAATTCTCCCCGTCTGGAAGAGCGGAATTGAATGGTGCAACTGATTTTGCTGTGCTGTGAAAATTCAGATATTTGCATGACTGCTTTTGGTTTTTTTTGTGAATAGCAAAAAGCATTCAACCCCATAATACATGTTGTTTTATTGGTCGCTCGTCCATTTCATATCACATAGCTTAACCATTCATATATTTGGATTCCTCTCGACGAGGCGAGAAGTACGAGTACCACCTTGATGGGTCTGCGACGTTTCCTTCCAGAGTTATTACCAAAACCCACAAAAATCCCAGAGTCCTCTCGGTTTGGGGTCAAAATGTTGTCGCTCATTAAATCCCATAAGAAACGTCGCATCGAATGAATGTGATTGAATTCTCCCCGTCTGGACGAGCGGAATTGAATGGTGCAACTGATTTTGCTGTGCTGTGAAAATTCAGATATTTGCATGACTGCTTTTGTTTTATTTTGTGAATAGCAAAAAGCATTCAACCCCATAATACATGTTGTTTTATTGGTCGCTCGTCCATTTCATATCCCATAGCTTAACAACTCATACATTTGGATTCCTCTTGATGAGGCGAGCAGTTCGAGTTCCACCTTGATGGGTCTGCGACGTTTCCTTCCAGAGTTATTACCAAAAAACCACAAACATCCCAGAATGCTCTCGGTTTGGGGTCAAAATGTTGTCGCTTATTAAATCCCATAAGAAACGTCGCATCGAATAAATGTGATTGAATTCTACCCGTCTGGACGAGCGGAATTGAATGGTGCAACTGATTTTGCTGTGCTGTGAAAATTCAGATATTTGCATGACTGCTTTTGTTTTATTTTGTGAATAGCAAAAAGCATTCAACCCCATAATACATGTTGTTTTATTGGTCGCTCGTCCATTTCATATCCCATAGCTGAAACACTCATATATTTGGATTCCGCTCGACGAGGCGAGCAGTACGAGTACCATCTTGATGGGTCTGCGACGTTTCCTTCCAGAGTTATTACCAAAAAACCACAAACATCCCAGAATCCTCTCGGTTTGGGGTCAAAATGTTGTCGCTCATTAAATCCCATAAGAAACGTCGCATCGAATGAATGTGATTGAATTCTCCCCGTCTGGACGAGCGGAATTGAATGGTGCAACTAATTTTGCTGTGCTGTGAAAATTCAGATATTTGCATGACTGCTTTTGTTTTATTTTGTGAATAGCAAAAAACATTCAACCCCATAATACATGTTGTTTTATTGGTCGCTCGTCAATTTCATATCCCATATCTGAACCACTCATATATTTGTATTCAGCTCGACGAGCCGAGCAGTACGAGTACCACCATGATGGGTCTGCGACGTTTCCTTCCAGAGTTATTACCTAAAAACCACAAACATCCCAGAATCCTCTCGGTTTGGGGTCAAAATGTTGTCGCTTATTAAATCCCATAATAAACGTCGCATCGAATGAATGTGATTGAATTCTCCCCGTCTGGACGAGCGGATAGGGGGGTTCACGAGGGGGGCATAGGTGGGGGTTGCCAGGGGGGGCAAGGGGGGTGGTCGTGGGGGGGTCGTGTGGGGGGCATGGGGGGTTGTGAAGGGGGAGGGGCAGGGGGGGGAAAGGGGGAGCATGGGGGAGGAGCTTAGGTGAGGGGGAGGAGCTAATGGCTATTACACCACGCCGCGTCTCGCGCCACGTGCTTCCCCTGGCAGTTTGGCCGTTAGGCGTGGAATCGAGCTGTGGGTGAGTGGTGGCGGTGGTGGTGTGAGTCTTTCTATGTGAGTCTGTGTGTGAGTCTCTCTAAGTGAGTCTGTGTGTGAGTCTCTCTGTGTGAGTCTGTGTACGTGTGTAAACATCGCCACTGGGGAGACAAAGGCGGTCGGGCGTGGTGCTAACCACCCACCCCTTCGTGTACCGTGCCGGCCTTCATACGTACTGCTGGCTAACAGCACTTGCCCCTACAGCCTGTTAAGGCTCTATGAGGATCGTTGTCTTTGGTGTCCTGTATTAGCAGGAGGAAAAGTGGTGGTGTTAATGTTGGTGGTATTAGTGGTGGTGGTGTTAGTGATGGTGGTGTTAGTGGTGGTGTTTGTGGTGTTAATAATGGTGGTGTTGGTGTTAGTGATGGTGGTGTTAGTGGTGGTGGTTGTTCGAGGTATTGTTGCTGGTGTTATTGATGGTGGTGTTGGTGGTATTAGTGGTGGTCGTGTTTGTGATGATGGTATTATTGGTGGTATTATTGGTGGTAGTGTTAGTGGTGGTGGTGTTAGTGGTGGTGGTGTTGGTGGTGGTGGAGTTGATGTTGGTGGTGGTGTTTTTAGGGTTCGTAGTGTTAGTGGTGGTGTTAGGAGTGGTGTTAGTGCTGGTGTTAGTTGTGGTGTTAGTTGAGGGGAGCGGTAGTGTAGCGGTTAACGTGCTGCGCTACAAACCTGGCGACCCGGGTTCGATTTCCACTCACGACCAACACCAGTAACGATTATCTGAACCGGTCCTGGGCCTCCCCTAGGTAGACTCAGCCTCAAATGAATACCTGGTACGATGTGTAAACATCGCCGCTAGGGAGACAAAGGTGGCCAGGCGTGGTGTTAGCCACCCACCCCCTCGTGTGCCATGCCGACCTTTATAGGTGCTCGCTAGCAGAAATTGCCCCTACAGTATATTCAGGCTATACGGGGGATCTGTCTTTGTTAGTGGTGGTGGTGGTGTTAGCAGTGGTGTTAGTGGTGGTACTAGTGGTGGTGTTTGTCGCGGTGTTGCTGGTGTCCAAACAAAGGAGCGATGGTCACAACAACGACCTTTGACCTGGGCGGCTGAAATGTAGCACGTTGGCACAGTCATCTCAGTCAGTCAACTCTTGGCACCTGGGTCTGACCTGTGACCTGTCAGTGAGCCTTCAGCATTTCACGTGGTCTCAAAGTGCACCTGGCCTGGCATTTGCCGCTACTTAGTGGCAAATGGCGGTCTTTGTTGTTTTTGTTGTGTTTCGTGTTGTGGGTGAGTGGTGAGGTTGTGAGTCTGTGATGATGATGTGAGTCCGTGTTGATGATGAGAGTCCGCATTGTGACATGACGCGTGTTTAGACATGAGTATTGTCGCACACCATCGGTTTTGTGTGACCCTCGCCTGCGTCTCCCGCTCTCCACGCAGAGACCCGGACCGTGCGAGAAACGCAGTGAGCTCTGAGCACCCTACTCTGCAAGTTGCTGCCATGGAGGTACGTGTGGCTCTTCAACTCGTGTGGTAAAATATGGGTGGACGTGTGTTTTCCCCTCGACTTGTGCCTACCTGTCACCTACCTGTATACCTGGATGTGCTTCTCCTTGTCCGCCTGAGTATGTGTATGTCTATCAGAGTGTGTCTCCGAGATCCTGTTGGTGTGCCTGCCTGTCTACGCGTGAGCATTTACAGCACTATTATCTATCCACTGATGAATGAGAATGCCTTCCTCCCTGAGACCTTGCTACCCCTCAAATGCTGTGATGGAATAATCCGCCAAGCGCCGATTTTGTCGCACCATCTCTCTGGTGGCTCTCCTCTCCGATGTGTTTCCTTCCTTGGCTGCCGCTCCGTTATTATTCTTCACTATCAGCCATTGTTGTCCCTCCTTGCCATGGCTCGTAATGCCCGATCCCCAATCACTCTTTAACAATTTGAACAATCCCTGCGTGTGACCTCAAAATCCACGCATCTTTCATTGTGAATCCAAGCATGGCATCTGATATTGGCCAAATATCCCAATGCTGAGAAACGACAACATCTCGGCAGGACCCTCCTGAATGTGGAGCCCAGGATCTCAGAGATGCTGGCTCAGTGCTCGCCTTCTGCACTTGCTCCACCATTTTACTCAAGCCTATGTGGTGGACCTTTGTCTTTGTGTGTGTGTAGATGAGCCGAGCTGGAGAGGCTCGGAGTAACGACACGTCTTGCACCACCTGGAGTGCGCTGTCCTCAGAGGGCACCGGCTCCATCTGTAGCAAATCGCCGAAAGGTAAGAACAGTAATGAGGGACGTCACAGTGGCCACGGTAAATAGTGGGACATCACGATGGCCATGTTGCATGGGGGACGTCACAGTGCCTTTGGTGTATGAGAGATTTTATGGTGATTGTATGGGTGATGTCAAGATAGCAATGCTACATGGGGGACTTAATGGTAATCATGTTTTGATTTAAAGCTTTCGTGGCTGCAGGGATTCATATTCTTGGTTCTTTCGGTAAACTCACGTAGAAGGGCAGCAATAAAATTATTAAAATATAAAACAATAAAATTCTCACGACGTTTCGACTGCAACACAAGTAATCATCATCAGGTGTGAAAACCACGGCAAGAACCACAGCAAGAAAAATTAAAATTTTCTTGCTGTGGTTTTCACACCTGATGATGATTGCTTGTGTTGCAGTCGAAACGTCGTGAGAATTGTATTATTTTATTATTTTATTGTTTCCCTTCTACGTGACTTTACCGAAAGAACCAAGAATATGGTAATTATGTTGCATTAGAGACTGCATCATGGTTGCCATGTTACATGGGGGACTTCATGGTGGCCATGTTGCATGGGGATAATTATCTCTGCTCTGGCCTCAGTACTGAAACAACATCAAACGCTTTCAGAATTGCTTCTGCGGCCATCTTGAATGCTCTTCCAATATTAGGAAACCACTGAAGCTATGCGCATTTAAATCATCTAGTTTGACAACTAATATCTATACTCATTCGCTCTTTCGGTAATGTCACGTAGGTAGAAATAAAATTAAACAAATCACGACGTTTCTATCGCAACACAATCAATCTTCATCAGGTGGAACAACCGCAGCAATAATAAAATGCTGAAGTAGGTGAGAGAGCTGCTGTGGCAAGAGGTTATCGGTAAGAAAGGGGGGAGGAGCAAGGGGGGGAGAGAGAGGGGAGCTGCGTGAGCGCTAGGGGGAGAAGAAGTGAGGCTGGGGGGGGACGTAGGCGGAGGTAGAAGTGGTAAGCTGAGTATGGGACATGGTGGGAAAGTAAATCTGAAAAATCTACCAGTACCTGGCGCGTGTGATGGAAACAACCACAACCAGTTAAGGCTTTACCTAGTTAATAACATCCATCGAATGATTGCTCAATTTGTATCCATCTTCTCTGTTGAAGTTATGTCTATGTTTGTATATCTGGATGGCTTCATGAAAAAAACCTTTGATAGTTACCTGAAGGTTTGCAGAGTACCTTGGTCTCGGAAAAAAACAATATCACGCGAGCCCACAGCGTTATAACAATGGTCAGACACGGCAGAGGTATTGGTTCTGCGATGTTTCAGATCTGCCTTGTGTTCGCTAACACGGTCCGCGACATGTCAATTCGTTTTCCCAATGTAACTGCTACTGCAGGTACAACTCAGTTTGTCGACTCCAGGATATTGCATGTCAGGATGGGATTAGATCACGGATTTTGTGTACTGTATTGAATCGGACTTGGATCTTGTGTTTGTTTAAGATTTTGGAAATATTTTTGGTAACACCTGCTATGTATGGTAAAGTGATGGTTTTGATAGGCGTCTCAGTGGATTGTTTCTACATGGTTGGAGAAACAGCTTTGCGAATAATGCTGTCCCAGTACCCATTCATCTTAAGAGTCTGGTGTACGTGTTCCAGTTCACTGGCTTGGTGGTGTTGGTTGCAAATGCAGTGGCCCTATGGTGTAGTGGTTTGATGAGGGAATTCTTCTGCGCCGGATGGTGGTGGGAATTAGGTTTTAGATAGGTCTCTTCTCAAACAAAACATCCAGGAATTAGTAGCTTACCATCATTCTCCACTTCCATGGTGAATTTGATGGATGGGTGTATGGAATTTATGTTGTTGAGAAATTGATTCAATGTTGGCAGGCCATGTGGCCAAATGACGAAAGTGTGATCTACGTATCTCTTCCACAAGGAAGGACGTTGGGTGCATGTCTGGATGACATCAGTTTCAAATTTCTCCATGAAAACATTCGATATCACTGGTGATAAGGGGGGACCCATGTGGGTACCTTGATTTTGTTTGTAGAAAGTACCATTCCTGGTGAAGTAAGTGCTGGTTCAGCGTTTCTACCGCTGCATTATTTTTTTTCCGCCTGAGGACGACCGCTTGTGTTGCGATCGAAACGTCGTCATTTATTTTATTTTATCCATATGTGACTTTACCGAAAAAAACAAAGAGTAAATGTTAGTAAGGCAGTTCCTAACCAAAGTTGGTCCATGTTGGACCAAGTCTTCAATTATTGCTAAGGTGTCAGGTACAGGAACCTTGGTGAACAGAAAGACTACATCAAAGCTGACGAGCAAATCATCTGGGGACAGTGAAATGTCTTTGATTAGAGAGATAAAGTGAGCTGAGTTTCATACTGCTGAGGTAGTCTTGCCCGTGAATGGAAGCAAGGTCTCAGACAGAAATTGGGCCAGTTTGTAGGGAGGTGAGTTGATATTGGAAACGATGGGTCGAAGTGGAGTATCTTCTTTATGGAATTTTGGAAGACCATATAATCTGGGTGGTCTATTAGCAGAAGGTTTTAGGGAGAACTGCTTGAATGGTTCAATTAGAGAAGTCGAATTGGTAATGATATTGTTTGCTTTTTATAGCCAGGCAGTTGGTCGGATCTTTGTTGATTTTGGTGTAATTGCTATCATTAAGAAGGTCCTGGATTATGTTGCTGAATGTGGTTTTATCCATGATGACAGTAGCATTGCCCTTGTCGGCTGAGAGGATGACTTTGTCCTCTCTATTTTTTAATTTGGTGAGTTCAGAGCGCTCGTCCTTGCTGATGTTATTAATAGGATTCTTAGCATTTTTAAAGATGGTGGCAATTTTAAATCTTGCCACGTCTGTCGGTGTGTGTCCCAAGCCTTTGAGGGCTACATCTACCTGGGTTTTTATATCATCCACTGGGATGTGTTTGAGGGTGACAGCAAAATTCAGCCCTCTAGCTAGTACCGATTTTAGGCTATCGGAGATTGTGCTGTTACTCTGATTAATAGCAGTCTTTTTTATGTGTGGATCTGGTTTCTTTTTTGACAAGTTATTGAATTTAGCAATAAGGTTAACCTTGCATTTGGAAGACATTGTTGTGGCAGAAGAAGCAGTCATGTTATCTACAAGGTTCCAATCAGATGCGGACATTTTATCTTTTGATTTAAAGCTTTCGTGACTGCAGTAATTCATATTCTTAGTTTTTTCGGTAAAGTCACGTTGAAGGGAAACAACAAAATAATAAAATATATATAAAACAATTAATAATTCTCACGACGTTTCGACCATAACTCAAACGGTCGTCTTCAGGTGTGTTGGACCAACACCTCGGCCGTGGCAGATCATTGTTATAATTCAGTAGGCTCACATGACATTGACTTTTCCAAAACAGAGGTTCTTTGTAAGCCATCTGGCTTCCATGAGAGATTCGTTCATGAGGCTATCCACATATACAAGCACAGAGACAATTTCAACCGAGAAGATGGATTCTATCTTAGCAATCATTGGAAGGATTTGATGAACCATTTCAGGTCTTAATTGATTGTTCACGCTTACAGTGGCTTTCAGACAGCATACATTATAAAAAATAAAATAAAATAAAAAATTCGTCTCCCCCATCCTCTTTTCAGAATATAGATGGACTAGTCCTAAATAAACTGCCAAATCGTTGCGCACGGCGCTAACGTTTTTTTTAATAAATAAATAAATGCGCCGTTTAAAAATACATTTATGCAAACCAACACACCTGAAGACGACCGTTTGAGTTATGGTCGAAACGTCGTGAGAATTTTTTATTGTTTTATATATATTTTATTATTTTGTTGTTTCCCTTCAACGTGACTTTACCGAAAAAACTAAGATTATGACATTTTATCTGTTAATGTTAAGTGTGATTGTAGGAGACATTTGTCTAAATTATCAAGTTCAAGCCGGAGTAGTCTTATCCTCTCTGAGATTAGAGAAAGGCTAGCTCTGAATAAGATCCGTTTAGAGTTGGGTTAAGTGACAGAAGCAGATGTGAGTTTAAATGTGGTCGGTATTATCTTGTTGTCGCGGCATCTCTTCAGAAAGGTGAGTGACTCGATCATGTGAGCCTTCTTGTCTCGCAGTCTGTTAAAGGTTCTAACAGATGTGTGGAACCTATTTGCGTGGTTAGTTTATTAACCTTCCCCCACACTGTTGATTAGCACCATTGGCATCCCAATCCTGAAATATTTACCCTATAAATTGCTCAAAAATTTGGTCACACACCTGTTGTTGTTATTCTCCTCGTGCCTACAGAAATACTGGCTCACTTTGGCCCTCACTTGACCGACCGTGACAAGCTGGAGCTCACAGCCATGCAAGAAGTGTGGTACTTTGCGCTCGACAACAAACCCAAGGGATGCAACAGGCATGGATATGATGACGACGAACGTAATTACATTCTGGTGAGGCTCACCACAAAACTACAGCCTTGGGGGCGGTCACAGGGCCCAGAGGTAGCGGGGTTTGTGGCTTCTTATTATTGCACCTGAATTACCAACCAGGGCACACACCAACGCGCTTCAAAATCAGAATGTTTAATCCCGAGTAAAGCCCTTTTAGATAAGAAGCAATTTTTCAAGGGAATCTTCGCCAGCAGACAGTATCAAAGCATTCGACAATTACACCCACTCACACACTTACTCACCCACCCCCAGACGCACTCACTTGCTGACTCACTCACTCATTCACCCACTCAATCACTCACCGACCCACTCGCCCACTCACCAATGCACTCACCCGCACACATCTGAATCAGAAGTTTATTTCCCGAGTAAAGCCCATTGAGCTCAGAAGCTATTTTTAAGGGTGACTCAGCCAGCAGACATCTGAGCATTCCAAATTATGGTTAAAAATAACTTCATAATTCCAAGCAAATGTTTTTGTTAAAATTACATTCGCACTTCTTAAACGTTGTGATTTTAACAATAGTCAGTTTAAATGATTGTACCTTTTGTTCAGTTCCGACATGATCACCTCCACTACCGCTATGAGGTGCTCAAGATGATTGGGGAAGGAGGTCAAGGCCAGGTGATCCAGTGCCTTGACCACAAGAGGAACACCCTGGTAGCTGTAAAGATCCTGGTGTCACCGTCGAGGTAAGACTTCAGAGACGTGCCATCACGAGGCCGACGTTGTTAAGTCCATTGCCGTGCAATGCGGTGGTGACACTCATGCTTCACAGCGAGAAGGGGGGCCTTGGTTCGGCTCCTGACTCGGGCACCATCGTGTGTGGAGTGTGTACCTTCTACCCCTGTTCTGCATCGGTTCCTTCTAGGTACTCTGGTTTTTCGTCTCTAAAGCTTAAAATACATACACACACAGTGTGAACTGGTATCGGCCAAAACATCCCATTGCTACAAGATTACCTCCACATTACAGTAAGTCATCATTTAATGCTGTAGATACATTCATGAAAAGTTCCACGTTAAGCGAAAAGCATTGAGCGAAAAGAATATCTCCATAAATAATGTAACAATAAAGTTTGGCGAGATGCAATGTATGCATACACTGTGAGATGATGAGACCAATAACTGAGGCTATGCTATAGTAATAGGTTTTACCCTTTTAACTGGCACAAAAACTGACACCTTCTTTGGTTCTTTCGGTAATGTCACGTAGAATGAGAATAAAATAATAAAATAATACAATCAAATTTTCACGACGTTTCGGCCACAACGCAAGCGGCCATCTTCAGGTGAAAGTTACAGACCTGTCGGGACGACAGAGCTCAACACACCCGAGACGGCTTTTCTTAGAGCTTAGTCTCCACTGGTGTTGGACCAGAAGAGTGGAGACTAGGCTCTAAGAAAAGCCGTCTCGGGTGTGGACCAATCAAATTCAAGGACAGTGCATATTATTATCAGAGTTGTCTCTTTTGTTTGCATTTTGACTGCTTGTGTTGTGGTTATTGCAAACATGATGCCTTGAATAAAGGTGTCAGTTTTTGTGCCAGTTAAAAGGGTAAAACCTATTGCTATATCTTGTTACTGGCAAAGGAGGTCTCATAATGAGGCTATGCTGTCACGTTACTTTTATCATTCCGAGTACTGTATCATACCGCTCAACAGTGCAGCTCAAAAAAGTATTTTGTTGTCGACTACTCACAAACCACGTTATGATGGGCTTATTCCGTGTTATAATGGGTGCGTATCTTGTTAGAATGTGCGTGTTCCATGTTGTAATGGTCGCGTTTCTTGTTACAACGGACACATTCTGCATTGTGTAAAAAGTGTTGAAGAACCACGTTATAACGAAAACGCGTTGTTTTAACGGGCGTTTGCATTTAGTTTTCCCGAATGACCAATCCGATTTGAATGGCTCTTCACCTTCAAATCCTATTGGGTACCCTACGCCAGCTCCTGCGCCCCGTATGGTACCAATGAGAGTCGAGAACGCTACTCTAGCTCACAATGCCGTTAGACCTGGTGAAAGTATATTTAATTATTAATTCTGAATAGCATTTGCCTCTGGGTGTCCCTTAAGCAAGTGTAAGTTATTAATTTGTGGACTTCCTCTGCGCAGCTCCAAGGAAGAAACATTGCAGAGGATGGAGCTCCAGATAGCTCTGGAACTTCAGAGTGAGGACAGCAATGAAGATTACAACGTCATCAAAGTCCTAAACAGCTTTGATTTCAGGGGACACCACTGCCTTGTCCTGGAGCTGTTGAAGTATGTACCGCGTGTTCCATCTCCCCCTCCCTCCGCTAATAGCGTGGTTAACTGATTAACTAAACAAACTTTTTTGTTTTCGTGGGAAAGTCCACTGACCTATTAGTTATTTTTTTGTAAGCCACCTGCCCACAAATGATAGCTTAACAAAGTAACTTATCACGTGGAAATGTATAGCAGCCAAATACTATGAATGCATGTCGATTCGAAATGTGGAGGGGAAAACCAGAGGACCTACAGAATAATCCACATGATCACAGGGAGAACATGCAAACTCCAAATGTACATGCGTCAGGTTCGGGATCAAACCCCACGACTTTACCAGGCGGAGTTGTTATCTTCTCCCCATGGATAACCCTCTACCACCTGGCAAAAATGCCAATGAAATCAAGTTGTCAAGTGGGCAAATGAGCCAACTAATTTGGTTTATCGACAAACCAACGACCTGAACCTACACTGAACTATGACTCTGAATATTGGTCGTGAACATGCACGAACAATATTAAGATTGTTGTTAGCAGAATCAGCACAGCATTTAAGGAGATGACACTGACACTGTGTTGGTGTTGTTTCTGCTTTTGTCTCTCTCACAGGGAGAGCCTTTATGATGTGATGAGAGAATCGGGGTTTCGGTTGGACATGGAAATGGTGAAAAGTTATACCAGGGGAATCCTCATGTTTCTGTCCCACATCTCTTCCAGGAACATAGTTCACGCGGACATCAAGCCAGTGAGTGGACACAGCATTCAGTATGATTTTGTTGCAGAGGCGTATTGTTAGTAGGGAATTGTTCCACGGAGAAAACCGGCCACATTAGTCACAAGGTCTATGCGTTCTCTGTTTCCATCTAACTGGAAGGAGGCAGGGTCATTGTACCCCTGGTGAAGATAATGCGGTATGAATTAAACTGTAGTGTAGAGTCGTGTCGGTATTGGGGACTCACCATAGACAAAACCGGCAACGTTGATCACAGCGTTGCCCCAGTCCTTCGGAGACAGAAGCTGGAGCAAATAAAGACTATTTCCTAAGTGTGCCAAACGTGTATTTTGACCTGACAGCTGCCCGTTGTCGGCTTCCACACTGCGAATGGAAAACTTCCGAAGACAAACGCGCGGTGGATAGCGTCATGGAATACGCGAGCTCTCATGTGTAGCTTTTGGTCCGTAACCCGTTAAAGGGCACTCTTGCAGCTGTGAGCTCAATGCGACTCTCCTGCAAGAGGAACCACGATCAGTTGTCAATAGAGCTGCCCTCCTTTACTTCGATGGTCCCTTAGAGTGCTTTGAACATGAGCCTCAAATCAAATCTCTTTTCTAGATGCAATTGAAAGGGGCAACCCCCAGTAATAGCTGTCAACAAACATCAAATGTTGCACTTGACTGACGCTCGTTGACGGCACTACGCCTCGTCTAGTTCCCCTGTTTAGCGTAGGTGGTGGTACGTGATCGTTCCACTGCTGGCTGAATGTTATCGGCATAACCTCTGCATTTGAATTCATTCTGCCCCTTCTCCTGCAGGAAAATGTTCTCATCAAGGACACCGTGACCGGCACTGTGAGGGTCACGGACTTTGGCACGAGCTTTTTTGTGGAAAGTCAACGTGAGTGACCTCTCCTGGGTGTGTGAGCGTCTGCGTGTGGGTGTTTGTCTGATTGTGTATATGTGTGAGTATCTGCGTGTCTGTACATGTGACTGTTCATGTGTGTGATGAAGATGCTGTTTAAGAAACAGTGAGTACACAAACACATATATGTGTTGTTCTTGTGATTGGTGTGCAGCTATGAATGTTGGTGGGACTCTGGAATACTCGGCTCCGGAGCTGCACTTGGGCTACAGCTTGACCTGTGGCGTAGACATGTGGGCGCTGGGTTGCACGGTGGCGGAGTTGGCGACGGGCAGGCAATTATTTCAGTCCGACAGTGACAAAGATTACCTCCCGCGCTGCATTGAGGTATTTCCCACTGGGCGTCCATCCGCTCGTGATGCCCCTCTCTTTCCTTGGAGTCGTGGGTTTTGGGGGTGGCAGGAGGGGAGGTGGCCACTTAGTGATCTGGCGAATAGCGGCGGTCGTATGTTGTGTATGAGTGTACACGTGTCCATCTTGTACGTGTGAGGGGAGCAGTAGTGTAGCGGTTAGCATGCTGCGCTCATGGCCCACACTAGTGATGATTATCTGAACCGGTCCTGGGCCTCCCTTAGTTAGACTCAGCCTTAAATGAGTACCTAGTGCAGTGTGTAAAATACCTGGGTCAATGTGGCCCACCACCCCCTGTCTCTGTGTGCTATAATGCTTGCCCTCAACAAGTGCTGCTGCTGTTGTTACGCTATACTAACAGCACTTGCCCCTACAGTCAGCCGAGGATACACGGGTGACCTTTGTCTTTGTCTCAACCATGTGCAGATTCTGGGAATGCCTCCACGATACATGGTGAATTCAGCTCCCGACAGAAGGCAGTTTTTTGGTGAGTTAAAGGGTGGTGCGAGTGACGGACCGGATTCAGTTTTAAGAAGAGGCATGCGGCTGTTGTTATTTTTTTGGTGGGAGGGGGGGGATGGCCTCTTTTTATTTTAAATTCCTTGGGTGAGTGGGTGGGTAAGTCGGTGTGTGGGCAAGTAGGTTGTAGGGTAAGTGGGCGAATTGGTCAGTGGGTAAGCGGGTGGGCGGGTGAGTGGGGGGTGGTTCGGTGATTGGGTAGGTGGGTAGGTGAGTGAGTGATTGTGTAGGTGGAAGAGTGGGTGGGTGGGTGAGTAGGTTGATGGATGGGTCGGTAAGTGGGTAAGTAGGTGACGTGGTGGTTGGTGACTGCATCTGTCCCGCTGTGCATGGCTCCCGCAGACCGTCAAGGGAAGATGTTGTGCCCAGGCAAGAAAAGGGTACCGGGGAGCTTCCCACTTGAAAGCGTGCTCAAAAGCCACGACCCGGCGTTTGTGGAATTCGTCAGCTTCTGTCTGCGGTAAGACACACCCACCACCCCCTCCCAATGAGGATCCCCCCCCTCCAATTGATCGGCGATCACTCTCCACCGATCGCCAGGAAAATGTGGAGCTGAGTGGGACTGCCGATGTGCAGTACCACCGGTGTCAAGATCGACCTCTGTGGAGGAGGGGGAGGTCCGTGCAAGATGCTGCTGGCCAATGCGATGCTCGGGGCATTTTTAGTCTACTGGGCATCAGAGGATTGCCACTGTTCCTGCTGCTTCCGCTGCTGCCGTGCATTCCTGACCTTGTAGGAGAAGGGAAGCAACTTCAATGCTCTCACCACGCTTCTCTCACTACGTGTGGCGCGTGTGTCTCCCACGCGTCTCTCAACAGATGGGTTCCGGATTCTCGTATGACGCCAGCGCAGGCGCTGGATCACAGCTGGCTCCGGACCGCGGCCACCAGCACCACCAGCAATGCCACCACCACTGCTACTCCTGGCCGTGTCCAGTGCTTTGGAGCTGCTGAACGACGGTAACCCACATTCTGCTGACCAATTTTCAAGGCAGTCCATAGAGAGGTGTGGGGCCCAGGGCAAGTCACAACTCCCACATGGAGAAAGTGGCCCAAGTATGGGCATCAAACCCAGGTCCCTCTTTGGCTGTGAGTTCCAGCCCTGCCGCCCACAAACTAACACACGGAGAGTTCAAATCTCACCTGTGCATTCGGTTATATACGGATGTATTTTTATAATTGCTTTCTGGGTGAGGACAAATAATGAAGTGGCCATATCTTTGCCATGTAGGTAACCCTTCATCCACTGTGACATCGCCAGCTCCCCCCCTCCCCCCCGATGGTGGGGGAGGGGATGGCTGCGATCTCTGCTGTAGCAGTAAGTTGGAACAATGTCGTGCGCATCTCTTCACAGAGCGGAGCCGGCGCTGCCCCCATTTTCTTCGCTCGCCTGGGCCTCTGAATGGATGCTGAAGGTTGTGGAGGAAGAGGAAACCCTGGTGGAAGAGCTGGTGTTGCAGGAGGAAGAGACCCTGGTGGAGGAGCTGGTGGTGCAAGAGGGGGAGACTCTGGTGGAAGAGCTGGTGGTGCAGGAGGAGGAGACCTTGGTTGAGGAGCTGGTTTTGCAGGAGGAGGAGGCCTTGGTGGAGGAGCTGGTGGTGCAGAAGGAGGAGACTCTGGTGGAGGAGCTGGTGGTGCAGGAGGAGGAGACCTTGGTGGAGGAGCTGGTTTTGCAGGAGGAGGAGACCTTGGTGGAGGAGCTGGTTTTGCAGGAGGAGGAGACCTTAGTGGAGGAGCTGGTTTTGCCAGAGGAGGAGACTCTGGTGGAGGAGCTGGTGGTACAGGAGGAGGACACCCTGGTGGAGGAGATCGTTGTGGAAGAGATGGTGGTGGAGGAGAAGGAGAAAACAAGGAAAGAGGATCAAGTGATGGTGATGCAGGAGAAGAGGAAGCCAGGGGGCCTGGCCCGCATGGGGAGAGTCATCCGCTCACTCCTCCGACGCGTGCTGCTGTGTGGTGGCCGGTCCACCGCACAGTAGAGATGGTGCTGGTCGTTGATCAGTCTGATCCATGACCACTATCACCAAACCTACCACACACACCCTGTATCCACCCACCCCGTGACACCCACCACACTCCACACTCCACACACACACCCTGCACCCACCCACCCCATGACACCCGCCACACTCCACACACACCCTGCACCTACTCACACTGTGACACCGACCACCCACCACACTCCACACACACCCTGAACCCACCCACCCTGTGACACCCACCATCCACCACACTCCACACTCACACCCTGCACCCACCCACCCCGTGACACCCGCCACCCACCACACTCCACACACACACCCTGCACCCACCCACCCCGTGACACCAACCACCCATCACACACCACACACACCCTGCACCCATCCACACCGTGACACCCACCATCCACCACATTCCACACACACCCTGCACCCACCCACCCCGTGACACCCATCACCCACCACACACCCTGCACCCACCCACCCCGTGACACCCACCACACTCCACACACCCTGCACCCACCCACGCCGTGACACCCACGACACACCACACTCCACACACCCTGCACCCACCCACCCCGTGACACCCACCACACTCCACACACGACACACCCTGCACCCACCCACCCCGTGACACCGACCACACACCACACACCCTGCAACCACCCACCCCGTGACACCCACCACACACCACACACCCTTCACCCACCCACCCCCTTGACACCCACCACCCACCACAATCCACTCACACCCTGCACCCACCCACCCTGTGACACCCACCACACTCCACACACCCCATGACACCCACCACTCACCACACACCCTGCACCCACCCACCCCGTGGCACCCATCACCCACCACACACCCTGTACCCACCCACCCCATGACACCCACCACCCACCACACTCCACACACACCCTGCACCCACCCACCCCGTGACACCCATCACCCACCACATACCCTGCACCCACCCACCCCGTGACACGCACCACCCACCACACTCCACACACCCTGCACCCACTCACCCTGTGACACCAACCACACTCCACACACACCCTGCACCCACCCCGTGACACCCACCAGCCACCACACTCCACACACCCCCTGCACCCACCCACTCCGTGACACCCACCACCCACCACACTCCACACACACCCTGCACCCACCTACCCCGTGACAACCACCACACACCACACTCCACACAAAGGGTTAAGGGTTTTGAGGGTTACGTGTTTAAAGGATTAGGGGTGGAGAGATCTAGGGGTTTATAGAATTATGGTTTTAACAGTAAAGGGGTATAGAGTGTTAGGGGGTTTGGGATTTTTTGTTGTATTTGGGTTATGCTTTCAAAAGGTGAGGAGTTTAGATGGATAGAGTTTTATGGGTAAATCGGTTTAAAGGGTTAGGGATTTAGAGGATTATAAGTTAATGGTTTAGAGGTTTACAGGGTGATGGGTTTAGGGGTTTAGAGGGTTAGGTATTTAGAGGGTGTGTGGTTTAGGGGTTTAGAGGCTGAGGGTTTTAAGGGTAAAATGTTTTAGAGGTTTAGCGGTTTAGAGGGTGATTAGCTTAGAGGGTTAGGGTTTTAGAGGGGTACAGTTTAGAAGGTTATGGGTTTATAGGGTTATAATTGTAAGGAGTTTGGTGTCCTGAGGTTTAGACGGTTTATGGGTTTCGATTGTTAAAGGGTTAGTGGTTTAGAGGGCTTGGAGTTTATAAGGTTACGTGTTAAGGGTTTAGAGGTTTTGGGGTTTTTTAGGGGATAAGCGTCTTCGATGTTTTGGGGGTTTCTAGGGTTATGGTGTTTAGGGGTTGAGCGTTTTAGGGGTTGAGGATTTTAAGGGTTAGGGGTTTAGAGGGTTGGTGTTTAGAGGGTTAGGGGTGCAGAGATCTAGGGCTTTTGAGAATTCGGATTTTAACGGTAAAGGGGTTTAGAGTGTTAGGGGGTTTGGGGTTTCAGGGCATTTGGGTTCTGGTTTCAAAGGGTGAGGAGTTTAGAAAGGATTTGATTTAATGGGTAAAGGCGTTTAGAGGGTTTGGGATTTAGAGGATTATAAGTTGAGCCGTTTAGAGGTTTACAGGGTTATGGGTTTAGGGGTTTAGAGGTTTAGGGGGTTAGAGGGTGAGGGTTTTAAGGATAAGGGGGTTTAGAGTGTTATGGGTTTCGAGAAGTAGCTGTTTAATGGGTTTATGGGTTTCGATTGTTATAGGTTAAGTGGTTTAGAGGGTTAGGAGCTTAGAAGTTTCGGGGTGTTTCTGGGATAAGGGGTTTCGTGGTTTATAGACTTCGAGGGTTTAGGGGTTGAGAGTGTTAGCGCTTGAGGGGATTCAAGGGTTAGGGGTTTAGAGGGTTAGGGTTTTAAGGTTAAAGGGCTTTATAGTGTTAGGTGTTTAGAGGATTGGGCTATTAGTGGTGTAGGAGTTTAGAGGGTGAGGGGTTTAGCAGGTTAGGTGCCGAGAGGGTTACGGTTTTAGGGGTTGCGGAGTTTAGAGGGTTTGGGGTTTAGACAGTTAGAGTTTTGGGGGTTTATGGGTGGGGTTTTCGAGGGAGAGGTTTTTAGACAGTTAGGGTTTTAAGGGTAAGGTCGTTTAGAGGATTAGGTGTTTAGAATGTTAGAGTTTAGAAGATTTTGGGGTTAGAGGGTTGGGGGTTTAGAGAGTTAGGTGTTTAGAGATGTATGGGTTTCGATTGTTAGAGGTTGAATGGTTTAGATGGTTAGGAGTTTAGGAGGTTATAATGGTATGTGTTTAGGGGTTTAGAGGTATGGGGGTTTTGAGGGTTAGGGGTTTATAGGGTAATGGGGTTTAGCGGTTTAGAGGGTTATGGGTTTTGGGATTTGGGAGTTTAGAGGGTTTAACACCAAGACTTTGACAACTAATATTATTCATACTAAAGGTGTTTTGGATTTCTCTCCAACACTTAATGGCACTTTTTTATTGTCATGACAAACTTTACTAATTGGCTGTGTCGGGTGGTGTCTGGTTTAACGACACATATTTACACGATCTAACCCGAAAATATATTTATTATGGGTTTAAAGGGTTAGGGGCTTAGAGTGTTATGTGTTTAGAGGGTTAGTGTTTTAGGGGTTTAGGTGTTTTAAGGGTTAGGCGTCTTGAGGGTTAGTTCTTTAGAGGGTATGGGTGTTAAATGTAGATTTGAAGTTTTCGTGACTGCAGGGATCCATACTCTTTGGTTCTTTCGGTAAAGTCACATAGGTAGAAATAAAATAAAACAAATCGCGACGTTTTGATCGCAACACAAGCGATCTTCATCAGGTGGGACAACCACAGCAAGAAATGCTGAAGTCGGCGGGAGAGCTGCCATGGCAAGAGGTTATACAGTTAAGAGAGGGGGGAAGAGGCAAGGGGACAGAGAGAAAAGGGGGGGGGGGGTGTGGGGTAGGAAGAGGGGGGGGGGGCACGTAAGCGCTAGGGGAAGAGGACGTGAGGCTGGGGTGGGGGGACATGGGCGGGGCAGCAGTAAAACCGGCAGGTAATGATGGAAACAACAACACAAGTTAAGGCATTACCTGGTTGATAACATCCTTCCAGTGATTGTTTAATTTGTATCCATCTTCTCGGTTGAAGTTTTGTCTATACCCTGGAGTCTACAAACTGAGTTGTAACTTCGGCCGCAGTTACGTTGGAGAAATAAAACGACACGTCTCGGACCGTGTTCGCGAACACAAGGCGGATCTGAAACATGGCAGAACCAATACCTCTGCCGTAGTGGCCATTGTTATAACGCTGTGGGCTCGCATGATATTGTTATTTTCCGAGGCCAAGGACAAAACTTCAATCGAGAAGATGGATACAAATTAAACAATCACTGGAAAGATGTTATCAACCAGGTAATGCCTTAACTTGTGTTGTTGTTTCCATCATTACGTGCCGATTACTGCTAGCCCCGCCCACGTCCCCCCACCCCAGCCTCACGTCCTCTTCTCCTAGCGCTCACGCGGCTCCCCTTCCTCTCCCTACCCCACACCCTCCCCTCTCTCTCTCCCCCCTTGCCTCCGCCCCCATCTCATACCTGTATAACCTCTTGCCATGGCAGCTCTCCCGCCGACTTCAGCATTTTCTTGCTGTGGTTGTCCCACCTGAAAATATCACTTATGTTGCGATCGAAACGTCGTGATTTGTTTAATTTTATTTAATTTATACCTACGTGACTTTACCGAAAGAACCAAAGAGTATGGATTCCTGCAGTCAGGAAAGCTTCAAAGAAAGATTAAAATAGTTTAGTTTAATTTGTTTATTTTTGAACAGTTTGTCTTTCCTGTCATTTTTTGTATTTTTTTAGTTATGTTCTGACCTGCCCGATTGGACAGCTGTGAAAACAGATCTTTGTAGCTCATCGGATTCATCCAGTGTAAATAAATATTCAGATTTAAATTCTATTGACCTCTGTGCGAGTCTATGGATTTCTGAGTTTGTGGGCCTCTGTGAGTGTATGGATCTCTGTCTGAGTCTATGGATCCCTGTGTCAGTATATAGGGTCGCCGTATGAGTCTGAGTGTCTGAAGGAATGTATGGGTCTCTGTTGGAGTCTATAGGTTTCTGGTTCTGGGTCTGAGTGGGAATCTATGGTTCTCTGAGTATGGTTGTTTGTGCGAGTCTTAAGTGCACAAACTGAACTTAAAAAGGACATTGAGGGGTGCGGAATCCAAGTTGACTATTAAGCTCCCCGCAGTGCAAGCCAGCTTTCTAGTCGTGTCATCATACAGCCCCTGTAATTCTTTATAATAATAATTAGACTTACTCCAGGAAAGCCACGCTGAGTCATAGTAAGGTCCTGAATTTGGTTTTTATTGTAAGATGTTTTCAATCAATGAATAAAGAATGCTTACACAAGTGGGGGGAAACCGGAGCACCCGGAGAAAACAAACGTATGTGAAGGGGCAGCATTTTAAACCGTACAGGTGACGATGGCGATGATCCCCCTTGCTATAATGCCTTCTCCTGGCCAGTCAGATGCTTTCTCCTGGCCAGCCAGGAGAAGGCACCTCAATGTCCACGGGAAGGGGGTTTCACAATATTTACTGTGTGATCCACCAACCCTTGCTGCCTTCTACAGTGCTGGATCGCAGGCTTGCGTCACCACCTTCTGGCGAGTATTTGTAGTTATTATTTAAAGCTATATAGCGCTCACAAGAACGACTCAAGAGGCGCGAGGAGCCACAGACATGCAGGAAGGAAGCCACGTGGTGAGCCAGCACCAACGATTGTCCAGGCTCTACGGTACTCTATGTATGGAGGCATTATTGGCTAATTAATAACGAGTGTTTGTACAAGTGGGGGAAATCGGAGCACCCAGAGAAAAGCCACGTGCGTGAAGGGGCAGCATTTTAAACCGTACAGGTGACGATGGCGATGAGTCCACTTGCTGTACTGCCTTCTCCTGGCGAGGCAGGTTATGCACCTCGACGCCCACGGGAAGAGGATTTCACAACATCATTGTGCGGTGATTTACGAACCCTCGCTGCCTTCCCCAGTGCTGGATTTGAGACGTGCACCACTAACACCAGGCGAATGATAACAACAACAATAACTATACTTATTACTTGGTAGCAACAGGCGAAAGAAAACAACAGGCAAATTATAACAGGCCAATTAAAACAGGCGAATGATAACAGGCAAATGAAAACAGGCGAATGATAACAGGCGAATGATAACAGGCGTATGTTTAGAACAGGCGAGTAATAACAACAATTATTATTTACACTTAGAACTTGATAACAATATTTATACGTATAACGTGATCAAGCAGGCCTCAGAGGTGCGAGGAACCACAGACAATCAGGAAGGAAGCCACTTGGTAAGCTGGCACCAACGATTGCCCAAGCTCTGTGACCCTATTGATACGTTTTTATCGACCAGATAGCGAGCGTTACGTGTGGGGGGGAAACCGCCCCCTTCGGTGCCTCCATGGTCCAATAGCTGGTCTTCTTGGCGCCACGGTCCCGAGCCCCCTAAAAGTTCCTCATGGAGCAAATCAACGGGTGGGCCATTGCCTTGTCAGGGCTCATTCATTGCTCCGGATCCCACCTGGAAATGCCAGGCGCAGATCCCCACATCATTAAAGCCACGGGTGCATTTATCCCAGATATAAACAATTGCAAACTATTTGACTATTTTTTTTTACTTTAACCAGGCAAGGCCCACTGAGCTATACAGCTCTCTTTCAGAAGCGGCCACAGAATTACAGCTCAACAAATTGGCTTATTACGTGGACATTAGTAGCCAAATACTCTAAACATGTGTAAAAAATGTGGAGGGAAAACCCGGAGGATCCGGAGAAAAATACACGCGACCACGGGGAGATAACATACAAACTCCAAATACAAAGGTGTCAGGGTAAGGATTTAATACACGACCTCCTGTATACCCTACAAAATAGTTAACATCTCGGCACCGTGGCGCCCAATTTTGATCACATGACATAGCAAAACGAACGTCGCGGTGCATAGCAATAATTCAATTGGGCAATTACTGAGCGTTCATAAACATGAGGGGATACAGGAGTACCCAGAGAAAACCCACTCGTGCAAAAGGGCAACCCTCTATCCCATGCAGACAGAGATGTTGCTTATCCCACTTGCTGTACTGCCTTTTCCTGGCCAGCCAGAATATGCCACCTCAACACCCACTACACCATGAACTTTGTGAACCGAGTTTAAATTTCTGGCCACGGCGAACATCAGTGGCTATCTCCCTCTTCCTCTCTCGTCCCTGCTATTATCTCCCTCTTCTTCCCGCGTCCCTCCCACTATCTACCTCTCCAATCCGTCCCACCATCTCCCTCTTCCTCCCTCGTCCCTCCCACCATCTCCCACTTCCTCCCCAGTACCTTCCACTATCTCCCTCTTCCTCCCACTTGGCTCTACTATCTCCCTCTTCTCCCGTCTCTCGCACTATCTCCCTTTTCTTCCCCCATCCTTCCCACTATCTCCCTCTGCATCTCCAATCCCTCGCACTCTCTCCCTCTTCCTTCCCCTTCCTTCCCACTATCACCTTCTTACTCTAACCGATCTGCCTAATCCTCCCAAATCACTCCCACTATCTCCCTCTACTTCCCCAGTCGCTCCAACTATCTCCCTCTTCATTCCCCTTTCCTGCCACTATCTCCCTCTTCCGCCCCCTTCCCTCCCACTATCTCCCTCTCCCGTCCCCCCCGCTATCTCCTTCTTTCTCTCCTATCCCTCCCACTTTCTTCCTCCCCCGTCCCTCCCACTATCTTCTCATCCTCCCCCATCCATCCCACGATCTTCCTCATCCTCTCCCGTACCTTCCGCACCTTCCTTATTTAACACCATCAGGTTCACAGACTCGCCCTCGCTTCTCCCAAGTCAAATAGCCTAGCTTAGACACAACCCTCACCATGTTACACTGACGGCATCGACCGAGACAGCCAACAACTATCCGGCCGCCCAATTATCTAGTGAAGACGGCAGCGACCAAGTCGGCAAAGACAGTGCCAACGAGACGACTCTACTTCCCAGAACCTGCAACCACGAGCTCTCGCTCTCCGCTGCTTTTATCCGACTCGGCGCGGCCTGGCTCCGCCCTGGCCGCGCCTCCCTTCTCCAACCCACGAGCGGGTTCCAGGGTCTTCCAGACAGGGTCTCTGTGATCCTTGTCCCAGTGCCTCCGCCCTGCTGACAAACCCGCGTGAGGCTCACTGGCGTGTGTACTCCCCGTCCACCGCAGTTGCCGCTGCTGGACAACTATTACTCTACAGTTGTACTGCCCTTCTGTACCGTGCCCCCGAGCCATCAACACGGACTCACAGCATCAACACAGACTCACATGATCGACACAGACTCCCACGATCAACACAGACTCACAGCATCAACAGACTCACACGATCAACAGACTCACAGCATCAATACGGACTCACACCATCAACACGGAAACAGGGTCAGTGAGCAAGATGGCGGATGAGTGCATACATTATGTGTGGTGGTGAGTTCAAGTTGAGCACCCAGTTTTAAATCTCATTTACTCCCACCACCACCACCCCACCACCCTACATACAACAGTCGGAAGTAAATGCCTACACACCCTACATACAATCGTCAGTAGTAGGAGTGGGGAGAAGAGGGCATCAGTGGGGGTGAGGCATGAAGCGTTGAGAAGCCCTCAGATACTCCATAAAACCCCGAGTTTCATGGAGTATAATTTTCAGCATTACAGTTCCATTTGTTTTACGTTAACAAATGTCTCGCCATATATTACACCGTATAGGTAACTAGATTGGGCGAGGGATGGTCTTTTTTGTTGAACAATCAATAAAGCTACGGTGTCGTACTGTGCCCGTATCCGTGTACGGTACTGTGCACTAAAGGAAGAAAAATCGAGCGGCTGAACCTCACTGCCTCCTTACCGGAGGCTGTAAACATCAAGTGACCTGAAAACTGCGATGGGACGTGAAAGACAACATGGAGAGACAAGAGGGCGCCACATGTGTTCTTCCACGGCAGCAGCAGCATCATCGCAGGCAATGAGGTTCAAATGGGCACAGGAACTTTGAGGTGGACCCACGAGTGGTCGAGCCACAGGGGCGCGCAATCAGCGACCTCTATACGCTTGGCGCAATCCGCACCGTCATTTCACGGAGCCCTTGTCCACTCGACGAGTGCGACGACGCCGTCCCACCGTCATTCGGCGCCTCGTGGTGACATCACAACAGCAAAGCGACAGGTGTTGTTTATTCATTTCTTGAGGCAATTCGAGGGCCCGGTTACATCACGTTGTGATACACGCACACACCGTCAACATATACTACACCGGTTATATAAAAAAAAAGCAGGGGATAGAAAGGTGGGGGAGCGGACCCGACCACAGGTATTGTTTAAAAGACGTCAAGCGGACCGGGGGTTTTAAATGCAAGTCCATGCGGACACCAACATCCGAACGATTGCACCAATAAATCCTGAACCTTCTGGAAGATTTCAGCTCCCGCTGGTTTGGATCAGGGTGATGTTGGGGCAAATTCCATTAATTGGGAAAGGCGGCAATCTTGTGGGAATGTCCTCGCCAGAGAAGAAACTTGTCGCTTCCATGTTTTATTTTCATCCGACGTCCCATTAGCGAGATCCAGAGCGTGACGGACTCATATGGAGTCGGCCTCCTGTAATTTTTCTGGTCTCATTCTCACCATAGGTGAAGGCAGAGCCACACATCAACGTGCCAATGGGGCCACGGTTGAAGTGGTGGGGCCACGGTTGAAGTGGCGGTGGCCACGGGTCATGTGGCCTCGATGTATTTTCCATGTTGAAGGCCGATTGCCCCAAACATTGCCCGTCATATGCAGTGTCACTGAATAACGTGTGAAACATACTGTAGCATATACAAAATTGTATTTTCTTCATACATTAAATACAATAAACACAATAAACATGAAATGCGTATAGGACATTTATAACTCTCTCAATGACCAAACTTGTATTTTATGAACACACTTATACGAGCAAAATATGACAAAAGTGTTCCAGATTTCAGTTTCAATTGAGACTGAAATCCGGAATCATTACCCCCTACTGACAGACTAATAATACCCACTCGCAGGCCAAGTGCTGATTCACCTTGGGGCCTCGCCTGGTATAGAGGTCGTGGGTTAAATCCCGACGCCTGTATATCTGGAGTTTGCATGTTCTCCCCGTGACCGCGTGGATTTTTCTCTGGGTCCTTCGGTTTTTCCCTCCACATTTAGAAACATGCGTTTAAAAGTATTTGGCTGCTATATATTTCTGCGTGACAAGCCACTTTATAGCGCTTTCATTTGTGGCCCGGTCGTTCCTGAAACAGAGCTATACAGCCCATTAAAATGGTCGAGATGAGATGCAACTTAAGGCGCTTGTGACTTCCCAAAAATATTATTTATGGCAGGTTTTCACATCTAAACATCCCGGGTGGCATTGAAGCCAAGAGCTCCCACCCTAGGCGAGTAGCTACGAGAGCGTTGCTGTGCACGGCGACACGCCACTTTCTCCATCTGCCTGACTTGGTATTTTCTTTTTTGTTACTTAAATAAATGTTAATGTTTCGTTTTGTGTACACGTGTATGTACACTGTTTGGGGAGCGGTGGTGCAGCAGTTAGCGCACTACGAACTCAGCCATCTGAGTACGTAGTGTGGTGTGTATAACATCGCAAAACTGGGGAGGACAAAGGCAGCCAGACGTGGGGCTGGCCACACAACCACTTCTGTGCCATGCCGGCCATCATAGGTGCTACCCGTTAACAGCACTTGCCCCAGCAATCTGTTAACGGCGATACGGAGTACCTTTGTCTTTTTGTGCAATTGTGTGCTTCTGTGTGCGACGCATGCGACGATGTGCATGTTTGTGTTTGATAAATGTACATCCGCAATGTGAGTGTGACGCGTATGATGCGCGTGTGTGACGAGGGTTGGAACAGCGATTCACGCACTGCCCTATCCACGCGGCGACCTCTCCTCAACGTCTCGAGCCTCGGCGGAGAGCGCCGCGAGGTTCGACTCCAACTCCGGCTTTCCAGGGACAACCCCCCCCCCCAATGCCCCTCCCCCCAGGCCCGTGGGGGGGGGGGAAGTCGCCCCCCTCACTCCACGCTCAGGAACTTCCTCTTCTTCGCCGTGTTCATGTACGGTCACCAAGGCCACTCCACCTCGGCGGTGGCCGCGTTGTCCAGCGTGCCCAGTTTAATCTCGTAGACTGCGCGACACACAAAAGCAAAGATCCCCCCCATGCAGCCTTTAACAGACGGCGTGGGAAAAGCGCTGTTCGTGTGTTAGCATGTAGGAAAGCCAGCACGGCACACCAAGGGGTGGGTGTGGGTGGCCAGCATTACGTCCGATCATATTTGAATTTACACATCGCATCCGGGGTGGGGGAATGCGAGTCGGGTCACGGTACAGCGAATGCGACCAGAGCAGCGACCCCACCGACTCAAGTTCCGATTTGCTCTACAAGTCACCCGCGGGCCACCTAGCCCGAGGCTAGACTCTTACATTCAGCCCATCATCCTCTCAGGGGTCGATAAAATTTACAACCACTTCCTAGGGAAGTCCACAAGGAATGTGGAATTTCCACCGCCTCTGCTGGGGTGTAAAGTGGAGACGAGTAACAATGTGTCAGGCAGACTTACGCTCCATCTCGAATCACGGTCCCACCTCCTTCAATTCGATGTCCTTGCCGTCGCGCTTGTAGACGTTGTGCCTGTTGGGAGGGGGGGGGGGGGCACAGAAGTCACGGGAGGGGTCGCGGCAAGTCACACGGACCGCGCTGGACTCTCATTACGCGTCCTCGCAGACGTTTGCCAGTTAGAGGCCAGCGGCCACCCTGTTTAAAACTGCGGATGCATTAACAAATGAACAACATTACGCGCCTTCAGCTTCAGAGATGGCGTTAAATAAAAACTCTGTGCTGTTGCTCGAAAACTAAAGTAAAACGAAACTATTTTTATTTTACCACTGAGCTATGTAGCTCTTTTTCACATAAATATGTATAGCAGCAAAATACTCGAAATTCAAGTTTCTAAATGTGTAGGGAAAAACCCGGAGGACCCGGAGAAAAATCAAAGTGACCAGGAGGAGAACATGCAAACTCCGAATATACAGGCGGACACACAGCACCTGGCCCAAAAGTCTGCTCACTCTTTCCCATTCCAAGACATCTGCAAGTTGCCGGGTGGTAGGTGTCACGTCCACCGCTGAAGCTCGGTACACGCGAGCGGCTCGGCGTTAATTTTATTTATAGAGGCGTAGCGCTGCTGTTTTTAAAAGGCGTTGCCCTCACCGCAGAGAACCGTAGTGACACGACCGGCACTCTATGGAACAAAACTGTGCCACACGCCCTCCCGCATGGTCTTATGGGAGCCTCGGTATGTCTTCAGGTCAGAAGACGTACTTGAGTTTTTCTTACGGTTCCGTTTCGACGACGTATATGTACATCATGGAAATGAGAAAGGGTTATAGCCTATACGAGGGATCTTTGTGCTTTGGGGATGGGGGAGGAAGATGTGAGTGAGACTGGCACGGTGCCCGCACGCACCCTCTTTCCGAGTCGCGACGTGAAGTTGTGCATCACGAGGTGTGGGAATGCCTCGGACATCATGTCCACGTCCGGATGTCGTGCCGCATCACCACGCTCGAGAGTGTCAAGTACACCGTGGCATCGTACCACGTGTCACATGAACAGCACGCCGGAAAGTTAGACACACCACAGGTGTCACACAGACTGTACTGGAGAGTTAAACACACTGCCCTTCCATCAGCGGCATCATACCACATCACACCACATACACAGTTAAGACACCACAATTCCCCGTCTGCAGCGTCATACTACACACCGCACATCGTACGCACAGCTAAATACACCTCCATCCCCCGTCTGTTGCACCGCATCACACACGTCACACCATGCATCACACCGGGGAGCGGGAGCGGAGTGGCTATCTCATCACACTACAAATCCGGTGACCTGACTTCGACTTCCGGTGTGTCCAAGCATCGACAGTGGGGAGACAAAAGGGGCCAGATGCGGTAATGACCACACCACCCACCCCGCCGTGTGCCCTGCCGGCCTTCGTAGGTCGCTCGGCAAACAGCACTTGCCCTGACAGCCTGTTAAAGGCTACACGGGGGAGCTTTGTCGACTGCGGTGCGTGCGCGTGCCTGGCATACCGCGGTGCTCATGCAGGACGATGAAGTCGTTGACGGCGTTGGCGCAGCACGCCCACACCAGCGCCTGCAGCTTGTGGCCTCCGTGGTTCATCGGCTGAGCGTTCGGCAGGATCAGCTTCTTCTCCTGCGGTGGTGGTGGTGGTGGTGTGCTAACAAGACAGCAACCGGTCACATGCCGAGTCCGCTCTGCCCACTGGCGTCCGTCCCGGCCACGCTGCTTTTGCCCCCCCCACTTCCCCGCCCCCCCACTGTATCCGACTCGGGTTGTGTTGTTTGTTTTTTCCATTGCGGAAGCTGAGCCGAGCCGTGCCAGTATACGGGGTCGCCAAACCCCGTGGTGGCACAACTGGGATGCACCATTGGAAAAACTTTACTATTTATATTTTACCAGGTAAGGCCCACTGAGCTATGCAGCTCTTTTCCAGAAGCGACCTGGCCACAAATCATAGCTCAACTAAGTGGCTTATCGTCATGTGGAAATTTATAGCAGCCAAATACTCTTAAACGGACGTCGATTCTAAATGCGGAGGGAAAAACCGGAGGACCTGGAGAGAAATCCACGCGACTCCTCGGAAAGAGGCACGCAACTCCAAATATACAGCAGGCATCAGGGTCAGGATTGAACCTGCGACCTCATGGATACCAGGTGAGGGAGTTAACATCTCGCCACAGTGGCGCCCCCAATGGTACATCTTTCCGTGACCACCGACCGTGCGTAGTGCTACAGTAGATACATTTTCGATGAATGGAAGGGATCGGTCATCGCGAAAAGGCGGACTGAATCGCGAGGAATGAAGTTGACAAAAGCTGCATGCACCAAACCAAAGTGTCCAACGCTCCACCACTTACGACCCCCCCCCCCCACACAGCCTCCACCTTTCATCAACAACCAGATTTCTTCTGGTTAACTCAACGGATGCGAGTTGTCTCACACTGCACAAGCCCGATGATTGGTCGACACGACTTGTGTGAGGTGCAAGGAACTGATTCTAAAGCCGATAGAGAACACGTGTGTGTGTGTGTGCGGTAATTTAGCAGTTAGCATGCTGCCCCACAAACCTAGTGACCCGAGGTTGATTTCCGTTCATGGCCAACACTAGTGGCGATTATCTCAACTGGTCCTGGGCCTCCCCTAGATCAACTCAGCCTCAAATGAGAACCTAGTGCGGTGTTTAAACATCATTACCAGAGAGATAAAGGTGGCCAGTTGTGGTGCTAGCCACCTACACCCTCGCAAACAGCACCTGTCCCAAAAGCGTGTTAAGGCTATATGGGGGACATCTGTCTTTGCGCACTTGTACACATGCAATACACGAGGACCCACATTCCTCGTGTGACCCCAAACCCTGTAGCCCCTGTGACCCCGTGCCCGCACCTTGATGAACTGCTTGAGGGAGCTGGGGTCGCGTGAGGTCGTCGCCATGATGTGTGGGTCCTTCACGCCGGCTCAGCGGTACTCGTCATCCATGTGGCTGCTCACTCCTACTGACACGGGGGGGGGGGGGGGGTGGATAGAAAGAGGTGGTAGATGGGGCAGGGGGGACGGAGAGGGTAGGTTATCATTTGCCATACTTCACCGTGCAGGTGAGTGAAGGTGTGTGTGTGGGTGGATGGATGGAAGGAGCGACCAGGAATGGTTGAGAATATCACTCTGCAGTGATCGCGTTGATTTTGTGTAGCGAGCTGAGCAATAATGAGACCTGGATGAGTCCCAATTGCAAGAGTGGGTGGGTGATATGGCAGGTGAGTGGGTAAATTGAGTAAAATGATGAGTGAGTGAATGAGTGCGTCAGTGCATGTTAAACCTCTTTGTTACAGCACGTAGCCAACCGTGGTAATCGGAAGTGTGACAAACTAACCACAAAAAGTAGTTCTCAAGAAATGAGTTTGTCAATCTAGACGATGATTTAAAAGTGCAAAGCTCCAGTGGCTTCCTAATATTGTAAGGAAGACCGCTCCAGAAGGAAGACTGCTCCAGAAGCACACGTTATGTGGTGACCACGGCCTTCATTTGACATTCCACAAAAATTTACGCCAGCCATCACACACACACGGCCGACTCTTTTTCCACGTTCACGCCACGGGATTTTTCAAAGTCCACTTGGGAAGCAATCGCCGTGCAGTATTTACGGTCAACGCAACTGCGGCATTAAACCCATTAAACCGGTGGGGGGGGGGGGGTTGAGGGCCCGCCGTTCTCGAACCGCGAACCTCCGCGGCAAAACACGGTGCCACCGCTTGGCAGGAAGGACCGACGGCGAGCCGGGGATGCGCGCCGACTCGGCGTGTCTAGTGGGCGGAGACGCGCGACGCTTATCCCTCTGCCTCGGGAGTCTCGCGGGAAGGAAGAGAGAGAGAGATGCGAGGAGACGTGATGGTGAGGGATGTGAGATCACCCTCCCCTCCCTGGTCGAACTCCACGGCCTTCTGGAGTTCAAGCGCCTCCCACCGCAGGTCCGTAGGCAGCACCAGGTTTTCTTCGGTGACGACGTCAGGGGGACAGGGGGCAGTGGGTGGGGGGCGGGCAGGGGAGAATTAACAAGGAAGAAAAATCATGCGCACGCATGGATTCATTCGGAAACGCTTTCCAACGCGCGGTTGTCTTCTCGCCTGTATTGTCAGACCGTCTTGTCCCATCTTAGTCCGTCTTGCGTGTCTCATTGTCTCTAGATCCGTCTCTAGTCTGTCTTGCGTGTCTCAACGTCTCTAGTCTGTCTCGCTGTCTCTCGTCTGTCTTGTCGTCGCGAGCCCATCTCTAGATCCGTCTCGCCGCCCGTTACCATCGAGCGCCCTCTTGAGCTGCGCCTTCTCCTCTACGAGGACCTTCTTGGCCTCCGGCGCCTTGCGGTAGAGGTACTCGCCGTGCAGTTGCGCCTCCTCAGCTGCACCACCAAACAAAGACAAAGATCCCCCATGTAGCCTTCGACAGGACTGTCGGGTGCAAGTGCTGTTAACGAGCAGCACCTTTGATACACGAAGGGGGGTAGGTGGCCAGCACCACATCCGGCCGCCTTAATTTCCCCAGTGGCGATGTTTACACAACGCACCAGGTACTCATTTGAGGCTGAGTTGACCAAGGGGAGGCCCAGGAACGGAATCGTCACCAGTGTTGGCCGTGAGCGGGAATTGAACTCGGGTCGCTGGGTTAGTAGTGCAGCGTAGTGCTAATCGCGAGACGACCATAAACAACAACCGCCATTCGCCACGAAGTGGTGGAGATGTCACCACGGCGCTCGTGCCAGGCTACGTGCAGGTTAAGGCCACATGAAGCGTCGAACGCCCGCTGGCAGCAGGAGGTCACAGACAGACAGACCCAGGTTGCCATTGGTTGCTTGACTGAGATGACTGGCCGATGCACCACCTGTGCCCCCTACTGTGCTACACTACCGCTCCAACCTACACAAACTCTCTTGGGCTATACTCTTTGGTTCTTTCGGTAAAGTCACATAGGCATAAAATATAAAATAAATTAAATCACGACGTTTCGGGCACAACACAAGCGTCCATCATCAGGTGGGACAAACCACAGCAAGAAACAATTGCCGACGTGGGCAAAAGAGCTGCTGTAAACAAGAGACTATATAGGTAAGAGAAGGGGGGAGGATCAGGGAGGAGAGATAGAGAGGGGGGGTATGAGGAGAGGAGTGCTGAAGAGAGCGGGGCTGGGAGTGGGAAGCTTAAGAAATTAGAGATGCGGAAAGTTAAGGCAACACCATAAAGCAGTTAAGGTTTTACCTGGTTAATAACATTCTTCCAATGATTACTCAATTTGTATCCATCTTCTCGGTTGAAGTTATGTCTGTGTTTATATATCTGGATGGCTTGATGAACAAACCTTTGATAGTAGCCCGAAGGTTTGCAGAGCGGCACCACGATACTCCTAGCGACGTCGTTGATTAATGTCTGTAATTAATATCGATGGTGAATCTCTGTAATTAATATCGATGATTCGATTCCACGAGAACAGATTCCACAAGAATCGATTCCACAACTATTTTAGTAAAGCGAAGTACGCGATTCGATTCAAACGTGTTCGTTCCGGTCTCATCAGAATCGGTATTGATTCTGTGCTGGAGGAATCCAATGAGCTATAAAGCTCTTTGATCAAAGATGTGCCAGTAGGGGGCACGGGGTCATAACGTCACAACAAACAATACAAAAACGATAGGAGTGCAAAGGGAATGGTAGCAAACCACTAAAAATAGGTTAAATAAACCATATAAGTTCATACTCTTTGGTTCTTTCGGTAAGAAGTCTCGCTCTCCGTTCCACCCACTACAACTGGCGTCAGAAGTAGCCAAATAGTAAGATGAATCGCTATAATGGAGACGCGAAGAAAAACTCGTACCAGGGCTCCAGTGGAAGAGGAGGACGACTCAACACCACTGGGGTTGGCAGCCCCGGAAGGGGGAGGAGAAGCGACGACGGCCGAGCTTGCTCACTGCCCGGCCGCCCGGCGGCTCACCACCGTCGGAGAGGGCGCTTCAGGTGGCTCACTCCCGCCTCGCCCAACTCCTGCACGCGGCGGCATCCATCCTCGACGAAATACATCGCGGGTTATAACCACAACAAATATAATCACAATCACTGCGACCATAATCGCCGTAACCACAAATATAATCATAACCACCAGCTACATAACCACAAGTATAAACACTACTGCCACAAATATAACCATAACCACCACAACCATAACAACCAACATAACCACCACAACAACCACAATGATGCTGATACACTCTCACACCATGTGGGTCCCCTTGTCTCCTTGTGTCTCCCTGTGGGTGAGTGGATGGGTTGGCGAGAGAGTCGGTGGGTTGGCAAGAGAGTCGGTGGGTTGGTGAGAGAGTGGGTGGGTGGCAGAGTGAGTGACCGGTGGCAGAGTGAGTGACCGGTGGCAGTGGGTGACCGGTGACTAAGTGGGTGGGTGGCAGTGGGTGACCGGTGACCAAGTGGGTGGGTGGCAGTGGGTGACCGGTGACGAAGTGGGTGAGAGAGTGGGTGGCTGAGTGGGTGGCCGAGTGGGTGGCTGAGTGAATTGGTGAGTGGATGAGTGCCAGAGTGGGTGGGTGAATGGCTGAGTGGGTGGGTGAGAATCAGTATGTTTTTGCTGGAGGAATCCGATGAGCTATGAAGCTCTTTTTCATAGATGCCCAGAGAGTGGCTGAGTGGGTGGCTGAGTGAGTGTCGGTGGGTGTGAGTGGGAATGAAATCTAACCTGCACCTCTGCATTGCAAATCCAGCGAGCTAACGCCCTGCGTGTGGTGGGGTAAAGTGTGGGCATGGCCACTTTGCTCCAACACGTCCGGACCAGCGTGGAAGAGTAGACCAAATACCTCTATATAGCGGCCTCTAGTGGATGCCTTTTCCAGCAGCAGGCGATTCGCATCCACAACAAACCCGTCCCTCCAGGGATAAAAACACACGGCAGTCTGGGAGTGCCTCTCATCAGCTATGGCTCAACACGAGGGCCACTCTGGGGCCGGTTTCCACCGTCAGCGCCTCATCATCAGCAGCAGCAGGGCCGGGCTCTGCTTGAAGCAGCGCCGTGAACTCAGCAGGCGTCTAGGACGTGACGGCTGTGGGCCAGGCGCCTCCTCCTCTGTCTCCCCCCACCACCGCCGCCACTGCTGATGTGTGCACACCGCGCGAGGTTCTCACCTTCAGGCTGAGTCGACGTAGAGGAGGCCCAGCGAGCCGCCGCTTCAGAAGCTTTCGCGAGCCACTGACGGTGGCCGTGAGCGGGAAACCAAATCAGCCGCTCGCCACCCACAATCCACAGCGCGCGCCGCCTCCACTCGCCCCCTGCCTGACTGTAAGTAGCAGCGGGGGGAGGGGGGTGGGCAATGGGGGCGTGAGGGGGGGGGGTTTGAGGGGGAGCATGGGCGGGGGTTGCCAGGGGGGGCAAGGGGGGTCGCGAGGGGGGGGATGCTTGGGGGGGGGGGTTGTGAAGGGGGAGGGGCAGGGGGGGAAAGAGGGAGCATGGGGGAGGAGCTTAGGTGAGGGGGAGGAGCTAATGGCTATTACACCACGCCGCGTCTCGCGCCACGTGCTTCCCCTGGCAGTTTGGCCGTTAGGCGTGGAACCGAGCTGTGGGTGAGTGGTGGCGGTGGTGGTGTGAGTCTTTCTATGTGAGTCTGTGTGTGAGTCTCTCTAAGTGAGTCTCTGTGTGAGTCTGTGTACGTGTGTGTGGGTCTGTGTGAGTCTGTGTGTAGCAGTGACCCGGTCTCAAATGAGTACCTGGTGCGATGCGTAAACATCGCCACTGGGGAGACAAAGGCGGTCGGGCGTGGTGCTAACCACCCACCCCTTCGTTTACCGTGCCGGCCTTCATACGTACTGCTTGCTAACAGCACTTGCCCCTACAGCCTGTTAAGGCTCTATGAGGATCGTTGTCTTTGGTGTCCTGTATTAGCATGAGGAGGAGTGGTGGTGTTAATGTTGGTGGTATTAGTGGTGGTGGTGTTAGTGATGGTGGTGTTAGTGGTGGTGTTTGTGGTCTTAATAATGGTGGTGTTGGTGTTAGTGATGGTGGTGTTAGTGGTGGTGGTTGTTCGAGGTATTGTTGCTGGTGTTAGTGATGGTGGTGTTGGTGGTATTAGTGGTGGTCGTGTTAGTGATGGTGGTATTATTGGTGGTATTATTGGTGGTAGTGGTGGTGGTGTTAGTGGTAGTGGTGTTGGTGGTGGTGGAGTTGATGTTGGTGGTGGTGTTTTTAGGGTTCGTAGTGTTAGTGGTGGTGTTAGGAGTGGTGTTAGTGCTGGTGTTAGTTGTGGTGTTAGTTGAGGGGAGCGGTAGTGTAGCGGTTAACGTGCTGCGCTACAAACCTGGCGACCCGGGTTCGATTTCCACTCACGACCAACACCAGTAACGATTATCTGAACCGGTCCTGGGCCTCCCCTAGGTAGACTCAGCCTCAAATGAATACCTGGTACGATGTGTAAACATCGCCGCTAGGGAGACAAAGGTGGCCAGGCGTGGTGTTAGCCACCCACCCCCTCGTGTGCCATGCCGACCTTTATAGGTGCTCGCTAGCAGAAATTGCCCCTACAGTATATTCAGGCTATACGGGGGATCTGTCTTTGTTAGTGGTGGTGGTGTTAGCAGTGGTGTTAGTGGTGGTACTAGTGGTGGTGTTTGTCGCGGTGTTGCTGGTGTCCGAACAAAGGAGCGATGGTCACAACAACGACCTTTGACCTGGGCGGCTGAAATGTAGCACGTTGGCACAGTCATCTCAGTCAGTCAACTCTTGGCACCTGGGTCTGACCTGTGACCTGTCAGTGAGCCTTCAGCATTTCACGTGGTCTCAAAGTGCACCTGGCCTGGCATTTGCCGCTACTTAGTGGCAAATGGCGGTCTTTGTTGTTTTTGTTGTGTTTCGTGTTGTGGGTGAGTGGTGAGGTTGTGAGTCTGTGATGATGATGTGAGTCCGTGTTGATGATGAGAGTCCGCATTGTGACATGACGCGTGTTTAGACATGAGTATTGTCGCACACCATCGGTTTTGTGTGACCCTCGCCTGCGTCTCCCGCTCTCCACGCAGAGACCCGGACCGTGCGAGAAACGCAGTGAGCTCTGAGCACCCTACTCTGCAAGTTGCTGCCATGGAGGTACGTGTGGCTCTTCAACTCGTGTGGTAAAATATGGGTGGACGTGTGTTTTCCCCTCGACTTGTGCCTACCTGTCACCTACCTGTATACCTGGATGTGCTTCTCCTTGTCCGCCTGAGTATGTGTATGTCTATCAGAGTGTGTCTCCGAGATCCTGTTGGTGTGCCTGCCTGTCTACGCGTGAGCATTTACAGCACTATTATCTATCCACTGATGAATGAGAATGCCTTCCTCCCTGAGACCTTGCTACCCCTCAAATGCTGTGATGGAATAATCCGCCAAGTGCCGATTTTGTCGCACCATCTCTCTGGTGGCTCTCCTCTCCGATGTGTTTCCTTCCTTGGCTGCCGCTCCGTTATTATTCTTCACTATCAGCCATTGTTGTCCCTCCTTGCCATGGCTCGTCATGCCCGATCCCCAATCACTCTTTAACAATTTGAACAATCCCTGCGTGTGACCTCAAAATCCACGCATCTTTCATTGTTAATCCAAGCATGGCATCTGATATTGGCCAAATATTCCAATGCTGAGAAACGACAACATCTCGGCAGGACCCTCCTGAATGTGGAGCCCAGGATCTCAGAGATGCTGGCTCAGTGCTCGCCTTCTGCACTTGCTCCAACATCTTAATCAAGCCTATGTGGTGGACCTTTGTCTTTGTGTGTGTGTAGATGAGCCGAGCTGGAGAGGCTCGGAGTAACGACACGTCTTGCACCACGTGGAGTGCGCTGTCCTCAGACGGCACCGGCTCCATCTGTAGCAAATCGCCGAAAGGTAAGAACAGTAATGAGGGACGTCACAGTGGCCATGGTAAATAGTGGGACATCATGATGGCCATGTTGCATGGGGGACGTCACAGTGCCTTTGGTGTATGAGAGATTTTATGGTGATTGTATGGGTGATGTCAAGATAGCAATGCTACATGGGGGACTTAATGGTAATCATGTTTTGATTTAAAGCTTTCGTGGCTGCAGGGATTCATATTCTTGGTTCTTTCGGTAAAATCACGTAGAAGGGCAATAATACAATTATAAAAATATAAAACAATAAAAATCTCACGACGTTTCGACTGCAACACAAGTAATCATCATCAGGTGTGAAAACCACAGCAAGAACCACAGCAAGAAAAATTGAAATTTTCTTGCTGTGGTTTTCACACCTGATGATGATTGCTTGTGTTGCAGTCGAAACGTCGTGAGAATTGCATTATTTTATTATTTTATTGTTTCCCTTCTACGTGACTTTACCGAAAGAACCAAGAATATGGTAATCATGTTGCATTAGAGACTGCATCATGGTTGCCATGTTACATGGGGGACTTCATGGTGGCCATGTTGCATGGGGATAATTATCTGTGCTCTGGCCTCAGTACTGAAACAACATCAAACGCTTTCAGAATTGCTTCTGCGGCCATCTTGAATGCTCTTCCAATATTAGGAAACCACTGAAGCTATCCGCGTTTAAATCATCAAGTTTGACAACTAATATCTATACTCATTCGCTCTTTCGGTAATGTCACCTAGGTAGAAATAAAATAAAACAAATCACGACGTTTCTATCGCAACACAATCAATCTTCATCAGGTGGAACAACCACAGCAATAATAAAATGCTGAAGTAGGTGAGAGAGCTGCTGTGGCAAGAGGTTATCGGTAAGAAAGGGGGGAGGAGCAAGCGGGGGAGAGAGAGGGGAGCTGCGTCAGCGCTAGGGGGAGAAGAAGTGAGGCTGGGGGGGGACGTAGGCGGAGGTAGAAGTGGTAAGCTGAGTATGGGACATGGTGGGAAAGTAAATCTGAAAAATCTACTAGTACCTGGCGCGTGTGATGGAAACAACCACAACCAGTTAAGGCTTTACCTAGTTAATAACATCCATCGAATGATTGCTCAATTTGTATCCATCTTCTCGGTTGAAGTTATGTCTATGTTTGTATATCTGGATGGCTTCATGAAAAAACCTTTGATAGTTACCTGAAGGTTTGCAGAGTACCTTGGTCTCGGAAAAAAACAATATCACGCGAGCCCACAGCGTTATAACAATGGTCAGACACGGCAGAGGTATTGGTTCTGCGATGTTTCAGATCTGCCTTGTGTTCGCTAACACGGTCCGCGACATGTCAATTCGTTTTCCCAATGTAACTGCTACCGCAGGTACAACTCAGTTTGTCGACTCCAGGATATTGCATGTCAGGATGGGATTAGATCACGGATTTTGTGTACTGTATTGAATCGGACTTGGATCTTGTGTTTGTTTAAGATTTTGGAAATATTTTTGGTAACACCTGCTATGTATGGTAAAGTGATGGTCTTAATAGGCGTCTCAGTGGATTGTTTCTACATGGTTGGAGAAACAGCTTTGCGAATAATACTGTCCCAGTACCCATTCATCTTAAGAGTCTGGTGTACGTGTTCCAGTTCACTGGCTTGGTGGTGTTGGTTGCAAATGCAATGGCCCTATGGTGTAGTGGTTTGATGAGGGAATTCTTCTGCGCCGGATGGTGGTGGGAATTAGGTTTTAGATAGGTCTCTTCTCAAACAAAACATCCAGGAATTAGTAGCTTACCATCATTCTCCACTTCCATGGTGAATTTGATGGATGGGTGTATGGAATTTATGTTGTTGAGAAATTGATTCAATGTTGGCAGGCCATGTGGCCAAATGACGAAAGTGTGATCTACGTATCTCTTCCACAAGGAAGGACGTTGGATGCATGTCTGGATGACATCAGTTTCAAATTTCTCCATGAAAACATTCGCTATCACTGGTGATAAGGGGGGACCCATGTGGGTACCTTCATTTTGTTTGTAGAAAGTACCATTCCTGGTGAAGTAAGTGCTGGTTCAGCGTTTCTACTGCTGCATGCATTTTTTTTCCGCCTGAGGACGACCGCTTGTGTTGCGATCGAAACGTCGTCATTTATTTTATTTTATCCATATGTGACTTTACCGAAAAAAACAAAGAGGAAGTGTTAGTAAGGCAGTTCCTAACCAAAGTTGGTACATCAGCATTCAGTCCATGTTGGACCAAGTCTTCAATTATTGCTAAGGTGTCAGGTACAGGAACCTTGGTGAACAGAAAGACTACATCAAAGCTGACGAGCAAATCATCTGGGGACAGTGAAATGCCTTTGATTAGAGAGATAAAGTGAGCTGAGTTTCATACTGCTGAGGTAGTCTTGCCCGTGAATGGAAGCAAGGTCTCAGACAGAAATTGGGCCAGTTTGTAGGGAGGTGAGTTGATAGTGGAAACGATGGGTCGAAGTAGAGTATCTTCTTTATGGATTTTTGGAAGACCATATAATCTGGGTGGTCTATTAGCAGAAGGTTTTAGGGAGAACTGCTTGAATGGTTCGATTAGAGAAGTCGAATTGGTAATGATATTGTTTGTTTTTAAAGCCAGGCAGTTGGTCGGATCTTTGTTGATTTTGGTGTAATTGCTATCATTAAGAAGGTCCTGGATTATGTTGCTGAATGTGGTTTTATCCATGATGACTGTAGCATTGCCCTTGTCGGCTGAGAGGATGACTTTGTCCTCTCTATTTTTTAATTTGGTGAGTTCAGAGCGCTCGTCCTTGCTGATGTTATTAATAGGATTCTTAGCATTTTTAAAGATGGTGGCAATTTTAAATCTTGCCACGTCTGTAGGGATGTGTCCCAAGCCTTTGAGGGCTACATCTACCTGGGTTTTTATATCATCCACTGGGATGTGTTTGAGGGTGACAGCAAAATTCAGCCCTCTAGCTAGTACCGATTTTAGGCTATCGGAGATTGTGCTGTTACTCTGATTAATAGCAGTCTTTTTTATGTGTGGATCTGGTTTCTTTTTTGACAAGTTATTGAATTTAGCAATAAGGTTAACCTTGCATTTGGAAGACATTGTTGTGGCAGAAGAAGCAGTCATGTTATCTACAAGGTTCCAATCAGATGCGGACATTTTATCTGTTAATGTTAAGTGTGATTGTAGGAGACATTTGTCTAAATTATCAAGTTCAAGCCGGAGTAGTCTTATCCTCTCTGAGATTAGAGAAAGGCTAGCTCTGAATAAGATCCGTTTAGAGTTGGGTTAAGTGACAGAAGCAGATGTGAGTTTAAATGTGGTCGGTATTATCTTGTTGTCGCGGCATCTCTTCAGAAAGGTGAGTGACTCGAACATGTGAGCCTTCTTGTCTCGCAGTCTGTTAATGGTTCTAACAGATGTGTGGAACCTATTTGCGTGGTTAGTTTATTAACCTTCCCCCACACTGTTGATTAGCACCATTGGCTACATGCGGTGCAAAAGAATTTCAACATACATAGCTGGGATTGGCAAAAACATCCCAATCCTGAAATATTTACCCTATAAATTGCACAAAAGTTTGGTTCACACACCTGTTGTTGTTATTCTCCTCGTGCCTACAGAAATCCTGGCTCACTTTGGCCCTCACTTGACCGACCGCGAAAAGCTGGAGCTCACAGCCATGCAAGAAGTGTGGTACTTTGCGCTCGACAACAAACCCAAGGGATGCAACAGGCATGGATATGATGACGACGAACGTAATTACATTCTGGTGAGGCTCACCACAAAACTACAGCCTTGGGGGCGGTCACAGGGCCCAGAGATAGCGGGGTTTGTGGCTTCTTATTATTGCACCTGAATTACCAACCAGGGCACACACCAACGCGCTTCAAAATCAGAATGTTTAATCCCGAGTAAAGCCCTTTTAGATAAGAAGCAATTTTTCAAGGGAATCTTCGCCAGCAGACAGTATCAAAGCATTCGACAATTACACCCACTCACACACTTACTCACCCACCCCCAGACGCACTCACTTGCTGACTCACTCACTCATTCACCCACTCAATCACTCACCGACCCACTCGCCCACTCACCAATGCACTCACCCGCACACATCTGAATCAGAAGTTTATTTCCCGAGTAAAGCCCATTGAGCTCAGAAGCTCTTTTTAAGGGTGACTCAGCCAGCAGACATCTGAGCATTCCAAATTATGGTTAAAAATAACTTCATAATTCCAAGCAAATTTTTTTGTTAAAATTACATTCGCACTTATTAAACGTTGTGATTTTAACAATAGTCAGTTTAAATGATTGTACCTTTTGTTCAGTTCCGACATGATCACCTCCACTACCGCTATGAGGTGCTCAAGATGATTGGGGAAGGAGGTCAAGGCCAGGTGATCCAGTGCCTTGACCACAAGAGGAACACCCTGGTAGCTGTAAAGATCCTGGTGTCACCGTCGAGGTAAGACTTCAGAGACGTGCCATCACGAGGCCGACGTTGTTAAGTCCATTGCCGTGCAATGCGGTGGTGACACTCATGCTTCACAGCGAGAAGGGGGGACTTGGTTCGGCTCCTGACTCGGGCACCATCGTGTGTGGAGTGTGTACCTTCTACCCCTGTTCTGCATCGGTTCCTTCTAGGTACTCTGGTTTTTCGTCTCTAAAGCTTAAAATACATACACACACAGTGTGAACTGGTATCAGCCAAAACATCCCATTGCTACAAGATTACCTCCACATTACAGTAAGTCATCATTTAATGCTGTAGATACATTCATGAAAAGTTCCGCGTTAAGCGAAAAAGCATTGAGCGAAAAGAATCTCTCCATAAATAATGTAACAATAAAGTTTGGCGAGATGCAATGTATGCATACACTGTGAGATGATGAGACCAATAACTGAGGCTATGCTATAGTAATAGGTTTTACCCTTTTAACTGGCACAAAAACTGACACCTTCTTTGGTTCTTTCGGTAATGTCACGTAGAATGAGAATAAAATAATAAAATAATACGATAAAATTCTCACGACGTTTCGGCCACAACGCAAGCGGCCGTCTTCAGGTGAAAGTTACAGACCTGTCGGGACGACAGAGCTCAACACACCCGAGACGGCTTTTCTTAGAGCTTAGTCTCCACTGGTGTTGGACCAGAAGAGTGGAGACTAGGCTCTAAGAAAAGCCGTCTCGGGTGTGGACCAATAAAATTCAAGGACAGTGCATATTATTATCATAGTAGTCTCTTTTGTTTGCATTTTGACTGCTTGTGTTGTGGTTATTGCAAACATGATGCCTTGAATAAAGGTGTCAGTTTTTGTGCCAGTTAAAAGGGTAAAACCTATTACTATATCTTGTTACTGGCAAAGGAGGTCTCATAATGAGGCTATGCTGTCACGTTACTTTTATCATTCCGAGTACTGTATCATACCGCTCAACAGTGCAGCTCAAAAAAGTATTTTGTTGTCGACTACTCACAAACCACGTTATGATGGGCTTATTCCGTGTTATAATGGGTGCGTATCTTGTTAGAATGTGCGTGTTCCATGTTGTAATGGTCGCGTTTCTTGTTACAACGGACACATTCTGCATTGTGTAAAAAGTGTTGAAGAACCACGTTATAACGAAAACGCGTTGTTTTAACGGGCGTTTGCATTTAGTTTTCCCGAATGACCAATCCGATTTGAATGGCTCTTCACCTTCAAATCCTATTGGGTACCCTACGCCAGCTCCTGCGCCCCGTATGGTACCAATGAGAGTCGAGAACGCTACTCTAGCTCACAATGCCATTAGACCTGGTGAAAGTATATTTAATTATTAATTCTGAATAGCATTTGCCTCTGGGTGTCCCTTAAGCAAGTGTAAGTTATTAATTTGTGGACTTCCTCTGCGCAGCTCCAAGGAAGAAACATTGCAGAGGATGGAGCTCCAGATAGCTCTGGAACTTCAGAGTGAGGACAGCAATGAAGATTACAACGTCATCAAAGTCCTAAACAGCTTTGATTTCAGGGGACACCACTGCCTTGTCCTGGAGCTGTTGAAGTATGTACCGCGTGTTCCATCTCCCCCTCCTTCCGCTAATAGCGTGGTTAACTGATTAACTAAACAAACTTTTTTGTTTTCGTGGGAAAGTCCACTGACCTATTAGTTATTTTTTTGTAAGCGACCTGCCCACAAATGATAGCTTAACAAAGTAACTTATCACGTGGAAATGTATAGCAGCCAAATACTATGAATGCATGTCGATTCGAAATGTGGAGGGGAAAACCAGAGGACCTACAGAATAATCCACATGATCACAGGGAGAACATGCAAACTCCAAATGTACATGCGTCAGGTTCGGAATCAAACCCCACGACCTTACCAGGCGGAGTTGTTATCTTCTCCCCATGGATAACCCTCTACCACCTGGCAAAAATGCCAATGAAATCAAGTTGTCAAGTGGGCAAATGAGCCAACTAATTTGGTTCATCGACAAACCAACGACCTGAACCTACACTGAACTATTACTCTGAATATTGGTCGTGAACATGCACGAACAATATTAAGATTGTTGTTAGCAGAATCAGCACAGCATTTAAGGAGATGACACTGACACTGTGTTGGTGTTGTTTCTGCTTTTGTCTCTCTCACAGGGAGAGCCTTTATGATGTGATGAGAGAATCGGGGTTCCGGTTGGACATGGAAATGGTGAAAAGTTATACCAGGGGAATCCTCATGTTCCTGTCCCACATCTCTTCCAGGAACATAGTTCACGCGGACATCAAGCCAGTGAGTGGACACAGCATTCAGTATGATTTTGTTGCAGAGGCGTATTGTTAGTAGGGAATCGTTCCACGGAGAAAACCGGCCACATTAGTCACAAGGTCTATGCGTTCGCTGTTTCCATCTAACTGGAAGGAGGCAGGGTCATTGTACCCCTGGTGAAGATAATGCGGTATGAATTAAACTGTAGTGTAGAGTCGTGTCGGTATTGGGGACTCACCATAGACAAAACCGGCAACGTTGATCACAGCGTTGCCCCAGTCCTTCGGAGACAGAAGCTGGAGCAAATAAAGACTATTTCCTAAGTGTGCCAAACGTGTATTTTGACCTGACAGCTGCCCGTTGTCGGCTTCCACACTGCGAATGGAAAACTTCCGAAGACAAACGCGCGGTGGATAGCGTCATGGAATACGCGAGCTCTCATGTGTAGCTTTTGGTCCGTAACCCGTTAAAGGGCACTCTTGCAGCTGTGAGCTCAATGCACTCTCCTGTCAGAGGAACCATGATCAGTTGTCAATAGAGCTGCCCTCCTTTACTTCGATGGTCCCTTAGAGTGCTTTGAACATGAGCCTCAAATCAAATCTCTTTTCTAGATGCAATTGAAAGGGGCAACCCCCAGTAATAGCTGTCAACAAACATCAAATGTTGCACTTGACTGACGCTCGTTGACGGCACTACGCCTCGTCTAGTTCCCCTGTTTAGCGTAGGTGGTGGTACGTGATCGTTCCACTGCTGGCTGAATGTTATCGGCATAACCTCTGCATTTGAATTCATTCTGCCCCTTCTCCTGCAGGAAAATGTTCTCATCAAGGACACCGTGACCGGCACTGTGAGGGTCACGGACTTTGGCACGAGCTTTTTTGTGGAAAGTCAACGTGAGTGACCTCTCCTGGGTGTGAGCGTCTGCGTGTGGGTGTTTGTCTGATTGTGTATATGTGTGAGTATCTGCGTGTCTGTACATGTGACTGTTCATGTGTGTGATGAAGATGCTGTTTAAGAAACAGTGAGTACACAAACACATATATGTGTTGTTCTTGTGATTGGTGTGCAGCTATGAATGTTGGTGGGACTCTGGAATACTCGGCTCCGGAGCTGCACTTGGGCTACAGCTTGACCTGTGGCGTAGACATGTGGGCGCTGGGTTGCACGGTGGCGGAGTTGGCGACGGGCAGGCAATTATTTCAGTCCGACAGTGACAAAGATTACCTCCCGCGCTGCATTGAGGTATTTCCCACTGGGCGTCCATCCGCTCGTGATGCCCCTCTCTTTCCTTGGAGTCGTGGGTTTTGGGGGTGGCAGGAGGGGAGGTGGCCACTTAGTGATCTGGCGAATAGCGGCCGTCGTATGTTGTGTATGAGTGTACACGTGTCCATCTTGTACGTGTGAGGGGAGCAGTAGTGTAGCGGTTAGCATGCTGCGCTCATGGCCCACACTAGTGATGATTATCTGAACCGGTCCTGGGCCTCCCTTAGTTAGACTCAGCCTTAAATGAGTACCTAGTGCAGTGTGTAAAATACCTGGGTCAATGTGGCCCACCACCCCCTGTCTCTGTGTGCCATAATGCTTGCCCTCAACAAGCGCTGCTGCTGTTGTTACGCTATACTAACATCACTTGCCCCTACAGTCAGCCGAGGATACACGGGTGACCTTTGTCTTTGTCTCAACCATGTGCAGATTCTGGGAATGCCTCCACGATACATGGTGAATTCAGCTCCCGACAGAAGGCAGTTTTTTGGTGAGTTAAAGGGTGGTGCGAGTGACGGACCGGATTCAGTTTTAAGAAGAGGCCTGCGGCTGTTGTTATTTTTTTGGTGGGAGGGGGGGGGGAATGGCCTCTTTTTATTTTAAATTCCTTTGGTGAGTGGGTGGGTAAGTCGGTGTGTGGGCAAGTAGGTTGTAGGGTAAGTGGGCGAATTGGTCAGTGGGTAAGCGGGTGGGCGGGTGAGTGGGGGGGGTGGTTCGGTGATTGGGTAGGTGGGTAAGTGAGTGAGTGATTGTGTAGGTGGAAGAGTGGGTGGGTGGGTGAGTAGGTTGATGGATGGGTCGGTAAGTGGGTAAGTAGGTGACGTGGTGGTTGGTGACTGCATCTGTCCCGCTGTGCATGGCTCCCGCAGACCGTCAAGGGAAGATGTTGTGCCCAGGCAAGAAAAGGGTACCGGGGAGCTTCCCACTTGAAAGTGTGCTCAAAAGCCACAACCCGGCGTTTGTGGAATTCGTCAGCTTCTGTCTGCGGTAAGACACACCCACCACCCCCTCCCAATGAGGATCCCCCCCCCTCCAATTGATCGGCGATCACTCTCCACCGATCGCCAGGAAAATGTGGAGCTGAGTGGGACTGCCGATGTGCAGTACCACCGGTGTCAAGATCGCCCTCTGTGGAGGATGGGGAGGTCCGTGCAAGATGCTGCTGGCCAATGCGATGCTCGGGGCATTTTTAGTCTACTGGGCATCAGAGGATTGCCACTGTTCCTGCTGCTTCCGCTGCTGCCGTGCATTCCTGACCTTGTAGGAGAAGGGAAGCAACTTCAATGCTCTCACCACGCTTCTCTCACTACGTGTGGCGCGTGTGTCTCCCACGCGTCTCTCAACAGATGGGTTCCGGATTCTCGTATGACGCCAGTGCAGGCGCTGGATCACAGCTGGCTCCAGACCGCGGCCACCAGCACCACCAGCAATGCCACCACCACTGCTACTCCTGGCCGTGTCCAGTGCTTTGGAGCTGCTGAACGACGGTAACCCACATTCTGCTGACCAATTTTCAAGGCAGTCCATAGAGAGGTGTGGGGCCCAGGGCAAGTCACAACTCCCACATGGAGAAAGTGGCCCAAGTATGGGCATCAAACCCAGGTCCCTCTTTGGCTGTGAGTTCCAGCCCTGCCGCCCACAAACTAACACATGGAGAGTTCAAATCTCACCTGTACATTCGGTTATATACGGATGTATTTTTAGAATTGCTTTCTGGGTGAGGACAAATAATGAAGTGGCCATATCTTTGCCATGTAGGTAAACCTTCATCCACTGCGACATCGCCAGCTCCCCCCCTCCCCCCCGATGGTGGGGGAGGGGATGGCTGCGATCTCTGCTGTAGCAGTAAGTTGGAACAATGTCGTGCGCATATCTTCACAGAGCGGAGCCGGCGCTGCCCCCATTCTCTTTGCTCGCCTGGGCCTCTGATTGGAGGCTGAAGGTTGTGGAGGAAGAGGAAACCCAGGTGGAGGAGCTGATGTTGCAGGAGGAAGAGACCCTGGTGGAGGAGCTGGTGGTGCAAGAGGAGGAGACTCTGGTGGAAGAGCTGGTGGTGCAGGAGGAGGAGACCTTGGTTGAGGAGCTGGTTTTGCAGGAGGAGGAGGCCTTGGTGGAGGAGCTGGTGGTGCAGGAGGAGGAGACTCTGGTGGAGGAGCTGGTGGTGCAGGAGGAGGAGACCTTGGTGGAGGAGCTGGTTTTGCAGGAGGAGGAGACCTTGGTGGAGGAGCTGGTTTTGCAGGAGGAGACCTTAGTGGAGGAGCTGGTTTTGCCAGAGGAGGAGACTCTGGTGGAGGAGCTGGTGGTGCAGGAGGAGGACACCCTGGTGGAGGAGATCGTTGTGGAAGAGATGGTGGTGGAGGAGAAGGAGAAAACAAGGAAAGAGGATCAAGTGATGGTGATGCAGGAGAAGAGGAAGCCAGGGGGCCTGGCCCGCATGGGGAGAGTCATCCGCTCACTCCTCCGACGCGTGCTGCTGTGTGGTGGCCGGTCCACCGCACAGTAGAGATGGTGGTGGTCGTTGATCGGTCTGATCCATGACCACTATCACCACACCTACCACACACACCCTGTACCCACCCACCCCGTGACACCCACCACACTCCACACACACCTTGCACCCACCCACCCCGTGACACCCACCATCCACCACACTCCACACACACACCCTGCACCCACCCACCCCATGACACCCGCCACACTCCACACACACCCTGCACCTACCCACACTGTGACGCCCACCACCCACCACACTCCGCACACACCCTGCACCCACCCACCCCGTGACACCCACCATCCACCACACTCCACACACACACCCTGCACCCACCCACCCCGTGACACCCGCCACCCACCACACTCCACACACACACCCTGCACCCACCCACCCCGTGGCACCAACCACCCATCACACACCACACACACCCTGCACCCATCCACCCCGTGAAACCCATCATCCACCACATTCCACACACACCCTGCACCCACCCACCCCGTGACACCCATCACCCACCACACACCCTGCACCCACCCACCCCGTGACACCCACCACACTGCACACACCCTGCACCCACCCACGCCGTGACACCCACCACACACCACACTCCACACACCCTGCACCCACCCACCCCGTGACACCCACCACACTCCACACACCACACACCCTGCACCCACCCACCCCGTGACACCCGCCACCCACCACACTCCACACACACACCCTGCACCCACCCACCCCGTGGCACCAACCACCCATCACACACCACTCACACCCTGCACCCATCCACCCCGTGACACCCACCATCCACCACATTCCACACACACCCTGCACCCACCCACCCCGTGACACCCATCACCCACCACACACCCTGCACCCACCCACCCCGTGACACCCACCACACTCCACACACCCTGTACCCACCCACGCCGTGACACCCACCACACACCACACTCCAAACACCCTGCACCCACCCACCCTGTGACACCCAACACACTCCACACACCCTGCACTCACCCACCCCATGACACCCACCACTCACCACACACCCTGCAACCACCCACCCCGTGGCACCCATCGCCCACCACACACCCTGTACCCACCCACCCCATGACACCCACCACCCACCACACTCCACACACACCCTGCACCCACCCACCCCGTGACACCCATCACCCACCACATACCCTGCACCCACCCACCCCGTGACACGCACCACCCACCACACTCCACACACCCTGCACCCACTCACCCTGTGACACCAACCACACTCCACACACACCCTGCACCCACCCCGTGACACCCACCAGCCACCACACTCCACACACCCCCTGCACCCACCCACTCCGTGACACCCACCACCCACCACACTCCACACACACCCTGCACCCACCTACCCCGTGACAACCACCACACACCACACTCCACACAAAGGGTTAAGGGTTTTGAGGGTTACGTGTTTAAAGGATTAGGGGTGGAGAGATCTAGGGGTTTATAGAATTATGGTTTTAACAGTAAAGGGGTATAGAGTGTTAGGGGGTTTGGGATTTTTTGTTGTATTTGGGTTATGGTTTCAAAAGGTGAGGAGTTTAGATGGATAGGGTTTTATGGGTAAATCGGTTTAAAGGGTTAGGGATTTAGAGGATTATAAGTTAAGGGTTTAGAGGTTTACAGGGTGATGGGTTTAGGGGTTTAGAGGGTTAGGTATTTAGAGGGTGTGTGGTTTAGAGGTTTAGGGGTTTAGAGGCTGAGGGTTTTAAGGGTAAAATGTTTTAAAGGTTTAGCGGTTTAGAAGGTGATTAGCTTAGAGGGTTAGGGTTTTAGAGGGGTACAGTTTAGAAGGTTATGGGTTTATAGGGTTATAATTGTAAGGAGTTTGGTGTCCTGAGGTTTAGACGGTTTATGGGTTTCGATTGTTAAAGAGTTAGTGGTTTAGAGGGCTTGGAGTTTATAAGGTTACGTGTTAAGGGTTTAGAGGTTTTGGGGTTTTTTAGGGGATAAGCGTCTTCGATGTTTTGGGGGTTTCTAGGGTTATGGTGTTTAGGGGTTGAGCGTTTTAGGGGTTAAGGATTTTAAGGGTTAGGGGTTGAGAGGGTTGGTGTTTAGAGGGTTAGGGGTGCAGAGATCTAGGGCATTTGAGAATTCGGATTTTAACGGTAAAGGGGTTTAGAGTGTTAGGGGGTTTGGGGTTTCAGGGTATTTGGGTTCTGGTTTCAAAGGGTGAGGAGTTTAGAAAGGATTTGATTTAATGGGTAAAGGCGTTTAGAGGGTTTGGGATTTAGAGGATTATAAGTTGAGCCGTTTAGAGGTTTACAGGGTTATGGGTTTAGGGGTTTAGAGGTTTAGGGGGTTAGAGGGTGAAGGTTTTAAGGATAAAGGGGTTTAGAGTGTTATGGGTTTCGAGAAGTAGCTGTTTAATGGGTTTATGGGTTTCGATTGTTATAGGTTAAGTGGTTTAGAGGGTTAGGAGCTTAGAAGTTTCGGGGTGTTTCGGGGATAAGGGGTTTCGTGGTTTATAGACTTCGAGGGTTTAGGGGTTGAGAGTGTTAGCGCTTGAGGGGATTCAAGGGTTAGGGGTTTAGAGGGTTAGGGTTTTAAGGTTAAAGGGCTTTATAGTGTTAGGTGTTTAGAGGATTGGGCTATTAGTGGTGTAGGAGTTTAGAGGGTGAGGGGTTTAGCAGGTTAGGTGCCGAGAGGGTTACGGTTTTAGGGGTTGCGGAGTTTAGAGGGTTTGGTGTTTAGACAGTTAGAGTTTTGGGGGTTTATGGGTGGGGTTTTCGAGGGAGAGGTTTTTAGACAGTTAGGGTTTTAAGGGTAAGGTCGTTTAGAGGATTAGGTGTTTAGAATGTTAGAGTTTAGAAGATTTTGGGGTAAAGAGGGTTGGGGGCTTAGAGAGATAGGTGTTTAGAGATGTATGGGTTTCGATTGTTAGATGTTGAATGGTTTAGATGGTTAGGAGTTTAGGAGGTTATAATTGTATGTGTTTAGGGGTTTAGAGGTATGGGGGTTTTGAGGGTTAGGGGTTTATAGGGTAATGGGGTTTAGCGGTTTAGAGGGTTATGGGTTTTGGGATTTGGGAGTTTAGAGGGTTTAACACCAAGACTTTGACAACTAATATTATCCATACTAAAGGTGTTTTGGATTTCTCTCCAACACTTAATGGCACTTTTTTATTGTCATGACAAACTTTACTAATTGGCTGTGTCGGGTGGTGTCTGGTTTAACGACACATTTATATTTACACGATCTAACCCGAAAATATATTTATTATGGGTTTAGAGGGTTAGGGGCTTAGAGTGTTATGTGTTTAGAGGGTTAGCGTTTTAGGGGTATAGGTGTTTTAAGGGTTAGGTGTCTTGAGGGTTAGTTCTTTAGAGGGTATGGGTGTTAAATGTAGATTTGAAGTTTTCGTGACTGCAGGGATCCATACTCTTTGGTTCTTTCGGTAAAGTCACATAGGTAGAAATAAAATAAAACAAATCGCGACGTTTTGATCGCAACACAAGCGATCTTCATCAGGTGGGACAAAACACAAGCGATCTTCATCAGGTGGGACAACCACAGCAAGAAATGATGAAGTCGGCGGGAGAGCTGCCATGGCAAGAGGTTATATAGTTAAGAGAGGGGGGAAGAGGCAAGGGGACAGAGAGAAAAGGGGGGGGGGTGTGGGGTAGGAAGAGTGGGGGGGGGGCACGTAAGCGCTAGGGGAAGAGGACGTTAGGCTGGTGGGGGGACATGGGCGGGGCAGCAGTAAAACCGGCAGGTAATGATGGAAACAACAACACAAGTTAAGGCATTACCTGGTTGATAACATCCTTCCAGTGATTGTTTAATTTGTATCCATCTTCTGGGTTGAAGTTTTGTCTATACCCTGCAGTCTACAAACTGAGTTGTAACTTCGGCCGCAGTTACGTTGGAGAAATAAAACGACACGTCTCGGACCGTGTTCGCGAACACAAGGCTGATCTGAAACATGGCAGAACCAATACCTCTGCCGTAGTGGCCATTGTTAGAACGCTGTGGGCTCGAATGATATTGTTATTTTCGGAGGCCAAGGACAAAACTTCAATCGAGAAGATGGATACAAATTAAACAATCACTGGAAGGATGTTATCAACCAGGTAATGCCTTAACTTGTGTTGTTGTTTCCATCATTACCTGCCGATTACTGCTAGCCCCGCCCACGTCCCCCCACCCCAGCCTCACGTCCTCTTCTCCTAGCGCTCACGCGGCTCCCCTTCCTCTCCCTACCCCACACCCTCCCCTCTCTCTCTCCCCCCTTGCCTCCGCCCCCATCTCATACCTGTATAACCTCTTGCCATGGCAGCTCTCCCGCCGACTTCAGCATTTTCTTGCTGTGGTTGTCCCACCTGAAAATATCACTTATGTTGCGATCGAAACGTCGTGATTTGTTTAATTTTATTTAATTTATACCTACGTGACTTTACCGAAAGAACCAAAGAGTATGGATTCCTGCAGTCACGAAAGCTTCAAATAAAGATTAAAATAGTTTAGTTTAATTTGTTTATTTTTGAACAGTTTGTCTTTCCTGTCATGTTTTGTATTTTTTTAGTTATGTTCTGACCTGCCCGATTGGACAGCTGTGAAAACAGATCTTTGTAGCTCATCGATTTCATCCAGTGTAAATAAATATTCAGATTTAAATTTTATTGACCTCTGTGCGAGTCTATGGATTTCTGAGTTTGTGGGCCTCTGTGAGTGTATGGGTCTCTGTCTGAGTCTATGGATCCCTGTGTCAGTATATAGGGTCGCCGTATGAGTCTGAGTGTCTGAAGGAATGTATGGGTCTCTGTTGGAGTCTATGGGTTTCTGGTTCTGGGTCTGAGTGGGAATCTATGGTTCTCTGAGTATGGTTGTTTGTGCGAGTCTTAAGTGCACAAACTGAACTTAAAAAGAGCATTGAGGGGTGCGGAATCCAAGTTGACTATTAAGCTCCCCGCAGTGCAAGCCAGCTCTCTAGTCGTGTCATCATACAGCCCCTGTAATTCTTTATAATAATAATTAGACTTACTCCAGGAAAGCCACGCTGAGTCATAGTAAGGTCCTGAATTTGGTTTTTATTGTAAGATCTTTTCAATCAATGAATAAAGAATGCTTACACAAGTGGGGGGAAACCGGAGCACCCGGAGAAAACAAACCTATGTGAAGGGGCAGCAGGCAGCATTTTAAACCGTACAGGTGACGATGGCGATGATCCCACTTGCTATAATGCCTTCTCCTGGCCAGTCAGATGCTTTCTCCTGGCCAGCCAGGAGAAGGCACCTCAATGTCCACGGGAAGGGGGTTTCACAATATTTACTGTGTGATCCACCAACCCTTGCTGCCTTCTACAGTGCTGGATCGCAGGCTTGCGTCACCACCTTCTGGCGAGTATTTGTAGTTATTATTTAAAGCTATATAGCACTCACAAGAACGACTCAAGAGGCGCGAGGAGCCACAGACATGCAGGAAGGAAGCCACGTGGTGAGCCAGCACCAACGATTGTCCAGGCTCTACGGTACTCTATGTATGGAGGCATTATTGGCTAATTAATAACGAGTGTTTGTACAAGTGGGGGAAATCGGAGCACCCAGAGAAAAGCCACGTGTGTGAAGGGGCAGCATTTTAAACCGTACAGGTGACGATGGCGATGAGTCCACTTGCTGTACTGCCTTCTCCTGGCGAGGCAGGTTATGCACCTCGACGCCCACGGGAAGAGGATTTCACAACATCATTGTGCGGTGATTTACGAACCCTCGATGCCTTCCCCAGTGCTGGATTTGAGACGTGCACCACTAACATCAGGCGAATGATAACAACAACAACAATAACTATACTTATTACTTGGTAGCAACAGGCGAAAGAAAACAACAGGCAAATTATAACAGGCCAATTAAAACAGGCGAATGATAACAGGCAAATGAAAACAGGCGAATGATAACAGGCGAATGATAACAACAGGCGTATGTTTAGAACAGGCGAGTAATAACAATAACAATTATTATTTACACTTAGAACTTGATAACAACAATATTTATACTTATAACGTGATCAAGCAGGCCTCAGAGGTGCGAGGAACCACAGACAATCAGGAAGGAAGCCACTTGGTAAGCTGGCACCAACGATTGCCCAAGCTCTGTGACCCTATTGATACGTTTTTATCGACCAGATAGGGAGCGTTACGTGTGGGGGGGAAACCGCCCCCTTCGGTGCCTCCATGGTCCAATAGCTGGTCTTCTTGGCGCCACGGTCCCGAGCCCCCTAAAAGTTCCTCATGGAGCAAATCAACGGGTGGGCCATTGCCTTGTCAGGGCTCATTCATTGCTCCGGATCCCACCTGAAAATGCCAGGCGCAGATCCCCACATCATTAAAGCCACGGGTGCATTTATCCCAGATATAAACAATTGCAAACTATTTGACTATTTTTTTTAACTTTAACCAGGCAAGGCCCACTGAGCTATACAGCTCTCTTTCAGAAGCGGCCACACAATTACAGCTCAACAAATTGGCTTATTACGTGGACATTAGTAGCCAAATACTCTAAACATGTGCTAATAAATGTGGAGGGAAAACCCGGAGGATCCGGAGAAAAATACACGCGACCACGGGGAGATAGCATACAAACTCCAAATACAAAGGTGTCAGGGTAAGGATTTAATACACGACCTCCTGTATACCCTACAAAATAGTTAACATCTCGCCACCGTGGCGCCCAATTCTGATCACATGACATAGCAAAACGAACGTCGCGGTGCATAGCAATAATTCAATTGGGCAATTACTGAGCGTTCATAAACGTGAGGGGATACAGGAGTACCCAGAGAAAACCCACTCGTGCAAGGGGGCAACCCTCTATCCCATGCAGACAGAGATGGTGCTTATCCCACTTGCTGTACTGCCTTCTCCTGGCCAGCCAGGATATGCCACCTCAACACCCACTACACCATGAACTTTGTGAACCGAGTTTAAATTTCTGGCCACGGCGAACATCAGTGGCTATCTCCCTCTTCCTCTCTCGTCCCTGCTATTATCTCCCTCTTCTTCCCGCGTCCCTCCCACTATCTACCTCTCCAATCCGTCCCACCATCTCCCTCTTCCTCCCTCGTCCCTCCCACCATCTCCCACTTCCTCCCCAGTACCTTCCACTATCTCCCTCTTCCTCCCACTTGGCTCTACTAGTAATCTCCCTCTTCTCCCGTCCCTCGCACTATCTCCCTTTTCTTCCCCCATCCTTCCCACTATCTCCCTCTGCATCTCCAATCCCTCGCACTCTCTCCCTCTTCCTTCCTCTTCCTTCCCACTATCACCTTCTTACTCTAACCGATCTGCCTAATCCTCCCAAATAACTCCCACTATCTCCCTCTACTTCCCCAGTCGCTCCAACTATCTCCCTCTTCATTCCCCTTTCCTGCCACTATCTCCCTCTTCCGCCCCCTTCCCTCCCACCATCTCCCTCTTCCTCTCCCGTCCCCCCCGCTATCTCCTTCTTTCTCTCACATCCCTCCCACCTCCTTCCTCCCCCGTCCCTCCCACTATCTTCTCATCCTCCCCCATCCATCCCACGATCTTCCTCATCCTCTCCCGTACCTTCCGCACCTTCCTTATTTAACACCATCAGGTTCACAGACTCGCCCTCGCTTCTCCCAGTCAAATAGCCTAGCTTAGACACAACCCCCACCATGTTACACTGACGGCATCGACCGAGACAGCCAACAACTATCCGGCCGCCCAATTATCTAGTGAAGACGGCAGCGACCAAGTCGGCAAAGACGACAGTGCCGACGAGACGACTCCACTTCCCAGAACGTGCAACCACGAGCTCTCGCTCTCCGCTGCTTTTATCCGACTCGGCCGCGCCTCCCTTCTCCAACCCACGAGCGGGTTCCAGTGTCTTCCAGGGAGGGTCTCTGTGATCCTTGCCCCAGTGCCTCCGCCCTGCTGACAAACCCGCATGAGGCTCACTGGCGTGTGTACTCCCCGTCCACCGCAGTTGCCGCTGCTGGACAACAACTATTACTCTACAGTTGTACTGCCCCTCTGTACCGTGCCCCCGAGCCATCAACACGGACTCACAGCATCAACACAGACTCACATGATCAACACAGACTCACAGCATCAACAGACTCACACGATCAACAGACTCACAGCATCAATACGGACTCACACCATCAACACGGAAACAGGGTCAGTGAGCAAGATGGCGGATGAGTGCATACATGATGTGAGTGGTGGTGAGTTCAAGTTAAGCACCCAGTTTTAAATCTCATTTACTCCCACCATCACCACCACCACCACCCTACATACAACAGTCGGAAGTAAATGCCTACACACCCTACATACAATCGTCAGTAGTAGTGGGGAGAAGAGGGCATCAGTGGGGGCGAGGCATGAAGCGTTGAGAAGCCCTCTGATACTCCATAAAACCCCGAGTTTCATGGAGTATAATTTTCAGCATTACAGTTCCATTTTTTTTACGTTAACAAATGTCTCGCCATATATTACACCGTATAGGTAACTAGATTGGGCGAGGGATGGTCTTTTTTGTTGAACAATCAATAAAGCTACGGTGTTGTACTGTGCCCGTATCCGTGTACGGTACTGTGCACTAAAGGAAGAAAAATGGAGCGGCTGAACCTCACTGCCTCCTTACCGGAGGCTGTAAACATCAAGTGACCTGAAAACTGCGATGGGACGTGAAAGACAACATGGAGAGACAAGAGGGCGCCACGTGTGTTCTTCCATGGCAGCAGCAGCATCATCGCAGGCAATGAGGTTCAAATGGGCACAGGAACTTTGAGGTGGACCCACGAGTGTTTGAGCCACAGCGGCGTGCAATCGGCGACCTCTATACGCTTGGCGCAATCCGCACCGTCATTTCACGGAGCCCTTGTCCGCTCGACGAGTGCGACGACGCCGTCCCACCGTCATTCGGCGCCTCGTGGTGACATCACAACAGCAAAGCGACAGGTGTTGTTTATTCATTTCTTGAGGCAATTCGAGGGCCCGGTTACATCGCGTTGTGATACACGCACACACCGTCAACATATACTACACCGGTTATAAAAAAAAAAGCAGGGGATAGAAAGGTGGGGGAGCGGACCCGACCACAGGTATTGTTTAAAAGACGTCAAGCGGACCGGGGGTTTTAAATGCAAGTCCATGCGGACACCAACATCCGAACGATTGTACCAATAAATCCTGAACCTTCTGGAAGATTTCAGCTCCCGCTGGTTTGGATCAGGGTGATGTTGGGGCAAATTCCATTAATTGGGAAAGGTGGCAATCTTGTGGGAATGTCCTCGCCAGAGAAGAAACTTGTCGCTTCCATGCTTTATTTTCATCCGACGTCCCATTAGCGAGATCCAGAGCGTGACGGACTCATATGGAGTCGGCCTCCTGTAATTTTTCTGGTCTCATTCTCACCACAGGTGAAGGCAGAGCCACACATCAACGTGCCAATGGGGCCACGGTTGAAGTGGTGGGGCCACGGTTGAAGTGGCGGTGGCCACGGGTCATGTGGCCTCTATGTATTTTCCATGTTGAAGGCCGATTGCCCCAAACATTGCCCGTCATATGCAGTGTCACTGAATAACGTGTGAAACATACTGTAGCATATACAAAATTGTATTTTCTTCATACATTAAATACAATAAACACAATAAACATGAAATGCGTATAGGACATTTATAACTCTCTCAATGACCAAACTTGTATTTTATGAACACACTTATACGAGCAAAATATGACAAAAGTGTTCCAGATTTCAGTTTCAATTGAGACTGAAATCCGGAATCATTACCCCCTACTGACAGACTAATAATACCCGCTCGCAGGCCAAGTGCTGATTCACCTTGGGGCCTCGCCTGGTATAGAGGTCGTGGGTTAAATCCCGACGCCTGTATATCTGGAGTTTGCATGTTCTCCCCGTGACCGCGTGGATTTTTCTCTGGGTCCTTCGGTTTTTCCCTCCACATTTAGAAACATGCGTTTAAAAGTATTTGGCTGCTATATATTTCTACGTGACAAGCCACTTTATAGCGCTTTCATTTGTGGCCCGGTCGTTCCTGAAAGAGAGCTATACAGCTGAGTGGGCCTTACCTGGTAAAATAAAAAGAGATTAGTTTTGTTAGTTTATTTTGTGCCACAGGGGGACAGCTACAGGGGGGGGGGTGCCCATTAAAATGGTCGAGATGAGATGCAACTTAAGGCGCTTGTGACTTCCCAAAAATATTATTTATGGCAGGTTTTCACATCTAAACATCCCGGGTGGCATTGAAGCCAAGAGCTCCCACCCTAGGTGAGTAGCTACGAGAGCGGTGCTGTGCACGGCGACACGCCACTTTCTCCATCTGCCTGACTTGGTATTTTCTTTTTTGTTACTTAAATAAATGTTAATGTTTCGTTTTGTGTACGCGTGTATGTACACCGTTTGGGGAGCGGTGGTGCAGCAGTTAGCGCACTACGAACTCAGCCATCTGAGTACGTGGTGTGGGGTGTGTATAACATCGCAAAACTGGGGAGGACAAAGGCAGCCAGACGTGGGGCTGGCCACACAACCACTTCTGTGCCATGCCGGCCATCATAGGTGCTACCCGTTAACAGCACTTGCCCCAGCAATCTGTTAACGGCGATACGGAGTACCTTTGTCTTTTTGTGCAATTGTGTGCTTCTGTGTGCGACGCATGCGACGATGTGCATGTTTGTGTTTGATAAATGTACATCCGCAATGTGTGTGTGACGCGTATGATGCGCGTGTGTGACGACGGTTGGAACAGAGATTCACGCACTGCCCTATCCACGCGGCGACCTCTCCTCAACGTCTCGAGCCTCGGCGGAGAGCGCCGCGAGGTTCGACTCCAACTCCGGCTTTCCAGGGACAAACCCCCCCCCCAATGCCCCTCCCCCCAGGCCCATGGGGGGGGGGGGGAAGTCGCTCCCCTCCCTCACTCCACGCTCAGGAACTTCCTCTTCTTCGCCGTGTTCATGTACGGTCGCCAAGGCCACTCCACCTCGGCGGTGGCCGCGTTGTCCAGCGTGCACAGTTTAATCTCATAGACTGCGCGACACACAAAAGCAAAGATCCCCCCCATGCAGCCTTTAACAGACGGCGTGGGAAAAGCGCTGTTCGTGTGTTAGCATGTAGGAAAGCCAGCACGGCACACCAAGGGGTGGGTGTGGGTGGCCAGCATTACATCCGATCATCTTTGAATTTACACATCGCATCCGGGGTGGGGAAATGCGAGTCGGGTCACGGTACAGCGAATGCGACCAGAGCAGCGACCCCACCGACTCAAGTTCCGATCCGCTCTACAAGTCACCCGCGGGCCACCTAGCCCGAGGCTAGACTCTTACATTCAGCCCATCATCCTCTCAGGGGTCGATAAAATTTACAACCACTTCGTAGGGAAGTCCACAAGGAATGTGGAATTTCCACCGCCTCTGCAGGGGTGTAAAGTGGAGACGAGTAACAATGTGTCAGGCAGACTTACGCTCCATCTCGAATCACGGTCCCACCTCCTTCAACTCGATGTCCTTGCCGTCGCGCTTGTAGACGTTGTGCCTGTTGGGAGGGGGGAAGGGGGGCACAGAAGTCACGGGAGGGGTCGCGGCAAGTCACACGGACGGCGCTGGACTCTCATTACGTGTCCTCGCAGACGTTTGCCAGTTAGAGGCCAGCGGCCACCCTGTTTAAAACTGCGGATGCATTAGCAAATGAACAACATTACGCGCCTTCAGCTTCAGAGATGGCGTTAAATAAAAACTCTGTGCTGTTGCTCGAAAACTAAAGTAAAACGAAACTATTTTTATTTTACCACTGAGCTATGTAGCTCTTTTTCACATAAAAATGTATAGCAGCAAAATACTCGAAATTCAAGTTTCTAAATGTGTAGGGAAAAACCCGGAGGACCCGGAGAAAAATCAAAGTGACCAGGAGGAGAACATGCAAACTCCGAATATACAGGCGGACACACAGCACCTGGCCCAAAAGTCTGCTCACTCTTTCCCATTCCGAGACATCTGCAAGTTGCCGGGTGGTAGGTGTCACGTTCACCGCTGAATCTCGGTACGCGCGAGCGGCTCGGCGTTAATTTTATTTATAGAGGCGTAGCGCTGCTGTTTTTAAAAGGCGTTGCCCTCACCGCAGAGAACCGTAGTGACACGACCGGCACTCTATGGAACAAAACTGTGCCACACGCCCTCCCGCATAGTCTTATGGGAGCAAAAGGTATGTCTTCAGGTCAGAAGACGTACTTGAGTTTTTCTTACGGTTCCGTTTCGACGACGTATATGTACATCATGGAAATGAGAAAGGGTTATAGTCTATACGAGGGATCTTTGTGCTTTGGGGATGGGGGAGGAAGATGTGGGTGAGACTGGCACGGTGCCCGCACGCACCCTCTTTCCGAGTCGCGACGTGAAGTTGTGCATCACGAGGTGTTGGAATGCCTCGGACATCATGTCCATGTCCGGATGTCGTGCCGCATCACCACGCTCGAGAGTGTCAAGTACACCGTGGCATCGTACCACGTGTCACATGAACAGCATGCCGGAAAGTTAGACACACCACAGGTGTCACACAGACTGTACTGGAGAGTTAAACAGACTGCCCTTCCATCTGCGGCATCATACCACATCACACCACATACACAGTTAAAACACCACAATTCCATGTCTGCAGCGTCATACTACACACCGCACATCGTACGCACAGCTAAATACACCTCCATCCCCGTCTGTTGCACCGCATCACACACGTCACACCATGCATCACACCGGGGAGCGGGAGCGGAGTGGCTATCTCATTACACTACAAATCCGGTGACCTGACTTCGATTTCCGGTGTGTCCAAGCATCGACAGTGGGGAGACAAAAGGGGCCAGATGCGGTAATGACCACACCACCCACCCCGCCGTGTGCCCTGCCGGCCTTCGTAGGTCGCTCGACAAACAGCATTTGCCCTGACAGCCTGTTAAAGGCTACACGGAGGAGCTTTGTCGACTGCGGTGCGTGCGCGTGCCTGGCATACCGCGGTGCTCATGCAGGACGATGAAGTCGTTGACGGCGTTGGCGCAGCACGCCCACACCAGCGCCTGCAGCTTGTGGCCTCCGTGGTTCATCGGCTGAGCGTTCGGCAGGATCAGCTTCTTCTCCTGCGGTGGTGGTGGGATGGTGGTGGTGGTGTGGTAACATGACAGCAAGCGGTCACACGCCGAGTCCGCTCTTCCCACCGGCGTCCTTCCCGGCCACGCTGCGTTCGCCCCCCCACTTCCCCGCCCCCCCACTGTATCCGACTCGGGTTGTGTTGTTTGTTTTTTCCATTGCGGAAGCCGAGCCGAGCCGTGCCGGTATACAGGGTCGCCAAACCCCGTGTTGGCACAACTGGGATGCACCATTGGAAAAACTTTACTATTTTTATTTTACCAGGTAAGGCCCACTGAGCTATGCAGCTCTTTTCCAGAAGCGACCTGGCCACAAATCATAGCTCAACTAAGTGGCTTATCGCCATGTGGAAATTTATAGCAGCCAAATACTCTTAAACGGACGTTGATTCTAAATGCGGAGGGGAAAAACCGGAGGACCTGGAGAGAAATCCACGCGACTCCTCGGAAAGAGGCACGCAACTCCAAATATACAGCAGGCATCAGGGTCAGGATTGAACCTGCGACCTCCTGTATACCAGGTGAGGGAGTTAACATCTCGCCACAGTGGCGCCCCCAATGGTACATCTTTCCGTGACCACCGACCGTGCGTAGTGCTACAGTAGATACATTTTCGATGAATGGAAGGGATCGGTCATCGCGAAAAGGCGGACTGAATCGCGAGGAATGAAGTTGACAAAAGCTGCATGCACCAAACCAAAGTGTCCAACGCTCCACCACTTACGACCCCCCCCCCCCCCCACACAGCCTCCACCTTTCATCAACAACCAGATTTCTTCTGGTTAACTCAACGGATGCGAGTTGTCTCACACTGCACAAGCCCGATGATTGGTCGACACGACTCGTGTGAGGTGCAAGAAACTGATTCTAAAGCCGATAGAGAACACGTGTGTGTGTGCGGTAATTTAGCAGTTAGCATGCTGCCCCACAAACCTAGTGACCCGAGGTTTATTTCCGTTCATGGCCAACACCAGTGGCGATTATCTGAACTGGTCCTGGGCCTCCCCTAGATCAACTCAGCCTCAAACGAGTACCTAGTGCGGTGTTTAAACATCATTACCAGAGAGATAAAGGTGGCCAGTTGTGGTGCTAGCCACCTACACCCACGCAAACAGCACCTGTCCCAAAAACCTGTTAAGGCTATATGGGGGACCTCTGTCTTTGCGCGCTTGTACACATGCAATACACGAGGACCCACATTCCTCGTGTGACCCCAAACCCTGTAGCCCCTGTGACCCCGTGCCCGCACCTTGATGAACTGCTTGAGGAGGGAGCTGGGGTCGCGTGAGGTCGTCGCCATGATGTGTGGGTCCTTCACGCCGGCTCAGCAGTACTCGTCATCCATGTGGCTGCTCACTCCTACTGACACGGGGGGGGGGGGGGGTGGATAGAAAGAGGTGGTAGATGGGGCAGGGGGGACGGAGAGGGTAGGTTATCATTTGCCATACTTCACCGTGCAGGTGAGTGAAGGTGTGTGTGTGGGTGGATGGATGGAAGGAGCGACCAGGAATGGTTGAGAATATCACTCTGCAGTGATCGCGTTGATTTTGTGTAGCGAGCTGAGCAATAATGAGACCTGGATGAGTCCCAATTGCAAGAGTGGGTGGGTGATATGGCAGGTGAGTGGGTAAATTGAGTAAAATGATGAGTGAGTGAATGAGTGCGTCAGTGCATGTTAAACCTCTTTGTTACAGCACGTAGCCAACCGTGGTAATCGGAAGTGTGACAAACTAACCACAAAAAGTAGTTCTCAAGAAATGAGTTTGTCAATCTAGACGATGATTTAAAAGTGCAAAGCTCCAGTGGCTTCCTAATATTGTAAGGAAGACCGCTCCAGAAGGAAGACTGCTCCAGAAGCACACGTTATGTGGTGACCACGGCCTTCATTTGACATTCCACAAAAATTTACGCCAGCCATCACACACACACGGCCGACTCTTTTTCCACGTTCACGCCACGGGATTTTTCAAAGTCCACTTGGGAAGCAATCGCCGTGCAGTATTTACGGTCAACGCAACTGCGGCATTAAACCCATTAAACCGGTGGGGGGGGGGGGGTTGAGGGCCCGCCGTTCTCGAACCGCGAACCTCCGCGGCAAAACACGGTGCCACCGCTTGGCAGGAAGGACCGACGGCGAGCCGGGGATGCGCGCCGACTCGGCGTGTCTAGCGGGCGGAGACGCGCGACGCTTATCCCTCTGCCTCGGGAGTCTCGCGGGAAGGAAGAGAGAGAGAGATGCGAGGAGACGTGATGGTGAGGGATGTGAGATCACCCTCCCCTCCCTGGTCGAACTCCACGGCCTTCTGGAGTTCAAGCGCCTCCCACCGCAGGTCCGTAGGCAGCACCAGGTTTTCTTCGGTGACGACGTCAGGGGGACAGGGGGCAGTGGGTGGGGGGCGGGCAGGGGAGAATTAACAAGGAAGAAAAATCATGCGCACGCATGGATTCATTCGGAAACGCTTTCCAACGCGCGGTTGTCTTCTCGCCTGTATTGTCAGACCGTCTTGTCCCATCTTAGTCCGTCTTGCGTGTCTCATTGTCTCTAGATCCGTCTCTAGTCTGTCTTGCGTGTCTCAACGTCTCTAGTCTGTCTCGCTGTCTCTCGTCTGTCTTGTCGTCGCGAGCCCATCTCTAGATCCGTCTCGCCGCCCGTTACCATCGAGCGCCCTCTTGAGCTGCGCCTTCTCCTCTACGAGGACCTTCTTGGCCTCCTGCGCCTTGCGGTAGAGGTACTCGCCGTGCAGTTGCGCCTCCTCAGCTGCACCACCAAACAAAGACAAAGATCCCCCATGTAGCCTTCGACAGGACTGTCGGGTGCAAGTGCTGTTAACGAGCAGCACCTTTGATACACGAAGGGGGGTAGGTGGCCAGCACCACATCCGGCCGCCTTAATTTCCCCAGTGGCGATGTTTACACAACGCACCAGGTACTCATTTGAGGCTGAGTTGACCAAGGGGAGGCCCAGGAACGGAATCGTCACCAGTGTTGGCCGTGAGCGGGAATTGAACTCGGGTCGCTGGGTTAGTAGTGCAGCGTAGTGCTAATCGCGAGACGACCATAAACAACAACCGCCATTCGCCACGAAGTGGTGGAGATGTCACCACGGCGCTCGTGCCAGGCTACGTGCAGGTTAAGGCCACATGAAGCGTCGAACGCCCGCTGGCAGCAGGAGGTCACAGACAGACAGACCCAGGTTGCCATTGGTTGCTTGACTGAGATGACTGGCCGATGCACCACCTGTGCCCCCTACTGTGCTACACTACCGCTCCAACCTACACAAACTCTCTTGGGCTATACTCTTTGGTTCTTTCGGTAAAGTCACATAGGCATAAAATATAAAATAAATTAAATCACGACGTTTCGGGCACAACACAAGCGTCCATCATCAGGTGGGACAAACCACAGCAAGAAACAATTGCCGACGTGGGCAAAAGAGCTGCTGTAAACAAGAGACTATATAGGTAAGAGAAGGGGGGAGGATCAGGGAGGAGAGATAGAGAGGGGGGGTATGAGGAGGGGAGTGCTGAAGAGAGCGGGGCTGGGAGTGGGAAGCTTAAGAAATTAGAGATGCGGAAAGTTAAGGCAACACCATAAAGCAGTTAAGGTTTTACCTGGTTAATAACATTCTTCCAATGATTACTCAATTTGTATCCATCTTCTCGGTTGAAGTTATGTCTGTGTTTATATATCTGGATGGCTTGATGAACAAACCTTTGATAGTAGCCCGAAGGTTTGCAGAGCGGCACCACGATACTCCTAGCGACGTCGTTGATTAATGTCTGTAATTAATATCGATGGTGAATCTCTGTAATTAATATCGATGATTCGATTCCACGAGAACAGATTCCACAAGAATCGATTCCACAACTATTTTAGTAAAGCGAAGTACGCGATTCGATTCAAACGTGTTCGTTCCGGTCTCATCAGAATCGGTATTGATTCTGTGCTGGAGGAATCCAATGAGCTATAAAGCTCTTTGATCAAAGATGTGCCAGTAGGGGGGCACGGGGTCATAACGTCACAACAAACAATACAAAAACGATAGGAGTGCAAAGGGAATGGTAGCAAACCACTAAAAATAGATGAAATAAACCATATAAGTTCATACTCTTTGGTTCTTTCGGTAAGAAGTCTCGCTCTCCGTTCCACCCACTACAACTGGCGTCAGAAGTAGCCAAATAGTAAGATGAATCGCTATAATGGAGACGCGAAGAAAAACTCGTACCAGGGCTCCAGTGGAAGAGGAGGACGACTCAACACCACCGGGGTTGGCAGCCCCGGAAGGGGGAGGAGAAGCGACGCCGGCCGAGCTGCTCACTGCCCGGCCGCCCGGCGGCTCACCACCGTCGGAGAGGGCGCTTCAGGTGGCTCACTCCCGCCTCGCCCAACTCCTGCACGCGGCGGCATCCATCCTCGACGAAATACATCGCGGGTTATAACCACAACAAATATAATCACAATCACTGCGACCATAATCGCCGTAACCACAAATATAATCATAACCACCAGCTACATAACCACAAGTATAAACACTACTGCCACAAATATAACCATAACCACCACAACCATAACAACCAACATAACCACCACAACAACCACAATGATGCTGATACACTCTCACACCATGTGGGTCCCCTTGTCTCCTTGTGTCTCCCTGTGGGTGAGTGGATGGGTTGGCGAGCGAGTCGGTGGGTTGGCAAGAGAGTCGGTGGGTTGGTGAGAGAGTGGGTGGGTGGCAGAGTGAGTGACCGGTGGCAGAGTGAGTGACCGGTGGCAGTGGGTGACCGGTGACTAAATGGGTGGGTGGCAGTGGGTGACCGGTGACCAAGTGGGTGGGTGGCAGTGGGTGACCGGTGACGAAGTGGGTGAGAGAGTGGGTGGCTGAGTGGGTGGCCGAGTGGGTGGCTGAGTGAATTGGTGAGTGGATGAGTGCCAGAGTGGGTGGGTGAATGGCTGAGTGGGTGGGTGAGAATCAGTATGTTTTTGCTGGAGGAATCCGATGAGCTATGAAGCTCTTTTTCATAGATGCCCAGAGAGTGGCTGAGTAGGTGGCTGAGTGAGTGTCGGTGGGTATGTGAGTGGGAATGAAATCTAACCTGCACCTCTGCATTGCAAGTCCAGCGAGCTAACGCCCTGCGTGTGATGGGGTAAAGTGTGGGCATGGCCACTTTGCTCCAACACGTCCGGACCAGCGTGGAAGAGTAGACCAAATACCTCTATATAGCGGCCTCTAGTGGATGCCTTTTCCAGCAGCAGGCGATTCGCCTCCACAACAAACCCGTCCCTCCAGGGATAAAAACACACGGCAGTCTGGGAGTGCCTCTCATCAGCTATGGCTCAACACGAGGGCCACTCTGGGGCCGGTTTCCACCGTCAGCGCCTCATCATCAGCAGCAGCAGGGCCGGGCTCTGCTTGAAGCAGCGCCGTGAACTCAGCAGGCGTCTAGGACGTGACGGTTGTGGGCCAGGCGCCTCCTCCTCTGTCTCCCCCCACCACCGCCGCCACTGCTGATGTGTGCACACCGCGCGAGGTTCTCACCTTCAGGCTGAGTCGACGTAGAGGAGGCCCAGCGAGCCGCAGCTTCAGAAGCTTTCGCGAGCCACTGACGGTGGCCGTGAGCGGGAATCCAAATCAGCCGCTCGCCACCCACAATCCACAGCGCGCGCCGCCTCCACTCGCCCCCTGCCTGACCGGAAGTAGCAGCGGGGGAGGGGGGCGGGGCATGGGGGGTGAGGGGCGGGTCACGAGGGGGAGGGCAGGGAGGGCAAGGGGGGGGTGAGGGGGAGCATAGAGGGGGTTCGTTAGGTGGAGAAAAAGGGGGGGCATGGGGGGTTGTGAGGGGGCATGGGGGGTTGTGAGGGGGCATGGGGGGTTGTGAGGGGGCATGGGGGGTTGCGAATGTGGAGGGGCGGGGGGGGGAAGGGGGGTCACCAGGGGGGGCAGGGGGGTAGCGAGGGGGAGAGAAATGGCGGACCATGGGGGGTGGTCGCGAGGGGGGGCAGGGGGGGAGGAGCTCAGGTGTGAGGGGGAGGAGCTCATTGCTCTGACGTCACGGGGGGCGTGGTTACCTTGGACCACCCCCGCCTCTCGCGCCACGTGCTTCCGACTGGCAGTTTGGCCGTTAGAGAGACGCGGACCGACCCCAGAGCAGGAGTGGAACCGAGCTGTGGGTGAGTGGTGGCGGTGGTGGTGTGAGTCTCTCTGTGCAAGTCTGTGTGTGTGTGAGGCTTTCTATATGAGTCTGTGTGTGTGTGACTCTGTGTGTGTGTGTGAGACTCTCTGTGTGAGTCTGTGTGTGTGTGAGTCTCTCTGTGTGAGTCTGTGTGTGAGGCTCTGTGTGTGTGACTCTCTGTATGTGTGTGAGTCTCTGTGTGAGTCTGTGTGTGTGTGTGAGACTCTCTGTGTGTGTGACTCTCTGTGTGAGTCTCTGTGTGTGTGACTCTCTGTGTGACTCTCTGTATGTGTGAGTCTGTGTGTGTGTGTGACTCTTTGTGTGTGTGAGTCTCTGTGTCTGTGTGTGTGTGAGTCTCTGTGTGTGTGTGTGAGTCTCTGTGTGAGTCTCTGTGTGTGTGAGTCTCTGTGTGAGTCTGTGTGTGTGTGTGTGAGTCTGTGTGAGTCTCTGTGTGTGTGAGTCTGTATGTGTGCGAGGCTCTGTGTGAGTCTGTGTGTGTGTGGAACGGTCGTAGAGCTGACAGCGCGCCGTGCTATGAACCCGGCGACCCCGAGTTGGATTCCCTCTAAAGGCCAACAGCAGTAACGATTATCTGAACCGGTGCTGGGCCTCCCCTAGATCGACTCAACCTCGAAAGAGTACCTGGTGTGGTGTGTAAAGATCGCCACTGGGGAGACAAAGGCGGCCGGGCGTGGTGCTGGCAATCCAACCCCCTCGTGTGTCGTGCCGGCCTTCATACGTACTGCTGGCTAACAGCACTTGCCCCTACAGCCTGTTAAGTCTCTACGGGGATCTTTGTCTTTGGTGTCCCATACTGGCAGGGGGAGGAGTGGTGGTGTTAATGTTGGTGGTATTAGTGGTGGGGGTGCTCGTGATGGTGGTGGTGTTAGTTGTGTTAGTGATGGTGGTGTTAGTGATTGTGGTTGTTAGTAGTGGTGATAGTGGTGGTGTTACTGGTGTTAGTGATGGTGGTGTTGGTGGTATTAGTGATGGTGGTGTAAGTGAGGTGATTGGATGCCATGGTGGTCCCCATCTTTAAGAAGGGAGACCGCACAGACTGTAACAACTACAGGGGCATCTCACTCCTCAGTGTGCCAGGAAAGGTCCTGGCAAGGATTATTCAACACTGCCTTACCAGGCATGCTGAGGAGAGGCTTGCGGAGCCCCACTGTGGTTTCAGGAAAGGGTGGTCCTGCACAGATGCCATATTTTCTGTCCGTTTGCTAAAGCAGAGGTGTAGGGAATTCCAACAAGACCTACATCTCTGCTTTATTGGCCTGGTAAAGGCCTATGACACCATCAGTAGGCCTGGGCTCTGGGTTCTTCGTGCTTTCGGAGTCCCTGACCCGCTGCTCACGATCTTTATGGACCTTCATTATGGTGAGCGGACCCGGGTAAAACTACATTGCCGGGAGTCGGAGCCATTCCCTGTTCACCTTGGGGTGCGACAGCGATGTCCTCTGGCTCCAACATTATTTAACATCTATTTCGACCACGTAGTTTGTGAGGCCTTCAGTAGCTGTACCGGAGGAATTTCCATCTGGTACAGATACAGTGGCAGGCTGATCATTGCCCGGATGCCGTCAAGGGATGGCTCCCTATTGGTCAACCACGTTATGTATGCCGATGATGTGATAATTGCGGCTCACTCAGAGGAGGAGTTGGAGGCGCTGCTGCTAAAACTGGAGTGTGCCACTAAGAGGTGGGGCCTTACCATCAGCCCCACCAAAACGAAGCACCTGCCTGGGTATATTGTACCATCGGGCACTCCACCTCCACAACTCCCAATCGGTGATGGGGCAGTTGTGGAGAGAGTGGAAAGTTTCCCATACCTGGGCAGTGTGCTCATGACCGTCTCCGGTTTAACAGCAGAGGTCTCACTCGAATCAGTCGAGCGGCATTATCTTTTCAGCAGTTGCGTAACGCTGTGTGGAAGCTACCTGGTCTGTCGCTCCACACGAAGCTTCGGGTCTTCTCAGCCACAGTCATTCCCTCCCTTCCCTACGCTTGTGAAACGTGGACCCCCCTAATGGAACATCTTTGCCGGTTAGAAACGTTGAGGCTGGCCTGCCTCTGATCAATCCTGGGTTTAACCAGGCTGGATTGTGTGAGGAACTCACAAATCCTCGAAAGATCTGGACAAAGCCTCATCAGTGAGCTCCTCCGGCAGGCAAGGCTGCGTTGGCTGGGCCATGTAGCCCGCATGCCCAATCACCGCATGCCCAAGCAGCTTTTATTTGGCCGGATCGAGGGGGCTGAAGGGACGCAGCACGGGCTAGAGAAGAGATAGAATGATGTGGTACAGCAGGATGTGGAGCTGAGTGGACTTGCCGATAACTGGTACCAGCTGTGTCAAGATCGGCCTCTGTGGAAGAGGCTCGTGAAGGACGCTACTGGGCAGTTGGAGGCAGTCGCCCTCCAACAACAACGGAGAGCGCAGGAACGACGCTCACAACAACGAGCAGAGCGCCGGATGGCTAAAGCACAGCAAGTTGGCACAGTAAGGGGCACAGGTGGTGCATCAGCCAGTCATCTCACTCAGTCGACCTGTGGCACCTGGGTCTGCCCCGTGACCTCCTGCCAGCGGGCGGGCGTTCGACACTTCACGTGGCCTCAAGGTGCACATGGCCTGGCACAAGCGTCGTGGTGACATCACCGCCACTTAGTGGCGAATGGCGATTGTTGTTGTTGGTGTTAGTGATGGTGGAATTTTTGTTGCTGGTGTTAGTCGTGGTGGTGTTAGTGATGGTGGTATTATTGGTTCTGGTAGTGGTGTTCGTGGTGGTCTTAGTGGTGGTGTTAGTGTTGGTGGTATTATTGGTGGTGGTGTTAGTAGTGGTGTTAGTGATGGTGTTAGTGGGGTAGTGTAGCAGTTAGCGCGCTGCGCTAAGAACCTGGCGACCTGGGTTTGATTCCCGCTCACAGTCAACATTGGTGACGATTATCTGAACTGGTCCTGGGCCTCACCCTAGATTGACTCAGCCTTAAATGAGTATCTGGTGCGAGGTGCAAACATTGCCACTGGGGAGACAAAGGCGGCCGGGCGTGGTGTTGGCTACCCACCCCCTCGTGTGCCGTGGCGGCCTTCATAGGTGCTCGCGGACAGCACTTACCCCAACAGTCTGTTAAGGCTATACGGGGGATCTTTGTTCGTGGTGTTAATTGTGGTGTTAGTAGTGGTGTTCGTAGTAGTGGTGTTCGTAGTGGTGGTGTTCGTAGTGGTGGTGTTCGTAGTGGTGGTGTTGGTGGTGTTAGGAGTAGTGTTAGTAGTGGTGTCCGAACAGAGGAGCAACGCTCACGACAACAACCTTTGAGCCGGGCATCTAAAATGCAGCAAGTTGGCACAGTCATCTCAGTCAGACAACTCATGGCACCTGGGTCTGACCTGTGACCGCCTGTCAGTGAGCCTTCGGCACTTCACGTGGTCTCAAAGTGCACCTGGCCTGGCACAGGCGCCGTGGTCACATCACCGCTACTTAGTGGCGAATGGCAGTTGTTGTTTTTTGTATTTTTCGTATTGTGTGACTGGTGAGGATGTGAGTCCGTGTTGATGAGAGTCCGCATTGTGACGTGACGTGGGTTTAGACGTGGGTGTGTCATGCCCCTTCAACTCTGCGTGTCCCTTGCCTCTGTCTGCCGCTCTCCACGCAGAGACCCGGACCGCGCGAGAGACACCGTGAGCTCTGAGCACCCTCGTCTGCAAGTTGCTACCATGGAGGTACATGTGGCTCCTCGACTCGTGTGGTGAAGTATGGGTGGACGTGTGTTCTCCCCTCTGCGTGTGCCTACCTGTCACCTGTATACCTGGGTGTGCTTCTCCTTGCCCGCCTAAGTGTGTGCGGGTCTATCAGAGTGTCTCTCCGAGATCCTGTTGGTGTACGTGCCCGTCTACGCGTGAGCATCTACAGCGCTGTTATCTATCCACTGATGGATGAACGCCTCCCTCCCTGAGACCCTACTACCCCTCACATCCTGTGATGGAATAATCCGCCAAGCGCCGATTTCGTCGCACCATCTCTCTGGCGGCTCTCCTCTCTGATGTGTTCTGTTCCTTGGTTGTCGCTCCATTATTATTCTTGACCGTGAGCCATTGTTGTCCCTCCTAGCCATGGCTCGTCCGGCCCGAGTCCCACTCACTCCTCTTAACAGTTTGAACGATCCCATTGACCTGCGTGTGACCTCGAAATCCACACGTCTTTCATTGTAAATCCAAGCATGGCAACTGATATTGGCCAAATATCCCAACGCTGAGAACTGGCAACATCTCGGCAGGACCCTCCTGAATGTGGAGCCCAGGATGTCAGAGATGCTGGCTCAGTGCTCGCCCACTGCACTTGCTCCAACATCTTAATCAAGCCCATGTGGTGGACCTTTGTTTTTGTGTGTGTAGATCAGCCGAGCTGGAGAGGCTCGGAGTAACGGCGAGTCTTGCACCACGTGGAGTGCGCTGTCCTCAGCGCGCACCGGCTCCATCCACAGCAAATCGCCACAAGGTAAGAATAGAAATGAGTGACGTCAAGATGGCCACGCTGAATGGTGGGACATCACGACGGTCATGTTTCAAGGGGGACGTCACAGTGACCATGATGCATGGGGGACTTCATGGTGGCCATGTTGCATGGGTGATGTACCGTTCGAATTTTGCCGTTCTCTGGTCTAACACCGACGAGACAAGGTCATAAAGAAGGCTGTCTCTGGTGCGGGCCAGTCAGTTTCAAAGACAATGCCCATATATTATCGGAGCATGTTTGTTTGCATATTTTTCAACAAGTACGTGTGGTAAATGCAGACTTGATGCCTTGCAAAAGGTATCTATTTGGTGTTTGAACATATTAACACCTGTTTTTGTGCCAGAAATGGTAAAAGCTATTCTTATTTCATAAAATCCTTCTTGGCATACCTGTGTTATATTTATCTAATTCGTTAACCCCGTTTTCAAACCCAAGCAACCTAAGATGTCCTCAGAGCTGCATATAGCTGGACATCGAACAAAGATGATCACTGCATGGCACGCTTTCAGATGTGCTTCTGCAGTCATCTGGAATGCTCTTCCGACATTAGGCAGCCACTGGAGCGATGCACTTTTAAATCAATAATTTTTGCGAACTTGTTAGTTTGTTGCCTTTCCCCCTCACTTCTGATTAGCAGGGCTGCCGAAGCACGGTTTAACATACGGACATAACTGGTATTGGCCAAAACATCCAAATCCCCTGCAAATTCCTCAAATTGGGATCACACAGCAGACGTAATGGCAGCAGCGTCGCCCCCATTCTCTGTAAAGCATCTGCAGGAACCTCCTGAAAAGGAATCTTGAGACTTTTTGAGGCAGTGCTGCTTAAATGAAAGATCACCGACAGCTGTTGTTATTCTCTTGCCTGCAGCAATCCTGGCTCTCTTTGGCCCACAAATGACCCACCGGGAGAAGCTGGAGCTTGTCGCCATACAGGAAGTATGGTACTTTGCGCTCCGTAACAGATCCCGGGGACACAACAACGATGGATACGACGACCACGAACATCATTACATTCCGGTGAGACTCGCCACAAAGCCCCCGCCGTGGGGGCGGTCACAGGGCGCAGCGGTCGCGGGGTTCGTGGCTTCTTGTCATTGCAATTTAAGCAGCAACCAACCAGAGAAAGCACACGTGCACTCTCCCACACACTTCACAATCAGAAGTTTATTTCCCAAGTTAAGCCCATTGAGCTAAAGAGCTTTTTTTAGGGTGACTCGGCCAGCAGACATCAGAGCATTCCACAATTACAGATTTAAGAAAACCAAATACTTAATAAAAGCAATTATTTCGTAAAATAATGCTCACATGTTGTGATTTTCAAAATATAGTCAGTCTAAATTTGTGTAATTTTGTGCAGGTCCACCATGAGCACCTTCACTACCGCTATGAGGTGCTGAAGAAGATTGGGGATGGAGCTCAAGGCCAGGTGATCCGGTGCCTTGACCACAAGATGAACACCCTGGTGGCAGTGAAGATCTTGAGATCACCATTGAGGTAAGAATTCAGAGTGGTGTCGTCACAAGGACGACGTTGTTGTTACGTCAAGTGCTGTGGGCGGCCGTGTGATGAGGTGGTGACAAGTCGTGCCTCACGTAGAGGGTCCCCGGTTCGACTCCTGACTCGGGTGTCCTCCTGTGTGGAGTTTGTATGTTCTCCCCCTGTTCTGGATCAGTTCACTCTTACATTACATTAAGTCTTCATTTAACCCGGTAGATGCATTCCTGAAAAGTGCCGCATTAAGGGAAAGCACATTAAGCAAACATAATATCCCCATATATAATGTAACGATAAAGTTTTGCAAGATAAAATACACGCACACAGTGATGTAAAGAGATCAATAACGGATGGCATGCTGTCACGTCACGTGATCATTCCGCATTCCGCCTACTGTGTCATACCGCTCAGCTTTGCAATTTTATAGCGGGCACATTCCACGTTATAATGGGCGCTTTCCTGCATTAGAACAGAAGCATTCCGGATTATAATGGGTGCGGTCCGTGTTATAACGGGAGCCTTCCATGTTATCATGGGCACGTTCCACGCTATAAAAGGCGTGTTCCACGCTGTAATGGGGTTGTCCCATGTCATAACGGGCGTGTTCCGTGTTATAACGTGTGCGTTCTGCGTTATAGCAGCTACATCATGGGACCTCCTTTGCCAATACCAAAATATACTCCCAAAGAAGGTCCATGATGTAGCCGTTCACCCTGAGCTCTCATTACTCTGATAACGCTTGTCTTTGTGCTGTACGCCTTTTGGCGTCCTCTGGTCTAACATCGTTTTTGAGACGAGGCTCAAAAGAAAGCTGTCTCTGGTGTGGACCAATCAGTTTCAAAGACAATGCATATATTATCAGAGTATGTTTTTGTTTGCATTCTGACCACAAGTATTATGGTTAATGCAGACATGATTCCTTGTAAAAGGTTTCAGTTTGGTGTTTTAACATCTTAACACCTGTTTTGTTGCCAGAAAAAAATGGAAAATCTATTCTGATATTTTGGTACTGGCAAAGGAGGTCCCATGATATTCCACGTTATAATGCCTTGCTCTGTGAGAGCCACATTCAGTCACGACTCAGCTGTGGCTCAGTCTCTAAAACTCAGGCTCAGCTCTCGCTCAGCCGTGGTTTGGCTCAGGCTTGAGCCGCTCAGCTGCTGTTAAAGATACATGAGTGGCTCAGCCGTGGCTTGGCTCAGCTTCTGGGAATCCTGAGTGTGGCTGGGGCCATGCTCGGAGTCGGCTCAATTCACACATTAGGGAATCACTACGTTCAGGCAACACCCCAAACCCCCTTCTATCCCTTGCTTATTTGATCCTCTTCCCGATCCTTTCTGGAACCTTCCATGAGCGCGCTATCGGAACTCACAATGCCATTACACTTGGGGAACGCATATTTATTTATTTAATTCGGAATAGAATTTGTTTCTGGTCATTCCTTTAGCAAGTCTAAGTCATGATTCATTTGTGGATTTTCTCTGCACAGCTCCAAGGATGATAAATTTCAGAGAAAGGAGCTCCAGATGGCTCTGGAACTTCAGGGCGAGGGCAGTGATGAGGAGTACAACGTTATCAAAGTCCTGAACCATTTTGACTTCAGAGGACACCACTGCATTGTCCTGGAGCTGTTGAAGTACGTACCATGTGTTCCCACCGCCCCCCCACCCCCCATAGCGTGGTTAACTACATTAGCTAAACTAAAACTTTTATTTAACAGGTAAAGCCCACTGCCCTATCAGTTATTTTTCACAAGCGGCCTGGTTACAAATTATAGCTAAAAAAAGTGGCTTATGTGGAAATGTATAGCAGCCAAATACTCTAAACACAAGTTTCTAAATGTGGAGGGACAAACCAGAGAACCCGGAGAAAAATCCACGTGACCAGGGGTAGAACATGCAAACTCAAAATATACATGCGTCACGGTCGGGATCAAAGCCCCAATCTCTTCCACACCAGGGGAGGGTGGTAACGTCACACCACCGGGGCTAGATGTTACTTTTGGGATTCCTGTGCCACCCACGCATTGCGGTACTGTGGAGCTGTCATGTGTCCCGGGTGCACGAGGCCACTCCTTTTTTCTCAATCAGCCCTGCCCACTTTTATATAGCCACGCCTCCACTCGATCAGCAGGTTGGCTGCAGCGCAGTGGTGACGCTTGTGCCCCTCGGTGAAAATCCCTGAGTTCGATTCTCAACTCGGACGCCTTTCTGCGTGGAGTTTGTATCTCCTAATGGATAATTCCACCACCCGGAAACAGAGCCAATGAAAGCAAGTGGACAGATGTGCTAACTGATTTGGTTCATCAGCAAACCGATGACCTAAACCCACACTGAGCTATGAATCATATTAGTCGTGAATGTGCAAATATAATATTAATATTGTCGTTATCAGAATCCACGCAGTATTGCAGGGTATGACACTGACGCTGCTTCGTTGTTGTCATTGTTGTTGCTGCTGCTGCCTCTTTCACAGGGAGAGCCTCTATGATGTGATTACGGAAGCGGGGTTCCGGAAATTGCACATGGGGATGGTGAAAACTTACACCAGGGGCATCCTCAAGTTCCTTTGCCACACCAAGGCCAGGAGCATCATCCATGCGGACATCAAGCCAGTGAGTGGACACAGCATTCAGCGTGACTTTGTTCCGGAGTTGTGTCATTATTGGGGACTCGGTCCATAGAGAAAACTAACCACGTTGGTCACAGGGTCGATGTGTTAGCTCTGTCCGTCTATCTGGAAGGAAGCAGGGTCACGTTACCTCTGGTGATGATCTGGTATGAATTAAACTGTCGTGTAGAGTCGTGTCGCTATTGGGGGACTCACCACAGATAAAACTAGCAATGTAGATCACAGCGTTGCCCCAAACTTTGGGAAACACAAACCGGAGCTGAAAAGAATGATTTTCAAAACGTGCCAAACACGCGTTTGAACTGACAGCTGCCCGTTGTCAGCTTCCATGCTGTGAATGGAAAACTTCCCAAGACAAACGCGCGGTGGAAGGCGTCACGAAATCCATGCGCCCTCGAGCGTGGTTTTTGGTCCGTAACTCGTTATCGGGCAGCTGAGCAACTAGGATAAGTTGTCTATAGAGCCTCGACTAACATCGCTCATCTTGACGCAATTGAAAGGGGCACCCCCAGTGGCAGCTGTCAGAAAACAGCGAATGTTGCACTGGACTCAAGGTTGATGACGGCGCTACGCCTCACCTAGTTCCCCTGTTTAGCTTGTACCGTGGTACGTGATTGATCCACTGCTGGCTGAATGATATCGGCGTAACCTCCGAGTGTGAATTCCTTCTGCCTTTCTTCCTTTAGGAAAATGTTCTACTCAAGGATCCCGTAACCGGCACCGTCAGGGTCACGGACTTTGGCACCAGCTTTTTTGTGAAAAGGCAACGTGAGTAACCTCACCTGGGTGTGAGTTTCTGCCTGTGGGTGTGTCTGTGTTCCAGTGTGTGTGTGTGTGCAAGTCTCTTAGTGTCTGTACATGTGACAGTGTGTGATAACGATGCTGTTCATGACACAGTGAGTATACACACACACCTACATATATATTTGTTGTTGTTGTGCAGCTCTGCATGTGGGTGGGACCCTGCAATACCTCTCTCCGGAGGTATTGCTGGGCTACAGATTAACGTGTGCAGTGGACATGTGGGCACTGGGCTGCACAGTGGCGAAGTTGGCGACCGGCAGGAATTTATTCCAGTCGGACAGCTGCGACGACCACCTCCCGTGCTGCATGGAGGTATTTCCAACTGGGCGTTCACCCGCTCGTGATTCCCCCCTCCTTTCTTGAAGTTGTAGGCTATGGGGGGGAGCCAGGAGAGGGGGGGCGATTGGCTACTTGGTGATCTGGCGAATGGCAGCCATCGTATGTTTTATGTGTGTACACGTGTGTGTCTTGTACGTGTGGGGGGAGCAGTGGTGTAGCGGTTAGCGTGCTCAGCTACAAACCTGCTAATGCGAGTTTGATTCCAATTCACGGCCAACATCAGTGAGGATTATCTGAACCGGTACTGGGCATCCCCTAGTACAAATCAGCCTCAAATGAGTACCTGGTGCCGTGTGTACCTGCTTCAATATGGCCAACCATCCCCTCTCTGTGTGTGCCACAGTCCTAGCCCTCAACAGGTGCCGCTACTGTTGCTGCTGCTGTTTCTACTCACTACTAAAAACACTTGCCCCTACAGTCTGCTGCGGCTACACGGGTGACTTTTGCCTTTATCTCAACCATGTGCAGATCCTCGGGTTGCCTCCAAAATGCATGATGGATGCAGCTCCTGACGGAATGCACTACTTTGGTGAGTTGAAGGGTGGGGCGAGCATCCGACCGGATTCAGTGTTAGGGTGTGGCCTGGAGCTGTTGTAGTTTTTTTGGGGGGGTGGCCATGGGGGGGGGGGTCTCTTTGTATTTTCAATTCCTTGGGTGAGTGGGTGGGTAAATAGGGGCGTGGGCGAGTGGGTAGGTGGGCAAAGTGGTGGTTGGTGACTGTGTGTTTCTCCTGCTGTGCATGTCTCCTGCAGATCGTTTGGGCATGATGTTCTGCCCAGTCAAGAGAAGGGTGCCAGGGAGCTTGTCACTTCAGAGGGCACTCAGAAGCCACGACCCGGAGTTTGTTGACTTTGTCAGCTCCTGCCTGCGGTAAGAATCATCCCCCACTCCCTCCCCCCTCCCCATGAGGATTTCCCCCACCAAGGTGATCAACGATCGCTCTCCACCGATAACCAGGAAGATGTGGAGCTGAGTTAACCTGCCGATGACCAGTACCACCGGTGTTAAGATCGCCCTCTTTGGAGGTCCGTTAAAGATGCTCCTCGGCAGTGCGAGGCTCAGGGCATTTTTAGAGTACTGCGTATTGAAGGATTGACGCTGCTACCAAGACTACCGCTGCTGCCGTGCATTCCTGGACCTCGTGGGAGAAGGGAAGGAACGTCAATCCTCTCACCACGCCTCTCTCACCATGTGCGCTGCGTGTGACCCCCGTGCGTCTCTCAACAGATGGGATCCGGATTGTCGTATGACGCCAGCGCAGGCGCTGGGTCACAGCTGGCTCCGGACCGTGGCCACCAGCACCACCAGCAACGCCACCGCCACCACCATTGCTGCTCCTGGCAGGGTACAGTGTTTTGGAGCTGCTGAGCGACGGTAAGCCACGAGCTGCTTGTCCAATGTTCAAGGCAGTCCATAGGGAGGTGTGGGGCCCGGGGCAAGTCACAATTAAATCGGAAGTATTAGCAACAATACAGGGGTTTTTTCGGTTAGATCGCATAGATATACATGTGTTGTTAAACTCACCACCACCCAACACAGCCAATTAGTAAGGTGTATCATGTAAACAAAATGTGCCAATTAGTTACTAGATCAGCACACCAGTGTTGGAAAGTAAACCCACCACATTTACTATTCGATTTCGACATTTTGCCGGGGATTGCAACCAGCCTCATAAGGTGACGGCCAGAATTGTGGAGAAATACTCCTGTTTCGGTCGTAAATAGTGATAAATGTGAATGTGATGTCATCATTTGTGAGCCAATCTGGTGCGAAAGCCTACGTGTTAAAAAGACATTTGACGTCTGACACCGTGACATCGAAGCACAGGGCCGCCAAAAGCACGGTGCCTGGGGCGGTTTCCCCAGTACACCGTACCCGGGGGACGGCTCTGCTCCTGTTAATGTATTTATATTTATTACTACTACCCTTATTTAGCCAGCATGAGCCTCACTCAGTCTCAAGACTCTTTTTCAGTAGAGTCCTGCCAAGTTGTTTGCAGTACAGAACAAATTTGCTTTTGCTACTGCTGCTATGCGATCCCGATTGAATGATTTGGAGGTTCAATTTCTAACACTGGCGAGGATGTCCATCCAACACTGGTTGCGTGGCGTGTGTCAGGGTTCAGTTACGTGGAGGAAAATGCCAAACCCAAAGGAATGAAAGTTACATTTTAATGTACAATTTTATTGAGGGACTGTGTGTTGTCTTGGAGGGGTCTGGGGCTGTTTTTGTTGATGTTTTGCTGCCTTGCCCAAGTTTACATTTAGTGTTGAAAATCTGGCAGAATTTTATGTACTTTGTGCTTATGTGCTCAATTTTTTGTGACTTGCTTACATTTTTACACGTTGCACTCCTTTTGTTTGTTGTTGTAACTTGCTGACCGTGTGCCTCGACTGCATATCTGTGAAAGAAGAGCTTCATAGCTTATCGGATTCCTCTTCATCCAGTCTAAATAATGTATTCTGATTTTGGAAACCAATGCAGGACAAAACGGGGGGGGGGGGGGGAAGGGGTAGAACACACTCCACATTCCACACGGAGAAAGTGGCCCAAGTATGGGAATCAAACCCAGGTCCCTCTTTGAATGAGTTCCAGCCCTGCCGCCTGCAAACGAACACATGTACAGTTCAAACCCCACGTATACATTCGGTTATATACGGATGTATTTTTATAATTGGTTCCTGGGTGAGGACAAATAATGAGACAGCCATATCTTTGCCATGTAGCCCTTCATCCTTTGTGATATCGTAAGACTAATGCCCATTCTGTAACCAGACCCACGATGGGCAAAGGTATGCTGCATTATTGCAGCATCGTTATTAGCCTGGTTAATCTATCTCTGCACACAGTTAGTCCGTACGCGGACGATGGTGGGGGGGCTGTGATCTCTGCTGTAGCAGGAAGTTGGAACGGTGTCGTGCGCATCTCTTTACAGAGCGGAGCCGGCGCTGCCCCCATCCTCCGCGCTTGCCCTGGCCTCTAAATGGATGCTGACGTTTGTGGTGGAAGAGGAGACCCTGGTGGAGGAGCTGGTGGTGCAGGAGGAGGAGGAGACCCTAGTGGAGGAGCTGGTGGTGCAGGAGGAGGAGACCCTTGTGGAGGAGCTGGTGGTGCAGGAGGAGGAGACCCTTGTGGAGGAGCTGGTGGTGCAGGAGGAGGAGGACACCCTGGTGGAGGAGCTGGTGGTGCAGGAGGAGACACTGGTGGAGGAGCTGGTGGTGCAGGAGGGGGAGGAGACCCTGGTGGAGGAGCTGGTGGTGCAGGAGGAGAGTCTGGTGGAGGAGCTGGTGGTGCAGGAGGAGGAGACCTTGATGGAGGAGCTGGTGGTGCAGGACGAAGAGGAGATGGAGGGGGAGACAGAGGAGGTGGAGATGAAGAAGGAGCAGGAGGAGGAGATGGTGGTGCAGGAGATAGTGGTGGAGGAGAAGGAGATGACAAGGAAAGAGGATCAGGCGATGGTGATGCAGGAGGAGAAGAGGAAGCGAGGGGGCCTGGCCCGCATAGGGAGAACCATCCGTTCACTCCTCCGACGCGCGCTGCTGTGTGGTGGCCGGTCCACCACACAGTAGAGGTGGTGGTCATGGATCGTTGTGAACCACGACCACTATCACCACACCCACCACATGCACACTCCACACATACACCCCCCTGTGATACCCACCACCCACCACACACACCCTGCACCCACCAACCCCGTGACACCCACCACACACTACACAAAGGGCTAGGGGTTTAGAGGGTTAGGGGTTTATAAAGTTATGGGTTTAGAGGTTTTGGGGTATTTTGGGGATAAGGGGTTTATATGTTTAGGTATTTCGAGGGTTATAGGGTTTAGGGGTTGAGAGTGTTAGGGGTTTAGGGGATTCTAGAGTTAGGGGTTTAAAGGGTTAGGGTTTTAAGGGTAAAGGGGTTTAAAGGGTTAGGTGTTTAGAGGATTAGGCTATTAGGGGTATAGGGGTTTAAAGAGTTAGGGGTTTAGGGGTTCAGAGGGTTATGGTTTTAAGGGTAGAGGGGTTAAGAGGGTTAGGATTTAGAGGGTTTTGGGTTTAAAGATTTTGTGTTTAAGGGTTTAGGTTAGGGGTTCAGTAGGTTAGAGGTTTGGGGGTTTATGGGTTAGGATTTTAGAGCGTGATGGGTTTAGACCGTTATGGTTTTAAGGGTAAAGAGGTTTTGAGGGTTGAGTTTTAGAGGGTTACAGTTTAGAAGGTTATGGTTTTAAAGGGTTCTCGGTTTAGAGAATTAGGTGTTTAGAGGGTTTATGGGGTTTGATTGTTAAAGGGTTAGTGGTTTAGAGGGTTAGGAGTTTATAAGGTTATGGGCTTAGGGGTTTAGAGGTTTTGGGGTTGTTAGGGGGTAAGCAGTTTAGAGGTTTGGGGGGTTTTAAGGGTTATGATGTTTAGGGTTTGAGCGTATTAGGGGTTTTGAGGGTTAGGGTTTTAGTGGGTTAAGGGTGTAGAGGGTTAGGGGATTAGAGGGTGAGGGGTTTAGAGGGTTGGGGTTTTCGGGGTATTTGGGTTAGGATTTCAAAGGGTGAGGAGTTTAGACAGATAGGGTTTTAAGGGTGAAGGGGTTGAGGTCTTTATTTGGTAGAGTTTAGAAGGTTATGGGTTTAGAGGGTTAAGGGTTTAGAGTTACTGTCGGTGTTTAGAGGTTTATGGGGTTTATGGGTTTTGATTGCTCGGTGTTTTGGTTTACAAGGTTACGAGTTTGAGAAGGTTATGGGTTTAGAGGTTTCGGTGTTTCGGGGATTAGAGGCTTATAAGGTGAGGGGTTTAAAGGGTTATGGTTTTACAGGTTTATGGGTTTAGACAATTTGGGGTTTAAGGGTTTAGAACAGGGGTGGGCAAATTTTTTGACTCGCGGGCCACAATGGGTTCTAAAATTTGACAGAGGGGCCGGGCCAGGAACAGATGGATGGAGTGTTTGTGTGAACTAATATAAATGTCATGTAAAAATAATAACATGAAAGGATTTGGCCTTTAACAGGTAGCAAAGCATTTATTTGCAAGGCAATTTAACAAATTGCACCAACATGAAAAATACAAAAACATGTCGTAACTCCCGGTCAAAGTGCACCATCTAATGGGGAAATGGGGGCATTACAGGAGAAAGGTAAAATTTAATTTAATAATAATATTTGTACACGTTCGGCGGGCCGGATTAAAAAGCCCAACGGGCCGTACTTTGCCCATGTCTGGTTTAGAAGGTTAAGGGTTTAGACAGTTAAGAGTTTTTGGGGTTTATGGGTTAGGGTTCTAAAGGGTGAGGTGTTTAGATGGTTGGAGTCTTCAGGGTAAAGTCCTTTAGAGAATTTGGTGTTTAGAGGGTTAGAGTTTAGAACGTTTTGAGTTTAGAGGGTTTAGAGAGTTACGTGTTTAGAGGTTTATGGGTTTCGATTGTTAGAGGTTGAATGGTTTAGATGGTTAGGAGTTGAGGAGGTTATAAGGGTATGTGTTTAGGGATTTAGAGGTATAGGGGTTTCAAGGGTTAGGGATTTAGAGTGTTAGGGGTTTAGTGGTTTGAGAGTTGAGGGTTTAACACCTAGACTTTCACAACTAATATTGGGTTAGTCTCCAATACTAAATGGCACTTTTTGTTGATGTGACACATTTTCCTAATTGGCTGTGTCGGGTGGTGGCTGGTTTAACGACACATTTATAGTTACACAAGCTAACCCCCAAAAAACATTTATGGGTTTAGAGGGTTAGGGGTTTAGTGGGTTATGTGTTTAGAGGGTTAGCATTTTAGGGGTATAGGTGTTTTAAGGGTTAGGCATCTAGAGGGTTAGTTCTTTAGAGGGTTGGGGTTTAAATGTGTTGGGATTAGATTAGGGATTTAGGGTTTTAGAACGTTAGGGTTTTGAGGGTTAGGGTTTTAGAAGTTGAGGATTTAGAAGGTTGTGAGTTCAGAGGGTTAGGGGTCTAGAGGGTTAGTTCATTAGAGGGTTGTGGTTTAGATTGGTTGGTATTTTGAATATTAGGGATTTAGGGTTTTAGAAGGATAGAGTTTCAAGGTTTAGAGGGTTAGGGATTCAGAGGGTTGAGGGTTTGGTTTTTAATGGCTTTGAAGGTTAGGGTTAAAAGACTAAGGGGTTTGGAGAGTGAGGGGTTTTTGGAGGGTTAGGGTTAAGGGTAAAGGGTTTGAGAGGATTAGCGGTTTAGATGGTTATGGGTTTAAATGGTTAGGGATTTAGATAGTTACGGGGTTTAGAGGTTTAGAGGGTTTTATTTGTTCGAGGTTTAGTGGTTAAGGTCTCTGTGCGAGTCCAACAGGTTTATTTTAGTCTATGGTAAGATAAAAACAGTTCAGTTTAATTTGTATATATTTAAACAATTTGTTTACCTTTCCTGTCGTGTTTTTGTATTGTATTTTTGTTATGTTCTGACCCGCCCGATTGGACGTCTGTGAAAACAGATCGTTATAGCTCATCAGATTCATCCAGTATAAATAAATATTCAGATTAAAATTCTATTGACCTCTGTGCGAATCTATGGATTTCTGTGTGAGTTTTTGGGTCTCTTGAGTGTATGGATCTCTGTGTGAGGCTATTGGTCTCTGTGCATGTCAAAATGACTCTGTGTGAGTCTATGGGGTTGCCGTGTGAGTCTGAGTGTCTGTAGGAATGTGTGGGTCTCTGTTGGAGTCTATGGGTTTCTGGGTATGGTTGTTTGTGCGAGTTTTACATGCACAAATGGAACTTAAAAAGGCCATTGAGGGTTGCAGAATCCAAGTTGAATATTAAGTTCCCCGCAGTGCAAGCCAGCTCCCTAGTCGTGTCATCAAACAGCCCCTGTAATTCTTTATAATAATAAAAGACTTACTCCAAGAAATCCACACTGAGTCACAGTAGGGTCCTGAATTGGGGTTTTATTTTATAATCTTTGGTTTTATTCTGTTAAGACACGTAGGTAAAAAATAAATTAAAATTAAATAAAAAAATTAAACACGACGTTTCGAAGGCAACACAAGCTTCCGTCTTCAGGTGGAAACAGTCACAGCAAAAAATCGCTGCACCAAGTGGCGAGGCTCTGGAAACCTCTGGCTTAAATAAAGGTTAAGGGAGGGGTGGGGGAGGAGCCATGTAGGGGGACCTTGGTGGGGTGCGGGGCTGAGTTAATCCGTCTTTTGTTGTGTAGAGGGTGCGGGGGATGGGTCACTGTGTGTGTGCAATAGAAACGGAAAAAAATAGAAAAATTTAAGATCGGCAAGAATGTGCTGTCAGGGGGAAGTAGAAAAAAGGGAAATTGAAAGTTCAGAAGGAATATGCTTGGTACACCACTACTTGAAATTGCTGTTAGAAATTAGTTGACGTTTGGTATGATTTTAAACGTCCTTCCAGTGGTTGCTTAATTTGAAACTATCCTCTCGGTTGAAGGTATGCCTGTATTTGTATATCTGAATGGCTTGGTGAACACATCTCTGGTGATAACCTAGAGGTTTACAGAGAACCTTGGTATCGGAGAAGACAATCTCATGATCACCCATAGCGTTGTAACAATGATCTGCCACAGCAGATGAATTCGTTCTGCCGTGTTTCAGATCCGATTTGTGCTCGCGAATTCGGTCAGAGATATGTCGTTTCGCCTCCCCGATATAGCAATCACCGCAGGTACAACTCGATTTGTAAACTCCGGGGTACTGTAAGTCAGGGATGACATCCTTTACACATGGGATCAGATCACGAATTTTGTGTACTGTATTGAACCCGACTTGGATCTTGTGTTTGTTTAGAATTTTGGAAATCTTTTTGTAACGCCTGCTATGTATGGTAGTGTGATGGTTTTGATCAGAGTATCAAGTGGTTGTTTCTGTGTGGTAGGAGAAACAGCTTGGCGGATGGTACGGTCAGAGTATCCGTTCCTCTTGAGGGCCAGCCGTACCAATTTTAATTCACTGGTCAAGTGGTGTTGGTCCGAGATGCAATGAGCCCTATGGTGTAACGTTTTGATGAGAGCATTCTTTTGAGCCGGGTGGTGGTGGTGGGAATCCGGTTTCAAGTAGGAATCTGTGTGGGTGGGCTTTCTGTAAACAGAATGTCCCAACGAGCCATCAAACCTCCTCTCAAACAGAACATCCAAGAATGGCAGTTTGCCATTTTTCTCTACTTCCATGGTGAATTTGATGGAAGGGTGTCTGGAATTGATGTGGTCCAGGAAAAGGTTCAAAGCTGGGAGGCCATGTTGCCAAATGACGAAAGTGTCATCCACATATCTCTTCCACAGGGAAGGACTGAGGGTGGATGTCTGGATGGCGTCCGATTCAAATTTCTCCATGAAAACATTGGCTATCACTTGTGACAAGGGGGAACCCATGGGAGTACCCTGATTTTGCTTGTATAAGGTACCATTCCAAGTAAAGTAGGTGTTGGTGAGGCAGTGCCTAACCAACGTGGGTACCTCGGGGTTTAGTCCGTGTTGGACCAGATCCACAATTATTTTAATGGTGTCAGGTATTGGGACCTTGATGAACAGAGAAACCACATCAAAGCTGACGAGGATATCGTCAGGGGCCAGTGCAATGTCTTTGACCATAGAGACCAATTGGGATGAGTTAAGTACTGCTGAGGAGGTCTTGCCAGTAAAAGGAAGCAGAGTATCTGACAGAAAACGGGCCAGTTTGTGGGTAGGGGAGTTGATCGTGGACACGATGGGTCGTAGTGGGGTACCTTCTTTATGGATCTTGGGAAGACCATAGAATCTAGGAGGTCTCGCAGCGGAGGGTTTTAGGGAGGGAATTTTGGCTGATTCAATTAGGGAGGTCGAATTTGTGATGATCTTGTTGGTTTTAATCGTTAGGCTGTTAGTAGGGACATTTTTAATTTTTGAATAACTCCCATCATTGAGTAGGTCCTGAATTTGATTGTTGTATGAGTCTTCATCCATAATTACAGTGGCATTGCCCTTATCGGCTGAGAGGATGACTATATCATCTCTCTCTTTTAATTTAGCGAGTTCAGAGCGTTCATGTTTGCTGATGTTGCTAACGGGTTTCTTAGCACTCTTAAGAATAGTGGCTATTTCAGCTCTCGTGACGTCTGCTTGGATGTGTCCTATACCTTTGAGAGCTACATCGACCTGACAAATGATATCATCTATTGGTATATATTTTGGGGTGACAGCAAAATTTAGCCCTTTAGCCAATACAGTTTTCAGATTGTCCGAAATCGGGGTGCAACTCTAATTGATAACAATTTTGTTCACGTCTAGTTTTGTGATCTGTGGAACTGGGTTTTTCTTTGATAGGTGGTTGAATTTAGCAATTAGGTTAGCCTTGCATTTGACTGATAGTGAATCAGCAGAAGAAACAGTCATATTATCAAAGTGGTTCCAATCATAAAGTGTTATTTTTTGTGTTAGCATTAAATGAGATTGTAGGAAAGTCCTGTCTAAACTACCGAGTTCAAATCAGAGTAACCTAATCCATTGGTTCTATTCGGTAACATCACGTAGGTAAAAAATAAAAAAACAAAAATCACGACGTTTCGGCCACAACACAAGCGGCCTTCATCAGGTGAAGGAACCAGGCTGTCTCGAGGACAGCGCTGGAGTGAAACACAGCCACGCTCAGACCCCGACCTTTAAGCTGTGTGCGAGGAAACAAGGTGCCTTGACAAAGGAAGTAGCATAAAAATTAGCATTTGATTGGCCGACTTAGCATGATGAACGGTGTAGAGGTGGTGTACATGCGGGTGCACATGCCGGTTGGCGCGGGGGGGGGGGAGGGGGAGTTTACCTATTGATGGTGTGAAAAGGGAATTTTTAAGAGCTGCGAAAGTTGGGGTACCACTACTTAAAAAATATTCTATACCATTGAAAATTTGTTTAATGTTTGGTTCGATTTAGAACATCTTTCCAATGGTTGCTTAATTTGAAACCATCTTCTCGGTTGAAATTGTGTCTGTGTTTGTAGATCTGAATTGCCTCGTGAACAAATCTCTGATAAAAACCCGTGGGTTTGCAAAGAACTTTGGTATCGGAGAAAATTATATCGTGATCACCCAGAGCGTTGTAACAGTGATCAGCTACGGCAGAATAATTCGTTCTGCCGTGTTTCAAATCTGATTTGTGCTCGCGAATTCGGCCAGAGACATGTCGCTTTGTCTCCCCGATATAGCAATCACCGCAGGTACAACTCAATTTGTAAACCCCGGGGTACTGTAAGTCAGGAATTACATCAGATCACGAATTTTGTGTACTGTATTGAACCGGACCTAGATCTTGTGTTTGTTTAGAATATTGGAAGTCTTTTTAGTAACGCCTGCTATATATGGTAGTGTGATGGTTTTGACCGGAGTATCAAGTGGTTGTTTCTGTATGGAGGGAGAAACAGCTTGGCGGATGGTACGGTCAGAGAATCCATTCCTTTTGAGGGCCAGGTGTACATGTTTTAATTCACTGGTCAGGTGATGTTGGTCCGAAGTGCAATGAACCCTATGGTATAAAGTTATGATGAGAGAATTATTTTGGGCTGGGTGGTGGTGGGAATCAGGTTTCAAGTAGGAATCTGTGTGGGTGCGTTTCCTGTAGACAGAATGCCCCAATGAGCCATCAGGTCTCCTCTCAAACAGAACATCTAAGAATGGTAGCTTGCCATCTTTCTCCACTTCCATGGTGAATTTGATGGCGGGATGTCTGGAATTTATGTAGTGTAGAAAAAGGTTCAGAGGTGGGAGGCCATGTGGCCAAATGACGAAAGTGTCATCCACATATCTCTTCCACAGGGAAGGTCTGAGGGTGGAAGTCTGGATGGCGTCTGATTCAAATTTCTCCATGAAAATATTGGCTATCACTGGTGACAAGGGGGATCGCATGGGGGTACCCTCATATCTTTTGTAGAAGGAGCCATTCCAAGTAAAGTAGGTATTGTTGAGGCAGTGCCTAACCGGTACAGGTGTATCGGCGTCTAGTCCATGTTGGACCAAATTTTCAATTGTTTCAATGGTATCAGGTACTGGGACCTTGGTGAACAAAGAGACCACATCGAAGCTGACAAGGATATCGTCAGGGGACAGTACAACGTCTTTGACCATAGAGACCAATTGGGCTGAGTTAAGTACTGCTGAGGCGGTCTTGCCAGTGAAAGGCAGCAAGGTATCTGACAGAAAACGGGCTAGTCTATAGGTAGGGGAGTTGATCGTGGATACGATGGGTCGTAGTGGGGTGCCTTCTTTATGAATCTTGGAAAGACCATAGAATCTAGGAGTTTTTGCAGCAGAAGGATTTAGGGAGGGACGTTTAGTTGGGTCGATTAGGGAGGTCGAACTTGTGATGATCTTGTTGGTTTTCATCGCTAGGCTATTGGTAGGGTCATTTTTTATTTTTGAGTAACTTCCATCGTTGAGCAGATTCTGGATTTTGTTGTTGTATGAATCTTTATCCATAATAACAGTAGCGTTGCCTTTATCGGCTGAGAGGATGACTATATCACTTCTGTTTTGTTTTAATTCGCGAGTTCAGAGCGTTCATTTTTGCTGATGTTACTAATGGGTTTCTTAGCATTCTTAAGAATAGTGGCTATTTCAGCTCTCGCAACGTCTGCTTGGATGTGTCCCACGCCTTTGAAGGCTACATCGACCTGAGAGATGATATCATCTACTGGTATGTTTTTTGGGGTGACAGCAAAATTCAGTCCCCTAGCCAGTACTTTTTCAGATTGTCCGAAATCGGGGTGCTACTCTGATTAATGACGATTTTGTTGATGTCGAGTTTTGTTATATGTGGAACTGGGTTCTTCTTTGATAGGTGGTTGAATTTGGAAATCAGGTTAGCTTTACATTTGACTGACAGTGAATCAGCAGAAGAAGCAGTCATGTTGTCTATGTGATTCCAATCAGAAGGTGACATTTTTTGTGTTAACATTAAATGAGCTTGTAGGAGAGTCCTGTCTAAAGTATCGAGTTCAAATCGGAGTAGCCTTATCCTCTCTGAGATTAAAGATAGGCTGGCCTTAAACAGAATCTGTTTAGAATTCGGAGAAGATACAGCAGAAGAAATGAGTGTGAAAGCGATAGGTATTACCTTGTGATTGCGGCATCTTTTGAGGAAGGTCAGCGTCTCGATGAGCTGTGACTTCTTGTCCCGTAGTCTGTTAAAAGCTCTAACAGATAGGTGAAAGCCCTCCCCGTAGAGGTTATCAATTCTAGATTTAAAGCTTTCGTGACTGCAAGGATCCATACTCTTTGGTTCTATTCGGTAAAGTCACGTAGGTAAATAATAAAACAACAAAAATCACGACGTTTCGGCCACAACACAAGCGGCCTTCATCAGGTGAAGGAACCAGGCTGTCTCGAAGACAGCGCTGGAGTGAAACACAGCCACGCTCAGACCGCGACCTTTAAGCTGTGTGCGAGGAAACAAGGTGCCTTGACAAAGGAATTAGCATAAAAAATAGCATTTGATTGGCCGACTTAGCATGATGAACGGTGTAGAGGTGGTGTACATGCCTGTGCACATGCCGGTTGGTGCGGATTGGAATCACGTAGACAACATGACTGCTTCTTCTGCTGATTCACTGTCAGTCAAATGTAAAGCTAACCTGATTTCTAAATTCAACCACCTATCAAAGAAGAACCCAGTTCCACATATAACAAAACTAGACGTCAACAAAATCGTCATTAATCAGAGTAGCACCCCAATTTCGGATAATCTGGAAACAGTACTGGCTAGAAGACTGAATTTTGCTGTCACCTCAAAACACATACCAGTAGATGATATCATCTCTCAGGTCGATGTAGCCCTCAAAGGCGTAGGACACATCCAAGCAGACGTTGCGAGAGCTGAAATAGCCACTTTTCTTAAGAATGCTAAGAAACCCATTAGTAACATCAGCAAAACTGAATGTCATGAACTTGCGAATTTAAAAAACAGAAGTGATATAGTCATCCTCTCAGCCTATAAAGGCAACGCTACTGTAATTATGGATAAAGATTCATACAACAACAAAATTCAGAATCTGCTCAACGATGGAAGTTACTCAAAAATAAAAAATGACCCTACCAATAGCCTAGCGATGAAAACCAACAAGATCATCACAAGTTCGACTTCCCTAATCGACCCAACTAAACGTCCCTCCCTAAAACCTTCTACTGCAAGAACTCCTAGATTCTATGGTCTTCCCAAGATTCATAAAGAAGGCACCACACTACGACCCATCGTATCCACGATCAACTGCCCTACCTATAGACTAGCCCATTTTCTGTCAGATACCTTGCTGCCTTTCACTGGCAAGACCGCCTCAGCAGTACTTAACTCAGCCCAATTGGTCTCTATGGTCAAAGACGTTGTACTGTCCCCTGATGACATTCTTGTCAGCTTCGATGTGGTCTCTTTGTTCACCAAGGTCCCAGTACCTGATACCATTGAAATAATTGAAAATTTGGTCCAACATGGACTAGACCCCGATACACCTGCACTGGTTAGGCACTGCCTCACCAATACCTACTTTACTTGGAATGGCTCCTTCTACAAACAAAATAAGGGTACCCCCATGGGATCCCCCTTGTCACCAGTGATAGCCAATATTTTCATGGAGAAATTTGAATCAGATGCCATCCAGACTTCCACCCTCAGACCTTCCCTTTGGAAGAGATATGTGGATGACACTTTCGTCATTTGGCCACATGGCCTCCCAGCTCTGAACCTTTTCCTACACCACATCAATTCCAGACATCCCGTCATCAAATTCACCATGGAAGTGGAGAAAGATGGCAAGCTACCATTCTTAGATGTTCTGTTTGAGAGGAGACCTGATGGCTCATTGGGGCATTTTGTCTACAGGAAACCCACCCACACAGATTCCTACTTGAAACCTGATTCCCACCACCACCCAGCCCAAAAGAATTATCTCAACAAAACTTTATACCATAGGGTTCATTGCATTTCGGACCAACACCACCTGACCAGTGAATGAAAAACATGTACAACTAGCCCTCAAAAGGAATGGATACCCTGACCGTACCATCCGCCAAGCTGTTTCTCCCTCCATACAGAAACAACCACTTGATACTCCGGTCAAAACCATCACATTACCATATATAGCAGGCGTTACAAAAAGATTTCCAAAATTCTAAACAAACACAAGATCCAGGTCCGGTTCAATGCAGTAGACAAAATTCGTGATCTGATCACATCCATGAAGGATGTCATTCCTGACTTACAGTACCCCGGGGTTTACAAATTGAGTTGTACCTGCGGTGATTGCTATATCGGGGAGACAAAGCGACATGTCTCTGGCCGAATTCGCGAGCACAAATCAGATTTGAAACACGGCAGAACGAATTCTTCTGTCGTAGCTGATCACTGTTACAACGCTGTGATTGATCATGATATAATTTTCTCCGATACCAAGGTTCTTTGCAAACCCACGGGTTTTTATCAGAGATTTGTTCACGAGGCAATTCAGATCTACAAACACAGACACAATTTCAACCGAGAAGATGGTTTCAAATTAAGCAACCATTGGAAAGATGTTCTAAATCGAACCAAACATTAAACTAATTTTCAATGGTACAGTATATTTTTCAAGTAGTGGTACCCCAAACTTTCGCAGCTCTTAAAAATTCCCTTTTCACACCATCAATAGGTAAACTCCCCCTCCCCCCCCGCGCCAACCGGCATGTGCACCCGCATGTACACCGTTCATCATGCTAAGTCGGCCAATCAAATGCTATTTTTATGCTAATTCCTTTGTCAAGGCATCTTGTTTCCTCGCACACAGCTTAAATGTCGCGGTCTGAGCGTGGCTGTGTTTCACTCCAGCGCTGTCCTCGAGACAGCCTGGTTCCTTCACCTGATGAAGGCCGCTTGTGTTGTGTCCGAAACGTCGTGATTTTTGCTGTTTTATTTTTTACCTACGTGACTTTACCGAATAGAACCAAAGAGTATGGATCCTTGCAGTCACGAAAGCTTTAAATCTAGAATTAACCTAATCCTCTCTGAGATGAATGATAGACTTGCCTTAAATAGAATCTGTTTAGAGTTCGGTGAAGATACAGCTGCAGATGTGAGAGTGAAAGTGATGGGTATTACCTTCTGGTCGCGGCATTTTTTGAGAAAGGTCAGCGTCTCGATGAGCTGTGACTTCTTGTCTCGTTGTCTGTTAAAAGCTCTGACAGATAGGTGAAAATCTTCCCCGTAGAAGTTGTTAATTCTAGATTTGAAGCTTTCGTGACTGCAAGAATTCATACTCTTTGGTTTTATTCGGTTAAGTCACGTAGGTAAAAAACAAATTAAAATTAAATAAAAGAAAAAATTAAAACGACGTTTCGGAGGCAACACAAGCTTCCGTCTTCAGGTGGAAACAGTCACAGCAAAAAATTGCTGCACCAAGTGGCGAGGCTCTGGGAACCTCTGGCTTAAATACAGGTTAAGGGAGGGGGGGGGGGAGCCATGTAGGGGGACCTTGGTGGGGTGAGGGGCTGAGTTAATCCGTCTTTTGCTGTCTAGAGGGTGAGGGGGTGGGTCACTGTGTGTGTGCAATAGAAAAGGAACAATAGAAAAAATTAAAGATCGGCAAGAATGTGCTGTAAGGTGCGGAGTAGAAAACCGTGGAAATAGAACAGCTTAAATGCAGGTTAAGGGGCGGGGGAGGAGCCATGTAGGGGGACCTTGGTGGGGTGCGGGGCTGAGTTAATCCGTCTTTTGTTGTGTAGAGGGTGCGTGGGATGGGTCACTGTGTGTGTGCAATAGAAACGGAAAAAATATATAAAAATTAAAGATCGGCAAGAAAGTGATGTAAGGGGGAAGTATAAAAAAGGGAAATAGAAAGTTCGGAAGGAATATGCTTGGTATACCACTACTTGAAATTGCTGTTAGAAATTAGTTGACTTTTGGTATGATTTAAAACGTCCTTCCAGTGGTTGCTTAATTTTAAACCATCCTCTCGGTTGAAGCTATAATGAATGATGAGTGCTTACACAAGTGGGTGAAACCAGAGCACCTGGAGAAAACCCACGCATACGAGGGGGCAGCACTTTAAACCGTACAGGCAAAGATGGCGATTATCCCAATTTCTGTACCGTCTTCTCCTGGCCAGCCAGCCAGGAGAAGGCACCTCGACGCCCACGGGAAGGGGGTTTCACAACATTCACTGTGTGGTCCACTAACCTTTGCTGCCTTCCACTGCTGGATTACAGGCTTGCAACACGACCGCCTGGTGAATAATAGTAATTATTTAAAGTTTATTAGCGCGCACAAGAACGACTCAGAGGCATGAGGAACCACACACGTGCAGGAAGGAAGCCACGTGGTGAGCCAGTACCAACGATTGTCCAAGCTCTGCAGTCCTCTATGGAGGCATTATGCGCCAATTAATTACAAGTGTTTATACACGTGGGGGAAACCGGAGTACCCATAGAAAACCCATGCGTGCGAGGGTGAAACACTCTATCCCTGTACAGATATACAACAAGGTGAAGATGGTGATTAGTCCACTTGCTCTACTGCGTTCTCCTGGCGAGTCAGGTTATAGCACCTTGACGCCCACGGGAAGGGGATTTGACAACATCATTGTGCGGTGATTCGCCAACCCTCGCTACCTTCCACAGTGCTGGATTAGAGACGTGCGCTACCAACACCAGGCGAATGATAACAATAATAACTTTCTACTTATGACTTGATAACAACAGGCGAATGAGAACAACAGGCGAATGAGAACAGACGAATGGTAAGAACAGGCGAATGATACCAATAATATTATTTCCACTTACAACTTGATAACAATATTTATTTCTTCTTTTAACGAAATAATCACAATTTTTTCTCCTTATAACGTGATTACAACAATAATAACAACTATTTCTACTTTTAAATTGATAACAGGCAAATGATAAAGACGGGCACGACATCTACGTCTCTATATAAGGAACAAAACAGGGTGAACGCCTCCACAAATCTGGCAGTCGCCTGCTGAAGCTAGTTGTAATTACTGGCGAAACGTCGTACTCAGATTGTAAATGTTGTGGCTTGACTCTCCAACACACCGGTGTGCTGTACTAGTTACAAATTGGAATGTTCTGTTTACGTGACAACCCTTACTAGTTGGCTGTGTCGGGTGGTGGTGGGTTTTAACGACACATTTATAGATTTACGCGATCTAACCCCCAAAGAAACCTCTTATGGATGACATTGGTCATGAAAGTCTACGTGTTAAACAAACCCGAAGGAATCAGAGAAAAATCGACGCAACCACGGGAGAAGATGCAAACTCCAAATATACAGGCTCAGGGTTGGGATTGATGACTTCCTGTATACTGGGCGAGGTAGTTAACATCTCAACACCGTAGTGACCCATTTTCTGACTCAACCACCCACTCACACACTAACTCACCCACTCAACCTCCCACACTAAATTACCCACCCACCAGTCACCCAACCATTTATCCAAACACCCACTCACTCAACCACCCACACATTCACCTACTCACCACTCACATATTAACCTATCCACTCACACAATGACTCACTCACTCAAACACCCACAAACCCACCCACCCAACCACCCAGGAACCCACTCACTCACTCAATAAACAAAAACTACAAGTTAGTTATATAGATCTTTTTCAGCAGCGACGTGGCCACAAATGATGGCTCAACCAAGTGGGTTAGCACATATAAATGTATAGCAGCTAATTTCCTATAGAGGCATGTTTGTAAATGTGGAGGGAAAACCCAGAGAACCCAGAGAAAAATACCCACGACCACAGGGAGAACATGCAAACTCCAAATATACAGCCATCAGGGTTGGGGTCAAACCTATGAATTCCAATATACCAGTTTAACACGTCAGCTTTCGCGACCAATATCATCCATAAGAGGGGTTTTATTTTATTTCTTACAATGTCCAATATACCAAGCGAGGGAGTTAACATCTCGCCACTGTGGCGCCTCATTATCTAACTCACCACCCAGTCAACTACTAAAGCCACCCACACACTTACTCACAAACTCACTCACAAATCCAGTCACCCTGCCACCCACTCAGCCGCCAACCCACTCGCTCATGGACACAGCCAGCCACTCAAAAACTTACCTGTGCACCCACCTACACACCCACTCATTAACTCTACGACCCACCCACCAACCGACTCACTCAATCACTGACCCACTCACTCAAGACTCCACTCACCCACCCACTCACCTATTCACTCCCCCACTCACAAACCCACCCATCCACCCACCCACTCTCTAACTCACACACTCACACGCCCGCTCACCCAGCCACTTACCTACTCACCCACCTACCCAACCACCCATGATTCAATCACACACCTACCCACTCAATAAACTAAAACTGAACTATTTTTCATCGTACTAGCTAAGGCCCACAGAGATATATAGATCTTTTTCAAAAGCGACCTTGTTACAAATGACAGGAAAAAAGTGGTTTATCACATATAAAGTGAGGGAAAAAAGTATTTGATCCCCTGCTGATTTTGTACGTTTGCCCACTGACAAAAAAAATGATCAGTCTATAATTTTAATGGTAGGTTTATTTGAACAGTGAGAGACAGAATAACAACAGTGGGTGGCATGGTGAGTGGGTGCGTGTGTGAATGGCTCGGTGGTTGAGTTTGTGGGTGGTTGAGTAAGTGGCTGGTTGAGTTAGTGAGTGGTTAAGTTAGTGGGTAGGTGTTTGAGTGGGTGAGAGAGTCCAAGAGCGAAGCGCCATGGTGACGAGATACTATCTTGCCTGGTATCCAGGAGCTTCTAGGTTCAATCCCTACCTTGTTGCGTCTCTATTTCCCTAAACATTTAGAAACATGCATTTAGAGGAGTTGTCTGCTATAAATGTATCCGTGATACGACAAATTGTTGAGCTATCATTTGTGGTGAAGGTTTTTTTGAAAACGAGCTATATAGCTCAGTGTGCCTTACCTGGTAAAATAAACATAATTTAGATTTAGTTTAGTGTGTAGGTGAGTGGGAGGTGGGTGAGTGAGTGCATAAGTGGATAGGTGAGTGAGTCGGTGTGTGAGTGAAATAGTGGGTTAGAGATATAGTAGTGGGTGGCTTGCTGAGTGGGTGAGTGGATCGGTGGTTGAGTTAGTGGGTGGTCGAGTTAGTGGGTGGTTGAGTTAGTGGGTGGTTTAATTAATAGGTGATTTAGCTTGTGAGTGGTTGAATTATTGGGTGGTTCACTGATGGGTGAGTGGGTGAATAATTCCGTGGTAATGGGTAAGCAGATGAGTGGGCGGGTGGTTGGGTGAGTGGGTGGGTTAGAAATTGAGTGGGTTGCATGGTAAGTGGATGTGTAAGTGGGTGGGTAAGTAGGTGAGTGGCTGAGGGAGTGGGCAGCTGGTTGAGTGAGTGAGTGGGTTAGAAATTGAGTGGGTGGGTTATAAATTGAGTGGGTGGCAGGGTCAGTTAATGTGTAAGTACTGGGTGAGAAGGTGAGCAGCTCATTGAGTAAGTGAGTGCATGGGTGAGTAGGTGAGTGGATGGATGAGGGAGTGAATGGGTGGGTGGGTGAAGCAGGGCCCATATATCTACTGAGAATTTCATCATCGCCTGCGGCTGGGGTTGGCATCGTCCCCCACTCCTCCTGATGTCGAGGGTAAATGGGCGAGGTTTAGGACTGTGACTCATGCAGCTGCAATGGCTGCTTTTGGGTACGCGGTCCAGACCTCCCCAGAGACCCTGGTTGACAGAGGAGGCGTTCAAGATGGTTGAGAAAAAGCGACAGGCCCACTGTCATTGGCTACAGAATCCCACGTCAGAGAATGAGGAGGCTTACCGCAGCCTTCGCTCGGAGGTTCGGAGAGCCGTGAGGCGCTGCAAGGATGGGTGGTGGTCGCGGGTTGCTGAGGAGATGGAGTCTGCCTCAGTGGCCCACGATCACAAATCTCTATTTAACTCCATCAAAAAAGTAACCTGCAGCGCCACACCTATTACCATCATTAGGGGAAAAAACGGTGATCCAATCTCTGACCCCCCGGTGAAACAGGTTTGCAGATCTGCTGAGCATTTCTGTGAGGTCCTGGGGGAGGGAAAATCCCTCAGCCAGGAAAAAATCGTGGCACAAAGTGAGGATGACTCTGCTGAGGCTGCGGTGCCTCAAATATTGGAAGAAGTCACCGCCTGTGAGTGGCTGGCTGAAGTGCCATCTGTTGAGGAAGTACTGAAGGCAATCCGGAGTCTGAGACCAGGAAAGGCAGCGGGCAAAGATGATCTCCCAAGCGAAATGCTGAGGGAGGGTGGCGTTGGTGCACAGACTGCCCTATATGACATCATAACAACAGTCAGGACCACTTGACAGGTTACGCAGGATTGGAAGGATGCCCTGGTGGTCCCCCTCTTTAAGAAGGGAGACCGCACAGACTGTAACAACTACAGGGGCATCTCACTCCTCAGTGTGCCGGGAAAGGTCCTGGCAAGGATTATTCAACATCGCCTTTCCAGGCACGCTGAGGAGAGGCTTGCGGAGCCCCAATGCGGTTTCAGGAAAGGGCGGTCCTGCACAGATGCCATATTTTCTGTCCGTCTGCTACAGCAGAGGTGTAGGGAATTCCAGAAAGACCTACATCTCTGCTTTATTGACCTGGTCAAGGCCTATGATACCATCAGTAGGCCTGGGCTCTGGTTTGTTCTTCGTGCTTTTGGAGTACCTGACCCTTTGCTCACGATCATTAAGGACCTTCATGAGGGTGAGCGGGCCCGGGTAAAACTACGTGGCCGGGAGTCCGAGCCATTCCCTGTATACCTTGGGGTACGACAGGGATGTCCTCTAGCTCCCACATTATTTAACATCTATTTTGACCACGTAGTTCGTGAAGCTTTCAATAGCTGTACCGGGGGAATCTCCATATGGTACAGATATAATGGGAGGCTGATCGATGCCCGGGTGCGGTCAAGGGATGGCTCCCTATTGCTCAACCATGTTATGTATCTTCTTTGGTTCTTTCGGTAAAGTCACGTAGAATGATAATAAAATAATAATTTGATAAAATAAAATAACACAATAATATTCTCACGACGTTTCGGCCACAACACAAGCGGCCTTCATCAGGTGAAGGGGGCGAGACTGTCTGGTAGGACAGCGCTGGAGTGAAAGAGCCACGTTCAGATACGGCCTTTAAGCTGTGTGAGAGGAACTAAGCACCCTCAAATTTCAGCACCACGGATAGCTACGGGCCCCGTTCAGACGGACGAGTTCGTCCATGCTCGGAACAGAGGAGGGGGAGAGAGACAGCTGCGAGGCCCTAGTATGCTCCATGTTGTAAAACTATACCATTAACCGTGGTGTGAGAGGTATTAAGAGGCAATGCTGGCGAAAGAGCTGCGGTCTGAAGGTCATCGTAAAAATACAATTAATTAAGAACAGAAATGATTTAAAACATCTTTCCAGTGGTTACTAAGCCTGAATCCATCTTCTCGGTTGAAATTGTCTCTGTGCTTGTATATGTGAATGGCCTCATGAACGAATCTCTCATGGTAGTCGGTTGGTTTGCAAAGAACCTCCGTCTTGGAGAAGTCAATGTCATGTGAGCCCACTGAATTATAACAGTGATCTGCCACGGCAGAAGAGTGCGTCCTACCCTTTTTGGATGTCTTAATTAAAAGAAGACATGATGGTTCAATGAGCCACTCTGTCTACAGGAAAGCTACCCATACAGATGCTTACTTGAAACCGGATTCCCACCACCATCCATCCCAGAAGAACTCCCTCATCAAGACTCTATACCATAGAGCCCAATGCATTTCCGACCAGGAACACATTACCAGTGAACTCAAGCACGTACACCAGGCTCTCAGGGCTAATGGCTACTCCGACTACACAATCCGCAAAGCCATCACTCCAGTCATGAAGAAGGATCCTCTTGTGGAGCCACTCAAAACCATCACCTTACCCTACATTGCAGGGGTCACTAAAAAGATCTCCAAAATCCTGAACAAACACAAGATCCAGGTCCGATTCAACACAGTACATAAAATCCGTGATTTTGTTCCATCTGTAAAAGATGCTGTTCCAGACATACAGTACCCGGGCGTTTACAAACTAAAGTGCCTCTGTGGTAGTAGCTACATTGGAGAAACCAAAAGACATATCTCAGACCGCATGCGTGAACACAAAGCAGACTTGAAACACGGTAGGACGAACTCCTCTGCCGTGGCAGATCACTGTTATAATTCAGTGGGCTCACATGACATTGACTTCTCCAAGACAGAGGTTCTTTGCAAACCAACCGGCTACCATGAGAGATTCGTTCATGAGGCCATTCACATATACAAGCACAGAGACAATTTCAACCGCGAAGATGGATTCAGGCTTAGTAACCACTGGAAAGATGTTTTAAATCATTTCTGTTCTTAATTAATTGTATTTTTACGATGACCTTCAGACCGCAGCTCTTTCGCCAGCATTGCCTCTTAATACCTCTCACACCATGGTTAACGGTATAGTTTTACAACATGGAGCTTACTAGGGCCTCGCAGCTGTTTCTCTCCCCCTCCTCTGTTCCGACCATGGACGAACTCGTCCGTCTGAACGGGGCCCGTAGCTCTCCGTGGTGCTGAAATTTGAGGGCGCTTTGTTCCTCTCACACAGCTTAAAGGCCGTATCTGAACGTGGCTCTTTCACTCCAGCGCTGTCCTACCAGACAGTCTCGCCCCCTTCACCTGATGAAGGCCGCTTGTGTTGTGGCCGAAACGTCGTGAGAATATTATTGTGTTATTTTATTTTATCAATTTATTATTTTATTATCATTCTACGTGACTTTACCGAAAGAACCAAAGAAGATGAATCATTGCAGTCACGAAAGCTTTAAATCGTCATGTTATGTATGCCGATGATTTGGTAATAGCTGCTCATTCAGAGGAGGAGTTGGAGATGCTGCTGCTGAGACTGGAGCGTGCTACTAATAGATGGGGCCTTACCATCAGCAACACCAAAACGAAGCACCTGCCTGGGTATTTTGTACCATCGGACACTCCACCCCCACAACTCCCAATCGGTGATGGGGCAGTTGTGGAGAGAGTAGAGAGTTTCCCATACCTGGGTAGTGTGCTTATGACCGGCTCCAGTTTAACAGCAGAGGTCTCACTCTGAATAAGTCGAGTGGCAATATCTTTTCATCGGTTGCGTAACGTTGTGTGGAAGCTGCCTGGTCTGTCGCGCCACACGAAGCTTCGGGTCTTCTCGGTCACGGTCATTTCCTCACCTCTCTATGCTTGCGAAACGTGGACCCCCCTAATGGAACATCTTCGCCGGTTAGAAACATTTAGACAGGCCTGCCTACGATCCATCCTGGGTTTAACCAGACTGGATTGTGTGAGGAGCTCACAAATCCTTGAAAGATCTGGGCAAGGTCCCATCGGTGAGCTCCTCCGGCGGGCAAGGCTGCGATGGCTGGGTCATGTAACCCGCATGCCCAGCCACCGCATGCCGAAACAGCTTTTGTTCGGCCGGATCGAGGGGGCTAAACGGGCGCGGCACGGGCTAGAGAAGAGATGGAGTGATGTGGTACAGGAGGACGTGGAGCTGAGTGGAGTTGCCGATGACTGGTACCAGCAGTGTCAAAATCGGCCTCTGTGGAGGAGGCTCATGAAGGACGCTACTGGGCATTTGGAGGTAGTCGCCCTCCAACAACAATGGAGGGCAGAGGAGCGACGCTCACAACAACGAGGGGAGCGCCGGGTGGCTAGGGCACAGCAGGTTGGCACAATAGGGGGCACAGGTGGTGCATCAGCCAGTCATCTCAGTCATCTCAGTCAGTCAACCCGTGGCGCCTGGGTCTGCCCCGTGACCTCCTGCCAGCGGGCGTTCGACACTTCACGTGGCCTCAAGGTGCACATGGCCTGGCACAAGCGTCGTGGTGACGTCACCGCCACTTAGTGGCGAATGGCGGTTGTTGTTATATATCTACTGTAATCACCCAGGAATGTATGTCCTTAACGTTCGTGACGTCACTCCACATCGACCAGCCCCCCTCATTAATATTCATGAGAAGGTGACGTCCTCCAAATGGACACACCCCCACCCCTCATTCATAATCATAAGCGGGTGACGTCACTCAAGATGCAGTACTCCCCCCCTCACTAATAATCATGAACAAGTGACGTCACTCCACATCGAACAGCCGCCCTCAATAATCATGAACAGGTTACGTCCTCCACATGGAACCCCCCCCCCCCATCTCAGTAACATCTGGCAGTTCACCAGTTCAAGCGAGCCTGACTGCTGATGAGACACTGAGAGACGAAGCCTGTTTCAGGGTGCTGCTTGTGTTGAGTTAATGTTGATGATGAGATGCACTCTTAGAAGCGTGTGCGGCTGAGTAGCACCACTCGCATTGTGTGCGTGGAGAAGTGGCGATGTGGAGGCTGTACAGCTCGGATATCTTGTTCCTTGAGCTGCAGCAGCAGCAGCTGTAGTTATGCATTTGTCCACTAGAGGGCATCACGTGCCTTGTGGAGAACCTGCAGTGCCCCTACATCCTGTAGCCCTAACCCTATAGCCCTGACCCTATAGCCCTGACCCTATAGCCCTGACCCTATAGCCCTGACCCTATAGCCCTGACCCTATAGCCCTGACCCTATAGCCCTGACCCTAACCTAATGCTTTTGGTGTCCTTCCCCGGCACCTCCGATTAGCACGGTTGGCTATATACGGTGCGAAAGAAATTCAGCCTTCAATAGCTGCCCCCAGACATGAGTGATCATTTGTGGTCAAGTGGCTTCTGAAAAATAAGCTAATACCTCATTGGACTTTACCTGATAATATTTTTAAAAATTGCTTAGTTTATTCTTTGTTTAGTGATTTGTTTACTTTTCCTATACGTTGCACTCCGATCGTTTTTTTTGTATTGTTTGTTGCTGTAACGTACAAAGCCGTCCCTACTGGACATCTCTGAAAAAAGCTTTATAGCTCATCGGATTCCTCCAGTATGATTACATATTCAGATTTTGATTCTTATATACATATCTGGGGCAGCTCGTGTTGGTAGTGAGCCCCGATGAAGGCCAGCAAGGCGCTCGAAGGGGACGGAATGGTCAGAACAGTGTCTGGTCCTCAGACTCACCAGAGACACTCACCAGGGACAGACTCACCACATATCGACACACTCACTCACCCACCCACTAATCCACTCACTCAATCTCCCACCCACCCACTCACCCTCACCCACCCATCCACCCACCTACTCACCCATCCACTCTGACTCACCCACCCACCCACTCTCACTCACCCACCCACTCACTCACTCATACACACACTCACCAACTCACCCAATCACTCAATCATTCAAATACCACTTACCCACGTACTTATTCACCCACTCACTCAATTACCCACTCACCCACCCACTCAACTACTCACCCACCCACTCACCCACTCACTCGCCCACCCACTCACCCACCCACCCATTCAACCACCCACTCACCCAGCCACCCACTCACTCACTCACTCACCCGCTCACTCACTCACCCACCTACTAACTCACCCACCCGCTCTCCCACCCACCCACGCACCCACTTGCCCACCAGCTAACTCACCCACTCACTCAATCACCTCCCCACTCACCCACCACTCATTCACCCACTAATTTACCCACTCACACATCCAACCACTCCATTACCCTCTCACACACAGACTCACGAACTCACCCATTCACCCAATCACTCATTCAAAAATCCACTCACCCCTATACTCATTCACCCACTCGCTCAATTACCCACTGACCCACCCAAGCACCAAATCATGTATCCAGCTCCCCATTCATTTAATTAGCCACTCAACCACTGATTCATTCAAACTAACTCACTGACCCACCCACTCACTCATCCACCCACCTAATAATTCACCAACTCAACCATCCACTTACTCATTAACACATTCACACATCCACCAATTTACACACTAACCCACTCATTCAATTACCCATCCACCCATTCAACCACCAACCATCCACTCACCCAGGCACCAACTGATCCAATTACCCATCCACTCACCCACATATCCACACACCGATGCACTCATTCATCCACCACCTACCCACCCACTTACTCAATTTCCCACTCACCCAAGCAGTAATGTGATGGTTTATAATGTGCAGTCAATGGCAACCGCGCTGAGACCATTAATTCACCAGACTTGAGAACCTGCTTTAATCGTAGGTGAATGCCTGGATTCAACCCCATTTTAGTGCTCTGACCTCTGAGCCACTGGACCATTTCTAAACATTCAACACCCCCCCCCCCCATGTTAAATACATAAGCAGCCTGTTTAGTAAGAAGCATTATTGAAATACTTTGCCAAGACAATTGGTATTGTGGAGCAGTCCTGCAATTGCTTTCTCATGCCTCTGCTGCCAAGAATAATTTACACAATAGAGACCTCTAGAAAGGCGTTTGAACGATATTTTGGTCTATTCTTCCATACTCGTCAGATGATTTTGAAGAGGAAGGAGTACCCACACTTTTACCCACCACACGCAACTTGCCACTCGATTTTGGTGTACCCAGTTGTACTGTTTGGCGGACAGAGGCAGGGGAACTTCAGATACTCGACCATTTGTTTCAACTGCTGTGCCAGAAGGTGGAACCAGCAATCTCTCCATTGCCAGTGAAGTTTACGAGCCATTGCATCACAGCAGCCCCCTCCAGTATGCAATGCTAAACGAGGGTCTCTCTCTCTGCGTGCACATCAGGGTAATATTGAATGAGGTGGTATGGACGTCTCGCTGCTTCGTGATGGATGTGATGGCAGTGGGAAAGTGGAGCAATGGAACAGCGGGGCATTAGGGCAGAGTGGCATCAAAGCAGTGGGGCAGCGGAGCAGAGGGGCAGTGAGGCAATGGGGCAGTGGGCAGAGGGGCAGCAGGACAGCGGAAGCAGCTTGGCAGAGGGGCAGTGGGGCAGTGAAGGGGTGGATGTGTCAGACGAATCGCCTGATGATCTTTTCCCACCACTGCTTGTACACGTTCTGAAGAAGGGCCATTGCCTGAAACTTCTCTCATGACATAGTTGTCATTGTACCGGCGCACACACAGCCGGGACACTGCACACGAGCCAAGGCACATTGAACCAACCCAGGCAGCGCTCACAAGCAATGCAAAGTTACATTGTTTCCTCATAGGTTTATGTCATAAAGTTTATAATAAAAACAACAATGATAATTATTACATAATGCATTGGATTGATGCTAACTCTTAACAGAGTTAGTCTGTTGGCAGCAGTCAGTGTCCAGTACAGTCCTGGCATCTGCTGCTCAGTTTCCTTCCCCGGCTGCGGTCCCAGTGGCACCTCCATCACCCCAACTGTGCGGTCGACCGGCCGCAACCAAACAGCATCATGCTGCGGAAGAGCGCACGGATCGCGTTCGCCACACGAGCCAGGCCCTTTCGTTCCTGCACTACCACCGCCTCCTGCCACTCTGTCTCCTCCTCTGTCTCCTCCTCTGTCTCCTTCCCCGTCGCCTCCTCTGTCTCCTCCGTCTTCTCTTTCTCCGTCTTTTAGACCTCCTGCATCACCATCTCTTCCATCACCACCACCACCATCACCACCACCACCACCATCTTCTCCTTTTCCTCCTCCACAGCCATCTTCTCCTCCATCTCCTTGTCGTCCTCTTCGTCCTCCACCGCTATCTCCTCATTTGTCTTCTCCAACTCCCTCTCCACCTTCTCCATTTCCTCTTTCACCTCCTCCTTCACTTCCTCTTTCATCTTCTTCTCCACAACCTCTCTCTTCTCTTCAACGGCCTGCGAGGATTGCTGCGCTGACTCCGCTCTGTGAAGAGACGCGCATGACACCGTTCAACCTTCCTGCTATGGCAGACATCGCAGTCGTCTCCTTACAATCTGTAGGTGGACTGTGTGGCGGATTAATTCGAATTTAATAACCACACAAAACATCACAATCAGTGAGTACGCTTGGCATTGCAGCTGTCATTCTCTCAATGCAAGGCTAGCACGAAGAAAGGTGCTGCTGAATCTAACACAGACTGCTGTACTTTCCCAGTAGCGGCTGGCATTGCTGTGTAAATCCAATCGAATTACTTGCAGTGACATTTGTATATGTGTACTATAATTGATCCCTGGCACACAATGGCATACTCATTTCCAATGACATCAGGGGAGATTTTTAACGTGTGCTATGAAGGAGAGGGTGTGCGTGTCTTTGTGGTTTACGCAGCAGCACTAATACCCAGGGCAGGACGCCAGAGCTGAACTGTAAGCAGTGAGTGATGAACCCGCTATCACTGGCCCGCTTCACCCATGCACGATTGTGGAAAAATATCTATGGTGATTCGTGGTCGACTAAGTTGCCCCCTTTGACTTTGATGGCATCTCAGAGCACTTTACACGTGATGAGCCACTCACATCTTGCATTTCTCGTCTCAATGCATTTGAAAGGGGGCACCCCCCTCCTCCCAATGGCAGCTATCCTTGTGCAGTAAAAATACACTTGGTAGTTGGCCAGGAAACGGGCATTAGTCTGGCAACAATATAGTGGATGTAGGGTTACATGGTGAATATATTACCGCATTGTTACGTGGTCTCACCCAGAAAGCAATTATGGAGAACATTTCTATCGCCGAATGTACATGTGGGGTTTGCATTGTCTGTGTGTTTGTGCGGGTGGCAGAGCTGGAACATCTTTGCCTCATAATTAGAGGGATCTGGGTTCGATTCCCAACTGGGCCACTTTCTCTGTGTGGAGTTTGTTCTCTCCCCCTGTTCTGGGTGGGCTCTGCAGCTTTCTCCCCATAACTGAACCCACATAAGCAATGCAAATCACTCAATTAGGATCGCAAACAACAGTCATTTTGTTCCCGATTACTAACAAAACTTGGCAGGACCCTGCTGAAAAAAGGTCTTGAGACTCACTGATGCTTATCCTGCGTAAAGAATAATAATAAATACACACAGGACACACGCAGAGTTGCTTACCCTGGCTCAGCGGCTCCTTCTCTAAAGACATCTTCTCCAATGTGCAGTGTGATTGGGCCCTGCACAGGAGTGGTAGTGGTGGTTGCAGCGGTAGCGGAGGAGGTGGCAGCGGTGCTGGCGGCGGTGCTGGTGGTGGTGCTGGTGGTGGTGCTGGTGGTGGTGCTGGTGGTGGTGCTGGTGGTGGTGCTGGCGGTGGTGCTGGTGATGGTGCTGGCGGTGGTGCTGGTGGTGGTGCTGGTGGTGGTGCTGGTGGTGGTGCTGGTGGTGGTGCTGGTGGCCGTGGTCCGGAGGCAGTGGTGCTTCAATTTTGTGAAGCGCTTCTCCTCCTCGAGAGGCTTCACCTCGCCGAGGTTATTCACCTCCCGAATGCTCCTCTGGTTCTTGGGGCGCCTACACTTGAGCTGCTTCTATTCGTGCATATGCGCAACGATAAGCACAGGAACATTCAAACATGCACACACATGCACAAAATAATACCCACACGCACGCAAACATGCATTTCCACCCATACACAAATGCATACTCACACACCTATGCATGGACGCAAACATGTATATTGACTCATGAAAATATGCTGAGCACACACATACATATACACAATCACCCGATGTTAAAACAAACCTTTACCAATCAGTACTTTTGAACACAGCATTAATGTAGCCCTAACCACTAAATCACCTAAACCCTGCAAACTAATGATACATGTTACACCCTCATATATTCCCACAGACACCTATCGACCCCACAGACCTCATGAACCCCATTGAGGCCTTGATCAACTGCGATAATTTAATGGCGATTGTTATTAACATTCATCACGGGCAATAGGTGCCACAGAATGTTCCATTGTAAGGATCTAGCTGCCCATAATCTGGAAAAATCTAACAGCAGCGCTCATCGTGGGCAACTGGAATAGCACCTTCCAATGAGCTCACAGACAGAGGTCGCGTCACTGCCTGAAAAAAAGGCCAATTGATGTGCATGCACGAGTGGGATATGGCGTGACATGGTGGCAAGATGGGGTGATGTCGGGAGATGATGTGGTGGTATTTAGATGTGATGTGTTGGAATGTTATGGAGAGATCGTGTCATGTGATGGTGTAGACACATGGTGAGGTTCTGTGATGGGTTATTGACTGGATGGTGGGGTGGTATGATGGGAAAGGTGGTGTGGAGAGATGGTTTGGTGATGTGATGTGTAGTCATGTTGTAGTTTTATCGTGTGGTGGCATCGTGTGCTATAGTGTACAGATGGTGTCCTTGACCCTCACCGACCACATACACACCTTTTGGTCGCCATTCTTGTCACCTTGGTTCGGGAAAGGGTCAACTCTGTCCATAATGTCCCCCCACGTGGTCGTTTGGAGCTGCGACGTCCGGACTACGGAGCACAGACATTTCATTCAAAGGATGAGTGATGGGTTAGAGAACGAAACACATGGAGATTTCACAGAACTCATTCTGAGATCCCTCTAGTTACCTCTTATCACACTACAGGCCCTGCTATTCAGAAATATTCATCACATGGCATTAACACTTTACATGTCATATTTTTGTGAGCATGTTGAGATCATTCATTCCATAAACTTGAGACCCTAGTTTAATTATAGGTTGCTGAAACCCAGAGCTTAATAAACGTTTTCTTTGGTTCTTTCGGTAAAGTCACGTAGAATGAGAATAAAATAATAAATTGATAAAATAAAATAACACAATAATATTCTCACGACGTTTCGGCCACAACACAAGCGGCCTTCATCAGGTGAAGGGGGGCGAGACTGTCTGGTAGGACAGCGCTGGAGTGAGAGAGCCACGTTCAGATCACGGCTTTTAAGCTGTGTGAGAGGAACAAAGAGCCTTGACACAGGAATTAGCATAAAATTTAGCATTGAAATGGCTGAATGATTAGCTTGTGACTGGTCACAGAAATAGCTATGTTAAAAGTTAAAGCATACACATCCGCAGAGGCACCCATTGTTAAAAGGAATTAGCATAGAATGTAGCATTGAAATAGCTAAGTTAAGGCATACACATCCGCAGAGGCACCCCTTGACAATGGGATTAGCATAGAATTTAGCATTGAAATGGCTGAGTGATTCGCTTGTAACTGCTACAGAAATAGCTACGTTGAAGTCAGAGCATACACATTCACCGAGGCACTTAGTACAAATCAAACAGGAGAATTTAGCATTGAAATAACTAGGCGAATTTAGCATTGAAATAACTGGGTGATTTGCTAGTGACTGGTCACAGAAATGACTACACATCTGAGCTATTCACAGTACTATATAGTGAACCAATAAAAACTAAAATATAAATTACCTTCATGTTATCAATAAACTCTATATTCTCCAATCAGCTAAGCCACCAACCATAAGTCGTTATATATCACAATGCTATATGGCGAAAAAATGGGTGGATTCTTACCCTCAAATTTCCGTACCACGGATAGCTATGGGCCCCGTTCAGACGGACGAGTTCGTCCATGGTCGGAACAGAGGAGGGGGAGAGAGACAGCTGCGAGGCCCTAGTATGCTCCATGTTGTAAACCATACCATTAACCGTGGTGTGAGAGGTATTAAGAGGCAATGCTGGCGAAAGAGCTGCGGTCTGAAGGACATCGTAAAATTACAATTAATTAAGAACAGAAATGATTTAACACATCTTTCCAGTGGTTACTAAGCCTGAATCCATCTTCTCGGTTGAAATTGTCTCTGTGCTTGTATATGTGAATGGCCTCATGAACGAATCTCTCATGGTAGCCGGTTGGTTTGCAAAGAACCTCCGTCTTGGAGAAGTCAATGTCATGTGAGCCCACTGAATTGTAACAGTGGTCTGCCACGGCAGAGGAGTTCGTCTTACCGTGTTTCAAGTCTGCTTTATGTTCGCGGATGCGGTCCGAGATATGTCTTTTGGTTTCTCCAATGTAGCTACTACCACAGAGGCACTTTAGTTTGTAAACGCCTGGGTACTGTATGTCTGGAAGAGCATCTTTTACAGATGGAACTAAATCACGGATTTTGTGTACTGTGTTGAATCGGACCTGGATCTTGTGTTTATTCAGGATTTTGGAGATCTTTTTAGTGACCCCTGCAATGTAGGGTAAGGTGATGGTTTTGAGTGGCTCCACAAGAGGATCCTTCTTCATGACTGGAGTGATGGCTTTGCGGATTGTGTAGTCGGAGTAGCCATTAGCCCTGAGAGCCTGGTGTACGTGCTTGAGTTCACTGGTAATGTGTTCCTGGTCGGAAATGCATTGGGCTCTATGGTATAGAGTCTTGATGAGGCAGTTCTTCTGGGATGGATGGTGGTGGGAATCCGGTTTCAAGTAAGCATCTGTATGGGTAGCTTTCCTGTAGACAGAGTGGCTCATTGAACCATCATGTCTCCTTTTAATTAAGACATCCAGAAAGGGTAGTTTGCCATCTTTTTCGACCTCCATGGTAAATCTGATGGCTGGGTGTATGGAATTGATGTGGTCGCGGAATTGGTCTAGAGCAGGCTGGCCATGTGGCCAGATGACAAAGGTGTCATCAACGTACCTCTTCCATAAGGTCGGGCGTAGAGTGGCAGTCTGGATGGCGTCAGTTTCAAATTTTTCCATGAATACGTTGGCTACAACCGGAGATAGGGGGGAGCCCATTGGGGTGCCCTCAGTTTGTTTGTAGAAAGTTCCATTCCAGGTGAAGTATGTGTTGGTTAAGCAATGTCTCACCAGGGGGGGTACATCAGTATGCAGTCCTTGATGAACCAGGTCTTCAATGATAGCGATGGTGTCAGGTACCGGGACTTTGGTGAACAAGGACACCACATCAAAACTGACAAGCAGGTCGTTTGGGGACAGGGAAATGTCTTTGATTGTCGATACCAGGTGAGTAGAATTTAGTACCGCAGAGGTGGTTTTTCCAGTGAAAGGTCGCAGTATATCAGCCAGAAAACGTGCCAGTTTGTAGGTGGGGGAGCTGATAGTAGAGACGATGGGACGAAGGGGTGTATCTTCTTTGTGTATCTTTGGAAGGCCATATAATCTTGGTGGTCTGGCAGCAGAGGGTTTCAACGAGAACTGTTTGATCTCATCAATTAATGCTGTTGAATCAGAGATAATTTTGTTCGTTTTGGTGACCAGGCTGTTGGTGGGATCTCTTTTTATTTTTGTATAGCTGCCATCGTTGAGTAGTTCTTGAATTTTGTTGTTATATTCTGTTTTGTCCATGATGACAGTGGCATTGCCTTTGTCAGCTGAGAGAACGACAATATCATCCCTCTTTTTTAATTGAGATAATTCAAAACGTTCGTCTTTGCTGATGTTGCTGGGTGGCAACTTAGCGTTTTTGAGGGTTGCAGCGAATTCAGATCTTGCTACGTCTGCAGAGATGTGACTCAAGCCCTTGAGTGCAACGTCAACATGGGCAATGATATCATTAACCGGTAAGTGTCTCGGTGTGACAGCAAAGTTAAGACCTTTAGCTAAAACGGATTTCAGACCATCAGAAATGGAACTGTTACTGCGATTAATTACGACTTTGTTGACGTCTATCTTTTCGGTGTGTGGATCCGATTTTTTGCTGGAGAGGTGATTGAATTTGGAAATCAAATTGTCCCTACATTTGTTCGACATAGTGGCAGCCGAAGAGGTAGTCATATTGTCTACATGTTCCCAATCCGATGTAGACATTGTTGCTGTCAATTTTAAGTGTGATTTGTAGAGTGTCTTGTCTAACTGATCGAGTTCGGTGCGTGTAAGTGTGATTTTTTCCGAGATAAGAGCGAAGCTAGTTCTAGCTAGAATTCGTTTTGCATTGAGAGAAGTTGCAACAGCAGAGGTTAGTGTAAATGCGGTTGGTATTACCTTAGAGTCGCGGCATCTCTTCAGAAAGGTGAGAGACTCGATTAGTTGAGCCTTCTTATCCCGAAGTCTGTTGAATGATCTTAAGGATGTGTGGAATCCCTCCCCGTAGAGGCGGTTAAATTTCGATTTAAAGCTTTCGTGACTGCAATGATTCATCTTCTTTGGTTCTTTCGGTAAAGTCACGTAGAATGAGAATAAAATAATAAATTGATAAAATAAAATAACACAATAATATTCTCACGACGTTTCGGCCACAACACAAGCGGCCTTCATCAGGTGAAGGGGGGCGAGACTGTCTGGTAGGACAGCGCTGGAGTGAGAGAGCCACGTTCAGATCACGGCTTTTAAGCTGTGTGAGAGGAACAAAGAGCCTTGACACAGGAATTAGCATAAAATTTAGCATTGAAATGGCTGAATGATTAGCTTGTGACTGGTCACAGAAATAGCTATGTTAAAAGTTAAAGCATACACATCCGCAGAGGCACCCATTGTTAAAAGGAATTAGCATAGAATGTAGCATTGAAATAGCTAAGTTAAGGCATACACATCCGCAGAGGCACCCCTTGACAATGGGATTAGCATAGAATTTAGCATTGAAATGGCTGAGTGATTCGCTTGTAACTGCTACAGAAATAGCTACGTTGAAGTCAGAGCATACACATTCACCGAGGCACTTAGTACAAATCAAACAGGAGAATTTAGCATTGAAATAACTAGGCGAATTTAGCATTGAAATAACTGGGTGATTTGCTAGTGACTGGTCACAGAAATGACTACACATCTGAGCTATTCACAGTACTATATAGTGAACCAATAAAAACTAAAATATAAATTACCTTCATGTTATCAATAAACTCTATATTCTCCAATCAGCTAAGCCACCAACCATAAGTCGTTATATATCACAATGCTATATGGCGAAAAAATGGGTGGATTCTTACCCTCAAATTTCCGTACCACGGATAGCTATGGGCCCCGTTCAGACGGACGAGTTCGTCCATGGTCGGAACAGAGGAGGGGGAGAGAGACAGCTGCGAGGCCCTAGTATGCTCCATGTTGTAAACCATACCATTAACCGTGGTGTGAGAGGTATTAAGAGGCAATGCTGGCGAAAGAGCTGCGGTCTGAAGGACATCGTAAAATTACAATTAATTAAGAACAGAAATGATTTAACACATCTTTCCAGTGGTTACTAAGCCTGAATCCATCTTCTCGGTTGAAATTGTCTCTGTGCTTGTATATGTGAATGGCCTCATGAACGAATCTCTCATGGTAGCCGGTTGGTTTGCAAAGAACCTCCGTCTTGGAGAAGTCAATGTCATGTGAGCCCACTGAATTGTAACAGTGGTCTGCCACGGCAGAGGAGTTCGTCTTACCGTGTTTCAAGTCTGCTTTATGTTCGCGGATGCGGTCCGAGATATGTCTTTTGGTTTCTCCAATGTAGCTACTACCACAGAGGCACTTTAGTTTGTAAACGCCTGGGTACTGTATGTCTGGAAGAGCATCTTTTACAGATGGAACTAAATCACGGATTTTGTGTACTGTGTTGAATCGGACCTGGATCTTGTGTTTATTCAGGATTTTGGAGATCTTTTTAGTGACCCCTGCAATGTAGGGTAAGGTGATGGTTTTGAGTGGCTCCACAAGAGGATCCTTCTTCATGACTGGAGTGATGGCTTTGCGGATTGTGTAGTCGGAGTAGCCATTAGCCCTGAGAGCCTGGTGTACGTGCTTGAGTTCACTGGTAATGTGTTCCTGGTCGGAAATGCATTGGGCTCTATGGTATAGAGTCTTGATGAGGCAGTTCTTCTGGGATGGATGGTGGTGGGAATCCGGTTTCAAGTAAGCATCTGTATGGGTAGCTTTCCTGTAGACAGAGTGGCTCATTGAACCATCATGTCTCCTTTTAATTAAGACATCCAGAAAGGGTAGTTTGCCATCTTTTTCGACCTCCATGGTAAATCTGATGGCTGGGTGTATGGAATTGATGTGGTCGCGGAATTGGTCTAGAGCAGGCTGGCCATGTGGCCAGATGACAAAGGTGTCATCAACGTACCTCTTCCATAAGGTCGGGCGTAGAGTGGCAGTCTGGATGGCGTCAGTTTCAAATTTTTCCATGAATACGTTGGCTACAACCGGAGATAGGGGGGAGCCCATTGGGGTGCCCTCAGTTTGTTTGTAGAAAGTTCCATTCCAGGTGAAGTATGTGTTGGTTAAGCAATGTCTCACCAGGGGGGGTACATCAGTATGCAGTCCTTGATGAACCAGGTCTTCAATGATAGCGATGGTGTCAGGTACCGGGACTTTGGTGAACAAGGACACCACATCAAAACTGACAAGCAGGTCGTTTGGGGACAGGGAAATGTCTTTGATTGTCGATACCAGGTGAGTAGAATTTAGTACCGCAGAGGTGGTTTTTCCAGTGAAAGGTCGCAGTATATCAGCCAGAAAACGTGCCAGTTTGTAGGTGGGGGAGCTGATAGTAGAGACGATGGGACGAAGGGGTGTATCTTCTTTGTGTATCTTTGGAAGGCCATATAATCTTGGTGGTCTGGCAGCAGAGGGTTTCAACGAGAACTGTTTGATCTCATCAATTAATGCTGTTGAATCAGAGATAATTTTGTTCGTTTTGGTGACCAGGCTGTTGGTGGGATCTCTTTTTATTTTTGTATAGCTGCCATCGTTGAGTAGTTCTTGAATTTTGTTGTTATATTCTGTTTTGTCCATGATGACAGTGGCATTGCCTTTGTCAGCTGAGAGAACGACAATATCATCCCTCTTTTTTAATTGAGATAATTCAAAACGTTCGTCTTTGCTGATGTTGCTGGGTGGCAACTTAGCGTTTTTGAGGGTTGCAGCGATTTCAGATCTTGCTACGTCTGCAGAGATGTGACTCAAGCCCTTGAGTGCAACGTCAACATGGGCAATGATATCATTAACCGGTAAGTGTCTCGGTGTGACAGCAAAGTTAAGACCTTTAGCTAAAACGGATTTCAGACCATCAGAAATGGAACTGTTACTGCGATTAATTACGACTTTGTTGACGTCTATCTTTTCGGTGTGTGGATCCGATTTTTTGCTGGAGAGGTGATTGAATTTGGAAATCAAATTGTCCCTACATTTGTTCGACATAGTGGCAGCCGAAGAGGTAGTCATATTGTCTACATGTTCCCAATCCGATGTAGACATTGTTGCTGTCAATTTTAAGTGTGATTTGTAGAGTGTCTTGTCTAACTGATCGAGTTCGGTGCGTGTAAGTGTGATTTTTTCCGAGATAAGAGCGAAGCTAGTTCTAGCTAGAATTCGTTTTGCATTGAGAGAAGTTGCAACAGCAGAGGTTAGTGTAAATGCGGTTGGTATTACCTTAGAGTCGCGGCATCTCTTCAGAAAGGTGAGAGACTCGATTAGTTGAGCCTTCTTATCCCGAAGTCTGTTGAATGATCTTAAGGATGTGTGGAATCCCTCCCCGTAGAGGCGGTTAAATTTCGATTTAAAGCTTTCGTGACTGCAATGATTCATCTTCTTTGGTTCTTTCGGTAAAGTCACGTAGAATGAGAATAAAATAATAAATTGATAAAATAAAATAACACAATAATATTCTCACGACGTTTCGGCCACAACACAAGCGGCCTTCATCAGGTGAAGGGGGGCGAGACTGTCTGGTAGGACAGCGCTGGAGTGAGAGAGCCACGTTCAGATCACGGCTTTTAAGCTGTGTGAGAGGAACAAAGAGCCTTGACACAGGAATTAGCATAAAATTTAGCATTGAAATGGCTGAATGATTAGCTTGTGACTGGTCACAGAAATAGCTATGTTAAAAGTTAAAGCATACACATCCGCAGAGGCACCCATTGTTAAAAGGAATTAGCATAGAATGTAGCATTGAAATAGCTAAGTTAAGGCATACACATCCGCAGAGGCACCCCTTGACAATGGGATTAGCATAGAATTTAGCATTGAAATGGCTGAGTGATTCGCTTGTAACTGCTACAGAAATAGCTACGTTGAAGTCAGAGCATACACATTCACCGAGGCACTTAGTACAAATCAAACAGGAGAATTTAGCATTGAAATAACTAGGCGAATTTAGCATTGAAATAACTGGGTGATTTGCTAGTGACTGGTCACAGAAATGACTACACATCTGAGCTATTCACAGTACTATATAGTGAACCAATAAAAACTAAAATATAAATTACCTTCATGTTATCAATAAACTCTATATTCTCCAATCAGCTAAGCCACCAACCATAAGTCGTTATATATCACAATGCTATATGGCGAAAAAATGGGTGGATTCTTACCCTCAAATTTCCGTACCACGGATAGCTATGGGCCCCGTTCAGACGGACGAGTTCGTCCATGGTCGGAACAGAGGAGGGGGAGAGAGACAGCTGCGAGGCCCTAGTATGCTCCATGTTGTAAACCATACCATTAACCGTGGTGTGAGAGGTATTAAGAGGCAATGCTGGCGAAAGAGCTGCGGTCTGAAGGACATCGTAAAATTACAATTAATTAAGAACAGAAATGATTTAACACATCTTTCCAGTGGTTACTAAGCCTGAATCCATCTTCTCGGTTGAAATTGTCTCTGTGCTTGTATATGTGAATGGCCTCATGAACGAATCTCTCATGGTAGCCGGTTGGTTTGCAAAGAACCTCCGTCTTGGAGAAGTCAATGTCATGTGAGCCCACTGAATTGTAACAGTGGTCTGCCACGGCAGAGGAGTTCGTCTTACCGTGTTTCAAGTCTGCTTTATGTTCGCGGATGCGGTCCGAGATATGTCTTTTGGTTTCTCCAATGTAGCTACTACCACAGAGGCACTTTAGTTTGTAAACGCCTGGGTACTGTATGTCTGGAAGAGCATCTTTTACAGATGGAACTAAATCACGGATTTTGTGTACTGTGTTGAATCGGACCTGGATCTTGTGTTTATTCAGGATTTTGGAGATCTTTTTAGTGACCCCTGCAATGTAGGGTAAGGTGATGGTTTTGAGTGGCTCCACAAGAGGATCCTTCTTCATGACTGGAGTGATGGCTTTGCGGATTGTGTAGTCGGAGTAGCCATTAGCCCTGAGAGCCTGGTGTACGTGCTTGAGTTCACTGGTAATGTGTTCCTGGTCGGAAATGCATTGGGCTCTATGGTATAGAGTCTTGATGAGGCAGTTCTTCTGGGATGGATGGTGGTGGGAATCCGGTTTCAAGTAAGCATCTGTATGGGTAGCTTTCCTGTAGACAGAGTGGCTCATTGAACCATCATGTCTCCTTTTAATTAAGACATCCAGAAAGGGTAGTTTGCCATCTTTTTCGACCTCCATGGTAAATCTGATGGCTGGGTGTATGGAATTGATGTGGTCGCGGAATTGGTCTAGAGCAGGCTGGCCATGTGGCCAGATGACAAAGGTGTCATCAACGTACCTCTTCCATAAGGTCGGGCGTAGAGTGGCAGTCTGGATGGCGTCAGTTTCAAATTTTTCCATGAATACGTTGGCTACAACCGGAGATAGGGGGGAGCCCATTGGGGTGCCCTCAGTTTGTTTGTAGAAAGTTCCATTCCAGGTGAAGTATGTGTTGGTTAAGCAATGTCTCACCAGGGGGGGTACATCAGTATGCAGTCCTTGATGAACCAGGTCTTCAATGATAGCGATGGTGTCAGGTACCGGGACTTTGGTGAACAAGGACACCACATCAAAACTGACAAGCAGGTCGTTTGGGGACAGGGAAATGTCTTTGATTGTCGATACCAGGTGAGTAGAATTTAGTACCGCAGAGGTGGTTTTTCCAGTGAAAGGTCGCAGTATATCAGCCAGAAAACGTGCCAGTTTGTAGGTGGGGGAGCTGATAGTAGAGACGATGGGACGAAGGGGTGTATCTTCTTTGTGTATCTTTGGAAGGCCATATAATCTTGGTGGTCTGGCAGCAGAGGGTTTCAACGAGAACTGTTTGATCTCATCAATTAATGCTGTTGAATCAGAGATAATTTTGTTCGTTTTGGTGACCAGGCTGTTGGTGGGATCTCTTTTTATTTTTGTATAGCTGCCATCGTTGAGTAGTTCTTGAATTTTGTTGTTATATTCTGTTTTGTCCATGATGACAGTGGCATTGCCTTTGTCAGCTGAGAGAACGACAATATCATCCCTCTTTTTTAATTGAGATAATTCAAAACGTTCGTCTTTGCTGATGTTGCTGGGTGGCAACTTAGCGTTTTTGAGGGTTGCAGCGATTTCAGATCTTGCTACGTCTGCAGAGATGTGACTCAAGCCCTTGAGTGCAACGTCAACATGGGCAATGATATCATTAACCGGTAAGTGTCTCGGTGTGACAGCAAAGTTAAGACCTTTAGCTAAAACGGATTTCAGACCATCAGAAATGGAACTGTTACTGCGATTAATTACGACTTTGTTGACGTCTATCTTTTCGGTGTGTGGATCCGATTTTTTGCTGGAGAGGTGATTGAATTTGGAAATCAAATTGTCCCTACATTTGTTCGACATAGTGGCAGCCGAAGAGGTAGTCATATTGTCTACATGTTCCCAATCCGATGTAGACATTGTTGCTGTCAATTTTAAGTGTGATTTGTAGAGTGTCTTGTCTAACTGATCGAGTTCGGTGCGTGTAAGTGTGATTTTTTCCGAGATAAGAGCGAAGCTAGTTCTAGCTAGAATTCGTTTTGCATTGAGAGAAGTTGCAACAGCAGAGGTTAGTGTAAATGCGGTTGGTATTACCTTAGAGTCGCGGCATCTCTTCAGAAAGGTGAGAGACTCGATTAGTTGAGCCTTCTTATCCCGAAGTCTGTTGAATGATCTTAAGGATGTGTGGAATCCCTCCCCGTAGAGGCGGTTAAATTTCGATTTAAAGCTTTCGTGACTGCAATGATTCATCTTCTTTGGTTCTTTCGGTAAAGTCACGTAGAATGAGAATAAAATAATAAATTGATAAAATAAAATAACACAATAATATTCTCACGACGTTTCGGCCACAACACAAGCGGCCTTCATCAGGTGAAGGGGGGCGAGACTGTCTGGTAGGACAGCGCTGGAGTGAGAGAGCCACGTTCAGATCACGGCTTTTAAGCTGTGTGAGAGGAACAAAGAGCCTTGACACAGGAATTAGCATAAAATTTAGCATTGAAATGGCTGAATGATTAGCTTGTGACTGGTCACAGAAATAGCTATGTTAAAAGTTAAAGCATACACATCCGCAGAGGCACCCATTGTTAAAAGGAATTAGCATAGAATGTAGCATTGAAATAGCTAAGTTAAGGCATACACATCCGCAGAGGCACCCCTTGACAATGGGATTAGCATAGAATTTAGCATTGAAATGGCTGAGTGATTCGCTTGTAACTGCTACAGAAATAGCTACGTTGAAGTCAGAGCATACACATTCACCGAGGCACTTAGTACAAATCAAACAGGAGAATTTAGCATTGAAATAACTAGGCGAATTTAGCATTGAAATAACTGGGTGATTTGCTAGTGACTGGTCACAGAAATGACTACACATCTGAGCTATTCACAGTACTATATAGTGAACCAATAAAAACTAAAATATAAATTACCTTCATGTTATCAATAAACTCTATATTCTCCAATCAGCTAAGCCACCAACCATAAGTCGTTATATATCACAATGCTATATGGCGAAAAAATGGGTGGATTCTTACCCTCAAATTTCCGTACCACGGATAGCTATGGGCCCCGTTCAGACGGACGAGTTCGTCCATGGTCGGAACAGAGGAGGGGGAGAGAGACAGCTGCGAGGCCCTAGTATGCTCCATGTTGTAAACCATACCATTAACCGTGGTGTGAGAGGTATTAAGAGGCAATGCTGGCGAAAGAGCTGCGGTCTGAAGGACATCGTAAAATTACAATTAATTAAGAACAGAAATGATTTAACACATCTTTCCAGTGGTTACTAAGCCTGAATCCATCTTCTCGGTTGAAATTGTCTCTGTGCTTGTATATGTGAATGGCCTCATGAACGAATCTCTCATGGTAGCCGGTTGGTTTGCAAAGAACCTCCGTCTTGGAGAAGTCAATGTCATGTGAGCCCACTGAATTGTAACAGTGGTCTGCCACGGCAGAGGAGTTCGTCTTACCGTGTTTCAAGTCTGCTTTATGTTCGCGGATGCGGTCCGAGATATGTCTTTTGGTTTCTCCAATGTAGCTACTACCACAGAGGCACTTTAGTTTGTAAACGCCTGGGTACTGTATGTCTGGAAGAGCATCTTTTACAGATGGAACTAAATCACGGATTTTGTGTACTGTGTTGAATCGGACCTGGATCTTGTGTTTATTCAGGATTTTGGAGATCTTTTTAGTGACCCCTGCAATGTAGGGTAAGGTGATGGTTTTGAGTGGCTCCACAAGAGGATCCTTCTTCATGACTGGAGTGATGGCTTTGCGGATTGTGTAGTCGGAGTAGCCATTAGCCCTGAGAGCCTGGTGTACGTGCTTGAGTTCACTGGTAATGTGTTCCTGGTCGGAAATGCATTGGGCTCTATGGTATAGAGTCTTGATGAGGCAGTTCTTCTGGGATGGATGGTGGTGGGAATCCGGTTTCAAGTAAGCATCTGTATGGGTAGCTTTCCTGTAGACAGAGTGGCTCATTGAACCATCATGTCTCCTTTTAATTAAGACATCCAGAAAGGGTAGTTTGCCATCTTTTTCGACCTCCATGGTAAATCTGATGGCTGGGTGTATGGAATTGATGTGGTCGCGGAATTGGTCTAGAGCAGGCTGGCCATGTGGCCAGATGACAAAGGTGTCATCAACGTACCTCTTCCATAAGGTCGGGCGTAGAGTGGCAGTCTGGATGGCGTCAGTTTCAAATTTTTCCATGAATACGTTGGCTACAACCGGAGATAGGGGGGAGCCCATTGGGGTGCCCTCAGTTTGTTTGTAGAAAGTTCCATTCCAGGTGAAGTATGTGTTGGTTAAGCAATGTCTCACCAGGGGGGGTACATCAGTATGCAGTCCTTGATGAACCAGGTCTTCAATGATAGCGATGGTGTCAGGTACCGGGACTTTGGATTTACCATGGAGGTCGAAAAAGATGGCAAACTACCCTTTCTGGATGTCTTAATTAAAAGGAGACATGATGGTTCAATGAGCCACTCTGTCTACAGGAAAGCTACCCATACAGATGCTTACTTGAAACCGGATTCCCACCACCATCCATCCCAGAAGAACTGCCTCATCAAGACTCTATACCATAGAGCCCAATGCATTTCCGACCAGGAACACATTACCAGTGAACTCAAGCACGTACACCAGGCTCTCAGGGCTAATGGCTACTCCGACTACACAATCCGCAAAGCCATCACTCCAGTCATGAAGAAGGATCCTCTTGTGGAGCCACTCAAAACCATCACCTTACCCTACATTGCAGGGGTCACTAAAAAGATCTCCAAAATCCTGAATAAACACAAGATCCAGGTCCGATTCAACACAGTACACAAAATCCGTGATTTAGTTCCATCTGTAAAAGATGCTCTTCCAGACATACAGTACCCAGGCGTTTACAAACTAAAGTGCCTCTGTGGTAGTAGCTACATTGGAGAAACCAAAAGACATATCTCGGACCGCATCCGCGAACATAAAGCAGACTTGAAACACGGTAAGACGAACTCCTCTGCCGTGGCAGACCACTGTTACAATTCAGTGGGCTCACATGACATTGACTTCTCCAAGACGGAGGTTCTTTGCAAACCAACCGGCTACCATGAGAGATTCGTTCATGAGGCCATTCACATATACAAGCACAGAGACAATTTCAACCGAGAAGATGGATTCAGGCTTAGTAACCACTGGAAAGATGTGTTAAATCATTTCTGTTCTTAATTAATTGTAATTTTACGATGTCCTTCAGACCGCAGCTCTTTCGCCAGCATTGCCTCTTAATACCTCTCACACCACGGTTAATGGTATGGTTTACAACATGGAGCATACTAGGGCCTCGCAGCTGTCTCTCTCCCCCTCCTCTGTTCCGACCATGGACGAACTCGTCCGTCTGAACGGGGCCCATAGCTATCCGTGGTACGGAAATTTGAGGGTAAGAATCCACCCATTTTTTCGCCATATAGCATTGTGATATATAACGACTTATGGTTGGTGGCTTAGCTGATTGGAGAATATAGAGTTTATTGATAACATGAAGGTAATTTATATTTTAGTTTTTATTGGTTCACTATATAGTACTGTGAATAGCTCAGATGTGTAGTCATTTCTGTGACCAGTCACTAGCAAATCACCCAGTTATTTCAATGCTAAATTCGCCTAGTTATTTCAATGCTAAATTCTCCTGTTTGATTTGTACTAAGTGCCTCGGTGAATGTGTATGCTCTGACTTCAACGTAGCTATTTCTGTAGCAGTTACAAGCGAATCACTCAGCCATTTCAATGCTAAATTCTATGCTAATCCCATTGTCAAGGGGTGCCTCTGCGGATGTGTATGCCTTAACTTAGCTATTTCAATGCTACATTCTATGCTAATTCCTTTTAACAATGGGTGCCTCTGCGGATGTGTATGCTTTAACTTTTAACATAGCTATTTCTGTGACCAGTCACAAGCTAATCATTCAGCCATTTCAATGCTAAATTTTATGCTAATTCCTGTGTCAAGGCTCTTTGTTCCTCTCACACAGCTTAAAAGCCGTGATCTGAACGTGGCTCTCTCACTCCAGCGCTGTCCTACCAGACAGTCTCGCCCCCCTTCACCTGATGAAGGCCGCTTGTGTTGTGGCCGAAACGTCGTGAGAATATTATTGTGTTATTTTATTTTATCAATTTATTATTTTATTCTCATTCTACGTGACTTTACCGAAAGAACCAAAGAAGATGAATCATTGCAGTCACGAAAGCTTTAAATCGAAATTTAACCGCCTCTACGGGGAGGGATTCCACACATCCTTAAGATCATTCAACAGACTTCGGGATAAGAAGGCTCAACTAATCGAGTCTCTCACCTTTCTGAAGAGATGCCGCGACTCTAAGGTAATACCAACCGCATTTACACTAACCTCTGCTGTTGCAACTTCTCTCAATGCAAAACGAATTCTAGCTAGAACTAGCTTCGCTCTTATCTCGGAAAAAATCACACTTACACGCACCGAACTCGATCAGTTAGACAAGACACTCTACAAATCACACTTAAAATTGACAGCAACAATGTCTACATCGGATTGGGAACATGTAGACAATATGACTACCTCTTCGGCTGCCACTATGTCGAACAAATGTAGGGACAATTTGATTTCCAAATTCAATCACCTCTCCAGCAAAAAATCGGATCCACACACCGAAAAGATAGACGTCAACAAAGTCGTAATTAATCGCAGTAACAGTTCCATTTCTGATGGTCTGAAATCCGTTTTAGCTAAAGGTCTTAACTTTGCTGTCACACCGAGACACTTACCGGTTAATGATATCATTGCCCATGTTGACGTTGCACTCAAGGGCTTGAGTCACATCTCTGCAGACGTAGCAAGATCTGAAATCGCTGCAACCCTCAAAAACGCTAAGTTGCCACCCAGCAACATCAGCAAAGACGAACGTTTTGAATTATCTCAATTAAAAAAGAGGGATGATATTGTCGTTCTCTCAGCTGACAAAGGCAATGCCACTGTCATCATGGACAAAACAGAATATAACAACAAAATTCAAGAACTACTCAACGATGGCAGCTATACAAAAATAAAAAGAGATCCCACCAACAGCCTGGTCACCAAAACGAACAAAATTATCTCTGATTCAACAGCATTAATTGATGAGATCAAACAGTTCTCGTTGAAACCCTCTGCTGCCAGACCACCAAGATTATATGGCCTTCCAAAGATACACAAAGAAGATACACCCCTTCGTCCCATCGTCTCTACTATCAGCTCCCCCACCTACAAACTGGCACGTTTTCTGGCTGATATACTGCGACCTTTCACTGGAAAAACCACCTCTGCGGTACTAAATTCTACTCACCTGGTATCGACAATCAAAGACATTTCCCTGTCCCCAAACGACCTGCTTGTCAGTTTTGATGTGGTGTCCTTGTTCACCAAAGTCCCGGTACCTGACACCATCGCTATCATTGAAGACCTGGTTCATCAAGGACTGCATACTGATGTACCCCCCCTGGTGAGACATTGCTTAACCAACACATACTTCACCTGGAATGGAACTTTCTACAAACAAACTGAGGGCACCCCAATGGGCTCCCCCCTATCTCCGGTTGTAGCCAACGTATTCATGGAAAAATTTGAAACTGACGCCATCCAGACTGCCACTCTACGCCCGACCTTATGGAAGAGGTACGTTGATGACACCTTTGTCATCTGGCCACATGGCCAGCCTGCTCTAGACCAATTCCGCGACCACATCAATTCCATACACCCAGCCATCAGATTTACCATGGAGGTCGAAAAAGATGGCAAACTACCCTTTCTGGATGTCTTAATTAAAAGGAGACATGATGGTTCAATGAGCCACTCTGTCTACAGGAAAGCTACCCATACAGATGCTTACTTGAAACCGGATTCCCACCACCATCCATCCCAGAAGAACTGCCTCATCAAGACTCTATACCATAGAGCCCAATGCATTTCCGACCAGGAACACATTACCAGTGAACTCAAGCACGTACACCAGGCTCTCAGGGCTAATGGCTACTCCGACTACACAATCCGCAAAGCCATCACTCCAGTCATGAAGAAGGATCCTCTTGTGGAGCCACTCAAAACCATCACCTTACCCTACATTGCAGGGGTCACTAAAAAGATCTCCAAAATCCTGAATAAACACAAGATCCAGGTCCGATTCAACACAGTACACAAAATCCGTGATTTAGTTCCATCTGTAAAAGATGCTCTTCCAGACATACAGTACCCAGGCGTTTACAAACTAAAGTGCCTCTGTGGTAGTAGCTACATTGGAGAAACCAAAAGACATATCTCGGACCGCATCCGCGAACATAAAGCAGACTTGAAACACGGTAAGACGAACTCCTCTGCCGTGGCAGACCACTGTTACAATTCAGTGGGCTCACATGACATTGACTTCTCCAAGACGGAGGTTCTTTGCAAACCAACCGGCTACCATGAGAGATTCGTTCATGAGGCCATTCACATATACAAGCACAGAGACAATTTCAACCGAGAAGATGGATTCAGGCTTAGTAACCACTGGAAAGATGTGTTAAATCATTTCTGTTCTTAATTAATTGTAATTTTACGATGTCCTTCAGACCGCAGCTCTTTCGCCAGCATTGCCTCTTAATACCTCTCACACCACGGTTAATGGTATGGTTTACAACATGGAGCATACTAGGGCCTCGCAGCTGTCTCTCTCCCCCTCCTCTGTTCCGACCATGGACGAACTCGTCCGTCTGAACGGGGCCCATAGCTATCCGTGGTACGGAAATTTGAGGGTAAGAATCCACCCATTTTTTCGCCATATAGCATTGTGATATATAACGACTTATGGTTGGTGGCTTAGCTGATTGGAGAATATAGAGTTTATTGATAACATGAAGGTAATTTATATTTTAGTTTTTATTGGTTCACTATATAGTACTGTGAATAGCTCAGATGTGTAGTCATTTCTGTGACCAGTCACTAGCAAATCACCCAGTTATTTCAATGCTAAATTCGCCTAGTTATTTCAATGCTAAATTCTCCTGTTTGATTTGTACTAAGTGCCTCGGTGAATGTGTATGCTCTGACTTCAACGTAGCTATTTCTGTAGCAGTTACAAGCGAATCACTCAGCCATTTCAATGCTAAATTCTATGCTAATCCCATTGTCAAGGGGTGCCTCTGCGGATGTGTATGCCTTAACTTAGCTATTTCAATGCTACATTCTATGCTAATTCCTTTTAACAATGGGTGCCTCTGCGGATGTGTATGCTTTAACTTTTAACATAGCTATTTCTGTGACCAGTCACAAGCTAATCATTCAGCCATTTCAATGCTAAATTTTATGCTAATTCCTGTGTCAAGGCTCTTTGTTCCTCTCACACAGCTTAAAAGCCGTGATCTGAACGTGGCTCTCTCACTCCAGCGCTGTCCTACCAGACAGTCTCGCCCCCCTTCACCTGATGAAGGCCGCTTGTGTTGTGGCCGAAACGTCGTGAGAATATTATTGTGTTATTTTATTTTATCAATTTATTATTTTATTCTCATTCTACGTGACTTTACCGAAAGAACCAAAGAAGATGAATCATTGCAGTCACGAAAGCTTTAAATCGAAATTTAACCGCCTCTACGGGGAGGGATTCCACACATCCTTAAGATCATTCAACAGACTTCGGGATAAGAAGGCTCAACTAATCGAGTCTCTCACCTTTCTGAAGAGATGCCGCGACTCTAAGGTAATACCAACCGCATTTACACTAACCTCTGCTGTTGCAACTTCTCTCAATGCAAAACGAATTCTAGCTAGAACTAGCTTCGCTCTTATCTCGGAAAAAATCACACTTACACGCACCGAACTCGATCAGTTAGACAAGACACTCTACAAATCACACTTAAAATTGACAGCAACAATGTCTACATCGGATTGGGAACATGTAGACAATATGACTACCTCTTCGGCTGCCACTATGTCGAACAAATGTAGGGACAATTTGATTTCCAAATTCAATCACCTCTCCAGCAAAAAATCGGATCCACACACCGAAAAGATAGACGTCAACAAAGTCGTAATTAATCGCAGTAACAGTTCCATTTCTGATGGTCTGAAATCCGTTTTAGCTAAAGGTCTTAACTTTGCTGTCACACCGAGACACTTACCGGTTAATGATATCATTGCCCATGTTGACGTTGCACTCAAGGGCTTGAGTCACATCTCTGCAGACGTAGCAAGATCTGAAATCGCTGCAACCCTCAAAAACGCTAAGTTGCCACCCAGCAACATCAGCAAAGACGAACGTTTTGAATTATCTCAATTAAAAAAGAGGGATGATATTGTCGTTCTCTCAGCTGACAAAGGCAATGCCACTGTCATCATGGACAAAACAGAATATAACAACAAAATTCAAGAACTACTCAACGATGGCAGCTATACAAAAATAAAAAGAGATCCCACCAACAGCCTGGTCACCAAAACGAACAAAATTATCTCTGATTCAACAGCATTAATTGATGAGATCAAACAGTTCTCGTTGAAACCCTCTGCTGCCAGACCACCAAGATTATATGGCCTTCCAAAGATACACAAAGAAGATACACCCCTTCGTCCCATCGTCTCTACTATCAGCTCCCCCACCTACAAACTGGCACGTTTTCTGGCTGATATACTGCGACCTTTCACTGGAAAAACCACCTCTGCGGTACTAAATTCTACTCACCTGGTATCGACAATCAAAGACATTTCCCTGTCCCCAAACGACCTGCTTGTCAGTTTTGATGTGGTGTCCTTGTTCACCAAAGTCCCGGTACCTGACACCATCGCTATCATTGAAGACCTGGTTCATCAAGGACTGCATACTGATGTACCCCCCCTGGTGAGACATTGCTTAACCAACACATACTTCACCTGGAATGGAACTTTCTACAAACAAACTGAGGGCACCCCAATGGGCTCCCCCCTATCTCCGGTTGTAGCCAACGTATTCATGGAAAAATTTGAAACTGACGCCATCCAGACTGCCACTCTACGCCCGACCTTATGGAAGAGGTACGTTGATGACACCTTTGTCATCGGGCCACATGGCCAGCCTGCTCTAGACCAATTCCGCGACCACATCAATTCCATACACCCAGCCATCAGATTTACCATGGAGGTCGAAAAAGATGGCAAACTACCCTTTCTGGATGTCTTAATTAAAAGGAGACATGATGGTTCAATGAGCCACTCTGTCTACAGGAAAGCTACCCATACAGATGCTTACTTGAAACCGGATTCCCACCACCATCCATCCCAGAAGAACTGCCTCATCAAGACTCTATACCATAGAGCCCAATGCATTTCCGACCAGGAACACATTACCAGTGAACTCAAGCACGTACACCAGGCTCTCAGGGCTAATGGCTACTCCGACTACACAATCCGCAAAGCCATCACTCCAGTCATGAAGAAGGATCCTCTTGTGGAGCCACTCAAAACCATCACCTTACCCTACATTGCAGGGGTCACTAAAAAGATCTCCAAAATCCTGAATAAACACAAGATCCAGGTCCGATTCAACACAGTACACAAAATCCGTGATTTAGTTCCATCTGTAAAAGATGCTCTTCCAGACATACAGTACCCAGGCGTTTACAAACTAAAGTGCCTCTGTGGTAGTAGCTACATTGGAGAAACCAAAAGACATATCTCGGACCGCATCCGCGAACATAAAGCAGACTTGAAACACGGTAAGACGAACTCCTCTGCCGTGGCAGACCACTGTTACAATTCAGTGGGCTCACATGACATTGACTTCTCCAAGACGGAGGTTCTTTGCAAACCAACCGGCTACCATGAGAGATTCGTTCATGAGGCCATTCACATATACAAGCACAGAGACAATTTCAACCGAGAAGATGGATTCAGGCTTAGTAACCACTGGAAAGATGTGTTAAATCATTTCTGTTCTTAATTAATTGTAATTTTACGATGTCCTTCAGACCGCAGCTCTTTCGCCAGCATTGCCTCTTAATACCTCTCACACCACGGTTAATGGTATGGTTTACAACATGGAGCATACTAGGGCCTCGCAGCTGTCTCTCTCCCCCTCCTCTGTTCCGACCATGGACGAACTCGTCCGTCTGAACGGGGCCCATAGCTATCCGTGGTACGGAAATTTGAGGGTAAGAATCCACCCATTTTTTCGCCATATAGCATTGTGATATATAACGACTTATGGTTGGTGGCTTAGCTGATTGGAGAATATAGAGTTTATTGATAACATGAAGGTAATTTATATTTTAGTTTTTATTGGTTCACTATATAGTACTGTGAATAGCTCAGATGTGTAGTCATTTCTGTGACCAGTCACTAGCAAATCACCCAGTTATTTCAATGCTAAATTCGCCTAGTTATTTCAATGCTAAATTCTCCTGTTTGATTTGTACTAAGTGCCTCGGTGAATGTGTATGCTCTGACTTCAACGTAGCTATTTCTGTAGCAGTTACAAGCGAATCACTCAGCCATTTCAATGCTAAATTCTATGCTAATCCCATTGTCAAGGGGTGCCTCTGCGGATGTGTATGCCTTAACTTAGCTATTTCAATGCTACATTCTATGCTAATTCCTTTTAACAATGGGTGCCTCTGCGGATGTGTATGCTTTAACTTTTAACATAGCTATTTCTGTGACCAGTCACAAGCTAATCATTCAGCCATTTCAATGCTAAATTTTATGCTAATTCCTGTGTCAAGGCTCTTTGTTCCTCTCACACAGCTTAAAAGCCGTGATCTGAACGTGGCTCTCTCACTCCAGCGCTGTCCTACCAGACAGTCTCGCCCCCCTTCACCTGATGAAGGCCGCTTGTGTTGTGGCCGAAACGTCGTGAGAATATTATTGTGTTATTTTATTTTATCAATTTATTATTTTATTCTCATTCTACGTGACTTTACCGAAAGAACCAAAGAAGATGAATCATTGCAGTCACGAAAGCTTTAAATCGAAATTTAACCGCCTCTACGGGGAGGGATTCCACACATCCTTAAGATCATTCAACAGACTTCGGGATAAGAAGGCTCAACTAATCGAGTCTCTCACCTTTCTGAAGAGATGCCGCGACTCTAAGGTAATACCAACCGCATTTACACTAACCTCTGCTGTTGCAACTTCTCTCAATGCAAAACGAATTCTAGCTAGAACTAGCTTCGCTCTTATCTCGGAAAAAATCACACTTACACGCACCGAACTCGATCAGTTAGACAAGACACTCTACAAATCACACTTAAAATTGACAGCAACAATGTCTACATCGGATTGGGAACATGTAGACAATATGACTACCTCTTCGGCTGCCACTATGTCGAACAAATGTAGGGACAATTTGATTTCCAAATTCAATCACCTCTCCAGCAAAAAATCGGATCCACACACCGAAAAGATAGACGTCAACAAAGTCGTAATTAATCGCAGTAACAGTTCCATTTCTGATGGTCTGAAATCCGTTTTAGCTAAAGGTCTTAACTTTGCTGTCACACCGAGACACTTACCGGTTAATGATATCATTGCCCATGTTGACGTTGCACTCAAGGGCTTGAGTCACATCTCTGCAGACGTAGCAAGATCTGAAATCGCTGCAACCCTCAAAAACGCTAAGTTGCCACCCAGCAACATCAGCAAAGACGAACGTTTTGAATTATCTCAATTAAAAAAGAGGGATGATATTGTCGTTCTCTCAGCTGACAAAGGCAATGCCACTGTCATCATGGACAAAACAGAATATAACAACAAAATTCAAGAACTACTCAACGATGGCAGCTATACAAAAATAAAAAGAGATCCCACCAACAGCCTGGTCACCAAAACGAACAAAATTATCTCTGATTCAACAGCATTAATTGATGAGATCAAACAGTTCTCGTTGAAACCCTCTGCTGCCAGACCACCAAGATTATATGGCCTTCCAAAGATACACAAAGAAGATACACCCCTTCGTCCCATCGTCTCTACTATCAGCTCCCCCACCTACAAACTGGCACGTTTTCTGGCTGATATACTGCGACCTTTCACTGGAAAAACCACCTCTGCGGTACTAAATTCTACTCACCTGGTATCGACAATCAAAGACATTTCCCTGTCCCCAAACGACCTGCTTGTCAGTTTTGATGTGGTGTCCTTGTTCACCAAAGTCCCGGTACCTGACACCATCGCTATCATTGAAGACCTGGTTCATCAAGGACTGCATACTGATGTACCCCCCCTGGTGAGACATTGCTTAACCAACACATACTTCACCTGGAATGGAACTTTCTACAAACAAACTGAGGGCACCCCAATGGGCTCCCCCCTATCTCCGGTTGTAGCCAACGTATTCATGGAAAAATTTGAAACTGACGCCATCCAGACTGCCACTCTACGCCCGACCTTATGGAAGAGGTACGTTGATGACACCTTTGTCATCTGGCCACATGGCCAGCCTGCTCTAGACCAATTCCGCGACCACATCAATTCCATACACCCAGCCATCAGATTTACCATGGAGGTCGAAAAAGATGGCAAACTACCCTTTCTGGATGTCTTAATTAAAAGGAGACATGATGGTTCAATGAGCCACTCTGTCTACAGGAAAGCTACCCATACAGATGCTTACTTGAAACCGGATTCCCACCACCATCCATCCCAGAAGAACTGCCTCATCAAGACTCTATACCATAGAGCCCAATGCATTTCCGACCAGGAACACATTACCAGTGAACTCAAGCACGTACACCAGGCTCTCAGGGCTAATGGCTACTCCGACTACACAATCCGCAAAGCCATCACTCCAGTCATGAAGAAGGATCCTCTTGTGGAGCCACTCAAAACCATCACCTTACCCTACATTGCAGGGGTCACTAAAAAGATCTCCAAAATCCTGAATAAACACAAGATCCAGGTCCGATTCAACACAGTACACAAAATCCGTGATTTAGTTCCATCTGTAAAAGATGCTCTTCCAGACATACAGTACCCAGGCGTTTACAAACTAAAGTGCCTCTGTGGTAGTAGCTACATTGGAGAAACCAAAAGACATATCTCGGACCGCATCCGCGAACATAAAGCAGACTTGAAACACGGTAAGACGAACTCCTCTGCCGTGGCAGACCACTGTTACAATTCAGTGGGCTCACATGACATTGACTTCTCCAAGACGGAGGTTCTTTGCAAACCAACCGGCTACCATGAGAGATTCGTTCATGAGGCCATTCACATATACAAGCACAGAGACAATTTCAACCGAGAAGATGGATTCAGGCTTAGTAACCACTGGAAAGATGTGTTAAATCATTTCTGTTCTTAATTAATTGTAATTTTACGATGTCCTTCAGACCGCAGCTCTTTCGCCAGCATTGCCTCTTAATACCTCTCACACCACGGTTAATGGTATGGTTTACAACATGGAGCATACTAGGGCCTCGCAGCTGTCTCTCTCCCCCTCCTCTGTTCCGACCATGGACGAACTCGTCCGTCTGAACGGGGCCCATAGCTATCCGTGGTACGGAAATTTGAGGGTAAGAATCCACCCATTTTTTCGCCATATAGCATTGTGATATATAACGACTTATGGTTGGTGGCTTAGCTGATTGGAGAATATAGAGTTTATTGATAACATGAAGGTAATTTATATTTTAGTTTTTATTGGTTCACTATATAGTACTGTGAATAGCTCAGATGTGTAGTCATTTCTGTGACCAGTCACTAGCAAATCACCCAGTTATTTCAATGCTAAATTCGCCTAGTTATTTCAATGCTAAATTCTCCTGTTTGATTTGTACTAAGTGCCTCGGTGAATGTGTATGCTCTGACTTCAACGTAGCTATTTCTGTAGCAGTTACAAGCGAATCACTCAGCCATTTCAATGCTAAATTCTATGCTAATCCCATTGTCAAGGGGTGCCTCTGCGGATGTGTATGCCTTAACTTAGCTATTTCAATGCTACATTCTATGCTAATTCCTTTTAACAATGGGTGCCTCTGCGGATGTGTATGCTTTAACTTTTAACATAGCTATTTCTGTGACCAGTCACAAGCTAATCATTCAGCCATTTCAATGCTAAATTTTATGCTAATTCCTGTGTCAAGGCTCTTTGTTCCTCTCACACAGCTTAAAAGCCGTGATCTGAACGTGGCTCTCTCACTCCAGCGCTGTCCTACCAGACAGTCTCGCCCCCCTTCACCTGATGAAGGCCGCTTGTGTTGTGGCCGAAACGTCGTGAGAATATTATTGTGTTATTTTATTTTATCAATTTATTATTTTATTCTCATTCTACGTGACTTTACCGAAAGAACCAAAGAAGATGAATCATTGCAGTCACGAAAGCTTTAAATCGAAATTTAATAAACGTTCTCTGCCATGCTGGATCAGTGTCTAATCCCTTACCCACCAAGCCAGTTCTGCTGAATGCCATTATTATGGAGTTCTCCTCTGCATTTCCTAGTAATTTGTGAAAAATAAGTTTATAGCTCATCAGAATTCTCCAGAATATATAAATATTCTGATTCTAACAAACTATTGTATGTAGGTATATGTAACTTACTCTCATAGTGCTCCAAGATATCAGCCCACTTAAGTTGTCTGTCCATGTTGTAGGTGTCGTGTCTGTTTGATGGTGGTGGCCTGGAGGGGTTAGAACAAGGATCAAATTTATCAACTCAATTAATCACTCATCCTCTCAATTATTACCATTTTCCACTCACAGTACCAGTTCACTCACTCTTGTGCATGTTGATTTACAAGCCCCTTCATTTACTTGCTTACTGCCAACTCACTCACTTGTGCACCCGCTCACTCACTCATTCACTCACCCACTCACACATGTTTATTCCAATCCACTATTCCATTGAACATAATCGTCAGACTTAACCATGTTCATGTAGAACCCATTTGTATTAATCCACTGGTTGATAAACGCCTCTCAATGCCTCATGGATGATGAGGGTTATGTAACCATACTTAAAAACGCTGGTCACTGTGGGTTGGTGAAGGTCGGGGAGACTGCAAAAGAAAATATATTTCTGCACTGCCCTCCAATGCTCACAATGGCTATTACACCATTTATAGCACGTGGTGGCCACCCAATGCTAGGACATCCAATCACTCCCCAAGCTAGACCCTGCTTAGCTTCTGAGACCTGATGAAATCAGGAACATAACAGGTAATCTATTCAGAGGTCAACCAATCGAATTACCTGAGCAATATCCCTCGCCCAAACATCAAAATACTATTACTCAAGCATAACCCGAACACCTGATAGGCAACCCTAACCCCTCATACCAAACACTAACCCTTAATACACAAACCCTAACACACAACCGTAACTCTAACTCCTAAACCGTAACTGTATCACACCTACCCCTTTGGCAAACTCCAACCTCTAATTATAACTGTGAACTCTAACCCTTCACTCTATCCCCAAACACTAAAACTCAGCCTGTAGCCCATAACCACAACTTTTCACCCCTAATTATTAACAACGATCCCTGATCATTTTTAAAACGCCCGTGTCGGGCTCACTTTTCAGATGTGATGAAGACCAGGCTCACAACTGACGAGATTAACTTTACTTTTATCACCGGTTGTGCATCTTTTAAAAACTAGAATGCGAAATTATCGCGTCCAGTTGCACATTATTTAATTGTAAATGCATTTACATAATTTTGCTTTACAAACAATGTTTTCCATCAATTAAATAATTGTTGAATAACAAGACAAAATGCAGGAGTATCTGCATTATTTTGAAAAAACTATTGTAACATTTACAATATTATAGAAATAAGAGAGAAAATAATAAATTGTGTCAAGCAGACGATCATACACTGCAACACGTAAATTAACAATTGGGAATTGTTTAATGATTAATGTTCACCTCTTTTGCATGCCGTTTCTATTTGAAACTAATTTTTACATCAATAATCAGTCACAAAAAACGACAATGTCAGAAATATCCACATCAATATTATTTCTACCGTCAAGAATCCAAGAATCACAATATCCACGACATTGCAGTTTGATTTTCTGATAACATATGCTAAAATTGTATATTCAAAAGTATTTGTTACAACACGTTACCTTAAGCTAAGCTAAACCCCCAAACCCCTCATGCTCATGTAGTGAGTGAGACTCCCACACCCTTGAAAGCCTCAATAATAAACCCCATTAACACGCAAACAATCCTTAAACCACCCCTTTCAGGCTCACCGGTTAAATGATGTGCAGGCTTACAACTGCTGAGATTCATTTCAGTTTCATCAACAATAGTGGAGGCTTTAATAACCACGAGGCTAAATAATCTCACGCTTATTTTAGCTGAGACAAGAAACACAGCGACCAATAAACACAGCTCTTCCAATATGAATGACACGTGGTGCATGACGTCATAGATATCATGATGTCAAAGGTACCACCCACATGACTGTGACATCCCTAACTGGAGACAACTACGTCATCAGCCAGGATCTGACCTGAACAGCAGACCCCTTCCTAATGTTAAATGTAATGTAACTCAGATTATTTCGGGCACAATTGTCCCAGTAATAAGAAAATGATGATTGTGTACATTTTATTCGTAATCTAGATGACTTAAACAGGCTCGTTTTCAACGTTTTGAATGGTTACACGGTTACGGTCTAAACAATGTTAGAAACAGCAATATATGAAGTGATATTCCAAGTTACGAATCTAATTGTCTTAATTTGATGGCAGACAATCCAATTACCACAATATTTCGGTTTAAAGCTTTAGTGACTGCAATGATTCATCTTCTTTGGTTCTTTCGGTAAAGTCACGTAGAATGATAATAAAATAATAAATTGATAAAATAAAATAACACAATAATATTCTCACGACGTTTCGGCCACAACACAAGCGGCCTTCATCACCTGATGAAGGCCGTGACTTTACCGAAAGAACCAAAGAAGATACCACAATATTATGAATATTTGAGTCTAGTTTGAGGTGACAATGTAAAATTATATTTTTAAAATGGCATCTTATGAAAAAAACTATTGTAACATTTACAATATTATAGAAATAAAAGAGAAAATCATAAATTGTGTCAAGCAGATGATCATACACTGCAATACAAATTAACAATTGGGAATTGTTTAATGATTAATGTTCACCTTTTGCATGCCGTTTCTATTTGAAACTAATTTTTACATCAATAATCAGTCACATAAAACGACAATGTCAGAAATATCCACATCAATAATATTTCTACCGTCAAGAATCCAAGAATCACAATATCCACGACATTGCAGTTTGATTTTCTGATAACGTATGCTAAAATTGTATATTCAAAAGTATTTGTTACAACACGTTACCTTAAGCTAAGCTAAACCCCCAAACCCCTCATGCTCATGTAGTGAGTGAGACCCCACACCCTTGAAAGCTTCAATAATAAACCCGATTAACACGCAAACAATCCTTAAACCACCCCTTTCAGTTTGATTTTATAATAACATTTGCTAAAATTATATATTTAAACGTATTTGTTACAACACGTTACCATAAGCTGAGCGAAACCCCCAAACCCCTCATGCTCATGTAGTGAGTGAGACCCCCACACCCTTGAAAGCCTCTCGGTCACAGTCATTTCCTCACTTCTCAACGCTTGCGAAACGTGGACCCCCGTAATGGAACATCTTCGCCGGTTAGAAACATTTAGACAGGCCTGCCTACGATCCATCCTGGGTTTAACCAGACTGGATTGTGTGAGGAGCTCACAAATCCTTGAAAGATCTGGGCAAGGTCTCAACGGTGAGCTCCTCCGGCGGGCAAGGCTGCGATGGCTGGGTCATGTAGCCCGCATGCCCAGCCACCGCATGCCGAAACAGCTTTTGTTCGGCCGGATCGAGGGGGCTAAACGGGCGCGGCTCGGGCTAGAGAAGAGATGGAGTGATGTGGTACAGGAGGACGTGGAGCTGAGTGGAGTTGCCGATGACTGGTACCAGCAGTGTCAAAATCGGCCTCTGTGGAGGAGGCTCATGAAGGACGCTACTGGGCATTTGGAGGTAGTCGCCCTCCAACAACAATGGAGGGCAGAGGAGCGACGCTCACAACAACGAGCGGAGCGCCGGGTGGCTAGGGCACAGCAGGTTGGCACAATAGGGGGCACAGGTGATTGCCTGCAATCTACCGACCCTCGAGGACCTGCACACGACAAGGTCTATGAGGCGAGCGAGGAAGATTATGGCCGATTTCTCCCACCCTGGACACTCTCTGTTTCAGCTACTCCCCTCCGGCAGAAGGCTTCGGTCCATCAGGACCAAAACCTCACGCCATAAAAACAGTTTCTTCCCATCTGCTGCTGGCCTGTTAAACAAGGCCAAGGGCTAACACTGTTTTTAACATTTGATCTACATAACGACACGTTGCTGATATTAACTATGTTTCCCTATTTGTATTTTTAAATTATATCTTAAAGCTATTTTATATTCGATATTTATTTAATTTTATATACTTCAGCCCCTTAGTGTTAGACTTTTAACCCTTATTATAGTAAGACTTGTTTAAAACTTATTTAAGATTTTAGATTCCTATATGTTGAATGTATGCACCATCCTGCCAAAGTAAATTCCGTGTCGGTGTGAACTTACATGGCGAATAAAACCCTTTCTGATTCTGATTCTGAGGTGGTGCATCAGCCAGTCATCTCAGTCATCTCAGTCAGTCGACCCGTGGCACCTGGGTCTGCCCCGTGACCTCCTGCCAGCGGGCGTTCGACACTTCACGTGGCCTCAAGGTGCACATGGCCTGGCACAAGCGTCGTGGTGACGTCACCGCCACTTAGTGGCGAATGGCGGTTGTTGTTATATATCTACTGTAATCACCCAGGAATGTATGTCCTTAACGTTCGTGACGTCACTCCACATCGACCAGCCCCCCTCATTAATATTCATGAGAAGGTGACGTCCTCCAAATGGACACACCCCCACCCCTCATTCATAATCATAAGCGGGTGACGTCACTCAAGATGCAGTACTCCCCCCCTCACTAATAATCATGAACAAGTGACGTCACTCCACATCGAACAGCCGCCCTCAATAATCATGAACAGGTTACGTCCTCCACATGGAACCCCCCCCCCCCCATCTCAGTAACATCTGGCAGTTCACCAGTTCAAGCGAGCCTGACTGCTGATGAGACACTGAGAGACGAAGCCTGTTTCAGGGTGCTGCTTGTGTTGAGTTAATGTTGATGATGAGATGCACTCTTAGAAGCTTGTGCGGCTGAGTAGCACCACTCGCATTGTGTGCGTGGAGAAGTGGCGATGTGGAGGCTGTACAGCTCGGATATCTTGTTCCTTGAGCTGCAGCAGCAGCTGTAGTTATGCGTTTGTCCACTAGAGGGCAGCACGTGCCTTGTGGAGAACCTGCAGTGCCCCTACATCCTGTAGCCCTAACCCTATAGCCCTGACCCTATAGCCCTGACCCTATAGCCCTGACCCTATAGCCCTGACCCTATAGCCCTGACCCTATAGCCCTGACCCTATAGCCCTGACCCTAACCTAATACTTTTGGTGTCCTTCCCCGGCACCTCCGATTAGCACGGTTGGCTATGTACGGTGCGAAAGAAATTCAGCCTTCAATAGCTGCCCCCAGACATGAGTTATCATTTGTGGTCAAGTGGCTTCTGAAAAATAAGCTAATACCTCATTGGACTTTACCTGATAATATTTTTAAAAATTGCTTAGTTTATTCTTTTTTTAGTGATTTGTTTACTTTTCCTATACCTTGCACTCCGATCGTTTTTTTTTGTATTGTTTGTTGCTGTAACATACAAAGCCGTCCCTACTGGACATCTCTGAAAAAAGCTTTATAGCTCATCGGATTCCTCCAGTATGATTACATATTCAGATTTTGATTCTTATATACATATCTGGGGCAGCTCCTGTTGGTAGTGAGCCCCGATGAAGGCCAGCAAGGCGCTCGAAGGGGACGGAATGGTCAGAACAGTGTCTGGTCCTCAGACTCACCAGAGACACTCACCAGGGACAGACTCACCACATATCGACACACTCACTCACCCACCCACTCATCCACTCACTCAATCTCCCACCCACCCACTCACCCTCACCCACCGATCCACCCACCTACTCACCCATCCACTCTGACTCACCCACCCACCCACTCTCACTCACCCACCCACTCACCCACCCACCCATTCAACCACCCACTCACCCAGCCACCCACTCACTCACTCACCCGCTCACTCACTCACCCACCTACTAACTCACCCACCCGCTCTCCCACCCACCCACGCACCCACTTGCCCACCAGCTAACTCACCCACTCACTCAATCACCTCCCCACTCACCCACCACTCATTCACCCACTAATTTACCCATTCACACATCCAACCACTCCATTACCCTCTCACACACAGACTCACGAACTCACCCATTCACCCAATCACTCATTCAAAAATCCACTCACCCCTATACTCATTCACCCACTCGCTCAATTACCCACTGACCCACCCAAGCACCAAATCATGTATCCAGCTCCCCATTCATTTAATTAGCCACTCAACCACTGATTCATTCAAACTAACTCACTGACCCACCCACTCACTCATCCACCCACCTAATAATTCACCAACTCAACCATCCACTTACTCATTAACACATTCACACATCCACCAATTTACACACTAACCCACTCATTCAATTACCCATCCACCCATTCAACCACCAACCATCCACTCACCCAGGCACAAACTGATCCAATTACCCATCCACTCACCCACATATCCACACACCGATGCACTCATTCATCCACCACCTACCCACCCACTTACTCAATTTCCCACTCACCCAAGCAGTAATGTGATGGTTTATAATGTGCAGTTAATGGCAACCGCGCTGAGACCATTAATTCACCAGACTTGAGAACCTGCTTTAATCGTAGGTGAATTCCTGGATTCAACCCCATTTTAGTGCTCTGACCTCTGAGCCACTGGACCATCTCTAGACAATCAACACCCCCCCCCATGTTAAATACATAAGCAGCCTGTTTAGTAAGAAGCATTATTGGAATACTTTACCAAGACAATTGGTATTGTGGAGCAGTCCTGCAATTGCTTTCTCATGCCTCTGCTGGCAAGAAGAATTTACACAATAGAGACCTCTAGAAAGGCGTTTGAACGATATTTTGGTCTATTCTTCCATACTCGTCAGATGATTTTGAAGAGGAAGGAGTACCCACACTTTTACCCACCACACGCAACTTGCCACTCGATTTTGGTGTACCCAGTTGTACTGTTTGGCGGACAGAGGCAGGGGAACTTCAGATACTCGACCATTTGTTTCAACTGCTGTGCCAGAAGGTGGAACCAGCAATCTCTCTATTGCCAGTGAAGTTTACGAGCCATTGCATCACAGCAGCCCCCTCCAGTATGCAATGCTAAACGAGGGTCTCTCTCTCTGCGTGCACATCAGGGTAATATTTAATGAGGTGGTATGGACGTCTCGCTGCTTCGTGATGGATGTGATGGCATTGGGAAAGTGGAGCAATGGAACAGCGGGGCATTAGGGCAGAGTGGCATCAAAGCAGTGGGGCAGCGGAGCAGAGGGGCAGTGAGGCAATGGGGCAGTGGGCAGAGGGGCAGCAGGACAGCGGAAGCAGCTTGGCAGACGGGCAGTGGGGCAGTGAAGGGGTGGATGTGTCAGACGAATCGCCTGATGATCTTTTCCCACCACTGCTTGTACACGTTCTGAAGAAGGGCCATTGCCTGAAACTTCTCTCATGACATAGTTGTCATTGTACCGCCGCACACACAGCCGGGACACTGCACACGAGCCAAGGCACATTGAACCAACCCAGGCAGCGCTCACAAGCAATGCAAAGTTACATTGTTTCCTCATAGGTTTATGTCATAAAGTTTATAATAAAAACAACAATGATAATTATTACATAATGCATTGGATTGATGCTAACTCTTAACAGAGTTAGTCTGTTGGCAGCAGTCAGTGTCCAGTACAGTCCTGGCATCTGCTGCTCAGTTTCCTTCCCCGGCTGCGGTCCCAGTGGCACCTCCATCACCCCAACTGTGCAGTCGACCGGCCGCAACCAAACAGCATCATGCTGCGGAAGAGCGCACGGATCGCGTTCGCCACACGAGCCAGGCCCTTTCGTTCCTGCACTACAACCGCCTCCTGCCACTCTGTCTCCTCCTCTGTCTCCTCCTCTGTCTCCTTCCCCGTCGCCTCCTCTGTCTCCTCCGTCTTCTCTTTCTCCGTCGTTTCGACCTCCTGCATCACCATCTCTTCCACCACCACCACCACCATCTTCTCCTTTTCCTCCTCCACAGCCATCTTCTCCTCCATCTCCTTGTCGTCCTCTTCGTCCTCCACCGCTATCTCCTCATTTGTCTTCTCCAACTCCCTCTCCACCTTCTCCATTTCCTCTTTCACCTCCTCCTTCACTTCCTCTTTCATCTTCTTCTCCACAACCTCTCTCTTCTCTTCAACGGCCTGCGAGGATTGCTGCGCTGACTCCGCTCTGTGAAGAGACGCGCATGACACCGTTCAACCTTCTTGCTATGGCAGACATCGCAGTCGTCTCCTTACAATCTGTAGGTGGACTGTGTGGCGGATTAATTCGAATTTAATAACCACAGAAAACATCACAATCAGTGAGTACGCTTGGCATTGCAGCTGTCATTCTCTCAATGCAAGGCTAGCACGAAGAAAGGTGCTGCTGAATCTAACACAGACTGCTGTAGTTTCACAGTAGTGGCTGGAATTGCTGTGTAAATCCAATGGAATAACTTGCAGTGACATTTGTATATGTGTACTATAATTGATCCCTGGCACACAATGGCATACTCATTTCCAATGACATCAGGGGAGATTTTTAACGTGTGCTATGAAGGAGAGGGTGTGCGTGTCTTTGTGGTTTACGCAGCAGCACTAATACCCAGGGCAGGACGCCAGAGCTGAACTGTAAGCAGTGAGTGATGAACCCGCTATCGCTGGCCCGCTTCACCCATGCACGATTGTGGAAAAATATCTATGGTGATTCGTGGTCGACTAAGTTGCCCCCTTTGACTTTGATGGCATCTCAGAGCGCTTTACACGTGATGAGCCACTCACATCTTGCATTTCTCGTCTTAATGCATTTGAAAGGGGGCACCCCCCTCCTCCCAATGGCAGCTATCCTTGTGCAGTAAAAATACACTTGGTAGTTGGCCAGGAAACGGGCATTAGTCTGGCAACAATATAGTGGATGTAGGGTTACATGGTGAATATATTACCGAATTGTTACGTGGTCTCACCCAGAAAGCAATTATGGAGAACATTTCTATCGCCGAATGTACATGTGGGGTTTGCGTTGTCTGTGTGTTTGTGCGGGTGCCAGAGCTGGAACATCTTTGCCTCATAACTAGAGGGATCTAGGTTCGATTCCCAACTGGGCCACTTTCTCTGTGTGGAGTTTGTTCTCTCCCCCTGTTCTGGGTGGGCTCTGCAGCTTTCTCCCCATAACTGAACCCACATAAGCAATGCATATCACTCAATTAGGATCGCAAACAACAGTCATTTTGTTCCCGATTACTAACAAAACTTGGCAGGACCCTGCTGAAAAAAGGTCTTGAGACTCACTGATGCTTATCCTGCGTAAACAATCATAATAAATACACACAGGACACACGCAGAGTTGCTTACCCTGGCTCAGCGGCTCCTTCTCTAAAGACATCTTCTCCAATGTGCAGTGTGATTGGGCCCTGTACAGGAGTGGTAGTGGTGGTTGTAGCGGTAGCGGAGGAGGTGGCGGTGGTGCTGGTGGTGGTGCTGGTGGTGGTGTTGGTGGTGGTGCTGGCGGTGGTGCTGGTGGTGGTGCTGGCGGTGGTTCTGGTGGTGGTGCTGGTGGTGGTGCTGGTGGTGGTGCTGGTGGCCTTGGTCCGGAGGCAGTGGTGCTTCAATTTGGTGAAGCGCTTCTCCTCCTCGAGAGGCTTCACCTCGCCGAGGTTATTCACCTCCCGAATGCTCCTCTGGTTCTTGGGGCGCCTACACTTGAGCTGCTTCTATTCGTGCATATGCACAACGATAAGCACAGGAACATTCAAACATGCACACACATGCACAAAATAATACCCACACGCACGCAAACATGCATTTCCACCCATACACAAATGCATACTCACACACCTATGCATGGAGGCAAACATGTATATTGACTCATCCAATTATGCTGAGCACACACATACATATACACAATCACCCGATGTTAAAACAAAACTTTACCAATCAGTACTTTGGACACAACATTAATGTATCCCTAACCACTAATTCGCCTAAACCCTACAAACTAATGATACATGTTACACCCTCATATATTCCCACAGACACCTATCGACCCCACAGACCTCATGAACCCCATTGAGGCCTTGATCAACTGCGATAATTTAATGGCGATTGTTATTAACATTCATCACGGGCAATAGGTGCCACAGAATGTTCCATTGTAAGGATCTAGCTGCCCATAATCTGGAAAAATCTAACAGCAGCGCTCATCGTGGGCAACTGGAATAGCACCTTCCAATGAGCTCACAGACAGAGGTCGCGTCACTGCCTGAAAAAAAGGCCAATTTATGTGCATGCACGAGTGGGATATGGCGTGACATGGTGGCAAGATGGGGTGATGTCGGGAGATGATGTGGTGGTATTTAGATGTGATGTGTTGGAATGTTATGGAGAGATCGTGTCGTGTGATGGTGTAGACACATGGTGAGGTTCTGTGATGGGTTATTGACTGGATGATGGGGTGGTATGATGGGAAAGGTGGTGTGGAGAGATGGTTTGGTGATGTGATGTGTAGTCATGTTGTAGTTTTATCGTGTGGTGGCATGGTGTGCTTTCGTGTACAGACGGTGTCCTTGACCCTCACCGACCACATACACACCTTTTGGTCGCAATTCTTGTCACCTTGGTTCGGGAAAGGGTCAACTCTGTCCATAATGTCCCCCCACGTGGTCGTTTGGAGCTGCGACTTCCGGACTACGGAGCACAGACATTTCATTCAAAGGATGAGTGATGGGTTAGAGAATGAAGCACATGGAGATTTCACAGAACTCATTCTGAGATCCCTCTAGTTACCTCTTATCACACTACAGGCCCTGCTATTGAGAAATATTCATCACATGGCATTAACACTTTACATGTCATATTTTTGTGAGCATGTTGAGATCATTCATTCCATAAACTTGAGACCCTAGTTTAATTATAGGTTGCTGAAACCCAGAGCTTAATAAACGTTCTCTGCCATGCTGGATCAGTGTCTAATCCCTTACCCACCAAGCCAGTTCTGCTGAATGCCATTATTATGGAGTTCTCCTCTGCATTTCCTAGTAATTTGTGAAAAGTAAGTTTATAGCTCATCAGAATTCTCCAGAATATATAAATATTCTGATTCTAACAAACTATTGTATGTAGGTATATGTAACTTACTCTCATAGTGCTCCAAGATATCAGCCCACTTAAGTTGTCTGTCCATGTTGTAGGTGTTGTGTCTGTTTGATGGTGGTGGCCTGGAGGGGTTAGAACAAGGATCAAATTTATCAACTCAATTAATCACTCATCCTCTCAATAATTACCATTTTCCACTCACAGTACCAGTTCACTCACTCTTGTGCATGTTGATTTACAAGCCCCTTCATTTACTTGCTTACCGCCAACTCACTCACTTGTGCACCCGCTCACTCACTCATTCACTCAGCCACTCACACATGTTTATTCCAATCCACTATTCCATTGAACATAATCGTCAGACTTAACCATGTTCATGTAAAACCCATTTGTATTAATCCACTGGTTGATAAACGCCTCTCAATGCCTCATGGATGATGAGGGTTATGTAACCATACTTAAAAACGCTGGTCAGTGTGGGTTGGTGAAGGTCGGGGAGACTGCAAAAGAAAATATATTTCTGCACTGCCCTCCAATGCTCACAATGGCTATTACACCATTTATAGCACGTGGTGGCCACCCAATGCTAGGACATCCAATCACTCCCCAAGCTAGACCCTGCTTAGCTTCTGAGACCTGATGAAATCAGGAACATAACGGGTAATCTAATCAGAGGTCAACCAATAGAATTACCTGAGCAATATCCCTCGCCCAAACATCAAAATACTATTACTCAAGCATAACCCGAACACCTGATAGGCAACCCTAACCCGTCATACCGAACACTAACCCTTAATACACAAACCCTAATACACAACCGTAACTCTAAGTTCTAAACCGTAACTGTATCACACTTGCCCGTATGGCAAACTCCAACCTCTAATTATAACTGTGAACTCTAACCCTTCACTCTATCCCCAAACACTAAAACTCAGCCTGTAGCCCATAACCACAACTTTTCACCCCTAATTATTAACAACGATCCCTGATCATTTTTAAAACGCCCGTGTCGGGCTCACTTTTCAGATGTGATGAAGACCGGGCTCACAACTGACGAGATTAACTTTGCTTTTATCACCGGTTGTGCATCTTTTAAAAACTAGAATGCGAAATAATCGCGTCCAGTTGCACATTATTTAATTGTAAATGCATTTACATAATTTTGCTTTACAAACAATGTTTTCCATCAATTAAATAATTGTTGAATAACAAGACAAAATGCAGGAGTATCTGCATTATTATGAAAAAACTATTGTAACATTTACAATATTATAGAAATAAGAGAGAAAATAATAAATTGTGTCAAGCAGACGATCATACACTGCAACACGTAAATTAACAATTGGGAATTGTTTAATGATTAATGTTCACCTCTTTTGCATGCCGTTTCTACTTGAAACTAATTCTCACAACAATGTAAGAAATATCTACATCAATATTAATTCTTCCGTCAAGAATCCAAAAATTACAATATCCACGACATTGTAGTTTGATTTTATAATAACATTTGCTAAAATTATATATTTAAACGTATTTGTTACAACACGTTACCATAAGCTGAGCTAAACCCCCAAACCCCTCATGCTCATGTAGTGAGTGAGACCCCCACACCCTTGAAAGCCTCAATAAAAACCCCATTAACACGCAAACAATCCTTAAACCACCCCTTTCAGGCTCACCGGTTAAATGATGTGCAGGCTGACAACTGCTGAGATTAATTTCAGTTTAATCAACAATAGTGGAGGCTTTAATAACCACGAGGCTAAATAATCTCACGCTTATTTTAGCTGAGACAAGAAACACGGCGACCAATAAACACAGCTCTTCCAATATGAATGACACGTGGTGCATGACGTCATAGATATCATGATGTCAAAGGTACCACCCACATGACTGTGACATCACAGACTGGAGACAACTACGTCATCAGCCAGGATCTGACCTGAACAGCAGACCCCTTCCTAATGTTAAATGTAATGTAACTCAGATTATTTCGGGCACAATTGTCCCAGTAATAAGAAAATGATGATTGTGTACATTTTATTGGTAATCTAGATGACTTAAACAGGCTCGTTATCAACGTTTTGAATGGTTACACGGTTACGGTCTAAACAATGTTAGAAACAGCAATATATGAAGTGATATTCCAAGTTACGAATCTAATTGTCTTAATTTGATGGCAGACAATCCAATTACCACAATATTATGAATATTTGAGTCTAGTTTGAGGTGACAATGTAAAATTATATTTTTAAAATGGCATCTTATGAAAAAAACTATTGTAACATTTACAATATTATAGAAATAAAAGAGAAAATCATAAATTGTGTCAAGCAGATGATCATACACTGCAATACAAATTAACAATTGGGAATTGTTTAATGATTAATGTTCACCTTTTGCATGCCGTTTCTATTTGAAACTAATTTTTACATCAAGAATCAGTCACATAAAACGACAATGTCAGAAATATCCACATCATTATTAATTCTACCGTCAAGAATCCAAGAATCACAATATCCACGACATTGCAGTTTGATTTTCTGATAACATATGCTAAAATTGTATATTCAAAAGTATTTGTTACAACACGTTACCTTAAGCTAAGCTAAACCCCCAAACCCCTCATGCTCATGTAGTGAGTGAGACCCCCACACCCTTGAAAGCTTCAATAATAAACCCGATTAACACGCAAACCATCCTTAAACCACCCCTTTCAGTTTGATTTTATAATAACATTTGCTAAAATTATATATTTAAACGTATTTGTTACAACACGTTACCATAAGCTGAGCGAAACCCCCAAACCCCTCATGCTCATGTAGTGAGTGAGACCCCCACACCCTTGAAAGCCTCTCGGTCACGGTCATTTCCTCACTTTTCTACGCTTGCGAAACGTGGACCCCCCTAATGGAACATCTTCGCCGGTTAGAAACATTTAGACAGGCCTGCCTACGATCCATCCTGGGTTTAACCAGACTGGATTGTGTGAGGAGCTCACAAATCCTTGAAAGATCTGGGCAAGGTCCCATCGGTGAGCTCCTCCGGCGGGCAAGGCTGCGATGGCTGGGTCATGTAGCCCGCATGCCCAGCCACCGCATGCCGAAACAGCTTTTGTTCGGCCGGATCGAGGGGGCTAAACGGGCGCGGCACAGGCTAGAGAGGAGATGGAGTGGTGTGGTACAGGAGGACGTGGAGCTGAGTGGAGTTGCCGATGACTGGTACCAGCAGTGTCAAAATCGGCCTCTGTGGAGGAGGCTCATGAAGGACGCTACTGGGCATTTGGAGGTAGTCGCCCTCCAACAACAATGGAGGGCAGAGGAGCGACGCTCACAACAATGAGGGGAGCGCCGGGTGGCTAGGGCACAGCAGGTTGGCACAATAGGGGGCACAGGTGGTGCATCAGCCAGTCATCTCAGTCATCTCAGTCAATCGACCCGTGGCACCTGGGTCTGCCCCGTGACCTCCTGCCAGCGGGCGTTCGACACTTCACGTGGCCTCAAGGTGCACATGGCCTGGCACAAGCGTCGTGGTGACGTCACCGCCACTTAGTGGCGAATGGCGGTTGTTGTTATATATCTACTGTAATCACCCAGGAATGTATGTCCTTAACGTTCGTGACGTCACTCCACATCGACCAGCCCCCCTCATTAATATTCATGAGAAGGTGACGTCCTCCAAATGGACACACCCCCACCCCTCATTCATAATCATAAGCGGGTGACGTCACTCAAGATGCAGTACTCCCCCCCTCACTAATAATCATGAACAAGTGACGTCACTCCACATCGAACAGCCGCCCTCAATAATCATGAACAGGTTACGTCCTCCACATGGAACCCCCCCCCCCCCCATCTCAGTAACATCTGGCAGTTCACCAGTTCAAGCAAGCCTGACTGCTGATGAGACACTGAGAGACGAAGCCTGTTTCAGGGTGCTGCTTGTGTTGAGTTAATGTTGATGATGAGATGCACTCTTAGAAGCTTGTGCGGCAGAGTAGCACCACTCGCATTGTGTGCGTGGAGAAGTGGCGATGTGGAGGCTGTACAGCTCGGATATCTTGTTCCTTGAGCTGCAGCAGCAGCTGTAGTTATGCGTTTGTCCACTAGAGGGCATCACGTGCCTTGTGGAGAACCTGCAGTGCCCCTACATCCTGTAGCCCTAACCCTATAGCCCTGACCCTATAGCCCTGACCCTATAGCCCTGACCCTATAGCCCTGACCCTATAGCCCTGACCCTATAGCCCTGACCCTATAGCCCTGACCCTATAGCCCTGACCCTATAGCCCTGACCCTAACCTAATACTTTTGGTGTCCTTCCCCGGCACCTCCGATTAGCACGGTTGGCTATGTACGGTGCGAAAGAAATTCAGCCTTCAATAGCTGCCCCCAGACATGAGTTATCATTTGTGGTCAAGTGGCTTCTGAAAAATAAGCTAATACCTCATTGGACTTTACCTGATAATATTTTTAAAAATTGCTTAGTTTATTCTTTTTTTAGTGATTTGTTTACATTTCCTATACCTTGCACTCCGATCGTTTTTTTTGTATTGTTTGTTGATGTAACGTACAAAGCCGTCCCTACTGGACATCTCTGAAAAAAGCTTTATAGCTCATCGGATTCCTCCAGTATGATTACATATTCAGATTTTGATTCTTATATACATATCTGGGGCAGCTCGTGTTGGTAGTGAGCCCCGATGAAGGCCAGCAAGGCGCTCGAAGGGGACGGAATGGTCAGAACAGTGTCTGGTTCTCAGACTCACCAGAGACACTCACCAGGGACAGACTCACCACATATCGACACACTCACTCACCCACCCACTCATCCACTCACTCAATCTCCCACCCACCCACTCACCCTCACCCACCCATCCACCCACCTACTCACCCATCCACTCTGACTCACCCACCCACCCACTCTCACTCACCCACCCACTCACTCACTCATACACACACTCACCAACTCACCCAATCACTCAATCATTCAAATACCACTTACCCACGTACTTATTCACCCACTCACTCAATTACCCACTCACCCACCCACTCAACTACTCACCCACCCACTCACCCACTCACTCACCCACCCACTCACCCACCCACCCATTCAACCACCCACTCACCCAGCCACCCACTCACTCACTCACTGACCCGCTCACTCACTCACCCACCTACTAACTCACCCACTCGCTCTCCCACCCACCCACGCACCCACTTGCCCACCAGCTAACTCACCCACTCACTCAATCACCTCCCCACTCACCCACCACTCATTCACCCACTAATTTACCCACTCACACATCCAACCACTCCATTACCCTCTCACACACAGACTCACGAACTCACCCATTCACCCAATCACTCATTCAAAAATCCACTCACCCCTATACTCATTCACCCACTCGCTCAATTACCCACTGACCCACCCAAGCACCAAATCATGTATTCAGCTCCCCATTCATTTAATTAGCCACTCAACCACTGATTCATTCAAACTAACTCACTGACCCACCCACTCACTCATCCACCCACCTAATAATTCACCAACTCAACCATCCACTTACTCATTAACACATTCACACATCCACCAATTTACACACTAACCAACTCATTCAATTACCCATCCACCCATTCAACCACCAACCATCCACTCAACCAGGCACCAACTGATCCAATTACCCATCCACTCACCCACATATCCACACACCGATGCACTCATTCATCCACCACCTACCCACCCACTTACTCAATTTCCCACTCACCCAAGCAGTAATGTGATGGTTTATAATGTGCAGTCAATGGCAACCGCGCTGAGACCATTAATTCACCAGACTTGAGAACCTGCTTTAATCGTAGGTGAATGCCTGGATTCAACCCCATTTTAGTGCTCTGACCTCTGAGCCACTGGACCATCTCTAAACAATCAACACCTCCCCCCATGTTAAATACATATGCAGCCTGTTTAGAACGCAGCATTATTGGAATACTTTGCCAACACAATTGGTATTGTGGAGCAGTCCTGCAATTGCTTTCTCATGCCTCTGCTGGCAGGAAGAATTTCCACAAGAGAGACCTCTAGAAAGGCGTTTGAACGATATTTTGGTCTATTCTTCCATACTCGTCAGATCATTTTGAAGAGGAAGGAGTACCCACACTTTTACCCACCACACGCAACTTGCCACTCGATTTTGGTGTACCCAGTTGTACTGTTTGGCGGACAGAGGCAGGGGAACTTCAGATACTCGACCATTTGTTTCAACTGCTGTGCCAGAAGGTGGAACCAGCAATCTCTCTATTGCCAGTGAAGTTTACGAGCCATTGCATCACAGCAGCCCCCTCCAGTATGCAATGCTAAACGAGGGTCTCTCTCTCTGCGTGCACATCAGGGTAATATTTAATGAGGTGGTATGGACGTCTCGCTGCTTCGTGATGGATGTGATGGCAGTGGGAAAGTGGAGCAATGGAACAGCGGGGCATTAGGGCAGAGTGGCATCAAAGCAGTGGGGCAGCGGAGCAGAGGGGCAGTGAGGCAATGGGGCAGTGGGCAGAGGGGCAGCAGGACAGCGGAAGCAGCTTGGCAGAGGGGCAGTGGGGCAGTGAAGGGGTGGATGTGTCAGACGAATCGCCTGATGATCTTTTCCCACCACTGCTTGTACACGTTCTGAAGAAGGGCCATTGCCTGAAACTTCTCTCATGACATAGTTGTCATTGTACTGCCGCACACACAGCCGGGACACTGCACACGAGCCAAGGCACATTGAACCAACCCAGGCAGCGCTCACAAGCAATGCAAAGTTACATTGTTTCCTCATAGGTTTATGTCATAAAGTTTATAATAAAAACAACAATGATAATTATTACATAATGCATTGGATTGATGCTAACTCTTAACAGAGTTAGTCTGTTGGCAGCAGTCAGTGTCCAGTACAGTCCTGGCATCTGCTGCTCAGTTTCCTTCCCCGGCTGCGGTCCCAGTGGCACCTCCATCACCCCAACTGTGCGGTCGACCGGCCGCAACCAAACAGCATCATGCTGCGGAAGAGCGCATGGATCGCGTTCGCCACACGAGCCAGGCCCTTTCGTTCCTGCACTACCACCGCCTCCTGCCACTCTGTCTCCTCCTCTGTCTCCTCCTCTGTCTCCTTCCCCGTCGCCTCCTCTGTCTCCTCCGTCTTCTCTTTCTCCGTCTTTTCGACCTCCTGCATCACCATCTCTTCCACCACCACCACCACCATCTTCTCCTTTTCCTCCTCCACAGCCATCTTCTCCTCCATCTCCTTGTCGTCCTCTTCGTCCTCCACCGCTATCTCCTCATTTGTCTTCTCCAACTCCCTCTCCACCTTCTCCATTTCCTCTTTCACCTCCTCCTTCACTTCCTCTTTCATCTTCTTCTCCACAACCTCTCTCTTCTCTTCAACGGCCTGCGAGGATTGCTGCGCTGACTCCGCTCTGTGAAGAGACGCGCATGACACCGTTCAACCTTCTTGCTATGGCAGACATCGCAGTCGTCTCCTTACAATCTGTAGGTGGACTGTGTGGCGGATTAATTCGAATTTAATAACCACAGAAAACATCACAATCAGTGAGTACGCTTGGCATTGCAGCTGTCATTCTCTCAATGCAAGGCTAGCACGAAGAAAGGTGCTGCTGAATCTAACACAGACTGCTGTAGTTTCACAGTAGTGGCTGGAATTGCTGTGTAAATCCAATGGAATAACTTGCAGTGACATTTGTATATGTGTACTATAATTGATCCCTGGCACACAATGGCATACTCATTTCCAATGACATCAGGGGAGATTTTTAACGTGTGCTATGAAGGAGAGGGTGTGCGTGTCTTTGTGGTTTACGCAGCAGCACTAATACCCAGGGCAGGACGCCAGAGCTGAACTGTAAGCAGTGAGTGATGAACCCGCTATCGCTGGCCCGCTTCACCCATGCACGATTGTGGAAAAATATCTATGGTGATTCGTGGTCGACTAAGTTGCCCCCTTTGACTTTGATGGCATCTCAGAGCGCTTTACACGTGATGAGCCACTCACATCTTGCATTTCTCGTCTTAATGCATTTGAAAGGGGGCACCCCCCTCCTCCCAATGGCAGCTATCCTTGTGCAGTAAAAATACACTTGGTAGTTGGCCAGGAAACGGGCATTAGTCTGGCAACAATATAGTGGATGTAGGGTTACATGGTGAATATATTACCGAATTGTTACGTGGTCTCACCCAGAAAGCAATTATGGAGAACATTTCTATCGCCGAATGTACATGTGGGGTTTGCATTGTCTGTGTGTTTGTGCGGGTGCCAGAGCTGGAACATCTTTGCCTCATAACTAGAGGGATCTAGGTTCGATTCCCAACTGGGCCACTTTCTCTGTGTGGAGTTTGTTCTCTCCCCCTGTTCTGGGTGGGCTCTGCAGCTTTCTCCCCATAACTGAACCCACATAAGCAATGCATATCACTCAATTAGGATCGCAAACAACAGTCATTTTGTTCCCGATTACTAACAAAACTTGGCAGGACCCTGCTGAAAAAAGGTCTTGAGACTCACTGATGCTTATCCTGCGTAAACAATCATAATAAATACACACAGGACACACGCAGAGTTGCTTACCCTGGCTCAGCGGCTCCTTCTCTAAAGACATCTTCTCCAATGTGCAGTGTGATTGGGCCCTGTATAGGAGTGGTAGTGGTGGTTGTAGCGGTAGCGGAGGAGGTGGCAGTGGTGCTGGTGGTGGTGCTGGTGGTGGTGCTGGTGGTGGTGCTGGCGGTGGTGCTGGTGGTGGTGCTGGCGGTGGTGCTGGTGGTGGTGCTGGTGGTGGTGCTGGTGGCCGTGGTCCGGAGGCAGTGGTGCTTCAATTTGGTGAAGCGCTTCTCCTCCTCGAGAGGCTTCACCTCGCCGAGGTTATTCATCTCCCGAATGCTCCTCTGGTTCTTGGGGCGCCTACACTTGAGCTGCTTCTATTCGTGCATATGCGCAACGATAAGCACAGGAACATTCAAACATGCACACACATGCACAAAATAATACCCACACGCACGCAAACATGCATTTCCACCCATACACAAATGCATACTCACACACCTATGCATGGAGGCAAACATGTATATTGGCTCATCCAAATATGCTGAGCACACACATACATATACACAATCACCCGATGTTAAAACAAACCTTTACCAATCAGTACTTTTGAACAAAGCATTAATGTATCCCTAACCACTAATTCGCCTAAACCCTACAAACTAATGATACATGTTACACCCTCATATATTCCCACAGACACCTATCGACCCCACAGACCTCATGAACCCCATTGAGGCCTTGATCAACTGCGATAATTTAATGGCGATTGTTATTAACATTCATCACGGGCAATAGGTGCCACAGAATGTTCCATTGTAAGGATCTAGCTGCCCATAATCTGGAAAAATCTAACAGCAGCGCTCATCGTGGGCAACTGGAATAGCACCTTCCAATGAGCTCACAGACAGAGGTCGCGTCACTGCCTGAAAAAAAGGCCAATTTATGTGCATGCACGAGTGGGATATGGCGTGACATGGTGGCAAGATGGGGTGATGTCGGGAGATGATGTGGTGGTATTTAGATGTGATGTGTTGGAATGTTATGGAGAGATCGTGTCGTGTGATGGTGTAGACACATGGTGAGGTTCTGTGATGGGTTATTGACTGGATGATGGGGTGGTATGATGGGAAAGGTGGTGTGGAGAGATGGTTTGGTGATGTGATGTGTAGTCATGTTGTAGTTTAATCGTGTGGTGGCATGCTGTACTATCGTGTACAGACGGTGTCCTTGACCCTCACCGACCACATACACACCTTTTGGTCGCAATTCTTGTCACCTTGGTTCGGGAAAGGGTCAACTCTGTCCATAATGTCCCCCCACGTGGTCGTTTGGAGCTGCGACTTCCGGACTACGGAGCACAGACATTTCATTCAAAGGATGAGTGATGGGTTAGAGAATGAAGCACATGGAGATTTCACAGAACTCATTCTGAGATCCCTCTAGTTACCTCTTATCACACTACAGGCCCTGCTATTGAGAAATATTCATCACATGGCATTAACACTTTACATGTCATATTTTTGTGAGCATGTTGAGATCATTCATTCCATAAACTTGAGACCCTAGTTTAATTATAGGTTGCTGAAACCCAGAGCTTAATAAACGTTCTCTGCCATGCTGGATCAGTGTCTAATCCCTTACCCACCAAGCCAGTTCTGCTGAATGCCATTATTATGGAGTTCTCCTCTGCATTTCCTAGTAATTTGTGAAAAGTAAGTTTATAGCTCATCAGAATTCTCCAGAATATATAAATATTCTGATTCTAACAAACTATTTTATGTAGGTATATGTAACTTACTCTCATAGTGCTCCAAGATATCAGCCCACTTAAGTTGTCTGTCCATGTTGTAGGTGTTGTGTCTGTTTGATGTTGGTGGCCTGGAGGGGTTAGAACAAGGATCAAATTTATCAACTCAATTAATCACTCATCCTCTCAATAATTACCATTTTCCACTCACAGTACCAGTTCACTCACTCTTGTGCATGTTGATTTACAAGCCCCTTCATTTACTTGCTTACCGCCAACTCACTCACTTGTGCACCCGCTCACTCACTCATTCACTCACCCACTCACACATGTTTATTCCAATCCACTATTCCATTGAACATAATCGTCAGACTTAACCCTGTTCATGTAGAACCCATTTGTATTAATCCACTGGTTGATAAACGCCTCTCAATGCCTCATGGATGATGAGGGTTATGTAACCATACTTAAAAACGCTGGTCAGTGTGGGTTGGTGAAGGTCGGGGAGACTGCAAAAGAAAATATATTTCTGCACTGCCCTCCAATGCTCACAATGGCTATTACACCATTTATAGCACGTGGTGGCCACCCAATGCTAGGACATCCAATCACTCCCCAAGCTAGACCCTGCTTAGCTTCTGAGACCTGATGAAATTAGGAACATAACGGGTAATCTAATCAGAGGTCAACCAATCGAATTACCTGAGCAATATCCCTCGCTCAAACATCAAAATACTATTACTCAAGCATAACCCGAACACCTGATAGGCAACCCTAACCCGTCATACCGAACACTAACCTTTAATACACAAACCCTAATACACAACCGTAACTCTAAGTTCTAAACCGTAACTGTATCACACTTTTGATTTAAAGCTTTCGTGACTGCAGTAATTCATATTCTTAGTTTTTTCGGTAAAGTCACGTTGAAGGGAAACAACTAAATAACAAAATATATATAAAACAATAAAAAATTATCACGACGTTTCGACCATAACTGATGATGACCGTTTGAGTTATGGTCGAAACGTCGTGAGAATTTTTTATTGTTTTATATATATTTTGTTATTTAGTTGTTTCCCTTCAACGTGACTTTACCGAAAAAACTAAGAATATGTATCACACTTGCCCGTATGGCAAACTCCAACCTCTAATTATAACTGTGAACTCTAACCCTTCACTCTATCCCCAAACACTAAAACTCAGCCTGTAGCCCATAACCACAACTTTTCACCCCTAATTATTAACAACGATCCCTGATCATTTTTAAAACGCCCGTGTCGGGCTCACTTTTCAGATGTGATGAAGACCAGGCTCACAACTGACGAGATTAACTTTACTTTTATCACCGGTTGTGCATCTTTTAAAAACTAGAATGCGAAATAATCGCGTCCAGTTGCACATTATTTAATTGTAAATGCATTTACATAATTTTGCTTTACAAACAATGTTTTCCATCAATTAAATAATTGTTGAATAACAAGACAAAATGCAGGAGTATCTGCATTATTATGAAAAAACTATTGTAACATTTACAATATTATAGAAATAAGAGAGAAAATAATAAATTGTGTCAAGCAGACGATCATACACTGCAACACGTAAATTAACAATTGGGAATTGTTTAATGATTAATGTTCACCTCTTTTGCATGCCGTTTCTATTTGAAACTAATTCTCACAACAATGTAAGAAATATCTACATCAATATTAATTCTACCGTCAAGAATCCAAAAATCACAATATCCACGACATTGTAGTTTGATTTTATAATAACATTTGCTAAAATTATATATTTAAACGTATTTGTTACAGCACGTTACCATAAGCTGAGCTAAACCCCCAAACCCCTCATGCTCATGTAGTGAGTGAGACCCCCACACCCTTGAAAGCCTCAATAATAAACCCCATTAACACGCAAACAATCCTTAAACCACCCCTTTCAGGCTCACCGGTTAAATGATGTGCAGGCTGACAACTGCTGAGATTAATTTCAGTTTCATCAACAATAGTGGAGGCTTTAATAACCACGAGGCAAAATAATCTCACGCTTATTTTAGCTGAGACAAGAAACACAGCGACCAATTAACACAGCTCTTCCAATATGAATGACACGTGGTGCATGACGTCATAGATATCATGATGTCAAAGGTACCACCCACATGACTGTGACATCACAGACTGGAGACAACTACGTCATCAGCCAGGATCTGACCTGAACAGCAGACCCCTTCGCAATGTTAAATGTAATGTAACTCAGATTATTTCGGGCACAATTGTCCCAGTAATAAGAAAATGATGATTGTGTACATTTTATTCGTAATCTAGATGACTTAAACAGGCTCGTTATCAACGTTTTGAAAGGTTACACGGTTACGGTCTCAACAATGTTAGAAACAGCAATATATGAAGTGATATTCCAAGTTACGAATCTAATTGTCTTAATTTGATGGCAGACAATCCAATTACCACAATATTATGAATATTTGAGTCTAGTTTGAGGTGACAATGTAAAATTATATTTTTAAAATGGCATCTTATGAAAAAAAACTATTGTAACATTTACAATATTATAGAAATAAAAGAGAAAATCATAAATTGTGTCAAGCAGATGATCATACACTGCAACACAAATTAACAATTGGGAATTGTTTAATGATTAATGTTCACCTTTTTTGCATGCCGTTTCTATTTGAAACTAATTTTTACATCAATAATCAATCACATAAAACGACAATGTCAGAAATATCCACATCAATATTAATTCTACCGTCAAGAATCCAAGAATGACAATATCCACGACATTGCAGTTTGATTTTCTGATAACATATGCTAAAATTGTATATTCAAAAGTATTTGTTACAACACGTTACCTTAAGCTAAGCTAAACCCCCAAACCCCTCATGCTCATGTAGTGAGTGAGACCCCCACACCCTTGAAAGCTTCAATAATAAACCCGATTAACACGCAAACAATCCTTAAACCACCCCTTTCAGTTTGATTTTCTAATAACATTTGCTAAAATTATATATTTAAACGTATTTGTTACAACACGTTACCATAAGCTGAGCGAAACCCCCAAACCCCTCATGCTCATGTAGTGAGTGAGACCCCCACACCCTTGAAAGCCTCAATAATAAACCCCATTAACACGCAAACAATCCTTAAACCACCCCTTTCAGGCTCACCGGTTAAATGATGTGCAGGCTGACAACTGCTGAGATTAATTTCAGTTTCATCAACAGTAGTGGAGGCTTTAATAACCACGAGGCTAAATAATATCACGCTTATTTTAGCTGAGACAAGAAACACAGCCACCAATAAACGCAGTTCTTCCAATATGAATGACACGTGGTGCATGACGTCATAGACATCATGATGTCAAAGGTACCTCCCACATGACTGTGACATCACAGACTGGATTCATCTACGTCATCAGCCAAGATCTGAATGTAATGCAACTCCTATTATTTAGGGCACAATTGTCCCAGAAATAAGAAAACGATGATGGTGAAAATTGTATTCATATTCTAGATGACATAAACAAGCTAGTTAGCAAAAGTTTAAATGGATACACGCTTGCGGTCTAAACAAAATATCAGGGAATATGCGAAGCAACGAATCTAATTGTAAATTGGTGGTAGAAAATCAAATTATCACAATATCATAACCATTGTAGCCTAGTTTGTGGTGAAAATCAAATTATCACAATATCATAACCATTATAGCCTAGTTTGTGGTGAAAATCAAATTATCACAATATCATAACCATTGTAGCCTTGTTTGTGATGAAAATCTAATTATCACAATATCATAAGCATTGTAGCCTTGTTTGTGGTGAAAATCAAATTATCACAATATCATAACCATTGTAGCCTAGTTTGTGGTGAAAATCTAATTATCACTATCATAACCATTGTAGCCTAGTTTGTGGTGAAAATCTAATTATCACTATCATAACCATTGTAGCCTAGTTTGTGGTGAAAATTTAATTATCACAATATCATAACCATTGTAGCCTAGTTTGTGGTGAAAATCTAATTATCACAATATCATAACCATTGTAGCCTTGTTTGTGGTGAAAATCAAATTATCACATCATAACCATTGTAGCCTAGTTTGTGGTGAAAATCTAATTATCACAATATCATAACCATTGTAGCCTTGTTTGTGGTGAAAAGCTAACATTTTTTTCATTTCATTTTTATAGCACTACTGTAAAATGTACAATAATATAGAAATAAACGTGAGATCCTCAGAAATTGAGTCGAGCAGACAATCATACACTACAACACATAAATCAACAGTTGCGAATTGTTTCATAATTAACTGAAACCTTCTTTGCATGCCGTTTAAATTTGAACCTATTTTTTACATCAATAATCAGTGGCATAAAACGAGAATATAAGAAATATTCGCAATAATATTAATTCTACCGTCAATAATCCAAACATCACAATATCCACGACGTTGGAATTCGATTTTTTTAAAATAAAATATGCCAAAAAATAACCCGTACCCATGACCCAAGCCGAAACCTACAACCCCTCACTCTTATGTACTGAGAGAGGCCTCCACTTCTTTGAAACCCTCAGCAACAGACCTCATAAACATCCATGAAATCATATTCTTTGGGTCTTTCGGTAGTCACGTAGATAAGTTGAGAGAAAATAATTTTTAAAAATAACAAAAAACTACGACGTTTCGATCATCATCAGGAGAAAAGAGGAAAGCTGCTGAGGCAAAACAGTCTGTGACAATTCTGTAAGCAGCCAGGGCCTTAAATGAAGGGCAGACCCCTCCCCAATGTTGAATGAAATGCAACTCGTATTATTTCGGAAATCAGAAAACGATGACTGTGGACATTTAATTCATATTCTAGCTGTGAGTGGGGACCGGTGGCGCAGCGGTGAGCGCACTGTGAGAATGTGGAGATTGGTGGCGTAGTGGTTTGCACATTGTGAGGGGGGAGTGGTGGCACCGCGGTGAGCACACCGAGTGATTGGGGAGCTGTGGGCAGTGGTTAGCTATAAATGCTCCGATACGTGTGGCATTGCCTTTGCACTGTTCCCCTTTTGGCGATCTCTGATCTGACACTGGTGGTGAGACTAGGTCATAAAGAAGGCTGTCTCTGGTGTAGGCCAATCAGTTTCAAAGACAATTCAAATATTATCAGAGCATGTTTGTTTGCATATTGACCACAAGTCACGTGTGTGGTTAATGCAGTAACTTGATTCCTTGCAACAGGTTTCTAATTGGTTGTTTGAACATTTTAACACCACTTCCTGCTTTACTGCCAGAAAGGATAAAACCTTTTATTATTTTTCACACTTTGATTCTGGAAAAAGGTCCCATGATACAGCTTGTTTGGCTGGATGGGGCTAAATGGATGTGTCATAGGCTAGAAGAGAGATGGAATTATGCGGTTCAGAAGGATGTGGATGGAGCTAATTGGACTTTCTGATGACTTGTACCAACAGTGTCAAAATCGGCCTCTGTGGAGGTTTTCATATAAAGTCTTATAACTTTTTTCACAAGATCCCTAATCTCAAGCAAAAGCCACCCAGACACGAACATGTGACACATTGCAATGTTTATTCACCCGATCGCTACTAAGCATGCATCAATTTTCAATTGCAGTCGACAGACACGTTATGGTTTGATGTGGAAAATAGACTGTTGCAGAGTGTGAATACGATCTTCAAAAAATATATATTTTTGAAAGCAGCTTACAGTCTTTTACATGATGAAGGATCATTGCCATTTATCATCCCAACGAGTAAACCATCTTAACCAATCAAATGTCTAAATTTTTGGAATACCATGAAACACTATTAAAGTGTTCATTTTTGTACATATTTTCATGAAATGTTTCCAATAGATGTTTATATAGTTTTCTTACACACGTCATGTAGTTCACTATGATAATAATGGTCTTGATATCACGCCATTTACACAGGGGCGTCTCAGATAAGGGGCGTCTCAGATAAGTGCCATGCATCACGTTTCATGAGGTTTTCTAAATAAATTTTTTGCAGGCTCCTTGTGCAAACCAGTCTTGTTTTCATGTCGTTAGTAAAGCAAAACTCACAAACTCATGGACTGTGTTGACCGGGGGAGGTGAAGGTAATCACCAATAACCTTGCCATGGACACTCAAAGGCAATGAAGAACGTTCTCCCTGTGGAACTCATCATCCCTTCTGGATGCCCCGATCATTGCAGTGGTCCCCTAGAAGGCCAATAGACCCCCTCTGAGTACCCCTACTGCTCAACATCCATGGCAATTAATGTATGGGAGATGCGAGTTGATGACCCAGGTCAAAATATAACAAGAATATAAATGTATCATACGTAGTTTGGACAACACTCACTTTGCTAGCATGTATAATCAGGTTGGGCCAAATATTTAGACAGTGCATTCATTGTCCATTGTGTCAGTTTTGAAAGAATTAAGCAACATTGAAAAATAGCAAGCTCTGTCTTCATCTCCTGCCAATGCCAACATCATGCTCATGTTTGCTTTGCCAGGCCCGTTGACATGTGTGGCAAACCCAAAAGATAAAAACGCTATTGACAACGCATGTAAAAAAAATACTTTTCTGATTTGACCCAAAATCTGTGTTCACTTGGAATTTTTTTTTGCATTATGGTGCAGTTAAAATATAGCATTCAGCTCATTAAATTAACCTTTTAACATTAACTTTAAATCAGTTTTAGAAAAATATATTTATTGCCTTAATTAATTATTTTGATGTTTAGTTCCCATAATATTTATATCCCTGATCTATAGTATTCTGCTTGTGCAGAAATGTATAAGAGACTACTGCATGTTCTGGTGAATCCAGTCCATGAACTTGGCGACTGTGCGCTAGACACCTGGCTGGTATGCCCGTGCACAGCCAACACCCCAGCTGGTGATTCCAGAAAGCAACCAGCGGCCGTTTGAGTCCTGGCAAAGAAAGGGCCCCCCAGAGTATCCCTGCAACAGACACACACGACACCAATGTTAGAAGTTTACTGACTGACAAGGAGGCATGATGGAGCGATGATTACAATGATCCAGTATAGGAAATGGCATGTCATGATACCAAAGAGGGCATATCAGAAGGCCCAATAAGTAGGTTTAAATGTTCAGTGCAAAGAGCAGTAGAACTGAGAGGGAGGCTTGAAATGTTGTGGGACTGGGATCCTGAATGAGGACTTTGTAATGGAAGGCCCATTCAGGACATGGCATTAAAACTCCACTCTCCTCTTGCTTAAAACAAACACCTACAAAATCACCCGAAGACAAATTGGAAATATATTTTAATTACATGCTGCGTCAAATCTCACAAAGGGTGATTAATGCACTCAGCAGTGACTTATCTGTGTGCTCCAGTTTCCTTCCACATATATACACACTCACTAATTGGCTGGCAACATCTGAACATATATAGAAATGCAGGGCAATTGTTGGTGCAGGCTCACCTCCCTTGCAATATTCCAGCTTGGTCTTTGGCTCCTCAGAAATTCTGAGATGCAATAATCATGAACGACGCTATATAAAATGAATCGCTAGATATTTTTTAAATAGCATAGCAAATGTGCTAAATTATCAGTGACAATTTGCTTGATTCGGAAAAGCCACATAGATCAGAAGGCTGGGAATGCGTTCACGTCGTGCTGAACAGGGAGCTGTGCGAGTGACTCGAAGCATGGCTGCCCTTGTGGCGCCCAGCTGATGCCCGCATCGCTCGTGCCACTCTCCTGGACCACCGAGTCATGGAACTACCCGCGGGACCCTGAGTCAATGCGACTCGTGTCGTTGAGGGAGTGGCCGCAGGGCAAGTGAATGTCGGGTGCCCACAACTTAATCGGCATTATTTTCTATTGGCAAGCTTTAGGCAACCCTGTGATGAATTTGTATGTTTGTCTAGAGGATACATTCATCATAGTAACAGGACCTTTCTACCAAAATCTGTTCTTAATTATCATGGTAACTCAACACGTTCGTCAATAACAATGACCTTAAAATTAAATAAAAATGAAAAAATGTAGACTTTTGGGCAATGGCCCTTTTTCATTGTACAAATGGGAGAAGGACCATGGCCCGAAACGTTGCATATAATGTTGTGTCTATTGAGGCCACAACATTACTGACTAATGTGTTGAGTTTTTTAGTTAATTGTTCTTGGGCACCACTGCCAACGCAGCAGCAGCATTGCCAAATAATAATGTATCATCCGGTTAACTTATTAGCACTCCATACTGCTCAGTCTGGGTCAGCAAAGCATTGAACCAGTTCAGATTTTGCTTTCCACTGATACTAGCCATGACTGGTTATCAAACTCATGTGGCTGGCTTCCACAGCAGGGCACGCTGAACAACACTGCCATTGCCGTGAATATTGCATGTTTATATTATTCTTATAACATATGATACTTGTTTCGTACCACGTGTGTTGATTTTCGATTTAAAGCTTTCGTGACTGCAGGGATTCATCTTCTTGGTTTTTTCGGTAAAGTCAAGTAGAAGGGAAATAATAAAATAATAAAATAAAAACTATTAAATAAAATTATCACGACGTTTCGGCCACAACACAAGCAGCCGTCCTCAGGTGAAGAAACAGAGCTGTCGGAAAGACAGCGCTCCAATGAACACTGCTAAGCTTGGCAGCGTATTTTAAGCTGGGTGGGAGGAGCGGAGCACCTTGACAAAGGAGTTTACATATCAACAGAACGATTTAGCATTGAAGTAGCTATGCTAATGTGATATATTAGCAGGATGTTAAAGTCAGAAATTAGCATGTAAATGGGAGATTAACATAATGTTAACGTGAGGAATTAGCATGTAACTGGTCATGGAAGTGGCTATGTTAAAGTCAGAGTTTACATATCAACAAAATAATTTAGCATATATATAAATAAATAGTGCATATTTAGTGTATCATTGAGTGCATGTTTACGTGCTCTAACCCAAAAATCTCGATTATGGACTCAAAAAACCGCTGGGAGACTTCTCACTCAGACCCGTAGCAAGACAATATCGCCCCAATATTCAAATTGTTCAAATATCCCCCGAACGAGTCCAGGATCAATTTAAAGATCATACTCGGCATTCTGAAGGTTCTCCGTGGTCTGACAATGATCACGTTGGCATGTTTACGCTTCTTACAAATATTTTTGCCCCGTTGAATCGATCACCAAACCCAAGTGACGGTAATGTTACGGTAAAAAAAATCTCAGTGGGTGACCTCTGGGCAGAGCATGACCTTGCAAACAGACGACCAATCGAGTGAAATAAACATGGGAAACGCACCTCGATGAACAGGCTGACTTCCCTGTGTGTTCGGACAAACTCATTCATCACAGGCAAAACGAACATGTCCCGAATGCCCAGGTCCTTCAGGAACTGCATCTGGAGGTGTTGGCACACCAATTGCATCACCTAGCAAAAGAGGAAAACAGCAGGAACGACGTGAATACATCATCGCCATACAGCAGTCTACGCCCGTCAATTTCTCACAGCGGTAGTAAGGTCCTTAGGTGTCTGGGAGCACAAGGCAGGTGCAGGTGGGTGAGTCATAATTTCCCTCCCTTACGCCAAAACTTATTTCAGGCAGTGCAAGAGATAATGACACAGGTGAATTGTCACACAAGCCAATTAGAAAGCTGCCATGCTGTTAATGGTTAGTAAACTGAACTCACAGACCAGAGGTCGCTAAATGGGCACACCACAGCTGATCGGCAAGTCGTGTGTGATGCAGCAAAGTGTGGCTTTCAGCCGGCTCTTCCAACACATCTGGTCAACGTGGAAAAGTAGAATATGGGACCTTCCTGGTGTGGACTAATCAGTTTCAAAGAATGTTCACCACAAGTACGTGTGGTTAATGCAGACAGGATTCCTTGAATGAGGATTCTGTTTGGTGTTTTAACATCTTGACACCTGTTGTATTGCCAGAAAGGGTAAAACCTATTGTTATATGGAAAAGTAGACCAAATACTCGTAAAGAGTTTGCTCTCATGAAGGTCTTTTCACCAGCGGTGGTGTGACCAAGCAATTGCAGAGCTGCACTTTTATATAAGTCAGGTCAGAGCCAGATACACATTGGAGGATAAACATCCCACGGTGGCTGGGCAATTGTTGTGCAATAATGTCAGGTCAAACTTACTTAGGATATTTACAGGTGCGTTTTATTCATGCCGTATATATTAATGCACACATTGTGTAGTAGTATTATTAAACTCACCTTTAATGACGATGACCATAAACATGATTAAGAGTGTGACTATTAATGAATGTGCGACTGTACGATGTGGACGTAGCGGAGGGGCCCCCACGGTGAGCGGTGACGCAACGCGCGCAGTGGCCCGCGTCACGTGGTTGACACCTCACGTGCACAGAGCGAGGCAGGCAGAGCCAGAGGGGGGCGGCGTTGCCTAGGCGACGTTGGCGTCCTCGCGGTCTACTCCACGGTCAAGCTGCGTGTCACTTGGTGACCCCCCCACCGCCTCTTACTGCGCAGTCAGAATTGGGTTACAAACAACTTGAGGGGACGCCGCCGCGTTACCGTCTCGTCTCGCTCAACCGCGCAGCTCAAGAAAGTAGTTCGGCGTCGACCGCTCACAAGTCGCCTTATGGCGGTGCGCGTTCCCTAAATGAAGGCAACCGCGTTATAGCGTGAACACGCGGGACAGACCCAGTTGTCGTGTGCGGGTCAACTCCCTGAGATAAACTTGCTGCCGACTTCATGCGTTGTATACGCCCAGTGCTCAGCCAATTGTTGTGAGTGTCGCTCCTCTGCCCTCTGTTGTTAATGGAGGGAGACTGCACCCAACTGCCAAGTATCATCCTTCGCGAGCCTCTTCAAAACGCTCATCTTGACACCGCTGCAAGCAGACATCGGCCTTGACCTCACCCCACAACAGTGCAAGTTTAACTGCTCAACATTAAAACACAACGATGGGGTCGCTTGCACCAATCGCACAACATCACAGCATTGACTCTCAACTGTTACTTGTGTAGAGGGGGTCACATGTGTCACCATAATTGTCCTAATCGTGCTGCGAAATATTTTCCTTGCCATATTGCCTGTGACAAACAGAATGAGTACAACTGGTAAGTTAAATAAAACCAGAGGTGGGCAACCTGTACTTTAAAATATTATTCATAGCAGGCAATTTGAATACGACTTATAGAAACACCGATGCAGCTATACACAGGCCAGATTGTCCGGATATTCGGTTGACACTAATAGGGTTTATTTGCCAGTATTGTAGATTATTTGAATTACATTTGTTTGGGCGTCAGGGTGGTGCAGTGGTCACGCCCGTGCATGGCATCTTCTGAAGGAGTGCCTGGTTTCGCTTTCCTAATTCTGGTCCCTTTCTCTGCATGGGTTTACTCCCATAGCAAAACAACAACAAAAACATACACTGTAACTGGTACTAGCCAAACATCTGGGATTGTTTTTGTTATACTGCATTGCCCAAAATGGCATTTGGTGATAAAAAAATTTGGCAGGAATTGATGCACTAATGCAATTTGAACTCTTACATATTTTTATTTCATGACTTGCTTAGCGTTCATATTCTTGGTAAAGTCACGTAAATAAAGTCACGTAAATAGAAAACAAGAAATCAAATTCAAATTAAATAATTAAATACATAAAACAAATAAAAAATAAATTGAAAATAATAAAAGCAAAAAACCCAGGACGTTTCAATCGCAACACAAGCGGTCTTTATTTTATTGTTTTTTGTTTTCTATTTACGTGACTTTACCGAAAGAACCAAGAATATGAATTCCTGCAGTCACGAAAGTTTTAAGTCAAAATTTGCTTCGCGTTCCTTTACTTTGCCCTCCTATCTGTTTGTACTGTTGTTTGTTGTTGTAACTTTCTGACTCGCCCCGACTGGACATCTGTGAAAAAAAGAGCTTCATAGCTCATCAGATTCGTCCAGCCTAATTAAAGATTCTGATTCGGACATTAACTGACCCAGTTTTCGCGTGGAGATCACGGCCAGGATGTGGAACAAAGGGACCCCCGGTCACACTCACGTGGAATGCCTAGGGCATTGCACAGCATTTAAATGGACTAGTTTTGTGAGATTGAGTGGTGGCTTAGGGAAGGCCTTTATTCAACAATGTATATCATGGCCGATAATAATTTTTATAGTCATACACCATAGCCCACGATTTCCTGCACCGTTCATTCACTTGAGGAGACTGCGCATGGTGGAGATGGATGACCCTCGGTATCCTGTCCCAAAGTGATTCCAGTGGTTCAGGTAGTGGAAGAGTTGCTAGAGCTTCTGGCTCTTGCCGAAGCCTTGTGACTTTGGGATGAGAGCGTGGTAGGATGAGTGAAGCGTGGAGCTAAAGCTCCTGGAACATCCTGTACCCAAACAACACCAAACATTCAAAATCTTACAATGCTGCTGTTCCAGTATGAACAACATAACAATGAACAACATTTTCACAAATTCAACGTAATGCAGGAAATTGAGTGGCTCGAGGTTAATTTCAATGTCAGAGCACCGAGCCAATGCCATTGAGGTCCTCCGTTCAAAATTCAGTGAGCCATCTATCAACAAACGTTCCTGCGAATTGAGGGCAGGAATGCTGTGGTCTCAACTTAGTCACCAATGGCTGCACAGTAAACATCATGTCAAATGTGTTTTTGTTCACTGAAGCATATCCCAGCTCTGAGGGTTTGAATTCCATTTGACGTGTAATGAATTATCTTCAGCTTGGATTTCTGGTAAAGCACATCAGTGGCAACTTGTCTTCCTTGTTCGACAAACTGTGTTTCTGGAACATTCAAGCATCCTCAAGTGCCGTGGATAAGTAAGAGTTTTATCGTTCCACTAGTGTTTTGTGCACCGTATCAGCTTTAACAGGATTTGCCCAAAAAGCCTTAGCAAGGAAGGATGAGTCTTTGTAAGTTAGCAAATAGAGAGGGTGGAGACCTAAGCATGTAGACATCTCAACCACAACTCTACCTGGTCTCTGTTATTTATTTAATGAGCCAGCCCTTGCCACACTGAGGTTATACGAATGAACCTTGCATGCCATAGACAGGGCAGTGAACGGCAGTTGCTGCAATTGTTTTGGTTGTTTGTAGTTTTTTCTTACCCAGCGATGGCAAGCTCGTACTCCGAGTGCCTATAGAAGGAGGCTGGGTCAAAGATGACGGGCCCTTCATTAATCTCTGCAGCGTTCCCAGTCCATAGGTCACCGTGGAGCAGTGCCGGAACCACCTCTACGTCCCGGAAAAATTCCCCCAACCGAAGCTGCACACCACGCAAAAAACAACACCACTTTATTCATGATAACGTTTTTTTAGAGTTAGATCGCATAAATTTACATGCGTCGTACACCCACTCCAATTGCCATTAGGCAATTGCCAGAAGCCAGAACGCTTCTGGCAATTGCTTGATGATGCTGGGTGTAATCACCAGCGAAAGGTCGTACTCGTTTGAAAATGTTCTGCGTTTCCTCTCTAACACACCAGAGTGCCGAGCAATAACATAAATGGCACGTTCTGTTCATGTCAGAAACATTACTAATGGGCTGTGTTGGGTGGATGTGGGTGTACGGACGCATTTACACTTACGCTATCTAAGCCAAAAAAAACTTTATCATGAATAATATTGGTCGCGAAAGCCTGCGTGTGAAACACCACTTTACCTTTAAAGTCACCTCGAAAACCCACTGCGATCAAATGGGTTTCCCATATGGCTGTGCACATGATGAGCTACACTGCTGCATGTATTAACTCTTTCCTGCTCCGAGATGACTGCAAGTTGCGGGGTGCATCCCGTTCACCGCTGAATCTCGTGTACGTCATCGGAACGTAATAGGAAGTAAATATTAAATAACTTTATCGGTACCGAGGATCCCACAAGGCCGTGCGGGAAGGTGTGTAGCACAGTTTGGTACCAGCTATAATAGAGTGCTGTCCTGTCGCTACGGTGCTCTGCGGCGAGTACAATGTCTTTAAAAACAACGGCGCTATGCCTCTCTAAAAAAAATTACCGCTGAACCACTTGCGCGTTCCGAGATTCGGTGGTGAACGAGACCCATCCTGAAATGAGCAGTCGTCTCGGAACAGGAAAGGGTTAAGGGCGAGAGTGAAACGGCTTACGAACCTGAAGCCGAGACCAGAGCTCGCGGGTTTCCCGTTCACCGTAGTCCTTCTCTATCATGTCCAGCTGAAGCTGCAGTCGCTGCCGTGAGAAGAACGTCACCCAGTCCTCCTGCCACTCATTCAGCTGGTGGCATAAATATAGTTTTATTACAGACATTTAAAAACATAAGCAAATAATACCTACTTTATTTGGCCAATCCTTGACCTAAAACAGTGATATTCACTCATTTTCGGAGGCGGGCCACTTTCGCGAATAAGACATTATCAGTGAAAGAGCCATCTCACATTTGAAACCATTGGGGGGTTTGACAGCATGATGGGGTGTTTTCACTTGTGTGTATTGTCGGGGACTGCACGTCAGGGGTCGCAGTAAAAAGGACACCAGGGACTGCCACCGGCCCGCGGGCCTTGCAATGAAGAACACGGTCACCCAGAAACGTTGAATTTTATGTACAAATGGCTGGGTAATTATTAAGACATAATTCGACACTCATGTTATGTACCGATTATCATGCTGTAGTCTTTGAACATCTCATTCTAGCCACCAATTGATATCCTCATAAAAAATTACAACAGCATTGATCCTAACGATAGGTTCTGCGCTTAATTCCCGCACCTCCGTTTAGCACGGTTGGCTATGTACGGTGGAAAGGAAGTGCAACATACATTCATACAAGTCTGTCAAACCCGGCTGAGTGTAATTGGTAATTAGCGAAAACATAACTGATTACGTGAACACTGGTTATGCAAGATCGATCTCTGAGGGAACTTGAGTGACATCTGGTGATGTCAGTTGTAACTGTGTGCCCTGTTATCAAAGGTACAACTCTGTGCAATTGAAGAAAATATATGCATTTTTTCATCAAATATACTGTTTTATAAATTTGTGTACTTATGCAAGAAAAAATGTACGTCAATCTAGTTCTTAAAATGTAACCTTAAACCAATGTTACCATCATCAGTGGTTAATAGACTATTACACAAAGGACTCTCATATTTCTACGATGTAATACTAATTAGACTGACATCTGAACAACAGCTGATTTTACCGCTCCATGATAAAACTAATTTAATCAAGTAAACATTATTGCCGCTCCTATAAAACTTTGGTCACCCAGGCTGTCCTTCAACAAAAGGGTATATTAAATCTATAATATGCTTTTTTCTGGGTTAGATCGCATAAAAATAAATGAGCCGTTAAACCTACCACCACCTAACAGCCAATTTGTAAGGTTGTCACGTAAACGGAACATGCCAATCCGCTACTAGTACAGCAAACCGAAGTGTTGGAGAGAAAATCCACAACATTTACAATCTGAGTATGACGTTTCGCCAGTATTTACAACTATCATCATTAGGTGGACAGCCAAATTCGTAGAGAAATCCTCCTGTTTCATTCCTTGGAGGGATAGATGTGATGACGTCACTTGTGAGCCCTTCAGGAATTGGAATGTTCTGTTTATGTGACAAACCTTACGAATTGGCTGTGTCGGTGGCGGGTATAACGACAAATTTCTATTTCAACGATCCAACCCAAAAAAAACGATATTATGGATATTGGCCGCGAAAGCCTACGTGTTAAACGGGTATATTAAAATTTAAATGGGCTACAACCAGTTTCATGACTTTAAAGCGGAGATCACATGTGGGATGTAACCACAGCATATAGCCGTATGAAACCCACATACTCTACATCCTCCTGCCCAGGGTCCATACCTGTTGGGAGAAATTCAAGACTGAAATTTGTATCAAAATCTGTAAAGCACATGAGAACCTTAATTTAGCAGTCTCAAACTGACTGGGACCCCTGTCGTGACGGAGCAGCTGAACATTGCACAAAATCATCAACGCATATACCAAGGGTGACCAACTTTCCTGACCCTACCAGCAGCATACCATAATCTTTAGATGGCCACGGGAGCCACAAGAGATAAAGATTAGCCATACAGAAGTTGACTCGTGTTGACTGGCTGTGGAATTTTGAGTTTAGAAATCTCAGTGCCCTGGGAGTACTCATGGCCTGCCTCCGATACCAGATTGTTCTCACTTCATATAAAGTTAAATTGAAGAGTTACAAATTAGCAGCGCCTCTGCAGAGCCACACTTGAACTGCCCAGGAGCCACATGCAGATGCCGAGCGATGGTCTGGCCAACCATGGTATTTTCTGTACATTATAGACTTGTAAATCTAGCATATATAAAAAAATTAGCTGGAAACATTTATTTTAGCATTTACTCTATTGCCCTTTAATGAATGAATAGCAAAACTACATGAACTCTCTCCTAAAGCCTTCTTTTGGCTAGCAGACCTTGACATTTATCTCCTGAACATATTGCGATTATATTCTTGGTTCTTTCGGCAAAGTCACGTAGAAGGGAAATAATACAAATAAAACATAATATAATAAAATTCTCACGACATTTCGGCCACAACGCAAGCAGCCGTCCTCAGGTGAAGAAACAGAGCTGTCGGAAAGACAGCGTCTTAATGAACACTGCCCAGTGTTCACTGCCCAGCGTTCATTAAGACGCTGTCTTTCCGACAGCTCTGTTTCTTCATCTGAGGACGTCTGCTTGCGTTGTGGTCGAAACTTCGTGAAAATTTTATTATATAATGTTTTATTTGTATTATTTTATTATTTCCCTTCCACGTGACTTTACCGAAAGAACCAAGCATATGAATCCCTGCAGTCACGAAAGCTTTAAATCGAAAAATATTGCAATTAGCAAAAATATAAAGGGACGCAATGTTGAATGCTCTAAGTCTCCTTTGCAGAAGAGTTTGCCCTGATGGACTTAAATACAGATACTTTTAATAGCCATAATTCATATATTACCCAACATAATTCATATTCTGAAAAGTACATTGCACACACATGAACAATACAGTTCCCTTCATCACAAAGATGGCTAAAACAAAGAGATGAATGTGATTAGGTGTGGAAAAGCATGACTGCTGGCTGGCTAGTTGTGTTCATGTATGAAATAATGACAGCATGTGTCTATCTCATTCACTAGCTCAATCGCTTGATTTTTACGATTAATAAACAGCTGTATGAAATGTGTGTTTGTTTACACACAAATCGCCTGTTTACACATATTCATTAGATCCGATTAGCATGCCTACTCTCAGTGCGAAGGAATGTCAACATAATACATAGTTGACATGATGCTAGGGTTGGATCGGTGGGCCTAGTTTTCCACATGTTTTACATTTTCATGATTCAATACCGATAGTTTTCTCTTCCTTGTGAAGCCTCTCTCCAATCTTCCTGTTGTGAAGGTGCATTTCAGCCAGATGCTGCCCCAACAAGCCTGAGCCCCTGTCAGAGTGTACAACACAATAGACATGTCAAAGAAAACATTAACTTTATCATGTCAACAAACCCCAAGTAATAATTCATATGCAAACTAAACTACATCATATTTGTCCAGGTGGTCTGTGGCCGAGAACCTCGCTTGAAAATACGAATATATCAGTTCACATTCTGGTTTGGGTGACTCAAAACAATATTCTTCTGGGGTTTATACAATGAGTGTTACCTTCCTGGGAAGTCAATCCTATGTAGACTATAAATGAAACCATTTTTTATTTTACCAGAGCTATTTTTCAGAACCGACCTGGCCACAAATGATAGCCTAACGAAGTGGCTTATCACAGGGAAATTTATAGCAGCCAAATGCTCAAAATACTCATGTTTCTAAATGTACAGGGAAAAACTGGAGAAACCGGAGAAAAATCTGCACGACCACGGGGAGAACATGCAAACTTCAAATATACAGCAGGCGTCAAGGTCGGTATCGAACCTACGAAGTCCAATATACCAGGCGAGGCAGTTAACATCTCCTAGCCACCATGGCGCCCCATTCTCTGACTTATCCACCCACCCACCGACTCGTAAAGCCACCCACCCACTCACTCACCGTGCCACGTACTGAATCTCTAAACCAACAACTCAACCACAAACTCACTCACCCTGCCACGTACTGAATCTCTAAACCAACAACTCAACCACCCACCCACTCATCCAACCTCTCACTTACTAAACCAGCCACTCACCAACCCACCGACCCACTCATCCACCTATTCACTTAAAATAGTTCAACTACAATTGAATTATTTAAAATTCACCAGGTAAGGCCCACTGAGCTATATAGATCCTTGTCGGAAACGACGTGGCAAACAAATGATAGCTCAAAGAAGTGGCTTATCACGTGGACATTTATAGCAGCCAAAGCCTCTAAATATATATTTCTAAATATGCATGAAAAACTCGGAGGTCCCAGAGAAAAATCCATGCAACCACAGGGAGAACATGCAAACTCCAAATATACAGGCGTCACAATCGGGATCGAACCCACAATGTCTTATACAAATGGCGAGGGAGTTAACATTCCGCTACCCTGGCGCTCCACTCTGACTCAGCCTCCCACCCACCCACTCAAACACCCAGCCAAGCACTCATGAACCCAATCACCGTGGCACCCACTCAATCGCGAAACCCACTCACTCATCAACACACCCAGCCACTCGCTTAACCACTTACCTACGAACCCACCTGCATACCCCCCACTCACTAACTCAACGACCCACTCACTCAACACTCCACTAACCCACCCAATCACCTATTCATGCCCCAAATCACACACTGACCCATTCACCCACTTAATCTATAACTCATGCACTCACTCACCCACCTGCTCACCAGCCACTTATCTACTCACCCACCCACTCATCCTGCCACCTACTCAACCTCTAACCCACCCACGCACCGAACTACCCACCTACCCAATCACCCATCCAATAAACTACAACTAAACTATTTTGTATTTTACCAGGTAAGCCCCACAGAGCTATATAAAACATTTTAGAAGTGATCTGGTTACAACTGATACGTGAACGAAGTGGCTTATCAAGCTGACATTTCTTCTAAACAAATCTTGACTCTAAATGCAGAGGGATAAATCTGGAGGACCCGGAGAAAGATCTACGAGGACACAGGCAAAACATTAAAACTCATAATATACAGGCAGCAGGGTCAGAATCGAATACACGATTTCCTGTATACTCAGTGAGGTAGTTAATATCTCACCACAGTGGCACCCCGCTCTCTGACCCACTCACCCAATTACACACTAATTCACCCACTCAACCTCCCACATTAACTTACCCACCCACCAGTCACTCCCCCATTCACCCAACCACCCCCTCACTCACCCAACCACGCACCAACTCACCTACCCACTAACTCACCCACCCATCTTCTCCCGCACTCAGCCAGCCACCCGCTCAATCACGTGCCGACTAACTTACTCACACACTCACCGACCAATACACCCATTCACTTACCCACCCACAATCTCACTAGCCAAGCCAACCACCCAGCCCCTCACTCACCCACTTATTCAATCACTCACTACCCCACACACTCACCCAACCACTTGCTCACTTACCCATACGCTAACCCAACCACTCACTCACCGAATCACCCACCCACTAACTCATCAAAATTAATTCTCAACCACTCACCCAACCACCCACGCAATCTCATACCCACTAACTCACTCACCTACCCATTTATGCACTCACGCACCCACTTACTCACTCACTCACGCACCCACCAACCAACCCACCTACCCATCTCTTCACTCACTCACCCACCCACACAGTCAATCACTCACCTACATACCTACCCACTAATACTCACCCACTCATCCAACAACGAACTCACCAACCCACCCGCCGACTCACTCACTCAGGTACTAACCCACTCAACTTCTAACCCACACACTAACCACCTAACCACCTACCCACACACTCACTCACTCACCCACACACTCACTCACTCATCCACCCACCCAAACATCCACTCACCCACCCACTAATTCACCCACCCACTCACTCCCTCATCCATCCACTCACCTACTCGCCCATCCACTCACTTACTCAATGAGCCACTCACCTTCTCACCCAGTACTTACACATCAACTGACCCTGCCACCCACTCAATTTCTAACCCACCCACTCACCCAACCAGCTGCCCACTCCCTCAGCCACTCACCTACTTACCCACCCCACTTACACATCCACTTACCCTGCAATCCACTCAATTTCTAATCCCCCACTCACCCAACCACCCGCCCACTCATCTACTCACCCATTACCACGGAATTATTCACCCACCCATCAGTCAACCACCCAATAATTCAACCACTCACAAACTAAATCGCCTATTAATTAAACCACCCACTACCTCAACCACCCACTAACTTAACCACAGAGCCACTCACCCACTCAGCAAGCCATCCACTACTATATCTCTAACCCAATATCTCACTCACCCACCGCCCACTCACCTACACACGTATGCACTCACTCACACGCCACTCACTCACCTACACACTAAATTATGTTTATTTTACCAGGTTAGGCCCAATGAGCCACATAGCTCGTTTTCAAAACAACCTTCACCACAAATAAACCGACCATTAAAATTATAGACTGATCATTTCTTTGTCAGTGGGCAAACGTATAAAATCAGCAGAGGATCAAATACTTTTTTCCCTCACTGTACATTGCGGGGGTCACTAAAATATCTCCAAAATCCTGAATAAACACAAGATCCAGGTCCGATTCAACACAGTACAAAAAATCCGTGATCTGGTTCCATCTGTAAAGGATGTGGTTCCAGACATACAGTACCTGGGCTTTTACAAACTAAAGTGCCTCTGTGGTAGCAGCTACATTGGATAAACCATACGACATATATTGGACCCCATCCGCGAACATAAAGCAGACTTGAAACACGGTAGGACGAACTCCTCTGCCGTGGCAGATCACTGTTATAATTCAGTGGGCTCACATGACATTGACTTCTCCAAGACAGAGGTTCGTTGCAAGCCAACCAGCTACCATGAGAGATTCGTTCATGAGGCCATCCACATATACAAGCACAGAGACAATTTCAACCGAGAAGATGGATTCTGGCTTAGTAACCATTGGAAAGATGTTTTAAACCATTTCGGTTCTTAATTGATTGTATTTTATGGTGATTTTCAGACCGCAGCCCTTTCGCTGGCACTGCCTCTTAATACTTCTCACACCACGGTCAATGGTATGGTTTACAACATGTAGTATAATAATTAATAGTATAACATTGTAATGTTTAACATAACTCATAAGGCAATATATAGCATCGTAATTGCATAATGAATATACATCAGTGTGGTATATAGTTGGGTTCATAGAATAAGACATAGTGTAATATCACAAGTCTAATAGTTTATAATCTAAAGTATAGGGTAGTGTAAAGTAACGCATTGTATAATTCAAAAGTGGAATTTGTCTATGATGTGATGTTATACCATGTAGTTTAGATTGGAAGGTATAATATTGTATTATATAGTAGTCCAGTTTACAGCATAGTCATAAGGCAACTCAGGACACAACAGCGCACCTTGGCTGTTGCACTTGCCCCTTTTCTTGTTTCCTCTCTGCCTGTGTTCCCAGCCCCCTCCCTCCTCCTCTCCGGAGGTGATGCAGGTAACATGCAAATTCATATTTTAACTCCGCCCACACAGCTTAATAGACGCGGTCCTTGCATGTCAGCGTTCATTCAAGCTGTCTTCCGGACAGACCTGTCTCTTCACTTGAAGAAGGCCACTTGTGTTGTGGCCAAAACGTCGTGATAATTTTATCGTCTTATTTTATTTTATTATTTTATTCCCATTCTACGTGACTTTACCGAAAGAACCAAGAAGATGAATCCTTGCAGTCATGAAAGCTTTAAACTGAAATTTACTTTTTATTTCACCAGGCAAGGCCCATTAAGCTATATAGATCATTTTCAGAATAGACCTGGCTACAAATGATAGATATACGAGTGGCTTATCACAGATACATTTATTGCAGCCAAATCCTCTAAACGCATGTTGCTTCTAAATGCAGAGGGAAAACCCTGAGGATCTAGAACAAAATCCAGGCGACCACGGGTGAGAACTTGCAAACTCCAAATATACAGGCGACAGGGTCGGGATCGAATCTACCACCTCCTGTATACAATGCAAAATAGTGAACATCTCACCACCTTGGCGCCTCACTCTCTGACTCAACCATCCACTCACTTACACGCTAACTTACCCACTCAATTTCCCATGTTAAATTTCGATTTAAAGCTTTCGTGACTGCAATGATTCATCTTCTTTGGTTCTTTCGGTAAAGTCACGTAGAATGAGAATAAAATAATAAATTGATCAAATAAAATAACATAACACAATAATATTCTCACGACGTTTCGGCCACAACACAAGCGGCCTTCATCAGGTGAAGGGACGAGACTGTCTGGTAGGACAGCGCCACTCCAGCGCTGTCCTACCAGACAGTCTCGTCCCTTCACCTGATGAAGGCCGCTTGTGTTGTGGCCGAAACGTCGTGAGAATATTATTGTGTTATGTTATTTTATTTTATCAATTCATTATTTTATTCTCATTCTACGTGACTTTACCGAAAGAACCAAAGAAGATTCCCATGTTAAATTACCCACCCAGCCGTCACTCACCCATTCACTCACTCACCCAACCCGTCACTCACCCCTCCGCTTACCCACCCACTCACTCATTAACTTGCCCACCTATCTTCTCAACCACTCACCCAGCATCCCACTCAATCTCATACCAAACTAATCTACACACACACACCCACACACCCACTCACTAACCCACTCACCCAGCCACCCACTCAATCTCGTACCCACCAATTCAATCACTCACCCCCCATCCAAGCATTCAATCACCCATTCACTCACCATTTAAAACTCCCACTCATCCAATTACCCTCCCACTCATCCAATCACCCACCCACTAACTCAAACATAAACATCTATTCACTCACCCAATCCTCCGCTCACCTACTCAATCACATAACCACCAACTCAATATCTAACTCAAACACTCACCAACGAACTCTCAACCTCCCACACTCATGCACTCACCCACCTAACCAGTAACTCAACCACACAAATCCACTTATTCACCCCTTTGCTCAGCCAATCAATCACACAACCACCCACTCAATCTATAACCCATCCACTCACTCAACGACCCATCTTCTCACCCACTCAGACAACCACCCACTCAACCACACACTAACTGATCAATCCACTCATTCACCCACCCACCAACTCACCCAACCTCTCACCTCCACCCACCCAACCACCCACTCTCACCCTACTACTCAATCACCCACTCAATTTACAAACTCAATCACCGACTCCATCACCCATCCACCCATATTGACCCACCCCCTAACTCACCCGGACACCCACTCAGCCACCCAATAATTCACCCACTCACTCACCCCAATTATCCAACAACCTACCCACTCAACTCCCCCACCCCTTCACTCATTCACACACCCACTTAACTTCCCACGCTCACCCACCCATACAACCATTAAATTACACATCCACTCACCCCCTCAACCTCCCACAATCATCCACTCACCCACCCACTAACTCATCCACACACACACTCACTAAACCACAAACACTCATTCACCTACCCCTCCGTTCAGCCATTCAATCACACGATGATTGATTAAATCACTAACCCGCCACTCGCTCCCCCACTCACTCCCCCACCCACTTACGCACTCCCCAACCCACTCACGCACTCCCCAACCCACTCATCCTCTCACTTACCCAGCCATGCACGCACTCACTGACTCACCGAGCCATTTACACAATTAACAATGCACTTACCAAATCACCCACGCATCCACTCACCCACTCAAACTCCCCCACCCACTCACCATCCGTCTCACTCACCCACTCGACCCCCCTCACTCACCCACTCGACCTCCCACACTCACCCACCTACTCACCAACCCACTCTCTCATCCAACCATTCATTCACCCCCTCAACCTCCCACATTCACCCACTCGGCTACCTACCAACTAACTCAACCACATACACCCGCTCACTCAACATTACCCACTCACCCTCTACCCACGCAATCAATCAATGCCTCCTTCACTCACCCAACCTGTCGCTCACCCAACCCCTCAGCCACCTACCTCCGTCTCAAGCCTCGTGCAGTCCAAGCTCCAGGAGGGCCTCCTCCTCCTCGAACCCGCCGAGGTTGGGTCCCGTGTACGTGCCCTCGTGGCCACGCACGCTCACGCGCACACGGGGTCGCGCGTTTGTTCTCGCCACGCGAACCTCGGCCGTTATCTCCCACCCGAGTCCCCGTCCACTGGGGCCCCATTAGGGTCCCCGTCGGGGGGAACAATGAGGTGTCCATCCGCTGTGTCTCCTCCCCTCTCGACCCCTCTAGGACCCCCTGCGCCGCTCACGATATTCCCCCAGGAGGACCCTGTCCCTCCTGTTTCCATCTCGCGGGGTCACCTCTCCGCACTCCCGCGCTTCAGCAGGCTCAGTGCTTGCACCACCATGCGGCGATCCTCAGAACCTGCGGGGGTGGACGAGGGTGGGGGGATCATCATCGTCAGCAGCAGATGCAGCATCATTATTATTATAAGCAGCTACAGCAAGTCGCAGCATCATAATCATCATCTGAATTACCACCACCAGCAGGAGCACTATCATCACCATCTTCAACTTGCCAAGCCATCATCATTACATCATCACCAGATTAATAGATCTCTACCATCACCATGTGTAAAGACATTAGCATTATAATCACTATCTCCTGCATATCCTAATCTCAACATAATTATCGTTAACATTATAATCAAGATCATATCGATCAACGCACCGGTGTAAATTGTTCTAGTTGTATTCAATACAAATCAGTTAATATTTGCATCACTCGAACGTGCCACACCACTGCTCCACTCCCCGCTGCCCTCCTCCATCCTCCCCTTACTCCTTGGCCCCTTAACCATCTGCCAACTGCCCCCTTGCTGCCCGGGCTCGTGGGTACCCTCAGAGGATTTGTATTCAGCTGTAATATCGAGGCTAGAATACATTTCCGCCTGATAAGCCACTTCGTTGAGTTATCATTTGTGATAGCCAGGTCGCTTCAGAGAAACATCTATATAGCTCAGTGAGCTTTACCGGGTAAAATACAAAATTGTTTAGTTTTTTTGTCTGATGGTAAGGTACCACGCAAACCACCACCATCATGACTGCTGTCAGGCTCCGTAGAGCAGGGTGCGTGTTTGTTGTCATCGTCTACAAGAGCTACACGTGGCAAACCGGGGGTGCTGTCGCATGGCTCGGCGATTGCGCATTTGCAGAATTAATCTGGCAAGGGTCACATGATCAGAAAAGGGGCAGTCCAGCAACATGAACCCTTGCACTGTGCCGCTCCCCACACCTGCAACCAACCAGCGTGGTGAAGTATGGTCAAATACACCGCAACGATCCGCTAGGTTGTGGCGGTCCCCATACAGCAGCGGAATCGTGAAAGGGCCATAGCGTGGTCGCACATCCATCGTCCCACGTGATACCACCTGCGGGGCACGCCTCGCAACGCTCAGGTGAGCGTTACCTGCACTCGCTTCCTGCCGGATAGCTTCAACCACCTGCCAGCCATCGTATCCCGAGGGGAGGTCGGGTCGCTTCATTTGCTCGTCGCTCCACAATTGGAAGTTCCTGGCAAAGGTGCGCGAGGTGGATGAGCTGGAGTCCTGTCTGTGAGCGTGTGGGTTTAGCACGCTGCGCTACAATGAATCCGGCGACCCGAGCTCGATTCCCGCTTACAGCCACCATCACCAGTACGTCCTGGATCTCGAGAGGTCGGTTCAGCCTTAAATTAGTATCTGGTACGATGTGTACACATCGCAACTCGGGAGAAAAAGGTAGCTCAGGGTGGTCCCGGCCACCCACACAGAACATTTGTGAAACCCAGAGATTATGCGTGAAAAACGTGCAGATCATTAGAAAAACAGGCAAATATCTTGCGTGATATCAAATATGGATCATGCGTAAAACACATACCGATCATACGCAAGAAACACACACTCAGGCAATGTATGAAAACACACTCATATGCTGCTGTAGGATACGTTGGTTCAGCAGATGTACAGGGTGATGGATTACAATGTTAAGTTTTTTTTAAATGGCGATGAAGAATATTGTCCATTCATTTGCAGTCCTGCCGTACACTCATTCATTCACGTGCTATCTTTTCGTCTATGCATCGGTCAATCCGCAAGTCAATTATGCAAGAGGACTCAGTCCCCCCCTGCCCCGCCCCCCTCTGCAAGTAGTAGCAGCTCCCTGCACCACCCAGCTAACCCCACACTGCATGCCGCGTTCTGCGCGATGCCTCAAGTTCAAGGTCGTGTGGGTGACACATTACCGTGGTGATTATTTGAAATGTAACTTTTTATTTTACCAGGTAAGTGAGCCATATAGCTCTTTTTAAGAAGCGATCTGGTCACAAATGTTAGTTTTAACGGAGTGGCTCATCTTGTGGAAATTTATAGCAGTAAAATACTCTAAACCAGGGGTCTCAAACTCGCGGCCCGCAGGCCAATTGTGGCCCGCGGAACGATATTTTGTGGCCCACTATTTGGCATCAATTTTTTATTTATTATATTTTTTTTACCATAGCTCAGGCTCGTGACAGCTTCCGGTGTTTGTTGACAAGTTAGCCAACGCGAATTAGCAACGTTAGTCACTTGGTTGAAACGTGATTCCGGAGTGACACCAAGTGGAAGGAAAATATATCCTGTCACCCTGTGCAAGGTACAGAGGACTTAGGAAGTGGGCGGACTCAACAAGTGTAATCAGTGACCTAATAAAGACGACAGAGTGTTGCAATAGGAAAGCGAAAAAAGCCAAATGTTGGTTAAAACCTGAATATTATAAAGAAGTTATAGATTATTATTACAAGAGAAACAAAGAAAAGGAAAAAGGACAGATATGTGCAATCGCAAAAGAAAATAATTTACCAAGAACAATTTAATCAAAAAGAGCAAGAAATTAAAAGATATAAAACATGAGACAATGCACTTGATGTTAAGAATTAAGACAGGTGGAGTAACATGGACACCAGAGTTAGCTCAATGGCATCTAGAGAGATTTGGTAGAGCAGAAGGATATGTAGGATGTGAACAAAAAGAAGAAAATCTAGATCACTTTATTTATGAATGTGAAAGGTATAAACACCTGAGAGAGAACACGATTGATGAATTTAATAATGATAAGAAAAACGAAGTGCTCAAAAAAAGCATGAACATTGATAAAGTTTTCAAATACCTCTCAGAATATATAGAAAGGGCATACTAAATAAGATCCCAAATACTCAGGTATTGGGATAAAAACATGTAAATATATCACCCCCACCTTCCCTGAGCTTTCCAGGATGTTCAAGCGGACCATGTGCCTTTTTGGGAGCACATATCTGTGTGAAAAGCTCTTTTGCACCATGAACTTTAATAAGTCAAAGTACAGGTCCAAACTTACTGATGAGCAATTCAAGCCATACTGAGGGTCTCAATTGCTTCCTCCCTCAAGCCAAATGTGGCTCAGCTGTGTAAGAAGAGGAAGCGCTGCCAGGTCTCTGGAAGCATGGAGTAGGTAAGAGAAGCCTATGTTCTGAAAAACCGTTCATGTTCTGAACTGTTATTAATAAAGATTGAGAAGATTGGATCAGTTGCACTTTTTTTTGGAATACTTGATGCGGCCCAGCCTCACCCAGACTCTACCTCCAGCGGCCCCCAGGTAAGTTGAGTTTGAGACTCCTGCTCTGAACGCATGTTTCTAAATATGGAGGGAAAAACTGGAAGACCTGGAGAACAATCCACACGACCACGGGAGAGAGAGAGACATGCAAACTCCAAATATACAGGCGTCAGGGTCCGGATCGAACCCACAAACTCTTGCATACCAGGTGAAGGAGTTAACATCCCACCACCGCGGCACCCTTATGTACCAGGTTACACAGTCACGGACTCAAATAAAGACACAGTCCCTTCATTTAACAGTCTGTTCGATAAATAAGTTCTGTTAGCGAGCACCTATTAAGGCTAGCATGCCACACGAGGGGGTGGGTGGTCAGTTTTACCCAGGATAGCCCTACTGGCTCTTTTCAGGAGGGTTCTACCACATTTCCCAGCAATGATTACTAGGCACAGTATATTCCAACTGGGTAATTTGCGGGCAATTGTATTTAATTCGGTTAATCTGGTCCATGACGCTGGGATCTTCAACGTCCACTGAAGCAGACGGCACATGGTGTCTTTGCGGTGAACACGCCTGTAGCATTAAACAGGGCGGCCGCTGGATTCAAACCGCGAACATCTACGACAAGCGGCACACGTACAATTGCTACAGACACACGCCGAGTGTGTAATCACTCAATATGTGAGTGATTACACGCAACATTGTCGTGATTAAACACAACGTTGTTGTGTGTGTAATCACACACAAAAATATTGATGAGACGCAACGACGTTGTGTTGAGTGTAATCACAAACAACGACGTTGTGTGTAATCACACACAACGACGTTGTGTTTAGTGTAATCACTAACAAAGACGTTGTGTTGAGTGTAATCACAAACAACAACGTTGTGTTTAGTGTAATCACTCAAAACGACATTGTGTTGAGTGTAATCACTCACAACGACGTTGTGTTGAGTGTAATTACACACAACGACGTTGTGTTGAGTGTAATCACAACAACAACAACGATGTGTTGAGTGTAATCACAGGCAACAATGTTGATGACACACAGCGTCCAACAGAGGGCGTCGTAGTCGTGCCATGGGGAGGCGGCGAGTGATGAACGCCACTGCGGCGCCGCAAAGAGATCAGAGCCGTGATATTTATTTATTTGTACACTGGAGGAGGAATCCGATGAGCTACGAAGTTTTTTTTTTATCACAAACGTCCAGCGTCTTGGCCGTCACGATAGAACGAGGCCGATAAACGTGGAGGTATAAATGAGGGTGATGCTAAGTCGGTGTGCCGTGCCCTAAGTGAGGTTGCCATGGGCGTGTGTGTTGGCCGTGTCAGGAGCGGGTGAGGAGGACGAGGCAAGGGGTGAGGAGGACGAGGTGAAGGGTAAGAAGAACGAGGTCAGGAGGTGAGGGGTGAGGAGGACGAGATGAGGGGTGAGGAGGACGAGATGAGGTGTGAGGAGGACGAGATGAGGTGTGAGGAGGACGAGGGGTGAGGAGGACGAGGGGTGAGGAGCACGAGGGTGAGGAGGACGAGGGGTGAGGAGGACAGGAGTGAGGAGGACGAGGGGTGAGGAGAGTGAGGGGTGAGGAGTAAGAAGAACGAGTTGTGGGGGTGAGGACGAGGTGAGGGGTGAGAACGAGGTGAGGGTTGAGGACAAGTGAGGTGGACGAGGTGAGGGGTGAGAATGAGGTGAGGGGTCAAGAGGGCGAGATGAGGGGTCAAGCGGACGACGTGAGGGGTAAGGAGGACGAGGTGAGGAGTGAGGAGGATGAGGAGCGGGGTGCGGTGGACGAGCGAGGGGTGAGGAGGACGAGGGGTGAGGAGGACGGGGGGTGAGAAGAAAGAAGAACGAGGTGTGGGGGTGAGGAGGACGACGGGTGAGGAGGACGAGGTGAGGGCTGAGGAGAGCGAGGCGTGAGGAGAGCGAGGGGTGAGGAGAGCGAGGGGTGACGACAGCGAGGGGTGAGGAGGACGAGGGGTGAGGAAGACGAGGGGTGAGGAGGTGAGGAGCAGGGTGCGGTGGACGAGCGAGGGGTGAGGACGGGGGGTGAGAAGAAAAACGAGGTGTGGAGGTGAGGACGAGGGTTGAGGAGAGCGAGGGTTGAGGAGAGCGAGGGGTGAGGAGAGCGAGGGGTGAGGAGAGCGAGGGGTGAGGAGAGCGAGGGGTGAGGAGAGCGAGGGGTGAGGAGGACGAGGGGTGAGGAGAGCGAGGGTTGAGGAGAGCGAGGGGTGAGGAGAGCGAGGGGTGAAGAGAGCGAGGGGTGAGGAGAGCGAGGGGTGAGGAGGACGAGGGGTGAGGAGAGCGAGGGTTGAGGAGGACGAGGGGTGAGGAGCACGAGGGGTGAGGAGGACGAGGGGTGAGGAGAACGAGTCGAGGGTTGAGGAGGACGAGGTTTGAGGAGAGCGAGGGTTGAGGAGAGCGAGGGGTGAGGAGAGCGAGGGGTGAGGAGAGCGAGGGGTGAGGAGAGCGAGGGGTGAGGAGAGCGAGGGGTGAGGAGGACGAGGGGTGAGGAGGACGAGGGGTGAGGAGGACGAGTCGAGGGGTGAGGAGGAAGAGGTGAGGGGTATGAAGAACGCGGTGTGGGTGAGAAGGACGAGGTGAGGGGTGAAGCGGGCGAGGCGTGAGGATGACGAAGTGCGGGGTGCGGTGGACGAGGTGAGGGGTGAGGAAGACGAGCTGAGGGGTGAGGAGAACGAGCGGTGAGGAAGACAATGGGTGAGGACAAGGGGTGAGGAGGGTGAGGTGAGGTGAGGGGTGAGTAGGATGAGTCGAGTGGTGAGGACAAGATGAGGGGTAAGAAGAACGAGGTGAGGGGTGAGGAGGACGAGGTGAGCGGTGAGGACGACGACGGGTGAGGAGGACGAGCTGAGGTGAGAGGTGAGGACGAGTCGAGGGGTGAGGAGGACGAGGTGAAAGGTGAGGCGGACGAGGGGTGAGGAGGACGATGGGTGAGAAAGATGAGGCGAGGGGTGAGGACGAGGGGTGAGGACGACGAGGGGTGAGGAGGATGAGGGGTGAGGAGGACGAGCTGAGGGGTAAAGCGGATGAGGTGAGGGGTGAGGAAGACGAGGTGATGGGTGAGGATGAGGTGAGGGGTGTGGACGAGGTGAAAGGTCAAGCGGACGACGTGAGGGGTGAGGACGAGGTGAGGAAGATGAGCTGAGGGGTGAGGAGGACAAGGTGAGGAGGACGAGGGGTGAAGAGGACGAGCCGAGGAGGACGAGGTGAGGGGTGAGGAGGACGAGGTGAGGGTGTAGTACGAGACGAGGGGTGAGGAGGGGTAAAGATGACGAGGCAAGGGGTGAGGAGGACGAGGCGAGGACGAGGTGAGGGGTGAGGAGGACTAAGTGAGGGGTGAGTACGAGACGAGGGGTGAGGAGAACGAGGGGTGAGGAGGACGAGGCGAGGGGTGAGGAGGAGACGAGAGGTGAGAACGAGGGTTGAGGAGGACGAGGCGATGGGTGAGGAGGACGAGGCGATGGGTGAGGAGGACGAGGTGATGGGTGAGGACGAGGTGAGGAGAGCGAGGGGTTAGAGAAGGACGAGGTGAGGGTGATGAGCTAAGGGGTAAAGATGACGAGGCGAGGACGAGGTGAGGGGTGAGGAGGACGAGGCGACCCGAGCTCGATTCCCGCTTACAGCCACCATCACCACTGCGTCCTGGATCTCGAGAGGTCGGTTCAGCCTTAAATTAGTATCTGGTACGATGTGTACACATCGCAACTCGGGAGAAAAAGGCAGCAGAGGGTGGTCCCGGCCACCCACACAGAACATGTGTGAAACCCAGAGATTATGCGTGAAACACGTGCAGATCATTAGAAAAACAGGCAAATATCTTGTGTGATATCAAATATGGATCATGCGTAAAACACATACCGATCATACGCAAGAAACACACACTCAGGCAATGTATGAAAACACACTCATATGCTGCTGTAGGATACGTTGGTTCAGCAGATGTACAGGGTGATGGATTACAATGTTAAGTTTTTTTTAAATGGCGATGAAGAATATTGTCCATTCATTTGCAGTCCAGCCGTACACTCATTCATTCACGTGCTATCTTTTCGTCTATGCATCGGTCAATCCGCAAGTCAATTATGCAAGAGGACTCAGTCCCCCCCTGCCCCGCCCCCCTCTGCAAGTAGTAGCAGCTCCCTGCACCACCCAGCTAACCCCACACTGCATGCCGCGTTCTGCGCGATGCCTCAAGTTCAAGGTCGTGTGGGTAACACATTACCGTGGTGATTATTTGAAATGTAACTTTTTATTTTACCAGGTAAGTGAGCCATATAGCTCTTTTTAAGAAGCGATCTGGTCACAAATGTTAGTTTTAACGGAGTGGCTCATCTTGTGGAAATTTATAGCAGTACAATACTCTAAACCAGGGGTCTCAAACTCGCGGCCCGCAGGCCAATTGTGGCCCGCGGAACGATATTTTGTGGCCCACTATTTGACATCAATTTTTTATTTTTTAATTATTATATTTTTTTACCATAGCTCAGGCTCGTGACAGCTTCCGGTGTTTGTTGACAAGTTAGCCAACGCGAATTAGCAACGTTAGTCACTTGGTTGAAACGTGATTCCGGAGTGACACCAAGTGGAAGGAAAATATATCCTGTCACTCAGTGCAAGGTACAGAGGACTTAGGAAGTGGGCGGACTCAACAAGTGTAATCAGTGACCTAATAAAGACAACAGAGTGTTGCAATAGGAAAGGGAAAATAATTACATGGATAGCAAATAGCATCAGATGGGTGGCAAGAACAAAAGCCAAATGGTGGTTAGAACCTGAATATTATAAATAAGTTATAGATTATTATTACAAGAGAAACAAAGAAAAGGAAAAAGGACAGATATGTGCAATCGCAAAAGAAAATAATTTACCAAGAACAATTTAATGAAAAAGAGCAAGAAATTAAAAGATATAAAACATGAGACAATGCACTTGATGTTAAGAATTAAGACAGGTGGAGTAACATGGACACCAGAGTTAGCTCAATGGCATCCAGAGAGATTCATTAGAGCAGAAGGATATGTAGGATGTGAACAAAAAGAAGAAAATCTAGATCACTTTATTTATGAATGTGAAAGGTATAAACATCTGAGAGAGAACACGATTGATGAATTTAATAATGATAAAAAAAACGAAGTGCTCAAAAAAAGCATGAACAATGATAAAGTTTTCAAATACCTCTCAGAATATATAGAAAGGGCATACTAAATAAGATCCCAAATACTCAGGTATTGGGATAAAAACATGTAAATATATCACCCCCACCTTCCCTGAGCTTTCCAGGATGTTCAAGCAGACCATGTGCCTTTTTGGGAGCACATATCTGTGTGAAAAGCTCTTTTGCACCATGAACTTTAATAAGTCAAAGTACAGGTCCAAACTTACTGATGAGCATTTTAAGCCATACTGAGGGTCTCAATTGCTTCCTCCCTCAAGCCAAATGTGGCTCAGCTGTGTAAGAAGAGGAAGCGCTGCCAGGTCTCTGGAAGCATGGAGTAGGTAAGAGAAGCCTATGTTCTGAAGAACCGTTCATGTTCTGAACTGTTATTAATAAAGATTGAGAAGATTGGATCAGTTGCACTTTTTTTTGGAATACTTGATGCGGCCCAGCCTCACCCAGACTCTACCTCCAGCGGCCCCCAGGTAAGTTGAGTTTGAGACTCCTGCTCTGAACGCATGTTTCTAAATATGGAGGGAAAAACTGGAAGACCTGGAGAACAATCCACGCGACCACGGGAGAGAGAGAGACATGCAAACTCCAAATATACAGGCGTCAGGGTCCGGATCGAACCCACGACCTATTGCATACCAGGTGAAGGAGTTAACATCCCACCACCGCGGCAGCCTTATGTACCAGGTTACACAGTCACGGACTGAAATGAAGACACAGTCCCTTCATTTAACAGTCTGTTCGATAAATAAGTGCTGTTAGCGAGCACCTATTAAGGCTAGCATGCCACACGAGGGGGTGGGTGGTCAGTTTTACCCAGGATAGCCCTACTGGCTCTTTTCAGGAGGGTTCTACCACATTTCCCAGCAATGATTACTAGGCACAGTATATTCCAACTGGGTAATTTGCGGGCAATTGTATTTAATTCGGTTAATCTGGTCCATGACGCTGGGATCTTCAACGTCCACTGAAGCAGACGGCACATGGTGTCTTTGCGGTGAACACGCCTGTAGCATTAAACAGGGCGGCCGCTGGAACCAAACCGTGAACATCTACGACAAGTGGCACACGTACAACTGCTACAGACACACGCCGAGTGTGTAATCACTCAATATGTGAGTGATTACACGCAACATTGTTGCGTGATTAAACACAACGTTGTTGTGTGTGTAATCACACACAAAAATATTGATGAGACGCAACGACGTTGTGTTGAGTGTAATCACAAACAACAACGTTGTGTTGAGTGTAATCACTCAAAACGACATTGTGTTGAGTGTAATTACACACAACGATGTTGTGTGTAATTACACACAGCGACGTTGTGTTTAGTGTAATCACTAACAACGACGTTGTGTTTAGTGTAATCACTAACAACGACGTTGTGTTTAGTGTAATCACTAACAACGACGTTGTGTTTAGTGTAATCACACACAGCGACGTTGTGTTTAGTGTAATCACAGGCAACAATGTTGATGACACACAGCGTCCAACAGAGGGCGTCGTAGTCGTGCCATGGGGAGGCGGCGAGTGATGAACGCCACTGCGGCGCCGCAAAGAGATCAGAGCCGTGATATTTATTTATTTGTACACTGGAGGAGGAATCCGATGAGCTACGAAGTTTTTTTTTTTATCACAAACGTCCAGCGTCTTGGCCGTCACGATAGAACGAGGCCGATAAACGTGGAGGTATAAATGAGGGTGATGCTAAGTCGGTGTGCCGTGCCCTAAGTGAGGTTGCCATGGGCGTGTGCGTTGGCCGTGTCAGGAGCGGGTGAGGAGGACGAGGCAAGGGGTGAGGAGGACGAGGTGAAGGGTAAGAAGAACGAGGTCAGGAGGTGAGGGGTGAGGAGGACGAGATGAGGGGTGAGGACGAGGTGTGAGGAGGTCGAGGGGTGAGGAGGACGAGGGGTGAGGAGGACGAGGGGTGAGGAGGACGAGGGGTGCCGAAGAAGAGGGGTGAGGAGGACGAGGGGTGAGGAGGACGAGGGGTGAGCAGGACGAGGGGTGAGGAGAGTGAGGGGTGAAGAGTAAGAAGAACGAGCTGTGGGCGTGAGGACGAGGTGAGGGGTGAGAACGAGGTGAGGGTTGAGGACAAGTGAGGTGGACGAGGTGAGGGGTGAGAATGAGGTGAGGGGTCAAGCGGACGACGTGAGGGGTAAGGAGAACGAGGTGAGGGGTGAGGAGGATGAGGAGCAGGGTGCGGTGGACGAGCGAGGGGTGAGGAGGACGAGGGGTGAGGAGGACGGGGGGTGAGAAGTAAGAAGAACGAGGTGTGGGGGTGAGGAGGACGAGGGTTGAGGAGGACGCGGTGAGGGCTGTAGAGAGCGAGGCGTGAGGAGAGCGAGGGGTGAGGAGAGCGAGGGGTGAGGAGGACGAGGGGTGAGGAGGTGAGGAGCAGGGTGCGGTGGACGAGCGAGGGGTGAGAGCGAGGGGTGAGGACGGGGGGTGAGAAGACAAACGAGGTGTGGGGGTGAGGACGAGGGTTTAGAAGAGCGAGGGGTGAGGAGAGCAAGGGGAGAGCGAGGGGTGAGGAGGACGAGGGGTGAGGAGGACGAGGGGTGAGGACGAGTCGAGGGGTGAGGAGGAAGAGGTGAGGGGTATGAAGAACCCGGTGTGGGTGAGAAGGACGAGGTGAGGGATGAGGCGGGCGAGGCGTGAGGATGACGAGGCGCGGGGTGCGGTGGACGAGGTGAGGGGTGAGGAAGACGAGCTGAGGGGTGAGGAGAAAGAGGGGTGAGGAGAACGAGCGGTGAGGAGGACAATGGGTGAGGACGAGGGGTGAGGAGGGTGAGGTGAGGTGAGGGGTGAGTAGGATGAGTCGAGTGGTGAGGAGGACAAGATGAGGGGTAAGAAGAACGAGGTGTGGGGTGAGGAGGACGAGGGGTGAGGAGGACGAGGGGTGAGGAGGACGAGGGATGAGGAGGACGAGGGGTGACGATGACGAGAAGTGAGGAGGACGGGGGGTGAGAAGTAAGAAGAACGAGGTGTGGGAGTGAGGAGGACGAGGCGAGGGGTGAGGAGAGCGAGGGGTGAGGAGGACGAGGGATGAGGAGGTGAGGAGCAGGGTGCGGTGGACGAGCGAGGGGTGAGGACGGGGGGGTGAGAAGAACGAGGTGTGGGGGTGAGGACGAGGGCTGAGGAGAGCGAGGCGTGAGGAGAGCGAGGGGTGAGGAGGACGAGGGGTGAGGAGGACGAGGGGTGAGGAGGACGAGGGGTGAGGAGGTGAGGGGTGCGGAGGACGAGTCGAGCGGTGAGGAGGAAGAGGTGAGGGGTAAGAAGAACGCGGTGTGGGTGAGAAGGACGAGGTGAGGGGTGAGGTGGGCGAGGCGTGAGGATGACGAGGCGCGGAGTGGGGTGGACGAGGTGAGGGGTGAGGAAGACGAGCTGAGGGGTGAGGAGAACGAGGGATGAGGAGAACGAGCGGTGAGGAGGACAATGGGTGAGGAGGACAATGGGTGAGGAGGACGAGGGGTGAGGAGGGTGAGGTGAGGGGTGAGTAGGACGAGTCGAGTGGTGAGGAGGACAAGATGAGGGGTAAGAAGAACGAGGTGTGGGGTGAGGAGGACGAGGCAAATGGAGAGGACAGCGAGGGGAGCGGAGGACGAGGAGTGAGGACGAGCTAAGGGTGAGGAGGACGAGGCGAGGGATAGGTGAGGGGTGAGGAGGACGAGGTGAGCGGTGAGGACGACGATGGGTGAGGAGGACGAGCTGAGGTGAGAGGACGAGTCGAGGGGTGAGGAGGACGAGGTGAAAGGTGAGGCGGACGAGGGGTGAGGAGGACGATGGGTGAGGAAGATGAGGCGAGGGGTGAGGAGGACGAGGGGTGAGGGGTGAGGAGGACGAGGGGTGAGGAGGAAGAGAGTGAGGAGGACGAGGGGTGAGGAGAGTGAGGGGTGAGGAGTAAGAAGAACGAGCTGCGGGGTGAGGAGGACGAGGTGAGGAGTGAGAACGAGGTGAGGATTGAGGACAAGTGATGTGGACGAGGTGAGGGGTGAGAACGAGGTGAGGGGTCAAGAGGACGAGGTGAGGGGTCAAGAGGACGAGGTGAGGGGTCAAGCGGACGACGTGAGGGGTAAGGAGGACGAGGTGAGGGGTGAGGAGGATGAGGAGCAGGGTGCGGTGGACGAGCGAGGGGTGAGGAGAACGAGAAGTGAGGAGAACGGGGGTGAGAAGTAAGAAGAACGAGGTGTGGGGGTGAGGAGGACGAGGGGTGAGGAGGACGAGGCGAGGGCTGAGGAGAGCGAGGCGTGAGGACAGCGAGGGGTGAGGAGGACGAGGGGTGAGGAGGACGAGGGATGAGGAGGTGAGGAGCAGGGTGCGGTGGACGAGCGAGGGGTGAGGACGGGGGGTGAGAAGAAAAACGAGGTGTGGGGGTGAGGATGAGGGTTGAGGAGAGCGAGGGGTGAAGAGAGCGAGGGGTGAGGAGAGCGAGGGGTGAGGAGAGCGAGGGGTGAGGAGAGCGAGGGGTGAGGAGAGCGAGGGGTGAGGAGGACGAGGGGTGAGGAGGACGAGAGGTAAGGAGGTGAGGGGTGAGAAGGACGAGACGAGGGGTGAGGAAGACGAGGGGTGAGGAGGACGAGGGGTGAGGAGGACGAGGGGTGAGGAGGACGAGGAGAGGGGTGAGGAGAACGAGGAGTGAAGAGAACGGGGGGTGAGGAGGACGAGGGGTGAGGAGGACGAGGGGTGAGGAGGACGAGGGGTGAGGAGGACGAGGGGTGCCGAAGTCGAGGGGTGAGGAGGACGAGGGGTGAGGAGGACGAGGGGTGAGGAGGACGAGGGGTGCCGAAGTCGAGGGGTGAGGAGGACGAGGGGTGAGGAGGACGATGGGTGAGAAAGATGAGGCGAGGGGTGAGGAGGACGAGGGGTGAGGAGGACGAGGGGTGAGGAGGACGAGGGGTGAGGAGGATGAGGGGTGAGAAGGACGAGTCGAGGGGTGAGAAGGACGAGTCGAGGGGTGAGGAAGACGAGGTGAGGGGTGAGGAGGACGAGGGGTGAGGAGGACGAGCTGAGGGGTAAAGCGGATGAGGTGAGGGGTGAGGAAGACGAGGTGATGGGTGAGGATGAGGTGAGGGGTGTGGACGAGGTGAAAGGTCAAGCGGACGACGTGAGGGGTGAGGACGAGGTGAGGAAGACGAGCTGAGGGGTAAGGAGGACGAGGTGAGGGGTGAGGAGGACGAGGGGTGAAGAGGACGAGTTGAGGACGGGGTGAGGACGAGGCGAGGGGTGAGGAGGGGTGAAGAGGACGAGCTGAGGAGGACGAGGGGTGAGGAGGACGAGGTGAGGGGTGAGGAGGACGAGGTGAGGGGTGAGGAGGACGAGGTGAGGGGTGAGAACGAGGGGTGAAGGAGAACGGGGTGAGGAGGACGAGGCGAGAAGCGAGGACGGGGTGAGGACGAGGTGAAGGGTGAGGAGGAGGTGATGTTTGATTCGTGACAAAACATGTAATAAAGTTATTAATAACAATCTGAATTATAGTCAATTATTCACGTCTACTACAAAGAGTGCAGGTAGCCGTGTGAGGATGAGGTGAGAACGAGGTGAGGGTTAAGGACGAGGTGAGTAGAACGAGAGGCGAGGGGTGAGAACGAGGTGAGGGTTGAGGACGACGGGTGAGGTGGACGAGGTGAGGGGTGAGGATGAGGCGAGCGGTGAGGACGAGGTGAGTAGAACGGGGGTGAGGACGAGGCGAGGGGTGAGGAGAACGAGGTGAGAAGATGAGGGGTGAGAACGAGGGGTGAGGAGAACGAGGGGTGAGGAGGGCGAGGTGAGGGGTTAGGGGTGAGGAGGACGAGGCTAGGGGTGAGGAGGACGAGGCTAGGGGTGAGGAGGACGAGGCTAGGGGTGAGGAGGATGAGGTGAGGTCGGTAAGGGAGGTGTCCGTCTCCGGAGTGTTGCATGATATTTGTTGCTATGCTCGATGTTTGGTTGGTGACATAACATTCAATAAAGTTCTAAATAACATCCTGAAAGATAATAAATTACTCGTGTCTGCTGCATAGAGGCCAGGTACCCGCGTTTGCCTTCCGCGTGTGCGTGTAGATAAATCAGAATCTGTATTTTACATGAGTTTTGACGTTCTCTTTCACACACGTCCAGAATGGTTGGTTAGCCAGTTGCATCAACAACAAAATGCAATTAAAGATACTCGAGTAAGGATTGAGAAAATGTAGTCAAGTCACGAATAAATGTCATGTAAAATCAAACTGTGCAAGCTCATACCTTCTTGTAGATTTGTCAACATCAAATCCAAGCTTGGGCAAGATGGCAAAACACCAACAGTCAAAGGACCATACCAAGACAGTGGCCTCGATTAAATTGCATTCGAACATTGAACTCTCGACACGTGGGTGAAGAGGTTCCGAGTTTCAAATCGCAGACGCAAAAGCCGCGTCGAGAACTTTGAGCCCTGGCTGATACGGAGGCAGCTTCCTCTGCCCCCATAGGGTGCCTGGGGGCACGTGATCTGGCTCCGCCCATGGTAGGCGGGGCCAATTGCGTCACTTCCTGCGCACTCACCTCCGACCCCAATGGCGTTACGTCACTCCGGCAGGGCGAGCGAGCTGAGCGGCTGCGTTTGTCTCTTGCGCCCCCAACAGGAGCCATGAAGTTCTTCAAGAGACGGCAGCAGATGCAAGCGACGCTGGAGACTCCAAATTCGTCAACAGTGGAGGTGAGTGGCGCCACCTCTTGCGTTGGAGTTATACGAAGTAACAAATATAGTACTGTGATCACATCGAGAAAAAATATTACTTTTTAAAATATTTAAATTTTACTTTAAATTGAGCGCTTGATGCGTGGGTAACGAGGTTCATAGTTTAAGATCACAGATTGAGAGTTTCATCAAGGATTTTAGTCGGAGAAAGCTTTCTCTGGGCAGTTGGTCCTTGTTTGCGTTGCCAAGGTGATAGCATCTCGTGTCAACTGCCATTTCCCAGCAGCTGTGCCTGGGGGTCACGTGACGTTTGGTGACGCAATAAGGCCCGAGCTATTGGCTCCGCCCTTTTTGGGTAAAGCCAGTGACGTAATCACTGCCATAGATGACGTCATCACTGTATTCGATGCCTTCTTCACTGAAATTGACGTCGTCACTGTAATTGATGACGTCATCACTAATCGATGTCGTCATCGCTGTAGTCGATGGCGTAATCGCTGCATCTGATGACGGCATCGCTGCATTTGATTACGTCAGCGCTGCGGGCTCCTTATCGCTGCGTGGTGGCCTGTAATTCGGGCAAAGCCAGCGATCTGAGCACCTGTGTTTCTTTATCTGCGTCGGCAAGAATATACATGATATTCTTCAACAGACCACAGTTGAGAAAGCAACACATGAGACAATGAATGTGTCAACAGAGTAGGTGCGTAGTGCCACCTCTTGGGGGCCGTCCATAAATGACGTCACGCACTTGGGGGGGGGGCAGACATTTGTGACGATGTGTGACGGGGGGGGGGGGGTTTGAGAAATGTGATGTCACATCAAAATGCGCAATTTTAAATAAAAATAGACAACACGTTCTACTTAATTAAATAGACTTTTTAATAAATGTTCTACAACATCAGAGTGCAGCACCACATTAATACGCACTACAATGGCAATAGTTTAAGATGTTTTCTTGTTCATGTTTTTGTTTGTTGCGGGTGCACCCGATTCAAGAGCCGAATGGCTCACAGGGCTATACCAAATAAATGGAACTGTGAACTAAAGCGATTTGAAGCATGTTTTTTTTTTTTTTGGGGGGGGGGGTCTGGCGTGACGTCATTTATGGACGGCTCCTTGTATTTTGATGTCAGAGGAGTTGTACTCGGTAAGAGAGGTAGGGGACAGACACAAATCTAGGCTGGAGTGGAGGCCACCACTCTGCCACTTACCAGCTAAAATGCAAACGTGTATGGAATGATAAAAAAAGCTTTGCCCCAACACCAGATTGACACCTTTTACAAGGCAGCAAGTCCGCATGAACCACAAATACCTGCTAACACCAGTGGCGAGGGATATCTGAGCCAGTGTTGGGACTCCCCTATGTCGACTTAGGCTGAAATGAATACAGGCAGTCTCGCTTAGCGCTCAAGATGCCTATGTGGAGAAGTGAGCATTCAGGAAATCAGCGCGAAAAGGGTTATACCATTATATATGGGGATGACTTCTCGACAGCGTTATCTTTTATGAACAATAAATTAGGGCTTCATTGGAGTATCAGCGCTATTTTATAAGAGTAATAAAACAGATGGTAAACATTCCATCAAAACGATTTTTTTAATAATAGCATCAGGAAGTATTATGTACTGTACTCACCAGTGTAACCGCCATATGCTCACTCACCTCGACCGGCCTTATCACTGGCATGTTGACATTCCCAGACATTTTGGGGCTAAGGCAGAGAGACCAAGGAGGAGCAAACACGTCGGCGGACGAGTTTGTCTTTTAAAAATTGGCGAGCGCTGTGTGGCTCAGAGCGTACTGTGATAAAACTGAATATCAAATTAACCTTATGGCGGGACCCCGAGGTCCCGAATAAACGTAAGTCAAAATCGTAATGAATAAATTTTTGGTGACTCCGTCACACCGCGCACATAAACGGCGCGACCTACCTGGCGCGGATCATTCTGTTGTCATGCCGTCCAAGCGCAGCGAGGACGAATGCGCAGAAGAAACCAAACTTTGAAACTTTGATTAGCGCATCGTGTAGAGCTCGTCGAGAGGGATAGATTGCCGTTTCATTCGCCTTCAACAGACAAAATGACGTCGCAACGCAGTTTATGCGAGAGCCGGGGGCTTATGGGACCCCATAAGGTTCAAATATTGTATTAACATTGACGAAATTATTGATTTTTTTTAAGTACTCATGGCCATGAATGCTGGTTGTCTTGGAGCGTTTGTCACTCTCATTGGCTGAGCGAATGTAAATGAAGATGATGTGGGTGCGTTTCCTAGGCCAGCGCTGCTGCGCATTCTACCACTCTGTTTAGGCTGTGCGGGGAATCGTGGTGTTGCCTTTGCTTGGGTGTGTGGGTGTCAGCCCATCTGTCCTATGTGTGTATACCTGTGTATTAGGCACCTCACTTGCCATGTGCCATGGTGTTGTCTCCACCATCCGATGGCGAATGGCATGTCACGATGCGATTGAAGGCAGGATTTACGCTGGGAGGAGCTAACGTGCCCGTGCCGTGTGCCCTTGCTCCCGTCGCAGTTGGAAATGCCGGAAAAGGAAATGCACCACCTGTCCCGGGAGGTGTCGACCCTGCGGGACAATCTGAGCAGGGCAAGAGCGCAGTTCGCCACCCTGCGTGGCGCACTGAGCCAGACAGAGAAGAGTCTCCTCGAGATGCTGCACCAACTCAAGAAAAACCATGCTGAGGAGGTACTGTGGCCACCACCAACCCCCCTGTCCCCTTGTTACACGGAGCACGGCTAAAGTGAAACTTCATTTGTCAAGATTTCGCCGATCTTACATTTACATGCAAATTTCATCAAGCCCTGCCCACTGACCCTTGAGCTACACCCATCTCAAACCTTTTTAACTCCCTACCTTAGCAGCGCTCCCGCCATATATTTTTTCCTGCCTCGGCAGCTCTCCTGCCATATCCTTCACTTGATGACGATTGCTTGTGTTGCGATCGAAACGTCGTGATATTGTTATTATTTTATTATTTTTGTATCTACATGGCCTTACCGAAAGACCCAAATAATGTGTTCACGTTGTGAAGCTGCGTGGCACACAAGCAGAGATAACAAAACCTCAACATATTCCTCAATAACGCTGCAATGGATATTGCTTTGACTTCTCTGATGTGATGAAGGCCCATTGCCTGAAACATTACCTTTTAGAAGCTCTGCCCTATTAAGTGCATCATTATTGATTCATGCGTTGAGTTTTTATTCAGAGTTACGATCTGAACGTCAAGGAAATGGCACATTAAATGAGTGCATTCTGGGAGGTAGCTAGGTGCCCCAGGGGTCAGACATGCTGTACCAGCATGGCTGAGATGCCAGGATTGAATGTGGATTACAGCTGCCCAACCACAGTGATTAAACCGGATTCTCAAGCATAGTGGTCTCAGCCTAGTTGCAAATGAGTGCACAAAAAACCCATCGAATTATATTTTGGTTCCGTAATAAATTTTGCTAAATTCACTGTAGCGAGTGGTCCATGGTTTTATTCCCAATAATGTTGAAAATGAAAGATAAAAGCAGATCAAACTAAATTTTTGTATCATAGCATCTCCCCACATAATGTGCATGTATTATGTTTTATTGATTAATACATCTGTACGGTGCTGACCAGCATGGGGAAGTATAGTCAAACACATTCCCATGACCGACATGGTGTGAGGAGGCGTTGTGAGTTATTTGTTTTGAATATTGACTCAATTTGAAGATGAACATTTGGGTGCAACGAGTTTCTTCATTATCTTATGATGAAGAACGTTGCCATGTTGTATGCACGCTTACCAATCGTTGATTGATGCAATGTATCATGGTTCTATTTTTTGACTTTCTATTATCATTCTAAATATTTTAAACGTGATTGCGGTATGTTCAATAAGACCACGGGTGTTTACCTTGCATATTTTTGTAGTTCTTGATTTGTTTACAATAGAATCTCAATTTCTTATTTTCATCTTGAAAAGCATCCACTGCACGTGTGCGTCCGTCTGCATGCGAGGCGCCTGTATGTGCGTCTCTGTAGTCAATGCCCGTGTCTCCGCATTCTTATCTTGTCTCCCTCTGCATGTTCTGCCTTTGGCTATGTACATCTCTCTCCACATGCACTGTCTTTCCATAATGTGTCCAAATTTGTATGACTTGCTTGTGTCTTTGTGTGTATGTCTCTGCATCTGTAATGTATTTTCTTGTGCCTCCTGCCCATGTCTCTAGTCTCTTATCTCTCTGTACAACTACATGCTCCGTGCGTCTGTATGTCTGTACCTGTCCTCATCTGCACGCTGCATGTGTCTGTGATGAAGGGCTGCCCACCTATGCATACACGTGCCTGTGACACTGTGCCCTTCTGCCCGTAAGCAGCTAAGGGCACACTCGCAGGCCATCAACAGCCTGCAGGTGGAGTTGGAGGCAGTGCGGTGGGGCGAGCGCGAGGAGCAGTTGAGGCGTGAGCACGATGCGACTCTGCATCTGGCATGCATGGAGCTGGCCGAATATCGTGCATCACACATGCACGACGATTCAGAGTACGACGCTCACGTTGTGCACATCACGGTCCTCCAGAAGGTGAGGCCTCCACTCTCGCAACAGCCACCCCCCTTCTTGCAACAGCAATGTGTCCTGCCCAAGCCCACTTATTTTCTCAATATTTTGGATGAATGCTAAACAATTTATTAATATATTCAAATTACATGTTGTAAGTACGTGTAATTTAGATGCTGCCCGTCTCCACCCGCAGGCGCTGAAGGAGCGTGACGAGCTGCTGCGGCGCTCAGAGGCAGACCTGGTGGCGGCGCGGGAAGGGGCGCGAGAGCGCGGGACTGAAACCGAGCGGCTGGGCACCGAGGCCGCGGAGCTGAGAGCGAACATGCGCGACCTCTTTACCAACCAAGAGGTGCAGCAGACCGAGGTGGACAACCTGCGGCATGAAGTACTGGAGCTGCAGCAACGACTGCAGGAGGCTAACGCTTGCTGCGAGGAGACCGGTGGGTAGGGGCCTGTGCTCCAAAATCTTTCTGAATCCACGGACCCATTGAACACTAATTTTTGTCGAGCACTGTGCACCAATAACTTCTTTTTACGAGTTAAAACGAGTAATTCCTCGTTTTTACTTCATTTCCCACGTGGACCACTTCCGCTGTCTAACATAGGACTGCACTGGGTTTACTAACTGCTCTCTCACTAGGCCCTTCCTGTGCATATATTATTATTCTGGACCCTGTGTTTGCATGCAAGCTGGTGAATAGGTCTGAGGGACCTCAGACCTATTCTGTCTGCTACTACTCCTGCTGCTGGTACTCTTCCTCCTGAGCTACTGCTCCTTCTCTGTCTGCTGCCACTGGTGGCTGTACTGTCTTCATCGCCATGGTTTTGTGTCCCTTCCGACAGGCAATTCTCTGGAGCAACAGACGGACTTTCTCAAGGCCGAGCTGGGAGTCTCCAGGGCAGAGGAGGCCGCGAGGGCACAGGAGGTGGTGCAGCTGCAGCACACACTTCAGCACACGGATGCTGAGATGGAGTGCATGCACGGCCAGATCGCCGGGCTGCAGCACCAGGTAACCAGAGCCTTATGCGGCAGCCCCCCCACCTCCATGTGTGTGCATGAGGCCTGTCCTCATCGCCTGAGCAGTGCACCATCGCATGTTAGAGAATGTTTTTTTAGGTAAAGTCACGTAGAAATAAGAAATAATAAAATTAATAATAAAACACCAAAGAATAATTCCTGCAGTCACGAAAGCTCCAAATTCAAGTTTCATTTCGATTTAAAGCTTTCGTGACTGCAATGATTCATCTTCTTTGGTTCTTTCGGTAAAGTCACGTAGAATGAGAATAAAATCATAAATTGATAAAATAAAATAACACAATAATATTCTCACGACGTTTCGGCCACAACACAAGCGGCCTTCATCAGGTTGTTGTGGCCGAAACGTCGTGAGAATATTATTGTGTTATTTTATTTTATCAATTTATTATCTTATTCTCATTCTACGTGACTTTACCGAAAGAACCAAAGAAGATGGTTCAAGTTTCATGTTAGAAAATGGTTTGCAGAAGCATAAATCACATAACTACTTCTGAGAAATATTTAAGTGCCCTCTGGTACCCACACAATAGGAGGAAATACTTTGATATCTGCCCTGCTATGGAGAGTAATGAGTAATGTTCATCACAAAACAGTCTGATCTTTGGTTTTCAGAGCTGGAACTTAGCTCGATTTAGTGTAAAGCCGACATTGTTTTCATGGGCTTTTCTGTGAAGTCATTGATGATCAGGCTGAGATCATTAACTCACTGCACATGTGAACCTGGCTTAATCACAGGTGGCTGAAACCTGAAGTGGTTATATAAGTAATATGGATGCAGCCAGGAAGGCAGACAGCCAGAATGTTTTTTTTTTCGAATGTAGTATGATAATGCATTTCTATATGGCAAAAGGTATAATTGTGACCACAGGATCGGTCCTCCCCTCATGGCTCTTAATTTTGTCTGCAGATAGGTGAATGTTGGATGAGGTAATTACACTAGACAAGGCAATCCCTGACTAGGCCTTTAACTAATTCACTCCCTCTCATAATTTGTCATGATTCAGAGTTGCGAATGTATTTTCTCACATTTTAATACTTTCAGTTAGAATGAATACAATTTAATTATAAAGTCAGCTGCAGTTTACAGGACTTTTTCTAAAATGTGATTGGCTTGCATTTGTTAGAGAAACAATATAGGCTTGCAGACAACAGCTATATGCACACCACAGAGTTTAAATGACTTAAGTGGTAATTATTTATCTGTTTGCAAGCCGGGCTTAATTACAGCTGGGTCTTTTCCAACCCAGAAAATATTTCCACATTCTGCACACCATATTCAGTATACTTCCCCAGACATGAATCCAACATTGTGGAACGTGTGCGTGCCTGTAGCTGAAGGAGTCGGAGGGGCACGTCCAGGCACTTGGGATGGAGAAGGCGCAGCAGCAGGACGCGCATCGGAAAGAGGCCTGCGAGCTGGCGACAGGGCTGGAGGAGGTCCGGCTCACCCTCACCGATGCTTTTAAGCAGTTCGAGCGCAACTCCAAGAAGGTATCGGCTCGCAAGGGCACGCGTGGTGAAGCCGCGATTGGCACTGAAGAGGGGCGCCACGGTGGCGAGATGTTAACTACCTCGCCTGTATGCAGGAGGTTGTGGGTTTGATCCCAACCCCGACACCTGTATATTTGGAGTTTGCATGTTCTCCCTGTGGTCACGTGGATTTTTTCCGGGTCCTCCGGTTCTTCCTCCACATTTAGAAACGTGCGTTTAGATTCTATAGCTGCAATACATTTCCACATGATAAGCCACTTCGTTGAACTTTCATTTGTGGGCAGGTCGCTTCTGAAAAAGAGCTATATAGTTCAGTAGGCCTTAGCTGGTAAAATAAAGATAATTAAAGTTTGAGTTTTAAGACATTTGTGGCAGCGTTCACAAGAGGAGGAGACCCTTGTGCGGCGAAATATTTATGATGATATACAACGTATTAATTTACTGTGATGAGCCTTCTGCACTCTGAACCAAGCTGTCCGAGTTTGATTACCAACCATGGCTAGCATTGGTGGCCAGTGAAATCTGACCCAGTCTTGGGTGTACCACTTCGTGCTGACCAGTGTGATGAAGTATGATCAATTAATTCCCATGACCGGTATGGCTCAGGGAAACTTTCATCCAGCAGTATCACAAAAACACATTCAGCGGTGGACGGATCATGGCTGTTCATGATGATGATGGTGATGATTACGATGGTAAAACGAACGTTGCCTGTATTAAGGCTCAGGAGGACGAGGACACAATCACTCGGCTGAGGGAGGAGCTCAAGGCGAGCAAGGAGGAGCTCGCAGCGAGTGAGGCGGAGCGCGCCAGTGCCCAGCCGGAGCTCTCCACCCCCCAACAGGGACTGTCGGCGCTGCAGGATCAGCTGACCACGTCCCAAGCTGAGAATGAGGACACTCTGCGTCAGGTAATGCTCCCAGCCTCGTTCCCACGGCCGCTGAGAACCCAGGCTCTCCTGGCCCCGGAACGGCCCAGGTCTGACCGTGACACAGCACTTGAGTCGTCAGGCTGTGTAGGGTCTGACCATCTGCTCCCCTCTGCTACGTGCATGTCCATGCCCTCCCTGTCCTGGTTTGGGAAGCGATTTTAATCTGACCTTTTACTGCAGATTTTGGGTTACTTAATCCATATATGTGGGCTTTTATAGGCGTAATCATGGGTTGTGTGCATGATGGTCTGACAAGATTGGGTGCATCCTGGGTGATTTGGTCAAACATGGGGTATGGACATCTGTGAAAAATATTTTCACAGCTCATCAGACTCCTCCAATATGAATAAAGATTCTGGTTCTAAATGTGTCTGTTGTTGCATCTGTATGTTCTACAATAACCGCACACAGTCGTTAAAATGCTTTTCTCTGTCCCTCTGCCTGTGGCCCAAGCAGCTGTTCGAGAGGAGCCAGGAGCTGGGATCCCTGCATGCGGGGATTCTTTGGTATCAGCGTATGCTGGCCGAGCTGCACACAGAGCTGGAGCAGTACCGCGAAAACGCACAGATCGGACGCTCACAGCTGCAGCATTTGGACATGCTGCGCCAGCAGAGCGAGGCGGAGGTGAGTACACTGCATTCGCACGTCGCAGACAAAGACTCCCCGTATAGCCTTAATAGACTGTTGGGGAAAGTACTGTTAGTGAGCAGCACCTATGAAGGCCGGCATGGCACACAAGGGGGTGATTGGCCAGCACCATGCCTCGCTGCCTTTGTCTCTCCAGTGGTGGTGTTTACACATCGCACCAGGTACTCATTTGAGGCTGGGTCGATCTAGGGGACGCCCAGGACCGGTTCACATAATCGTCACTGGTGTTGGCCATGAACGGGAATCGAACTCGGGTCGCCGCTTTCGAAGGCTAATCGCTACACTACCGCTCCCCACACATTCACTTTCATACACATAGACACGTGCGCGTGCACACACACACTTATAGGCAAACACTTGCTCCAAGCGCCATCCTGAATTATTACATGTCGCGGAGGATTGCTCCACTGAACAAAATAGTGACGCGGTTCAATTTTCAAGTGCAAGTTCGCGTTTAAAGTCAATGTTATAAAATATATATTTGATGGAAGCAGGTTCGTAAGTGCAGGTGTTTGTAAGTTGAGGACTGCCTATATATACACTTATTTTTCACACAGATGTGTATATGCGCACTGGGTTACTGAGCATCCTCTGTTTAGGGACTGTACCACATTACAATCCACCATCCCACCTCTAGTAAAAGTACCTACTACTACTAGAACATCTGCTCCCCTCTGCTACGTGCATCTCCATCCCCTCCCTATTTTTGGTTGGGAGGCAATTATAATCGGACATTTTAAAGTAGCTTTTGGGTTAATTAATCCATATATCTGGGCTTTTATAGGTGTTATCTTGGGTTGTATGGATGGTGGTCACCCATCCAAGTACCATAAATGTTCAACCCTGCTTTTCTTCCAAGATCTTATAATATTGGGTGCATTCCGGGTCATTTGGTCATAGGTGGTGTGGTGTATGGACATCTGTGAAAAAGAGTTACTGGTTCTGTATGTGTTTGTTGGATTTGTATGTTCTTTAACAACTGCACGCAGTCGTTAAAATGCTTAGCCATGTCCTTCTGCTGCCGTTTGTCCGTGGCCCATGCAGCTCATCGAAAAGAATGAGCACCTGGGATCCCTGCAGGCGGGGATTTTGGGTTACCAGCGTGTGGTGGCAGAGCTGCACGCTGAGCTGGCGCCATGCCAAGAAAACCTGCAGAGCATTCACTTTCAGCTCCAGGATCTGCAAGTGCTGCACCAGCAGAGTGAGGCGAAGGTGAGCAAGTGCTGTTAGCGAGCACCTATGAAGTCCGGCATGGCACAAACGCAGATATATACAGTAATACCATTATTTACGCCGTCCCGTTGTACGTACTTTCACTATTAACGTACTCAAGTCATTGATAGCCAATTGCATGTTATGTACTGTGGTACCTTGCCATAGCGTACTTGAGATTTACGAACTTTACTATAAAGACCCAAATAGTTTACGCTGGATGGCGACAGTAAGGCACCAGATGACGCCCAAGCGTTTGCATCTCTGACTACAGTAGTCACTTTCATGTGTACATGTGTAGTGACTAACTCAGAGACAGTAAGACTTTTAGGCGCTTCTTTTATTTAACGAGCACCATTGGGATAATACAGACACCCTACGTGGGTACACACTATTACCGTTGCTGGCCTATACAAAACACTAACCATCTAACACTGACAGCACTGAACGGAGACAGCGAACACCTATCTAGCAGCGTAATATCGAGTGAAGACGGCAGCGACGATGGCGACAAGACGACAGCGACGAGACGACAACGACGATGACGAGATGGTGACGACGACTATCTTATATATACGAACAGCACGACGAGGATCCCACTTCCAGCAACAGCCACAAGGTCCCTCACAGGGGCCCTTCTTATACTCTCAGCGTGGCCTCGCTCCGCCACGGCCACGCCCCCTCTCTGGAACCTACTAGCGGGTTCCCGATGGCCCCCCCTCTGTGACCTTTCCCCTAGATGTCCCCCTCTCGTGTCTATCGTGGCCTGCTGACGTGGGTACTACCATACACCGCAGTTATCCTTTTTTACCAGCAGCCAGCGCTATGCCACTACACATACTCTATCAATATTTTTTCCCCACATACCGGATTTATGGTGAATATTTTTCAAGTGTAAACTAATTTTACATGATAAACAACTAATAATACACATAGTATAATAGACAAATGTATCAATAATATGGCAGTCCTCGACTTACGAACGCATTTAGTTCCTGAGGCCCATTCATAAGTCGGAACGGTTCGTAAGTCGGAATACAATAATGTGCGATATTTAAATTCCCATATTGTCAGTGTTATAAAATGTGTTAAGGTTCAACAAAAGAGTCAAGCATTGTTAAACTCGTAAATAAGAAATCATGTACATTTGCATTAACACTAAAATTATAGTGTATCGTAAGTAATACATAAAATGTAGTAAAAATATTTTTTATTTTCACTCACCGCTTTCAAATCACAAGCGTGCTCACCGCTACACTTCCGATCCGCACAAAGATCCACCGTGTAGCTTTAATAGGCTGTTGGGGCACGTGCTGTTAGCGATAGCCTATGAAAGCCAGCACGGCATGCGAGGGGTTGTGTGCCAGCACCACACCCAGCTGCATTTGTGTCCCGAGTGGTGATGTTTATACAGCGCGCTAGGTGCTCATTTGAGGCCGAGTTGACCTACGGGAGGCCCAGGAATGGTTCAGATAATCGTCACTGGTGTTGGCCGTGAGTTGGAATTGAACTTGGGTCGGTGGGTTTGTAGCGCAGCGCGTGAACTGCAACACTACCGCTCCCCACACAATCACTTTCACATATACGCACATGTGCGCGTGCACGAGGCTGACTCATGACATCTCGTGGAGGATCGCAGCACTGAACAAAATAGTTCTGTGGTTCAGTTTGGAAGTGCAAGTTCGCGTTTTAAAGTCAATGGTAACCAAAAATTAATACATTTCATAGAAACAGATTCGGAAGTCGGGTATCCGTAAGTCGGGTCTCCGTAAGTATGGTGTTCCTAAGTCGAGGACTGTATGTATACACTTGTTTTTCACACTGATGGTTGTACAGAATGGATGCGCACTAGGTTACTGAGCATTCTCTGTTTAAGGACTGTACCACGTTACGATCCACCATCCCACCTCTAGTAGAAGTACCTACGACTACTAGACCATCTGCTCCCCTCTGCTACATGCTTCTCCATCCCCTCCCTCTTTTTTGTTGGGAAGTGATCTTAATCTATTATTTTAATCCAGATTTTGAGTTAATTAATTCCTAAAAAATGTTTAACATAAAACTTTCGTGACTGCAGGAATTCATATTCTTGATTCTTTCGGTAAAGTCATGTACTTTTTTTTAATAATATAAAAAACCCACGACGTTTCGATTGCAACACAAGCGGTCTTCATCATGCTTTTATAGGTGTTATCTTGGTTTGTATTGATGGTGGTTGCCCATCCAAGCATTTGAAGTTCAACCATGCTTTTCTTCCAAGATCTGAGATGATTGGATGCATTTCGGTTTATTTGGTCAAAGGTGGTCTATGGACATCTGTGTAAAAGAGCTTCGTAGGTCATTACATTACTCAATTATAAATAAAGATCCTGGTTGTGTGTGTTATTATACCTGTATGTTCTGCAATAACCTCACGCAGTCGTTAAAATGCTTTCCTGTGTCCCTCTGCCGCCATTTGCCCGTGGCCCACGCAGCTCATTGACAGGAATTGGCAATTGGAATCTCTGCAGGCAGAGATTCACTGGTATCAACGTGTAGTGGCGGAGCTGCACGCTGAGCTGGTGCCCTACCGCGACAACGAGCAGAGAAGAAAACACTCGGAGCAGCAGCATCTGCAGAGCGAGGTGGAGGTGAGTGCACAGCACTCGCGCATCGCACACACACACACACACACGTATATAATTTGCGTTTAACGTAAATAATAGATTCATGCACACACGATTCAGTGTATTATGATAATGATGAGCTGGTCTAACCATCACGTTAAGCCGTCATGGTCCCCGTTTACAAATACAGATTATCTATCTATAGACAATTTCATTATTGCTGGACACAGTGATAACGATGAGAATGATTTAGCACCTTTCTGTACACCGGGGCATCTCAGAGCGCTTTACATCACATCTCATCTCAACACGTGTGAAAGGGCACCCCCAATGACAGATGTCCTGTGGGCACAAGGTGACTCAGCACCTGGTGTGCAATTGGCATTTGTCTGCCAGTAGGGGGTGCTGATTGTTGTGTGTAATCCCAGTTGAGCTGGTAGAAGTACTGAGTTGTGTGTAGTGTCTAATGGGTCAGTATGTCCACAGCTTGTCACGGTTGAGGAGGAAGAGGACATCTCTGGCTGCTCACTGGAGCCCGGCATTCAAGAAGCCTCCCAAGACCTGCCCCCCCAGGCCTCGAACACCCTCTGAGCATCTCACAGCCCCCCACACTTCCAGCACCACCCACCCCCACCAGCACCTCCCCTTCCTTACAAGGCGTCGCGTTTTAATAATAAATATTTGTATCTAATACTATCGCCTCGTCTCAATTCTTTTGAGTGTTTGGCACACGCGAGTGGCTCACATTTATAATGCTAAGGGCTGTCTACATCCACAGTGTGGCTGTTGCGGAGCTTCTAGAAACCAAATGTGAGGCAGAGTTCTGTGTCCCTTGGGTAATGCCAGCCCTCCAAGGGGTTTGCACTGAGTTTGAGTTGGGGGCGACAAGCACAAGGTTGTGGAGGTGGTGATGGTGGTGGAAATTTAGGAGGATGGCAAGGAGGAGATGCCCATCAATAAACTAGTTGGCCACGGTGAAGCCAGCAACCATAGTCGTTCCTACGTCCCCTGATGTGAGCGGCAGTGCTGGAGGGCAGTTCCACAGTCTCAGACGGACGTGGATACTCATTACCATAATCGCACAGTTATCTTACCTTGGGCAAAGTATTTCAACCAAGAGATTCAGATAGAAATCATCTGTGTGAATAATGTAATTTCTAAAGCAATAATTACCTTCTATATTATATCCCATATAAATATATAAAATTAAGATGATGCTGAAATTGTGATGTTTGCCTAATATGTGAAACTGCCCTACATGTAGTGCCAAACACTGACGCTCTGAAACATATTTCTGCAGCAAATCTGTAGCCCTATCCCTAACTCCAAGCCTGAATAGACTATGGAATATATGAAAACTCAGTCCAATTCACAAATTCGGAGGCATCATCACAGCGATGCACCAACTCTACTTCTTACACAATGATCTGGCTCAACCACCTCAATCCAATATAGTTGTTGCTCTACATAAACGTCGACCATACGAAGAACATGACTCCAACCCCTGTTCGTCCCCTTGTGCTAATTCATTGCTCAAGACAATGCGTTTCCATGTAGTTCTCCCCTCTTCGGGTTTTGAGAGATCCTTCTTCCCATGATGTGTCCCCAGGTTGTGTACGTCACAGATGGCAACTCTTATCCTCGTACATGGACGGTCACGTTGCGTCCCTTGTCTCCTCCCATCACCCATCACTTGCCATCCCTCCCCCCCCACCCCAATGTAATCACTCAAAACCAACTGTGATTGACTGCAGCAGTGTTTTTAACAGACACCAGTCGTGTTACGGCTATTGGTGTTGTTATCGTTTATTGTAATAAACGCATTGCCTCCAGGAGAAGTCTCGCTCTACGTTCATACCCACAACACAGGCGCAAAATACATTACAGAAGTTATGCTAAGCAGCAGCAAAGTTTGAGTGATAGCTCATCTGACACTGACTCCTCTCACAACGACCAACTTTCCGAATACTCATTCAGTAGTAAGACTCTTAAATTGACGGAGAAAGCTCTCGTCAGAATCCCCTATTTTGATCCACACAATAGGAACAGAAACATACACTCATATCACAACAGTCGAAGTGGAGGCAATGATCAGAGGTCTGAGGAAGTTGGACGAGAAAACAAGTGCTGAAAAGAAGGTTACATGAATATTCTATACCATGGGTAAAGTCGCTACCATACAAGGTTAGGAATTATTTCAAACAACTCAGCCTAACAGTGATTACGAAGTTTGGAGAATATTCAACACTGAGGGGTTTAATGCTGCCAAATTTATGACCCAGTGCGTAAACGAGGAGTGTATTACGCAGGTGATGTTGATCAATACCACGAAGGTGACAAAATGTTCAAGATTGTTTTTTTAATCCTTGAGTCCAGAGATTACAGAAATTGTGGGTATGGTTTTGGACCCAGAGACGGCCTCCTTACACCACATACAGAATAGGGTTCACACGGCATGGCTATATAGAATTAGGAGCCATAATTCGGACAAAACACAGGGAGAGAGATAATGCACCCCGCCATCTAGAGGGAAGTAAAAATCACGTGAGCAGCTACAGCACCTCACACCAAGACCCACAACACAGAGTTAGTTAGTTCATAGTTCATTTATTTGGTATAGCCCTGTGAGCCATTCGGCTCTTGAATCGGGTGCAACCGCAACAAACAAAAAACATGAACAAGAAAACATCTTAAAGTGAGTATGTGACTGTGCAAACAGAAAATACAGGAAAAAAATATCAAAATATTCCTGAAATAGCACCGTACACCAACGCTGTGTGCAAAAATCCCAGTGGGATGCAAGTCAAATAACAACAACAACCACAAGACAACTAAGATTAAAGCCATCAGTCTAACTCCGTGCTACAATAAACAAAAACATGGCCAAAACAAAAAAAACTTTTCGAAATCACCAAAATAAAAGCCATAAATCCAATGTAACAGTGATCATAGGGACTGTGACCGAATTTTTAAGAATAAACTACATAAATAAATTATAACACCAAAATCTAGAGCCATATTTTAGGCCACTGAATAGCAGTGGCAGCTAGGGTTGTACAACTCCTCTAGAGCAGTTTTGAGTGAAGATATCATAGGTAGTGATTCAAGTTGCAGTTTATTGGCAATAGCATTCCAGACCCTGGGGGCATCAATAGCAAAGGCCCTTCCTCCAGTTTTTGTACGGCAATAGGGAATGTGAAGCTGGTAAATGAGCGAAGACCTGAGGTCAAATTTGTTCTTTGAAACAGAGAGGAGATCCAGTAGGTAGTCTGCGGAATTTTTTTTCAGAGAGGAGCAAGCACCCACGAACTACCAACATAATTACACGCAGAGATGGCAAGGTAACAATCCAGCGAGAGAGTGGCACACCAATCCGAGGCAACCACAGCGCACAAAGACAGGTAATTATTGGAATTTCAAAATGTGGAAGCCAAGAGCGGAATCATACCAGCACCCCATGCCATGACAAATTCAAGGTTAAACACAATCTGCCCATTCCCCCTTCGATACCCCCACCCGGCTATACCAGGAGGGAGTAGAGAAACAGGAAAGGAAACAAAAAGGACTCAACTCAGATACAAAATGTGGCACAAACACGTGGTGAATCACCCACATGAATTGAGAATGAGCTGCCAGTGAGAGCACTGCCCACTGAATTACTGAAAAATAGTTTTTCATCCAAAGGCCGATGCCTGCATTCCTCAGGGCGTGTCCCTGTAGCACGTTCCTCTGCCCCATCCATCGTACAATCATGCAAATCCGCGAGACAATGGGCGACTTTTCCAATTACCTGGCGATTAGGTTTTACTCCCCCTCCCTGCGGTTTATCATCTCCTGTCGGATGTAGATCGGAGTGCTGAAATGGGGGAAGGGAAGATTCACAATGGATCGGGAATTATGTTGAAACCCAGCACACCCAAAAGCACAAAAGGGGGGAGGACCCAACGGGGCACGGAATCGAATCGACTCCTCGAGTTAAATGTACGGATCAATGAGTGGTGGCCCACTTTACTCCAGTGACCCGGGTGCTGCTGCGGGGTCCACTTTCTGCCCCGCCTCCTTCCCCCCCCCCCCTTCTCTCTCCCCCCTACTGCCGAGGCCTATATAACCTCGTGCCACGGCAGATCTCTCGCCTACTTCAGCAGTTTTTTCTTGCTGTGGTTGTCCCACCTGATGGGAGGGACTTGATCACATCAGCCGCGTCACAGGAAGTAAGATGTGGGGATGGCTGTCATTTTTAAAGGGGTCTGAGTAATTGACCATACACAAGGAATCGGTTATAATCAACTTGGTAATCGAATCGTTCCAGCTTTAGTACTCGCGCATATAATACACTAGCTGTACTACCCAGCTTCTCCTGGGACTTGGATCCACCACGCCCGGCCGCCTTTGTCTCCCCAGTGGCGATGTTTACACACCACAGGAGTTACTCGTTTTGAGGCTGAGTCGACGTAGGGGAGGCCCAGGACCGGTTAAAATAATCGTCACTGGTAGTGGCCGTGAGCGGGAATCGAACTCGGGTTGCCGGATTCGTAGCGCAGCGCGCTAACCACTACACAACAATGCGTTACGCTTCCACATGTGCGGGTCACGTGATAGATTTGACGTCACAGCTCACTTTCCGTACAAAAAATAAATGCATTATTGAGCTCCCCCCCCCCACACACAAAAAGTGTATTTTCATAACTTTTGCATGGTGTAGAGTCTGGAAAGTACCCACATGGTAAATTTCAAGTGTGTTGCATGTCGGGAAGTACGCTAAACATTTTGAACAGACACATATTTACAACTTTTATATATGGAGATAACACAAAATAATCATTACCACATTTGCGTTCGTTTGAGCATTCAGTGTCTCAAACCGACGCTGGTGAACTGCCAGATATTTGCAGGCAAGGATGCTCTCTGTTAGTTACAGGTCCTAGTTCTATGCAAAACTGTGGAATACTTCACAAAAAGTCATCATGAGCTTTGCAGAGCTGAAAACCATTCTGACGTTTGCTCGTGTTGAACCAATGCTGCTGAAATAAAAATCACGGCCAGAAAGGCCGTAGGCTTTCACGACCAATATTATTCATAATAAACGTTTTTGGGTTAGATCGCATTACTCATAAATGTGTCGTTTCCCTCCACTACCCGACACGGCCAATCAGTAAAAAATGTGTCACATTGACAAAAGAGAAATAGATCACTCCTTCAGCCCACCGGTGTGTTGAAGAGTGAATCCACAACATTTACAATTTTTGAGTACGACGTTTCGCTGGTAATTACATCCAGCATCATCGGGCAATTTGCCAGAAAGGTGAAGCCCTCACTTCCTCCCGGTCTTAAAAAACCGGGAGCACCGTCACCATCGCAGCATGACACATGTGTGCCCGTTGAAACGTGCAGCCGTCGATCGCAATAGAACCGATAATAATTATTGTTGGTACAACTTTCTTACTCATGAAAGCTCTGCGAAGTTTCAATATAATAACTGGCTTACATCGTGGATATGAGTAACAAAATTAACACGCAAACGATGATTCCCCTCCTTCACATATCTGTCTTTCCACTTAAAAAATACAAGTATTTGTACACATCCCATTAGCCACACGGCTTTCCTTCTGGGAGTGCACCATTTCAGCAGTATTGGTTGTACATAAACCAAACTCTGGTCCGTTTTTTATATTCATCAGCACGCTCCAGCTCACTTGAAGCAATGCTGGTGAACTGCCAGCTGTTATAGGTTAGGGCCCGCTCTGTGAGATATGGGTTCTCGAAGGTTGTTGTATATGTAGGTTATGAAAATTTGATGAAAATAATGAAAATTTGATTAAATTTGAAATTTAAATAATTTATCTGAATTAATTGGTGTAATTATGTGCATAAACTATGCTAATTCGAGAGATAATCGAAATTAATTTATGCGAGTGGGCATGGTTATGATGCAGGTCGTTATGATAATTAGGTCCAGCTTCGGTGACAAAGGTTGGTTATTAATTGGAACAACGCAATTAATCGTATGCAGTTGTGCAGGTATTGCGAGCGTGAATGAGAGAGAGTAGACTCGACTTGTTATTTAATTCCGTATTTTCAATAAGGATACAATTATCTTCGATTTAACGCTTATTGATTATGTGCTGGATTAGTGATTAGTGTGCTTATGATAGGTAACCGAGATTCAGATCTCATTCGCAGAACAATTCTATGCAGAATCACGGAAAGAATCACACACAACTCTTCTGCTTTAATCAATTTTATTTTCTAGCTAAACTTAAATTTTTGGATAATATGAGAACTCTCAACTTCGGAATTTCAACACAGCATTAACATGGTACACATCACAATTGCGTTGTTTCACTTAGATAATGGCACCTGTGGTTAATTCCCGACGCGTAACGCAATGTTGTTGTTGAGAGAGAGTGATTAAAACATGCAAACTATTCTATATTTAAATTGTTACACAACACGGCATTCGGTCATTGATCATATGCGACCCTTAATGCAGATTCTTGTCACGTTGTTAACAGTAGGACGATTGATTATTATGCAATGCTGTTCATATGGAAAGACACTCAAACCATTATTATTCCTAAAGGCACAAATATGCGTTCATAGATTCGTCTTGTTCATTCATGGATACCAGCAAGATTATGCAATAGAAAAAAAACGAACCACTCAAATACCATGAACTGTGATATGGTTGCTGAGGTGAATGAGAACATGTGGGGGCACCGCGCTACAGACACGCGCGAAACTTTCCGCAATACGCTTTTATGCTTCGTTGCAATAACGAGCAACAATTATTCTTCAAACATTGAGGGCCTTGTGGCTCTATGGCCACAAATCCTTTCATGACTCCGACCACTTCCCACCCTCCCTTTTGCCCACAGCCAGATGAAAGCGACAATATTTATTTTTCAATTATTATTAACGTGGTTGAGATGACTTACACATATACCCAGCTGGAATCTGTTTTTTTACATTTATTGCCATAAACTTCACCTTAATCAGCACTAACTTGACGATTGCCTCTCTTTTGCATTGACTCCGTGACATCACGACCGTTTCCAAGGTCGGCCAACATCAAAGCGAGCAGCTCCCATAGGAAAGTGGGCCAAGTGGCACAGTTTAAGGGGCCTGCGTGGCCCACTTGGGGCAGGCGTCGCCCACTGAGGCTGCCGTGGGCATCCAGGCTGGGCCTAGATACCTGGTTGACAAACTGGATTGTTACATTGGCTTCTCTCTTGTGCATGTGTGCGCCCACTCTCAGGTGTCTGCAGGACACCTTCATGGAAGTGGACGCGAGCACCGTCCCACCCATGGACATGACTGATCGCAAACGGTTTGGGGCGCGTCCGCGCGTCACCAATGATACCACTCATCTCCCCTTCCGTTCTGCCCCTGCCACTCGCTCCCCCCTCTTGCTTCATCACTGTTGCCGCTCCGGCCCTGGCTACGATCTCCAAAAACCATGGTCGCCTACCATCATCGTTTCCGTCGACAAACTGCTGGATGGATTCCACAGGAGGCGTTTGTGCAGCGAGCGGGAGTCCACCTGGGATTACTGGCGATCTCTGCACACGTCCCACCAACCCTTTCCTCAATTGTTGATTGTTTTAACCCCAGTCAGGGGGGAAGAGGACAAGATAAGAAATAATTGTACTTGAAACTTGCGTCCTCAAACACACTAACACCTAGTACCCTGGTTGTTATTTCCCCCCACCCTTATAAACGTGACATAACAGGATGTTGCCATGATGTAATGGTTGGTACACAATATAGAAGTCGCCGGTTCGATTTATCGTGGCCATTTTAATCAATGTGGACTTTTCTTAAATCCCTCCGGCTTCTGTCCACACAACCGGTACGAATGAGTGGATAAACAATTGGGAGAACTCAAACATCCCCAAGAAGTGCCTCATCGTGGATCAAACCATCAAGAAGCTCGCTGGCCCCCCACCACCGCAAGCAGTGGGGGGCCACCGTACACCGAATCCAACCTGGCCATGGCACGAGCAATTGCCTCCACAAATGGAAAACAAAAGCATCACCAAAATGCCATGGCGGGGCACCGCAACGGTGAAAAACGCACAAACGCATCAGGAAGCTCTCTTCACCTGCTGGAGGCCTGCATTACCATTAAGAGGCTATGGTCTTGGATTATTCTTCGTGTTATTTAGGGTCCCTGACTCTGTTCACGACCATTAAAGACCACGATGGTGGGCAGGCCCATGTAACGCTGCATGGCCGGGTGTCAGAGCCATTTCCTCATGTTTACTGTGGGGTGTGATGGGGATGTCCTCTGGCCCCGACACTATTTCAAGTATTCTTGATCGCAGTCTTACGAGATATAATTCCCGGTTGTGGCCAAAATCAGTGATGAATTATATTCTAATCGACAGTATGCCTCCCCTAAGTCGACTTAACCTTAAATTAGTATCAGGTGTGGTTGGTAAACATCACCACTGGAGAGACAAAGGTGGCTGAGTGTGTTTCTGGAAACAAATCCCCACCATGACAAGTTTGCCTCTGAATGCCAGTTTCTTGGCCCAAGCCACTGTATAAAGTCCAGCAAATATGCATCCGACACAAGATCCTAACCTTTTATATAGTCATATTCATAGCCAGTGTAATGTCATCATTTTTTTTACTCAAAATTATTCACCTCAATTTTGGTTCACACGACGAACAAATAATGCTACTCAGCTGATTCGGCGTGAGACCTCTGCTGACTGCATAAGTACGGAAACTTCTCCACTTTCTCTACGACTGCCCCATCACTCATACAAAGATCCCCCTAGACTGACGGTGATGTCACGTCGACCCACGCGGCACAGCAATCTCACGCGGCACAGCAGCCTCACGCAGCAGCCTCACGCGACACAGCAGCCTCACTCGGCACAGCAGCCTCACACAGCAGCCTCACGCAGCAGCCTCACGCGACACAGCAGCCTCACACAGCAGCCTCACACGCGGCGCAGCAGCCTAACGCACAAGCCGCACGTGGCACAGTAGCCTCATGCAGAAGCTGCACGTGGCACAGCAGGCATGAAGGAAGCTGTGGAACAACTCGAGGAGCTGCATGGTCTCGTCTGGCAACCCTGGTCAGCTGGTTCAGAACTGGAGGAGAAGCAGCTGTTGTGAATCCCTGCAACAGCTGTCCCTGTGAGCTGCCCCTCACTACAGAGAGCTCCATGGAGAGCATGGCGATGATCACACCCACTCACCCACCCACCCAATCACCCACCGACCCACTCACCCTGTAACTCACTTACTCACCCTCATAACTTACCCAATCATTTACCCAGTCATCCACCCATCCACTCAATCACACACTCACTCACCCACCCATCCACTCACTCACCAACCTACTCATCCACCAACCCCACACCCACTCACCCACTTATTAACACAGGCATTCATTCACTAACTCACCCACCCACCAACTCACCCACAAACTCACTAACCAACCCAACCACCCACTCATTCACTTAACAAACCACATACTCACTCAAGAACCAACCCACTCACCACCCACTCACCTACTACCAACGCAACCTCTCACTCACTCACCCACCCATTCACTCACTGACGTATCCACTCACTAACTCACTCATCCCAACCACTCCTTCACGCACCCACCAACCGATTAACCACCCACTCACTCACCCTCTCACTTGCCAACACACTCACCCAATCAATCACCCACCCATCCACTCACTCACTCACTAACCTACCCACGCACCGTTTCACCCACTCACTCACCCATCAACTCACTCAACAACCCATCCACTCACTCAAAAACCCATCCATGAACTCAACCATCCACCGAGCCACCAGCACAGACTCACCCAGTCACCGACTCCATCACCCACAGACTAACACACAAATTAACTCAAACACCCACTAACTCACCCACTGAATCACCAATCCACTCAACCACTCACTCAATCTCTAACCCATCCACTCACTCGTGCACTCACCCACCCACTCACCAATCCACTCACTCATTCATTCACCCCACTCAATCAACAACCCATCCACTCTGTCTCACTATTGCATCTTCACTATCGCATCCACTAAGTCGCCTGTCACTAACGAACCCACGCACGTAGTCACCCAGTGAACAACCCACCCACTCACCCATTACCCAGGCTACCACTCCACTACTCCCCCACCCACCTAGTCACTCCTGACCCACCCACAAACCCACTCACCTACCCGCCAACCCACTCACCTACCTGCCAACCCACTCACCTACCCGCCAACCCGCTCACCTACCCCCCAACCCACTCACCTACCCCCCAACCCACTCCCTGCCAACCCACTAACCCACCCGCCAACCCCCTCATCCACCCACCCGCCAACCCACTCACCTACCCGCCAACCCACTCACCTACCCGCCAACCCACTCACCTACCCGCCAACCCGCTCACCTACCCCCCAACCCACTCACCTACCCCCCAACCCACTCCCTGCCAACCCACTAACCCACCCGCCAACCCCCTCATCCACCCACCCGCCAACCCACTCCCCTTCCCGCCAACCCACTAACCCATCCACAAACCCACTCACACACCCACCAACCAATTCACCCACCCACTAACCCACCCAACTACTCACTCACATACCCACCCACTCATTCAGCCACACTCACGCATAAACTCACCGACTCAACCTCCCACACTCACCCACCCATCCACTCCGCCAGTGGGGGGGGGGGGGTGTAATGGCACGTGCCCCCCCCCAATGATCCGACCAAAATCCCTAATTTCGATCGGATCATTGGTGTTTATTAGTAATAAATCGGCATTTTGCAACCCCTACTGCCACTGTGTAGCATATTATTACGTGCCAGGAACTCTATGAGATGATAGGATAAGAGTCTGAGTCCATAATTGGCAATAAGTAACGGCAAAGCAGTTATAAGTGACTCACAGAATTGTGCGAAGTTGCGCATAGTACACAACTTCCCGCAAGGCATTCACCTTTAGTGAGCGCGATGCCGATCACACAACACGTTCGAATCCGACCCTCGATCGATGGCTGCGCCATCGCTGGACACCCGTTGAATAAAAAGCAAGGGACAAGTTCTTACTTACTAACAACTCCTATGATTTTTCATTGCTGGAGGGGTTTCCCCCCTACCTGAAAATCCTGGCTCTGCCATTGCACCCGCCCAATCAAAAACCCATCCTGTCATCCAACCACACCCACAAATCACTCACTCATTCACTCACCCCTCCGCTCACCCACTCGATCTCTAACCCACCCACTAGCTTACCCACTTACTCAATCTCTAACCTGCCCGCCCACCCACAAACTCACCCATCCTGACGCACTCATCAAGCAACCCACTCAATCTTGTACCCACGAGCTCACTCACCCACCCACCCACTTATGCACAGACTCACTCACCCACCCACTCACTCACCCTCCCACTCACTCACCCACAGACTCAATCACCAACCCACCCACCCAATAACTCACCAACTGACCCACCCACAAACTCCCTAACCAACCCAAACACTCATTCACTTCAACCAACCATCCACTCAGCCACCCACCTATTCACCCCCACTCACTCACTCACCCCACTAACTCAATAAGCCACCCACTCACTCACCCACCCACTCATTCAGCTACACACCGACACATTAACTCATCCACTCAACATACCACACTCACACACTCATTCTCCAATCCATCCATCCTCTCATTCAGCCACTGACTCACCGATTCACTCACACCCTCAACCTCCCACACTCATCCACTCACCCACCCTCCCACTAAGTCAACCACATACACCTACTCACCACCCACTCACCCATTACCCATGCAACAACTCACCCGCTTGCCCACCCACTCACTCATCCACCCATCCACTCACTCACTCGGTCAACCACCCATTCACTCACCCACCCATTCCATCCATTCACTAACCCACGAACTGACCGACCCCTTCACTCACCAAACCCTCACTCATCCACACACTCACCCACTCAACCCCCCACATTCACCCACCCACTCACCAACCCACCCTCTCATCCAGCCATTCAATTACTCATCCCCACTCACCCCTTCAACATTGCACACTCATCCAATCACCCACCCACTAACTCAAACACCCTCACACTTACCAATGCACTCACCCACTCACTCACTCATCCATCCACTCAATCACCCACGCACCACATCACTGACCCAACCCATCAACTCACGAACCCACCCATTATTCAAAAACTCACCCAGGCACTGACCTACTCACCCACGACGCACTACACACGTAACTACTCACCCATTCTCCCACCAACTGACTCAATTTCTCACCCAGCCACCCGCCCGCTTGACTGACTTACTCAATCACTCTCCCACTCACTCACCCAGTCATCCACCCATCCAGTCACTCACTCAGCCACACAACTCACTCACTTAATCACTCACCCACCCACTAGCGCTCCTACTAACTCATTCACCCACCCCTAACTCACCTAACCACTCACTCCCTTCAAGCTCCCACACTGCTCGCATCAGCCACCGACTTAATCAACCACAAATATCCACACACTCACCCGTCCACTCACCCACTCAATCACACAACCACCCACTCCGTCACACAACCACCCACTCAATCTCTAACCCACCCACTCACTCACCAACCTCCACACCCACCTACTCATCCACCCACGTATTAACAGGCATTCGTTCACTCTCTCACCCACGAACTCACCTTCTCACCCACCCACAAAGTCACGAACCAACCCAACCACCCACTCACTCACTCAACATCCCATCCACTCACTCAACAATCCACTCACTCAAATACCTACCCACGCACTCACAAACTCACCGTATCATCCAACCACTAACTCACCCATCCCCTCACCCACTCATGCACTAACTCACTATCGCATCCACGAACTCTCCTGCCACGAACTCATCCACCCACATACTCACCCAGTCACTCACCCACTACTGAGGCTACAACTCCACTACACCCACTGCCACCCACTCACTCACCCACCCACCAACCCACTCACCTATTCGCCAACCCACTCACCTACCCGCCAACCCACTCACCTACCCGCCAACCCACTCACCTACCCACCAACCCACTCACCTACCCGCCAACCCACTCACCTACCAGCCAACCCACTCACCTACCCGCCAACCCACTCACCTACCCGCCAACCCACTCACCTACCAGCCAACCCACTCACCTACCAGCCAACCCATTCGCCTACCAGCCAACCCACTCACCTACCAGCCAACCCATTCGCCTACCCGCCAACCCACTCAGCAACCACTCGCGCATAAACTCGCGCATAAACTCACCGACTCAACCTCCCCCACTCACCACCTACCCACTCACTAAACCAACTATTCACTCACCCCACTCACTCACCCATCCATACATTCACTCACCCACCCCCTCACTCACCGAACCCTTCACTCATCCACACACTCACCCAATAACTCACCCACTGAACCTCCCACATTCACCCACCCACTAACCAACCCACCCTCTCATCCAACCATTTAATCACCCATCGACTCATCCCTTCAACCTCGCACAGTCATCCAATCACCCACCCACTAACGCAAACACCCATTCACTCACCCATCCCTCCACTCACCTACTCAATCACATAACCACCAACTCAATCTCTAACCCAAACACTCACCAACTCACCCATCTTCTTATTCACTCAATCTTCTACCCATTAACTCTAATCACTCACCCACCCTCCCATTCACCAACTCACTCACCGACACACTCACACACCAACTCAGCCAGCCACGACCCACTACCCACGTAACCACTCACCCACCCAAGCATTAAATCACCCATCCACTCACCTTTTCAACCTCCCACTCATCCAATCACCCACCCACTAACTCAAACACAAACATCCATTCACTCACCCACCCACCTGCTCACTCACCCACCAACCTGCTCACTCACCCACGCACCAAACCACCCACCCACCCAATCCCTCACCCACCCACCTTTTCACCCAGCCACCCTCTCAAACCCGTACCCACTAACACACCCACTGACCCACCCTCACCCACCCACTCATGAACTCACCCATCCAATTATTAACCCACCCACTAACTCACCCACTAATTCACCAACCCGACCACTCGCCAACACAGCCTAAATATAAATTGTTTGTTTTACCAGGCAAGGCCCACTGAGATATATGGATAATTTTCAGAAGCAACTTCGCCACAAATGATAGCTCAACAGAGTGGCTTATCACGTATACATTCATAGCAGCCAACTCCTCTAAATGCATGTTTCTAAATGTGGAATCGAACCCACAACATCCTGTATACCCGGCGAGGTAGTTAACATCTTGCCACCATGACACTCCATTCTCTGACTCTCCCACCCACGAAACCACACACTCAAACACCGACCCACTAACTCAACCATCCATTAATTCAACCACCGAGCCTTGCACACACTCACTCACCCAGCCACGCACTCGCCAAGCCACGCACTCAATCTCTAATCCACACTCACTCACCAAGCCTCTCACCTACTACCCATCGAACGTCGCACTCACTCATCCACGCACCCACCCACAAAACCGCCCATCTACACACCAAATAAAAATGTAGCTTTTTTTTACTTTACTAGGTAAGGCCCATGCTATATACATCTTTTTCAGAAACAAGCAGAGTACAAATGATTGCTCAATGGAATGGCTTTTCACATAGAACGTTATAGCAGTCAAAGTCTATAAATGCATGTTTCTAAATGTGGAGGGGCAACCTGGAGTACCCAGAGAAAATTCCATGCAACCACGGGGGAGAACGTGCAAACTCTAAATATCCAGGCGAGGTTCTTAAAATTTTGCCACCTTGACATTCCAATCTTTAACTCAACCACCCACTCAAACACCCACCCACCCACACACAAACCACTTGTAGAGTAAAATTGGGACGTGACGTCATGTGTGCCGTCTAGTGCGATGACGTCACGGAACGTGGCGTCATGCGTGCTGGGCGGCTCGATGACGTCATGTCTCCTCTAGTATTTAAGGGGGACCCCGTGACGAAAGCGGGGTCACTGTGGGAACGGGTAGAGTGAGAAGGGTGGAGAGGGAACCAGGGGTAGAGAGGGATCGACGAAGAGTCAGGAGTGAAGCCGGTGGTAGCCGTAGGAGGTGCTGCTCTTCCCGGTCGGTGGGGTTGGCAAGTTCCCCCATCCGACTCGAGGGAAAGAGACTGGAGGTAGCCGGGCTGGACTAGGACTTAGTGTAGGACCCCTAACCCCTGGGAAGTTGTCACACCCTTTGTGTTATTATAATATACTTAATAAACCTTTGGCGAAAGCCCTTACCTTCAAGCCGTCTCCGAGTCGTCGTCGGGAACTCCTCAACACACTAACCAAATCAATCTCTAACCGACTGACTCACCCACACACCCACAAACTAATTCACCAACCCACTTACCAGCCCACCCACTCCCTAACTCAACAACCCACTCACTCAACAATCCACTCACCCACCAGGTCACCTATTCACTCCCTCACACACCCACCCATCCACCAACTCAATGTCTAACTCACACACTCACCCACCCAACCAATCACAAACTCACCCAGCCACTCACCCTGCCACAAAATCAATCTCTAACCCACGCACTCAACATTCCACCTACTCGCTAATCCAAACTGACTAAATTCAACTATTTTTTAAGTTACCAGGTAAGACCCACAGAGCTATATAAAATATTTTTCCAAAGTAACCTGGCCACAAATGAGAGCTTCACTAAGTGGCCTATCACATAGTAATGTATAGCAGCCAAATCCGATAAATGAATGTTTCTAAATGTGGAGTCGAAATCCACGTGACCATAGAGCACATGCAAACCCCAAATATGCAAGCATCAGGGTTGGGATGGAACCTACGAACTCCAAAATACCAGGCGACGTAGCTAACATCTCGCCACAGTGGCGTACAATTCTCGAACTCACCCACTCAACTACTAAAGACACCCACCAACCCACTCACAAACCCGCTCACCCTGCCATGCACTCAATTTCTAATCAACGCACTCACGCACACACCCACTCACTCACTCAACCACTCATCCACGCACCCACCTACACATGCACTCACTAACGCACTCACCCACCCACCCAACCACCCAACCTACCCACCCACTCACCTCACCCACCCACTCACTCAGTGACCAACTCACGCTCCAACCCACCCACTCACACTGTGACCCACTCAATCTCCCAACAACTCACCCAGCCCCTCACCTACTTACTTAACCACCCATTCACTCACCGACCGACGCACTCACCGCCCACTCACCCAACTGTAAACTAAAATTTAACTTTTGATTTAAAGCTTTCGTGACTGCAGTAATTCATATTCTTAGTTTTTTCGGTAAAGTCACGTTGATGATGACCGTTTGAGTTATGGTCGAAACGTCGTGAGAATTTTTTATTGTTTTATATATATTTTGTTATTTTGTTGTTTCTCTTCAACGTGACTTTACCGAAAAAACTAAGAATATAAAATTTAACTATTTTAATTTTCATAATAAAGGTTTTTGGGTTAGATCGCGTTTATTTATAAATGTGTCGTAACCCTCCACCACCCGACACGGCCAATCAGCAAAAAAAAGTGTCACGTTGACAAAAGACAAATAATTCACTATTTGTCTTTTGTCAACGTGACACTTTTTTTGCTGATTGGCCGTGTCGGGTGGTGGAGGGTTACGACACATTTATAAATAAACGCGATCTAACCCAAAAACCTTTATTATGAATAATATTGGTCGCGAAAGCCTACATGTTAAACTATTTTAATTTTACCAGGAAAGGCCCACGGAGCTATATAGATTTTTTCATAAGCGACGCGGCCACAAATGACTGCTCAAATAAGTTAGTGAGTGCGTGTGTAGGTGGGTGCGTGGATGAGTGGTTGAGTGAGTGGGTGTGTGCGTGAGTGCGTTGATTAGAAATTGAGTGCATGGTAGGGTGAGCGGGTTTGTGAGTGGGTTGGTGGGTGGCTTTAGTAGTTGAGTGGGTGAGTTCGAGAACAGCCAAAACCTCGAAATGCATGTTTCTAAATATGGAGAGAAAACCCGGAGGACTCGCAGAAAATTCCATGCAACCACAAGGAGAACATGCACACTCCAAATATACAGGCGTCATAATCGAGATCGAACCCACAACCTCCTGTACAAAAGGCGAGGTAGTTAATATCTCACCACCATGGCGCTCCACTTTCTTGACTCAGTCACCCACTCACCCACCCATTCAGCCACCTACCCACTCAAACACCCACCCACTCAAAAACCCGCACCTTGCCACCAACTCAACCACTTACCGACGCATCCACTTACACACCCACCCATCCACCCACTCAATCTCTAACTCGCACACTCACCAGTCCACCCGCTCACCCAGCTACTTACCTACTCACCCACTCACCCTGCCACCCACTCACCCTGCCGCCCACTCAACCTCTAACCGACCTACCGACCCAACCAGCCACCCACCCCCTAAAATATACTACTTTTTATTTCACCAGGTAAGGCCCATTGAGCTATATAGACCCTTTTCAGAATCGGCCTGGCTACAAATGATAGATAAACGAAGTGGCTTATCACATACATTTATTGCAGCCAAATCCTCAAAAGGCATGTTGATTCTAAATGCAGCGGAAAGGACCCGGAGCAAAATCCACACGACCAGGCGGAGAACATGCGAACTCCAAATATACAGGCGGCAGGATCGCAATCGAATCCACAACCTCATGTATACTAGGCGAGCTAGTGAACATTTCACCACCGTAGCGCCCCACTCTTTGACTCACCCAATCACTCACAAGCTAACTTACCCACTCAACCTCCCACATTAACTTACCCACCCAGCAGTCACTCACCCATTCACTGACTCACCTACTTTCTGACCCCATTCAGTCAACAACTCACCGACCCACCCAACCACTCACTCAGTTACCCACTTGCTCACCCACCCACTCACCCTATGACCCACTTAATCTCTAAATCACTCACTCACTAAACTACACACTCACCCACCAACATACTAACTCAAACACTCACCAACGAACTCACTCACCCAACCAAGAACTGACCCACTCACCCACAAACTCGCGAACCAAAAACACACATACCCAACCCATCACTCACCCAACTCCTCACTCACCGACTTACTCAATCACCCATCCAGACACTCACCCACTGACCGACCCACCAACTCATTAACTCACCCAGGACTCACTCACTCTGCCACCCATTCAATTTCTAACCCACTAGCTCAACCACCCACTAACGCAACCACTGACCCACTCGAACTCATCCACTCAAAAAGCCACCCACTAAAATATCTAAACCACACTCATGCAACCACCCACCCACTCACCCTCACACTTACCAATGCGCTTTCCCACTCACTCACCCATCAACTCACTAACCCACCCATTAATTCAGGAACTCACCGAGCCACTGACCTACTCACCCAAGACGCACTACCCACGGAACCACCCACCCACCAACTGACTCAATTTCTCACCCACTCACTCACCCACCCACGAGTGCTCCCACTAACTAATTAATTCATCTACTCACTCACCCACCCCTCACTCACCTAACCATTCACTGCTTCAAGCTCCCATACTCACCAAATCACCCACCGACTAAATCACCCACAAATATCCACTCACTCACCACCCACTCACCCACTACTCACACAACCACTCACCAACTCATTCACTTGCTCACCCACGCATTCACTCACCCCACTCACTCACCAACCATCCACTCACTCACCCACTCACTGAACCACCCCTTCACTTACCCACCCCCTCCATACTTAACCGCAATAACTCACCCACTGAACCTCTCACATCCATCCACTCACTCACCAACCCAACCTTCCACGGTCATCCAATCTCGTACCCACTAACTCAATCACTCACCAACGCACTCACCGTCTCACTCATCCATTCCCTCATCCATCCACTCACTCACCCATTCACCAAATCAATCACGCACAAATTAACTCACCAATTCAACCAGCCACTGAGCTACTCACCCACGAGCCACGTAACCACTCACCCACCCTCCCTCCCACTGAATCTCTAACCCACCCACTCACACATCAACTAACCCACCCATCATCACCTCACTAACCCACCCATCATCTCACCCACTCACCCAGCCACCCACTCAATCTCGTACCCACCAATTCAATCACTCACCCCCCATCCAAGCATTCAATCACCCATTCACTCACCATTTAAATCTCCCACTCATCCAATTACCCTCCCACTCATCCAATCACCCACCCACTCATCCAATCACCCACCCACTAACTCAAACATAAACATCTATTCACTCACCCAATCCTCCGCTCACCTACTCAATCACATAACCACCAACTCAATATCTAACTCAAACACTCACCAACGAACTCTCAACCTCCCACACTCATGCACTCACCCACCTAACCAGTAACTCAACCACACAAATCCACTAATTCACCCCTTTGCTCAGCCAATCAATCACACAACCACCCACTTAATCTATAACCCATCCACTCACTCAACGACCCATCTTCTCACCCACTCAGACAACCACCCACTCAACCACACACTAACTGATCAATCCACTCATTCACCCACCCACCAACTCACCCAACCCCTCACTCACGCAACCCCTCACCTCCACCCACCCAACCTCCCACTCTCACCCTACTACTCAATCACCCACTCAATTTACAAACTCAATCACCGACTCCATCACCCATCCACCCATACTGACCCACCCCCTAACTCACCCGCACACCCACTCAGCCACCCAATAATTCACCCACTCACTCACCCCAATTATCCAACAACCTACCCACTCAACTCACCCACCCCTTCACTCATTCACACAGCCACTTAACTTCCCACGCTCACCCACCCATACAACCATTAAATTACACATCCACTCACCCCCTCAACCTCCCACAATCATCCACTCACCCACCAACTCATCCACACACACACTCACTAAACCACAAACACTCATTCACCTACCCCTCCGTTCAGCCATTCAATCACACGATGATTGATTAAATCACTAACCCACCCACTCGCTCCCCCACTCACTCCCCCACCCACTTATGCACTCCCCAACCCACTCACGCACTCCCCAACCCACTCATCCTCTCACTTACCCACCCATGCACGCACTCACTGACTCACCGAGCCATTTACACAATTAACAATGCACTTACCAAATCACCCATGCATCCACTCACCCACTCAAACTCCCCCACCCACTCACCATCCGTCTCACTCACCCACTCGACCCCCCTCACTCACCCACTCGACCTCCCACACTCACCCACCTACTCACCAACCCACTCTCTCATCCAACCATTCATTCACACCCTCAACCTCCCACATTCGCCCACTCGGCCACCTACCAACTAACTCAACCACATACACCCGCTCACTCAACATTACCCACTCACCCTCTACCCACGCAATCAATCAATGCCTCCTTCACTCACCCAACCTGTCGCTCACCCAACCCCTCAGCCACCTACCTCCGTCTCAAGCCTCAGTGCAGTCCAAGCTCCAGGAGGGCCTCCTCCTCCTCGAACCCGCCGAGGTTGGGTCCCGTGTACGTGCCCTCGTGGCCCCGCACGCTCACGCGCACACGGGGTCGCGCGTTTGTTCTCGCCACGCGAACCTCGGCCGTTATCTCCCACCCGAGTCCCCGCCCACTGGGGCCCCATTAGGGTCCCCGTCGGGGGGAACAATGAGGTGTCCATCCGCTGTGTCTCCTCCCCTCTCGACCCCGCTAGGACCCCCTGCGCCGCTCACGATATCCCCCCAGGAGGACCCTGTCCCTCCTGATTCCATCTCGCGGGGTCGCCTCTCCGCACTCCCGCGCTTCAGCAGGCTCAGTGCTTGCACCACCATGCGGCGATCCTCTAAACCTGCGGAGGTGGACGAGGGTGGGGGGGATCATCATCGTCAGCAGCAAATGCAGCATCATTATTATTATAAGCAGCTACAGCAAGTCGCAGCATCATAATCATCATCTGAATTACCACCACCAGCAGGAGCACTATCATCACCATCTTCAACTTGCCAAGCCATCATCATTACATCATCACCAGATTAATAGATCTCTACCATCACCATGCGTAGAGACATTATCATTATATTCACTATCTCCTGCATATCCTAATCTCAACATAATTATCGTTAACATTATAACCAACATCATATCGATCAACGCACCGGTGTAAATTGTTCTAGTTGTATTCAATACAAATCAGTTAATATTTGCATCACTCGAACGTGCCACACCACTGCTCCACTCCCCACTGCCCTTCTCCATCCTCCCCTTACTCCTTGGCCCCTTAACCATCTGCCAACTGCCCCCTTGCTGCCCGGGCTCGTGGGTACCCTCAGAGGATTTGTATTCAGCTGTAATATCGAGGCTAGAATACATTTCCGCGTGATAAGCCACTTCGTTGAGTTATCATTTGTGATAGCCAGGTCGCTTCAGAGAAACATCTATATAGCTCAGTGAGCTTTACCGGGTAAAATACAAAATTGTTTAGTTTTTTTGTCTGATGGTAAGGTACCACGCAAACCACCACCATCATGACTGCTGTCAGGCTCCGTAGAGCAGGGTGCGTGTTTGTTGTCATCGTCTACAAGAGCTACACGTGGCAAACCGGGGGTGCTGTCGCATGGCTCGGCGATTGCGCATTTGCAGAATTAATCTGGCAAGGGTCACATGATCAGAAAAGGGGCAGTCCAGCAACATGAACCCTTGCACTGTGCCGCTCCCCACACCTGCAACCAACCAGCGTGGTGAAGTATGGTCAAATACACCGCAACGATCCGCTAGGTTGTGGCGGTCCCCATACAGCAGCGGAATCGTGAAAGGGCCATAGCGTGGTCGCACATCCATCGTCCCACGTGATACCACCTGCGGGGCACGCCTCGCAACGCTCAGGTGAGCGTTACCTGCACTCGCTTCCTGCCGGATAGCTTCAACCACCTGCCAGCCATCGTATCCCGAGGGGAGGTCGGGTCGCTTCATTTGCTCGTCGCTCCACAATTGGAAGTTCCTGGCAAAGGTGCGCGAGGTGGATGAGCTGGAGTCCTGTCTGTGAGCGTGTGGGTTTAGCACGCTGCGCTACAATGAATCCGGCGACCCGAGCTCGATTCCCGCTTACAGCCACCATCACCAGTACGTCCTGGATCTCGAGAGGTCGGTTCAGCCTTAAATTAGTATCTGGTACGATGTGTACACATCGCAACTCGGGAGAAAAAGGTAGCTCAGGGTGGTCCCGGCCACCCACACAGAACATTTGTGAAACCCAGAGATTATGCGTGAAAAACGTGCAGATCATTAGAAAAACAGGCAAATATCTTGCGTGATATCAAATATGGATCATGCGTAAAACACATACCGATCATACGCAAGAAACACACACTCAGGCAATGTATGAAAACACACTCATATGCTGCTGTAGGATACGTTGGTTCAGCAGATGTACAGGGTGATGGATTACAATGTAAAGTTTTTTTAAATGGCGATGAAGAATATTGTCCATTCATTTGCAGTCCAGCCGTACACTCATTCATTCACGTGCTATCTTTTCGTCTATGCATCGGTCAATCCGCAAGTCAATTATGCAAGAGGACTCAGTCCCCCCCTGCCCCGCCCCCCTCTGCAAGTAGTAGCAGCTCCCTGCACCACCCAGCTAACCCCACACTGCATGCCGCGTTCTGCGCGATGCCTCAAGTTCAAGGTCGTGTGGGTAACACATTACCGTGGTGATTATTGGAAATGTAACTCTTTATTTTACCAGGTAAGTGAGCCATATAGCTCTTTTTAAGAAGCGATCTGGTCACAAATGTTAGTTTTAACGGAGTGGCTCATGTTGTGGAAATTTATAGCAGTAAAATACTCTAAACCAGGGGTCTCAAACTCGCGGCCCGCAGGCCAATTGTGGCCCGCGGAACGATATTTTGTGGCCCACTATTTTGCCATCAATTATTTATTTATTTATATTTATTATATTTTTTTTACCATAGCTCAGGCTCGTGACAGCTTCCGGTGTTTGTTGACAAGTTAGCCAACGCGAATTAGCAACGTTAGTCACTTGGTTGAAACGTGATTCCGGAGTGACACCAAGTGGAAGGAAAATATATCCTGTCACCCTGTGCAAGGTACAGAGGACTTAGGAAGTGGGCGGACTCAACAAGTGTAATCAGTGACCTAATAAAGACAACAGAGTGTTGCAATAGGAAAGGTAAAATAATTACATGGATAGCAAATAGCATGAGATGGGTGGCAAGAACAGAAGCCAAATGTTGGTTAGAACCTGAATATTATAAAGAAGTTATAGATTATTATTACAAGAGAAACAAAGAAAAGGAAAAAGGACAGATATGTGCAATCGCAAAAGAAAATAATTTACCAAGAACAATTTAATCAAAAAGAGCAAGAAATTAAAAGATATAAAACATGAGACAATGCACTTGATGTTAAGAATTAAGACAGGTGGAGTAACATGGACACCAGAGTTAGCTCAATGGCATCCAGAGAGATTCGTTAGAGCAGAAAGATATGTAGGATGTGAACAAAAAGAAAATCTAGATCACTTTATTTATGAATGTGAAAGGTATAAACACCTGAGAGAGAACACGATTGATGAATTAAATAATGATAAGAAAAACGAAGTGCTCAAAAAAGCATGAACAATGATAAAGTTTTCAAATACCTCTCAGAATATATAGAAAGGGCATACTAAATAAGATCCCAAATACTCAGGTATTGGGATAAAAACATGTAAATATATCACCCCCACCTTCCCTGAGCTTTCCAGGATGTTCAAGCGGACCATGTGCCTTTTTGGGAGCACATATCTGTGTGAAAAAGCTCTTTTGCACCATGAACTTTAATAAGTCAAAGTACAGGTCCAAACTTACTGATGAGCATTTCAAGCCATACTGAGGGTCTCAATTGCTTCCTCCCTCAAGCCAAATGTGGCTCAGCTGTGTAAGAAGAGGAAGCGCTGCCAGGTCTCTGGAAGCATGGAGTAGGTAAGAGAAGCCTATGTTCTGAAGAACCGTTCATGTTCTGAACTGTTATTAATAAAGATTGAGAAGATTGGATTACTTGCACTTTTTTGTAATACTTGATGCGGCCCAGCCTCACCCAGACTCTACCTCCAGCGGCCCCCAGGTAAGTTGAGTTTGAGACTCCTGCTCTGAACGCATGTTTCTAAATATGGAGGGAAAAACTGGAAGACCTGGAGAACAATCCACGCGACCACGGGAGAGAGAGAGACATGCAAACTCCAAATATACAGGCGTCAGGGTCCGGATCTAACTCACGACCAATTGCATACCAGGTGAAGGAGTTAACATCCCACCACCGCGGCACCCTTATGTACCAGGTTACACAGTCACGGACTCAAATGAAGACACAGTCCCTTCATTTAACAGTCTGTTCGATAAATAAGTGCTGTTAGCGAGCACCTATTAAGGCTAGCATGCCACACGAGGAGGTGGGTGGTCAGTTTTACCCAGGATAGCCCTACTGGCTCTTTTCAGGAGGGTTCTACCACATTTCCCAGCAATGATTACTAGGCACAGTATATTCCAACTGGGTAATTTGCGGGCAATTGTATTTAATTCGGTTAATCTGGTCCATGACGCTGGGATCTTCAACGTCCACTGAATCAGACGGCACATGGTGCCTTTGCGGTGAACACGCCTGTAGCATTAAACAGGGCGGCCGCTGGATTCAAACCGCGAACATCTACGACAAGCGGCACACGTACAACTGCTACAGACACACGCCGAGTGTGTAATCACTCAATATGTGAGTGATTACACGCAATATTGTTGTGTGATTAAACACAACGTTGTTGTGTGTGTAATCACACACAAAAATATTGATGAGACGCAACGACGTTGTGTTGAGTGTAATCACAAACAACAACGTTGTGTTGAGTGTAATCACTCAAAACGACATTGTGTTGAATGTAATCACTCACAACGACGTTGTGTTTAGTGTAATCACTAACAACGACGTTGTGTTTAGTGTAATCACTAACAACGACGTTGTGTTTAGTGTAATCACTAACAACGACGTTGTGTTTAGTGTAATCACTAACAACGACGTTGTGTTGAGTGTAATCACTTACAACAACAACGTTGTGTTGAGTGTAATCACAGGCAACAATGTTGATGACACACAGCGTCCAACAGAGGGCGTCGTAGTCGTGCCATGGGGAGGTGGCGAGTGATGAACGCCACTGCGGCGCCGCAAAGAGATCAGAGCCGTGATATTTATTTATTTGTACACTGGAGGAGGAATCCGATGAGCTACGAAGTTCTTTATCACAAACGTCCAGCGTCTTGGCCGTCACGACAGAACGAGGCCGATAAACGTGGAGGTATAAATGAGGGTGATGCTAAGTCGGTGTGCCGTGCCCTAAGTGAGGTTGCCATGGGCGTGTGTGTTGGCCGTGTCAGGAGCGGGTGAGGAGGACGAGGCAAGGGGTGAGGAGGACGAGGTGAAGGGTAAGAAGAACGAGGTCAGGAGGTGAAGGGTGAGGACGAGATGAGGTGTGAGGAGGACGAGATGAGGTGTGAGGAGGACGAGGAGAGGGGTGAGGAGAACGAGTGAAGAGAACGAGGGGTGAGGAGGACGAGGGGTGAGGAGGACGAGGGGTGAGGAGGACGAGGGGTGAGGAGGATGAGGGGTGAGAAGGACGAGTCGAGGGGTGAGAAGGACGAGGTGAGGGGTGAGGAAGACGAGCTGAGGGGTGAGGAGGACGAGCTGAGGGGTAAAGCGGATGAGCTGAGGGGTGAGGAAGACGAGGTGATGGGTGAGGATGAGGTGAGGGGTGTGGACGAGGTGAAAGGTCAAGCGGACGACGTGATGGGTGAGGACGAGGTGAGGAAGACGAGCTGAGGGGTGAGGAGGACGAGGTGAGGAGGACGAGGGGTGAAGAGGACGAGCAGAGGAGGACGAGGTGAGGGGTGAGGAGGACGAGGTGAGGGTGAGGAGGATGAGCTGAGGGGTAAAGATGACGAGGCAAGGGGTGAGGAGGACGAGGCGAGGACGAGGTGAGGGGTGAGGAGGACGAAGTGAGGGGTGAGTACGAGGCGAGGGGTGAGGAGAACGAGGGGTGAGGAGGACGAGGCGAGGGGTGAGGAGGAGGCGAGGGGTGAGAACGAGGGTTGAGGAGGACGAGGCAATGGGTGAGGAGGACGAGGCGATGGGTGAGGAGGACGAGGTGATGGGTGAGGGGACGAGGTGAGGAGAGCGAGGGGTTAGAGAAGAACGAGGTGAGGGTGAGGAGGATGAGCTAAGGGGTAAAGATGACGAGGGCGAGGACGAGGTGAGGGGTGAGGAGGACGAAGTGAGGGCGAGGTGAGGGGTGAGGAATACGAGCTGAGGGATGAGAAGGACGAGGTGAGGGGTGAGGAGGACGAGGGGTGAGGAGGACGAGGCGAGGGGTGAGGAGGAGGCGAGGGGTGAGAACGAGGGTTGAGGAGGACGAGGCAATGGGTGAGGAGGACGAGGTGATGGGTGAGGAGGACGAGGTGATGGGTGAGGACGAGGTGAGGAAAGCGAGGGGTTAGAGAAGGACGAGGTGAGGGTGAGGAGGATGAGCTAAGGGGTAAAGATGACGAGGCAAGGGGTAAAGATGACGAGGCGAGGACGAGGTGAGGGGTGAGGAGGACGAAGTGAGGGCGAGGTGAGGGGTGAGGAATACGAGCTGAGGGATGAGAAGGACGAGGTGAGGGGTGAGGAGGACGAGGCGACCCGAGCTCGAGTCCCGCTTACAGCCACCATCACCACTGCGTCCTGGATCTCGAGAGGTCGGTTCAGCCTTAAATTAGTATCTGGTACGATGTGTACACATCGCAACTCGGGAGAAAAAGGCAGCTGAGGGTGGTCCCGGCCACCCACACAGAACATTTGTGAAACCCAGAGATTATGCGTGAAACATGTGCAGATCATTAGAAAAACAGGCAAATATCTTGTGTGATATAAAATATGGATCATGCGTAAAACACATACCGATCATACGCAAGAAACACACACTCAGGCACACTCATATGCTGCTGTAGGATACGTTGGTTCAGCAGATGTACAGGGTGATGGATTACAATGTTAAGTTTTTTTTTTAAAATGGCGATGAAGAATATTGTCCATTCATTTGCAGTCCAGCCGTACACTCATTCATTCACGTGCTATCTTTTCGTCTATGCATCGGTCAATCCGCAAGTCAATTATGCAAGAGGACTCAGTCCCCCCCTGCCCCGCCCCCCTCTGCAAGTAGTAGCAGCTCCCTGCACCACCCAGCTAACCCCACACTGCATGCCGCGTTCTGCGCGATGAGTTCAAGGTCGTGTGGGTGACATATTACCGTGGTGATTATTTGAAATGTAACTTTTTATTTTACCAGGTAAGTGAGCCATATAGCTCTTTTTAAGAAGCGATCTGGTCACAAATGTTAGTTTTAACGGAGTGGCTCATGTTGTGGAAATTTATAGCAGTAAAATACTCTAAACCAGGGGTCTCAAACTCGCGGCCAGAAGGCCAATTGTGGCCCGCGGAACGATATTTTGTGGCCCACTATTTGGCATCACTTATTTATTTATTTATTTATTTATTATATTTTTTTACCATAGCTCAGGCTCGTGACAGCTTCCGGTGTTTGTTGACAAGTTAGCCAACGCGAATTAGCAACGTTAGTCACTTGGTTGAAACGTGATTCCGGAGTGACACCAAGTGGAAGGAAAATATATCCTGTCACCCTGTGCAAGGTACAGAGGACTTAGGAAGTGGGCGGACTCAACAAGTGTAATCAGTGACCTAATAAAGACAACAGAGTGTTGCAATAGGAAAGGGAAAATAATTACATGGATAGCAAATAGCATGAGATGGGTGGCAAGAACAGAAGCCAAATGTTGGTTAGAACCTGAATATTATAAAGAAGTTATAGATTATTATTACAAGAGAAACAAAGAAAAGGAAAAAGGACAGATATGTGCAATCGCAAAAGAAAATAATTTACCAAGAACAATTTAATCAAAAAGAGCAAGAAATTAAAAGATATAAAACATGAGACAATGCACTTGATGTTAAGAATTAAGACAGGTGGAGTAACATGGACACCAGAGTTAGCTCAATGGCATCCAGAGAGATTCGTTAGAGCAGAAAGATATGTAGGATGTGAACAAAAAGAAAATCTAGATCACTTTATTTATGAATGTGAAAGGTATAAACACCTGAGAGAGAACACGATTGATGAATTAAATAATGATAAGAAAAACGAAGTGCTCAAAAAAGCATGAACAATGATAAAGTTTTCAAATACCTCTCAGAATATATAGAAAGGGCATACTAAATAAGATCCCAAATACTCAGGTATTGGGATAAAAACATGTAAATATATCACCCCCACCTTCCCTGAGCTTTCCAGGATGTTCAAGCGGACCATGTGCCTTTTTGGGAGCACATATCTGTGTGAAAAAGCTCTTTTGCACCATGAACTTTAATAAGTCAAAGTACAGGTCCAAACTTACTGATGAGCATTTCAAGCCATACTGAGGGTCTCAATTGCTTCCTCCCTCAAGCCAAATGTGGCTCAGCTGTGTAAGAAGAGGAAGCGCTGCCAGGTCTCTGGAAGCATGGAGTAGGTAAGAGAAGCCTATGTTCTGAAGAACCGTTCATGTTCTGAACTGTTATTAATAAAGATTGAGAAGATTGGATTACTTGCACTTTTTTGTAATACTTGATGCGGCCCAGCCTCACCCAGACTCTACCTCCAGCGGCCCCCAGGTAAGTTGAGTTTGAGACTCCTGCTCTGAACGCATGTTTCTAAATATGGAGGGAAAAACTGGAAGACCTGGAGAACAATCCACGCGACCACGGGAGAGAGAGAGACATGTAAACTCCAAATATACAGGCGTCAGGGTCCGGATCGAACTCACGACCAATTGCATACCAGGTGAAGGAGTTAACATCCCACCACCGCGGCACCCTTATGTACCAGGTTACACAGTCACGGACTCAAATGAAGACACAGTCCCTTCATTTAACAGTCTGTTCGATAAATAAGTTCTGTTAGCGAGCACCTATTAAGGCTAGCATGCCACACGAGGGGGTGGGTGGTCAGTTTTACCCAGGATAGCCCTACTGGCTCTTTTCAGGAGGGTTCTACCACATTTCCCAGCAATGATTACTAGGCACAGTATATTCCAACTGGGTAATTTGCGGGCAATTGTATTTAATTCGGTTAATCTGGTCCATGACGCTGGGATCTTCAACGTCCACTGAAGCAGACGGCACATGGTGCCTTTGCGGTGAACACGCCTGTAGCATTAAACAGGGCGGCCGCTGGATTCAAACCGCGAACATCTACGACAAGCGGCACACGTACAACTGCTACAGACACACGCCGAGTGTGTAATCACTCAATATGTGAGTGATTACACGCAATATTGTTGTGTGATTAAACACAACGTTGTTGTGTGTGTAATCACACACAAAAATATTGATGAGACGCAACGACGTTGTGTTGAGTGTAATCACAAACAACAACGTTGTGTTGAGTGTAATCACTCAAAACGACATTGTGTTGAGTGTAATCACTCACAACGACGTTGTGTTGAGTGTAATTACACACAACGACGTTGTGTTTAGTGTAATCACTAACAACGACGTTGTGTTCAGTGTAATCACTAACAACGACGTTGTGTTTAGTGTAATCACTAACAACGACGTTGTGTTGAGTGTAATCACTTACAACAACAACGTTGTGTTGAGTGTAATCACAGGCAACAATGTTGATGACACACAGCGTCCAACAGAGGGCGTCGTAGTCGTGCCATGGGGAGGTGGCGAGTGATGAACGCCACTGCGGCGCCGCAAAGAGATCAGAGCCGTGATATTTATTTGTACACTGGAGGAGGAATCCGATGAGCTACGAAGTTCTTTATCACAAACGTCCAGCGTCTTGGCCGTCACGACAGAACGAGGCCGATAAACGTGGAGGTATAAATGAGGGTGATGCTAAGTCGGTGTGACGTGCCTTAAGTGAGGTTGCCATGGGCGTGTGTGTTGGCCGTGTCAGGAGCGGGTGAGGAGGACGAGGCAAGGGGTGAGGAGGACGAGGTGAAGGGTAAGAAGAACGAGGTCAGGAGGTGAGGGGTGAGGACGAGATGAGGTGTGAGGAGGACGAGATGAGGTGTGAGGAGGACGAGGAGAGGGGTGAGGAGAACGAGTGAAGAGAACGAGGGGTGAGGAGGACGAGGGGTGAGGAGGACGAGGGGTGAGGAGGACGAGGGGTGAGGAGGACGAGGGGTGAGGAGGACGAGGGGTGAGGAGGATGAGGGGTGAGAAGGACGAGTCGAGGGGTGAGAAGGACGAGGTGAGGGGTGAGGAAGACGAGCTGAGGGGTGAGGAGGACGAGCTGAGGGGTAAAGCGGATGAGCTGAGGGGTGAGGAAGACGAGGTGATGGGTGAGGATGAGGTGAGGGGTGTGGACGAGGTGAAAGGTCAAGCGGACGACGTGATGGGTGAGGACGAGGTGAGGAAGACGAGCTGAGGGGTGAGGAGGACGAGGTGAGGAGGACGAGGGGTGAAGAGGACGAGCAGAGGAGGACGAGGTGAGGGGTGAGGAGGACGAGGTGAGGGTGAGGAGGATGAGCTGAGGGGTAAAGATGACGAGGCAAGGGGTGAGGAGGACGAGGCGAGGACGAGGTGAGGGGTGAGGAGGACGAAGTGAGGGGTGAGTACGAGGCGAGGGGTGAGGAGAACGAGGGGTGAGGAGGACGAGGCGAGGGGTGAGGAGGAGGCGAGGGGTGAGAACGAGGGTTGAGGAGGACGAGGCAATGGGTGAGGAGGACGAGGCGATGGGTGAGGAGGACGAGGTGATGGGTGAGGGGACGAGGTGAGGAGAGCGAGGGGTTAGAGAAGGACGAGGTGAGGGTGAGGAGGATGAGCTAAGGGGTAAAGATGACGAGGGCGAGGACGAGGTGAGGGGTGAGGAGGACGAAGTGAGGGCGAGGTGAGGGGTGAGGAATACGAGCTGAGGGATGAGAAGGACGAGGTGAGGGGTGAGGAGGACGAGGGGTGAGGAGGACGAGGCGAGGGGTGAGGAGGAGGCGAGGGGTGAGAACGAGGGTTGAGGAGGACGAGGCAATGGGTGAGGAGGACGAGGTGATGGGTGAGGAGGACGAGGTGATGGGTGAGGACGAGGTGAGGAAAGCGAGGGGTTAGAGAAGGACGAGGTGAGGGTGAGGAGGATGAGCTAAGGGGTAAAGATGACGAGGCAAGGGGTAAAGATGACGAGGCGAGGACGAGGTGAGGGGTGAGGAGGACGAAGTGAGGGCGAGGTGAGGGGTGAGGAATACGAGCTGAGGGATGAGAAGGACGAGGTGAGGGGTGAGGAGGACGAGGCGACCCGAGCTCGAGTCCCGCTTACAGCCACCATCACCACTGCGTCCTGGATCTCGAGAGGTCGGTTCAGCCTTAAATTAGTATCTGGTACGATGTGTACACATCGCAACTCGGGAGAAAAAGGCAGCTGAGGGTGGTCCCGGCCACCCACACAGAACATTTGTGAAACCCAGAGATTATGCGTGAAACATGTGCAGATCATTAGAAAAACAGGCAAATATCTTGTGTGATATAAAATATGGATCATGCGTAAAACACATACCGATCATACGCAAGAAACACACACTCAGGCAATGTATGAAAACACACTCATATGCTGCTGTAGGATACGTTGGTTCAGCAGATGTACAGGGTGATGGATTACAATGTTAAGTTTTTTTTAAATGGCGATGAAGAATATTGTCCATTCATTTGCAGTCCAGCCGTACACTCATTCATTCACGTGCTATCTTTTCGTCTATGCATCGGTCAATCCGCAAGTCAATTATGCAAGAGGACTCAGTCCCCCCCTGCCCCGCCCCCCTCTGCAAGTAGTAGCAGCTCCCTGCACCACCCAGCTAACCCCACACTGCATGCCGCGTTCTGCGCGATGCCTCAAGTTCAAGGTCGTGTGGGTGACACATTACCGTGGTGATTATTTGAAATGTAACTTTTTATTTTACCAGGTAAGTGAGCCATATAGCTCTTTTTAAGAAGCGATCTGGTCACAAATGTTAGTTTTAACGGAGTGGCTCATCTTGTGGAAATTTATAGCAGTAAAATACAGGCCAATTGTGGCCCGCGAAACGATATTTTGTGGCCCACTATTTGACACCTATTATTTATTTATTTTTAAATTATTAATTTTTTTTACCATAGCTCAGGCTCGTGACAGCTTCCGGTGTTTGTTGACAAGTTAGCCAACGCGAATTAGCAACGTTAGTCACTTGGTTGAAACGTGATTCCGGAGTGACACCAAGTGGAAGGAAAATATATCCTGTCACCCAGTGCAAGGTACAGAGGACTTAGGAAGTGGGCGGACTCAACAAGTGTAATCAGTGACCTAATAAAGACAACAGAGTGTTGCAATAGGAAAGGGAAAATAATTACATGGATAGCAAATAGCATGAGATGGGTGGCAAGAACAAAAGAACCTGAATATTATAAAGAAGCTATAGATTATTATTACAAGAGAAACAAAGAAAAGGAAAAAGGACAGATATGTGCATTCGCAAAAGAAAATAATTTACCAAGAACAATTTAATCAAAAAGAGCAAGAAATTAAAAGATATAAAACATGAGACAATGCACTTGATGTTAAGAATTAAGACAGGTGGAGTAACATGGACACCAGAGTTAGCTCAATGGCATCCAGAGAGATTCGGTAGAGCAGAAGGATATGTAGAATGTGAACAAAAAGAAGAAAATCTAGATCACTTTATTTATGAATGTGAAAGGTATAAACACCTGAGAGAGAACACGATTGATGAATTTAATAATGATAAGAAAAACGAAGTGCTCAAAAAAAGCATGAACAATGATAAAGTTTTCAAATACCTCTCAGAATATATAGAAAGGGCATACTAAATAAGATCCCAAATACTCAGGTATTGGGATAAAAACATGTAAATATATCACCCCCACCTTCCCTGAGCTTTCCAGGATGTTCAAGCGGACCATGTGCCTTTTTGGGAGCACATATCTGTGTGAAAAGCTCTTTTGCACCATGAACTTTAATAAGTCAAAGTACAGGTCCAAACTTACTGATGAGCATTTCAAGCCATACTGAGGGTCTCAATTGCTTCCTCCCTCAAGCCAAATGTGGCTCAGCTGTGTAAGAAGAGGAAGCGCTGCCAGGTCTCTGGAAGCATGGAGTAGGTAAGAGAAGCCTATGTTCTGAAGAACCGTTCATGTTCTGAACTGTTATTAATAAAGATTGAGAAGATTGGATCAGTTGCACTTTTTTTTGGAATACTTGATGCGGCCCAGCCTCACCCAGACTCTACCTCCAGCGGCCCCCAGGTAAGTTGAGTTTGAGACTCCTGCTCTAAACGCATGTTTCTAAATATGGAGGGAAAAACTGGAAGACCTGGAGAACAATCCACGCGACCACGGGAGAGAGAGAGACATGCAAACTCCAAATATACAGGCGTCAGGGTCCGGATCGAACCCACAACCTCTTGCATACCAGGTGAAGGAGTTAACATCCCACCACCGCGGCACCCTTATGTACCAGGTTACACAGTCACGGACTCAAATGAAGACACAGTCCCTTCATTTAACAGTCTGTTCGATAAATAAGTTCTGTTAGCGAGCACCTATTAAGGCTAGCATGCCACACGAGGGGGTGGGTGGTCAGTTTTACCCAGGATAGCCCTACTGGCTCTTTTCAGGAGGGTTCTACCACATTTCCCAGCAATGATTACTAGGCACAGTATATTCCAACTGGGTAATTTGCGGGCAATTGTATTTAATTCGGTTAATCTGGTCCATGACGCTGGGATCTTCAACGTCCACTGAAGCAGACGGCACATGGTGTCTTTGCGGTGAACACGCCTGTAGCATTAAACAGGGCGGCCGCTGGATTCAAACCGCGAACATCTACGACAAGCGGCACACGTACAACTGCTACAGACACACGCCGAGTGTGTAATCACTCAATATGTGAGTGATTACACGCAACATTGTTGTGTGATTAAACACAACGTTGTTGTGTGTGTAATCACATACAAAAATATTGATGAGACGCAACGACGTTGTGTTGAGTGTAATCACAAACAACAACGTTGTGTTGAGTGTAATCACTCAAAACGACATTGTGTTGAGTGTAATCACTCACAACGACGTTGTGTTGAGTGTAATTACACACAACGACGTTGTATTGAGTGTAATCACTTACAACAACAACAACGAGGTGTTGAGTGTAATCACAAGCAACAATGTTGATGACACACAGCGTCCAACAGAGGGCGTCGTAGTCGTGCCATGGGGAGGCGGCGAGTGATGAACGCCACTGCGGCGCCGCAAAGAGATCAGAGCCGTGATATTTATTTATTTGTACACTGGAGGAGGAATCCGATGAGCTACGAAGTTCTTTATCACAAACGTCCAGCGTCTTGGCCGTCACGATAGAACGAGGCCGATAAACGTGGAGGTATAAATGAGGGTGATGCTAAGTCGGTGTGCCGTGCCCTAAGTGAGGTTGCCATGGGCGTGTGTGTTGGCCGTGTCAGGAGCGGGTGAGGAGGACGAGGCAAGGGGTGAGGAGGACGAGGTGAAGGGTAAGAAGAACGAGGTCAGGAGGTGAGGTGTGAGGAGGACGAGATGAGGTGTGAGGAGGACGAGGAGAGGGGTGAGGAGAACGAGGAATGAAGAGAACGAGGGGTGAGGAGGACGAGGGGTGAGGAGGACGAGGGGTGAGGAGGACGAGGGGTGAGGAGGACGAGGGGTGAGGAGAGTGAGGGGTGAGGAGGACGAGGGGTGAGGAGGACGAGAGTGAGGAGGACGAGGGGTGAGGAGAGTGAGGGGTGAGGAGTAAGAAGAACGAGCTGTGGGGGTGAGGACGAGGTGAGGGGTGAGAACGAGGTGAGGGTTGAGGACAAGTGAGGTGGACGAGGTGAGGGGTGAGAATGAGGCGAGGGGTCAAGAGGACGAGGTGAGGGGTCAAGCGGACGACGTGAGGGGTAAGGAGGACGAGGTGAGGGGTGAGGAGAATGAGGAGCAGGGTGCGGTGGACGAGCGAGGGGTGGGGAGGACGAGGGGCGAGGAGGACGGGGGGTGAGAAGTAAGAAGAACGAGGTGTGGGGTGAGGAGGACGAGGGGTGAGGAGGACGAGGTGAGGGCTGAGGAGAGCGAGGCGTGAGAGCGAGGGGTGAGGAGAGCGAGGGGTGAGGACAGCGAGGGGTGAGGACAGCGAGGGGTGAGGAGGTGAGGAGCAGGGTGCGGTGGACGAGCGAGGGGTGAGGACGGGGGGTGAGAAGAAAAACGAGGTGTGGGGGTGAGGACGAGGGGTGAGGAGAGCGAGGGGTGAGGAGAGCGAGGGGTGAGGAGAGCGAGGGGTGAGGAGAGTGAGGGGTGAGGAGGACGAGGGGTGAGGAGGACGAGGGGTGAGGAGGACGAGTCGAGGGGTGAGGAGGAAGAGGTGAGGGGTAAGAAGAACGCGGTGTGGGTGAGAAGGACGGGGTGAGGGGTGAGGTGGGCGAGGCGTGAGGATGACGAGGCGCGGGGTGCGGTGGACGAGGTGAGGTGAGGGGTGAGGAAGACGAGCCGAGGGGTGAGGAGAACGAGGGGTGAGGAGGACAATGTGTGAGGAGGACGAGGGGTGAGGAGGGTGAGGTGAGGGGTGAGTAGGACGAGTCGAGTGGTGAGGAGGACAAGATGAGAGGTAAGAAGAACGAGGTGTGGGGTGAGGAGGACGAGGCAAATGGTGAGAACAGCAAGGGGAGGGGAGGACGAGGAGTGAGGACGAGCTAAGGGTGAGGAGGACGAGGCGAGGGAGAGGTGAGGGGTGAGAAGGACGAGGTGAGCGGTGAGGACGACGACGGGTGAGGAGGACGAGCTGAGGTGAGAGGACGAGTCGAGGGGTGAGGAGGACGAGGTAAAAGGTGAGGCGGACGAGGGGTGAGGAGAGCGATGGGTGAGGAAGATGAGGCGAGGGGTGAGGAGGACGAGGGGTGAGGAGGACGAGGTGAGGGGTGAGGAAGACGAGCTGAGGGGTGAGGAGGACGAGGGGTGAGGAGGACGAGCTGAGGGGTAAAGCGGATGAGGTGAGGGGTGAGGAAGACGAGGTGATGGGTGAGGATGAGGTGAGGGGTGTGGACGAGGTGAAAGGTCAAGCGGACGACCTGAGGGGTGAGGACGAGTTGAGGAAGACGAGCTGAGGGGTGAGGAGGACGAGGTGAGGAGGACGAGGGGTGAAGAGGACGAGCTGAGGAGGACGAGGTGACGGGTGAGGAGGACGAGGTGAGGGTGAGGAGGATGAGCTGAGGGGTAAAGATGACGAGGCAAGGGGTGAGGACGAGGCGAGGACGAGGTGAGGGGTGAGGAGGACGAAGTGAGGGGTGAGGAGGATGAAGTGAGGGGTGAGTACGAGGCGAGGGGTGAGGAGAACGAGGGGTGAGGAGGACGAGGCGAGGGGTGAGGTGAAGAGGACGAGCTGAGGAAGACGAGGTGAGGGGTGAAGAGGACGAGGTGAGGGGTGAGGAGGACGAGGTGAGGGGTGAGGAGGACGAGGTGAGGGGTGAGGAGGACGAAGTGAGGGGTGAGGAGAACGAGGGGTGAGGAGAACGAGGGGTGAGGAGGACGAGGCGAGCGGTGAGGAGGAGGCGAGGGGTGGGAACGAGGGTTGAGGAGGACGAGGCGATGGGTGAGGAGGACGAGGTGATGGGTGAGGACGAGGTGAGGAGAGCGAGGGGTTAGAGAAGGACGAGGTGAGGGTGAGGAGGATGAGCTAAGGGGTAAAGATGACGAGGCAAGGGGTGAGGACGAGGCGAGGACGAGGCGAGGACGAGGTGAGGGGTGAGGAGGACGAAGTGAGGGCGAGGTGAGGGGTGAGGAATACGAGCTGAGGGATGAGAAGGACGAGTCGAGTGGTGAGGAGGACAAGATGAGGGGTAAGAAGAACGAGGTGTGGGGTGAGGAGGACGAGGCAAATGGTGAGAACAGCAAGGGGAGGGGAGGACGAGGAGTGAGGACGAGCTAAGGGTGAGGAGGACGAGGCGAGGGAGAGGTGAGGGGTGAGAAGGACGAGGTGAGCGGTGAGGACGACGACGGGTGAGGAGGACGAGCTGAGGTGAGAGGACGAGTCGAGGGGTGAGGAGGACGAGGTAAAAGGTGAGGCGGACGAGGGGTGAGGAGAGCGATGGGTGAGGAAGATGAGGCGAGGGGTGAGGAGGACGAGGGGTGAGGAGGACGAGGTGAGGGGTGAGGAAGACGAGCTGAGGGGTGAGGAGGACGAGGGGTGAGGAGGACGAGCTGAGGGGTAAAGCGGATGAGGTGAGGGGTGAGGAAGACGAGGTGATGGGTGAGGATGAGGTGAGGGGTGTGGACGAGGTGAAAGGTCAAGCGGACGACCTGAGGGGTGAGGACGAGGTGAGGAAGACGAGCTGAGGGGTGAGGAGGACGAGGTGAGGAGGACGAGGGGTGAAGAGGACGAGCTGAGGAGGACGAGGTGACGGGTGAGGAGGACGAGGTGAGGGTGAGGAGGATGAGCTGAGGGGTAAAGATGACGAGGCAAGGGGTGAGGACGAGGCGAGGACGAGGTGAGGGGTGAGGAGGACGAAGTGAGGGGTGAGGAGGATGAAGTGAGGGGTGAGTACGAGGCGAGGGGTGAGGAGAACGAGGGGTGAGGAGGACGAGGCGAGGGGTGAGGTGAAGAGGACGAGCTGAGGAAGACGAGGTGAGGGGTGAAGAGGACGAGGTGAGGGGTGAGGAGGACGAGGTGAGGGGTGAGGAGGACGAGGTGAGGGGTGAGGAGGACGAAGTGAGGGGTGAGGAGAACGAGGGGTGAGGAGAACGAGGGGTGAGGAGGACGAGGCGAGCGGTGAGGAGGAGGCGAGGGGTGAGAACGAGGGTTGAGGAGGACGAGGCGATGGGTGAGGAGGACGAGGTGATGGGTGAGGACGAGGTGAGGAGAGCGAGGGGTTAGAGAAGGACGAGGTGAGGGTGAGGAGGATGAGCTAAGGGGTAAAGATGACGAGGCAAGGGGTGAGGACGAGGCGAGGACGAGGCGAGGACGAGGTGAGGGGTGAGGAGGACGAAGTGAGGGCGAGGTGAGGGGTGAGGAATACGAGCTGAGGGATGAGAAGGACGAGGTGAGGGGTGAGGAGGACGAGGTGAGGGGTGAGAACGAGGGGTGAAGGAGAACGGGGTGAGGAGGACGAGGCGAGATGCGAGGACGGGGTGAGGACGAGGTGAAGGGTGAGGAGGAGGTGATGTTTGATTCGTGACAAAACATGTAATAAAGTTATTAATAACAATCTGAATTATAGTCAATTATTCACGTCTACTACAGAGAGTGCAGGTAGCCGTGTGAGGATGAGGTGAGAACGAGGTGAGGGGTAACGACGAGGTGAGTAGAACGAGAGGCGAGGGGTGAGAACGGGGTGAGGGTTGAGGACGACGGGTGAGGTGGACGAGGTGAGGGGTGAGGATGAGTCGAGAGGTGAGGGGTGAGGATGAGTCGAGGGGTGAGGAGGACGAGGTAAAACGTGAGGCAGACGAGGAGTGAGGAGGACGATGGGTGAGAAAGATGAGGCGAGGGGTGAGGAGGACGAGGGGTGAGGAGGACGAGGGGTGCCGAAGACGAGGGGTGAGGAGGACGATGGGTGAGGAGGACGGGAGTGAGGAGGACGAGGGGTGAGGAGAGTGAGGGGTGAGGAGGACGAGGGGTGAGGAGGACGAGAGTGAGGAGGACGAGAGTGAGGAGGACGAGGGCTGAGGAGAGTGAGGGGTGAGGAGTAAGAAGAACGAGCTGTGGGGGTGAGGACGAGGTGAGGGGTGAGAACGAGGTGAGGGTTGAGGACAAGTGAGGTGGACGAGGTGAGGGGTGAGAATGAGGTGAGGGGTGAGAATGAGGTGAGGGGTCAAGAGGACGAGGTGAGGGGTCAGGCGGACGACGTGAGGGGTAAGGAGGACGAGGTGAGGGGTGAGGAGGATGAGGAGCAGGGTGCGGTGGACGAGCGAGGGGTGAGGAGGATGAGAAGTGAGGAGGACGGGGGGTGAGACGTAAGAAGAACGAGGTGTGTGGGTGAGGAGGACGAGGCGAGGGCTGAGGAGAGCGAGGGGTGAGGACGGGGGGTGAGAAGAAAAACGAGGTGAGGACGAGGGTTGAGGAGAGCGAGGGGTGAGGAGAGCGACGGGTGAGGAGGACGAGGGGTGAGGAGAACGAGGGGTGAGGAGGACGAGAGGTAAGGAGGTGAGGGGTGCGAAGGACGAGTCGAGGGGTGAGGAGGAAGAGGTGAGGGGTAAGAAGAACGCGGTGTGGGTGAGAAGGACGAGGTGAGGGGTGAGGTGGGCGAGGCGTGAGGATGACGAGGCGCGGGGTGCGGTGGACGAGGTGAGGTGAGGGGTGAGGAAGACGAGCTGAGGGGTGAGGAGAACGAGGGGTGAGGAGAACGAGCGGTGAGGAGGACGATGTGTGAGGAGGACGATGGGTGAGGAGGACGAGGGGTGACGAGGGGTGAGGAGGGTGAGGTGAGGGGTGAGTAGGACGAGTCGAGTGGTGAGGAGGACAAGATGAGGGGTAAGAAGAACGAGGTGTGGGGTGAGGAGGACGAGGCAAATGGTGAGGACAGCGAGGGGAGGGGAGGACGAGGAGTGAGGACGAGCTAAGGGTGAGGAGGACGAGGCGAGGGAGAGGTGAGGGGTGAGAAGGACGAGGTGAGCGGTAAGGACGACGACGGGTGAGGAGGACGAGCTGAGGTGAGAGGACGAGTCGAGGGGTGAGGAGGACGAGGGGTGAGGAGGACGATGGGTGAGGAAGATGAGGCGAGGGGTGAGGAAGATGAGGCGAGGGGTGAGGAGGACGAGGGGTGAGGAGGATGAGGGGTGAGAAGGACGAGTCGAGGGGTGAGGAGGACGAGGTGAGGGGGGAGGAAGACGAAGTGATGGGTGAGGATGAGGTGAGGGGTGTGGACGAGGTGAAAGGTCAAGCGGACGACGTGAGGGTTGAGAGGACGAGCTGAGGAGGACGAGGTGAGGGGTGAGGAGGACGAGGTGAGGAGGATGAGCTGAGGGGTAAAGATGACGAGGCAAGGGGTGAGGAGGACGAGGCGAGGACGAGGTGAGGGGTGAGGAGGACGAAGTGAGGGGTGAGGAGAACGAGGGGTGAGAACGAGGGTTGAGGAGAACGAGGCGATGGGTGAGGAGGACGAGGTGATGGGTGAGGACGAGGTGAGGAGAGCGAGGGGTTAGAGAAGGACGAGGTGAGGGTGAGGAGGATGAGCTAAGGGGTAAAGATGACGAGGCAAGGGGTGAGGACGAGGCGAGGACGAGGTGAGGGGTGAGGAGGACGAAGTGAGGGGTGAGGAGAACGAGGGGTGAGAACGAGGGTTGAGGAGAACGAGGCGATGGGTGAGGAGGACGAGGTGATGGGTGAGGACGAGGTGAGGAGAGCGAGGGGTTAGAGAAGGACGAGGTGAGGGTGAGGAGGATGAGCTAAGGGGTAAAGATGACGAGGCAAGGGGTGAGGACGAGGCGAGGACGAGGTGAGGGGTGAGGAGGACGAAGTGAGGGCGAGGTGAGGGGTGAGGAATACGAGCTGAGGGATGAGAAGGACGAGGTGAAGGGTGAGGAGGACGAGGCGAGGGGTGAGAACGAGGGGTGAAGGTGAACGGGGTGAGGAGGACGAGGCGAGATGCGAGGACGGGGTGAGGACGAGGTGAAGGGTGAGGAGGAGGTGATGTTTGATTCGTGACAAAACATGTAATAAAGTTATTAATAACAATCTGAATTATAGTCAATTATTCACGTCTACTACATAGAGTGCAGGTAGCCGTGTGAGGATGAGGTGAGAACGAGGTGAGGGGTAAGGACGAGGTGAGTAGAACGATAGGCGAGGGGTGAGAACGAGGTGAGGGTTGAGGACGACGGGTGAGGATGAGGCGAGGGGTGAGGATGAGGCGAGCGGTGAGGACGAGGTGAGTAGAACGGGGGTGAGGACGAGGCGAGGGGTGAGGAGAACGAGGTGAGAAGATGAGGGGTGAGGAGGGCGAGGGGTGAGGAGGGCGAGGGGTGAGGAGGGCGAGGGGTGAGGAGGGCGAGGGGTGAGGAGGGCGAGGGGTGAGGAGGGCGAGGGGTGAGGAGGGCGAGGGGTGAGGAGGGCGAGGGGTGAGGAGGGCGAGGGGTGAGGAGGGCGAGTGGTGAGGAGGGCGAGGGGTGAGGAGGGCGAGGGGTGAGGAGGGCGAGGGGTGAGGAGGGCGAGGGGTGAGGAGGGCGAGGGGTGAGGAGGGCGAGGGGTGAGGAGGGCGAGGGGTGAGGAGGGCGAGGGGTGAGGAGGTCGAGGGGTGAGGAGGGCGAGGGGTGAGGAGGGCGAGGGGTGAGGAGGGCGAGGGGTGAGGAGGGCGAGGGGTGAGGAGGGCGAGGGGTGAGGAGGGCGAGGGGTGAGGAGGGCGAGGGGTGAGGAGGGCGAGGGGTGAGGAGGACGAGGGCTGAGGAGAGTGAGGGGTGAGGAGTAAGAAGAACGAGTTGTGGGGGTGAGGACGAGGTGAGGGGTGAGAACGAGGTGAGGGTTGAGGACAAGTGAGGTGGACGAGGTGAGGGGTGAGAATGAGGTGAGGGGTGAGAATGAGGTGAGGGGTCAAGAGGACGAGGTGAGGGGTCAAGCGGACGACGTGAGGGGTAAGGAGGACGAGGTGAGGGGTGAGGAGGATGAGGAGCAGGGTGCGGTGGACGAGCGAGGGGTGAAGAGGATGAGAAGTGAGGAGGACGGGGGGTGAGACGTAAGAAGAACGAGGTGTGTGGGTGAGGAGGACGAGGCGAGGGCTGAGGAGAGCGAGGGGTGAGGACGGGGGGTGAGAAGAAAAACGAGGTGAGGACGAGGGTTGAGGAGAGCGAGGGGTGAGGAAGACGAGGGGTGAGGAGAGCGAGGGGTGAGGAGGACGAGGGGTGAGGAGAACGAGGGGTGAGGAGGACGAGAGGTAAGGAGGTGAGGGGTGCGAAGGACGAGTCGAGGGGTGAGGAGGAAGAGGTGAGGGGTAAGAAGAACGCGGTGTGGGTGAGAAGGACGAGGTGAGGGGTGAGGTGGGCGAGGTGTGAGGATGACGAGGCGCGGGGTGCGGTGGACGAGGTGAGGTGAGTGGTGAGGAAGACGAGCTGAGGGGTGAGGAGAACGAGGGGTGAGGAGAACGAGCGGTGAGGAGGACGATGTGTGAGGAGGACGATGGGTGAGGAGGACGAGGGGTGACGAGGGGTGAGGAGGGTGAGGTGAGGGGTGAGTAGGACGAGTCGAGTGGTGAGGAGGACAAGATGAGGGGTAAGAAGAACGAGGTGTGGGGTGAGGAGGACGAGGCAAATGGTGAGGACTGCGAGGGGAGGGGAGGACGAGGAGTGAGGACGAGCTAAGGGTGAGGAGGACGAGGCGAGGGAGAGGTGAGGGGTGAGAAGGACGAGGTGAGCGGTGAGGACGACGACGGGTGAGGAGGACGAGCTGAGGTGAGAGGACGAGCTGAGGTGAGAGGACGAGACGAGGGGTGAGGAGGACGAGGGGTGAGGAGGACGATGGGTGAGGAAGATGAGGCGAGGGGTGAGGAAGATGAGGCGAGGGGTGAGGAGGACGAGGGGTGAGGAGGATGAGGGGTGAGAAGGACGAGTCGAGGGGTGAGGAGGACGAGGTGAGGGGGGAGGAAGACGAAGTGATGGGTGAGGATGAGGTGAGGGGTGTGGACGAGGTGAAAGGTCAAGCGGACGACGTGAGGGTTGAGAGGACGAGCTGAGGAGGACGAGGTGAGGGGTGAGGAGGACGAGGTGAGGAGGATGAGCTGAGGGGTAAAGATGACGAGGCAAGGGGTGAGGAGGACGAGGCGAGGACGAGGTGAGGGGTGAGGAGGACGAAGTGAGGGGTGAGGAGAACGAGGGGTGAGAACGAGGGTTGAGGAGAACGAGGCGATGGGTGAGGAGGACGAGGTGATGGGTGAGGACGAGGTGAGGAGAGCGAGGGGTTAGAGAAGGACGAGGTGAGGGTGAGGAGGATGAGCTAAGGGGTAAAGATGACGAGGCAAGGGGTGAGGACGAGGCGAGGACGAGGTGAGGGGTGAGGAGGACGAAGTGAGGGGTGAGGAGAACGAGGGGTGAGAACGAGGGTTGAGGAGAACGAGGCGATGGGTGAGGAGGACGAGGTGATGGGTGAGGACGAGGTGAGGAGAGCGAGGGGTTAGAGAAGGACGAGGTGAGGGTGAGGAGGATGAGCTAAGGGGTAAAGATGACGAGGCAAGGGGTGAGGACGAGGCGAGGACGAGGTGAGGGGTGAGGAGGACGAAGTGAGGGCGAGGTGAGGGGTGAGTAATACGAGCTGAGGGATGAGAAGGACGAGGTGAAGGGTGAGGAGGACGAGGCGAGGGGTGAGAACGAGGGGTGAAGGTGAACGGGGTGAGGAGGACGAGGCGAGATGCGAGGACGGGGTGAGGACGAGGTGAAGGGTGAGGAGGAGGTGATGTTTGATTCGTGACAAAACATGTAATAAAGTTATTAATAACAATCTGAATGATAGTCAATTATTCACGTCTACTACATAGAGTGCAGGTAGCCGTGTGAGGATGAGGTGAGAACGAGGTGAGGGGTAAGGACGAGGTGAGTAGAACGAGAGGCGAGGGGTGAGAACGAGGTGAGGGTTGAGGACGACGGGTGAGGTGGACGAGGTGAGGGGTGAGGATGAGGCGAGGCGAGCGGTGAGGACGAGGCGAGAAGATGAGGGGTGAGGAGAACGAGGGGTGAGGAGGGCGAGGGGTGAGGAGGGCGAGGGGTGAGGAGGGCGAGGGGTGAGGAGGGCGAGGGGTGAGGAGGGCGAGGGGTGAGGAGGGCGAGGCGTGAGGAGGGCGAGGGGTGAGGAGGGCGAGGGGTGAGGAGGGCGAGGGGTGAGGAGGGCGAGGGGTGAGGAGGGCGAGGGGTGAGGAGGACGAGGGGTGAGGAGGACGAGGGGTGAGGAGGACGAGGGGTGAGGAGGACGAGGCTAGGGGTGAGGAGGACGAGGCTAGAGGTGAGGAGGACGAGGCTAGGGGTGAGGAGGACGAGGCTAGGGGTGAGGAGGACCAGGCTAGGGGTGAGGAGGACGAGGCTAGGGGTGAGGAGGACGAGGTGAGGTCGGTAAGGGAGGTGTCCGTCTCCGGAGTGTTGCATGATATTTGTTGCTATGCTCGATGTTTGGTTGGTGACATAACATTCAATAAAGTTCTAAATAACATCCTGAAAGATAATAAATTACTCGTGTCTGCTGCATAGAGGCCAGGTACCCGCGTTTGCCTTCTGCGTGTGCGTGTAGATAAATCAGAATCTGTATTTTACATGAGTTTTGACGTTCTCATTCACACACGTCCAGAAGGGTCGGGTTAGCCAGTTGCATCAACAACAAAATGCAATTAAAGATACTCGAGTAAGGATTGAGAAAATGTAGTCAAGTCACGAATAAATGTCATGTAAAATCAAACTGTGCAAGCTCATACCTTCTTGTAGATTTGTCAACATCAAATCCAAGCTTGGGCAAGATGGCAAAACACCAACAAAGTACCATACCAAGACAGTGGCCTCGATTAAATTGCATTCAAACATTGAACTCTCGACACGTGGGTGAAGAGGTTCCGAGTTTCAAATCGCAGACGCAAAAGCCGCGTCGAGAACTTTGAGCACTGGCTGATACGGAGGCAGCTTCCTCTGCCCCCATAGGGTGCCTGGGGGCACGTGATCTGGCTCCGCCCATGGTAGGCGGGGCCAATTGCGTCACTTCCTGCGCACTCACCTCCGACCCCAATGGCGTTACGTCACTCCGGCAGGGCGAGCGAGCTGAGCGGCTGCGTTTGTCTCTTGCGCCCCCAACAGGAGCCATGAAGTTCTTCAAGAGACGGCAGCAGATGCAAGCGACGCTGGAGACTCCAAATTCGTCAACAGTGGAGGTGAGTGGCGCCACCTCTTGCGTTGGAGTTATACGAAGCAACAAATAGAGTACTGCGATCACATCGAGAAAAAATATTATTTTTTAAAATATTTAAATTTTACTTTAAATTGAGCGCTTGGTGCGTGGGTAACGAGGTTCATAGTTTAAGATCACAGATTGAGAGTTTCATCAAGGATTTTAGTCGGAGAAAGCTTTCTCTGGGCAGTTGGTCCTTGTTTGCGTTGCCAAGGTGATAGCATCTCGTGTCAACTGCCATTTCCCAGCAGCTGTGCCTGGGGGTCACGTGACGTTTGGTGACGCAATAAGGCCCGAGCCATTGGCTCCGCCCTTTTTGGGTAAAGCCAGTGACGTAATCCCTGCTATTGATGACGTCATCACTGTATTCGATGCGTTCTTCACTGAAATTGACGTCGTCACTGTAATTGATGACGTCATCACTAATCGATGTCATCGCTGTAGTCGATGGCGTAATCGCTGCATCTGATGACGGCATCGCTGCATTTGATTACGTCAGTGCTGCGGGCTCCTTATCGCTGCGTGGTGGCCTGTAATTCGGGCAAAGCCAGCGATCTGAGCACCTGTGTTTCTTTATCTGCGTCGGCAAGAATATACATGATATTCTTCAACAGACCACAGTTGAGAAAGCAACACATGAGACAATGAATGTGTCAACAGAGTAGGTGCGTAGTGCCACCTCTTGGGGGCCGTCCATAAATGACGTCACGCACTTGGGGGGTTGGCAGACATTTGTGACGATATGTGACGGGGGGGGGGGGTTTTGAGAAATGTGATGTCACATCAAAATGCGCAATTTTAAATAAAAATAGACAACACGTTCTACTTAATTAAATACTTTTTAATAAATGTTCTACAACATCAGAGTGCAGCACCACATTAATACGCACTACAATGGCAATAGTTTAATATGTTTTCTTGTTCATGTTTTTTGTTTGTTGCGGATGCACCCGATTCAAGGGCTGAATGGCTCACAGGGCTATACCAAATGAATGGAACTGTGAACTAAAGCGATTTGAAGCATGTTTTTTTTTTGGGGGGGGGGGGTCTGACTTTTTGTGACACCGTGTGACAAAGGGGGAGGGGTCCAAAATCGCATGACGTCATTTATGGACGGCCCCTTGTGTTTTGATGTCAGAGGAGTTGGTCTCGGTAAGAGAGGTAGGGGACAGACAAATCTAGGCTGGAGTGGAGGCCACCACTCTGCCACTTACCAGCTAAAATGCAAACGTGTATGGAATGATAAAAAAAAAGCTTTGCCCCAACACCAGATTGACACCTTTTACAAGGCAGCAAGTCCGCATGAACCACAAATACCTGCTAACACCAGTGGCGAGGGATATCTGAGCCAGTGTTGGGACTCCCCTATGTCGACTTAGGCTGAAATGAATACAGGCAGTCTCGCTTAGCGCTCAAGATGCCTATGTGGAGAAGTGAGCATTCAGGAAATCAGCGCGAAAAGGGTTATACCATTATATATGGGGATGACTTCTCGACAGCGTTATCTCTTATGAACAATAAATGAGGGCTTCATTGGAGTATCAGCGCTATTTTATAAGAGTAATAAAACAGATGGTAAACATTCCATCAAACGATTTTTTTTTAATAATAGCATCAGGAAGTATTATGTACTGTACTCACCAGTGTAACCGCCATATGCTCACTCACCTCGACCGGCCTTATCACTGGCATGTTGACATTCCCAGACATTTTGGGGCTAAGGCAGAGAGACCAAGGAGGAGCAAACACGTCGGCGGACGAGTTTGTCTTTTAAAAATTGGCGAGCGCTGTGTGGCTCAGAGCGTATTGTGATAAAACTGAATATCAAATTAACCTTATGGCGGGACCCCGAGGTCCCGAATAAACGTAAGTCATTGGCTGAGCGAATGTAAATGAAGATGATGTGGGTGCGTTTCCTAGGCCAGCGCTGCTGCGCATTCTACCACTCTGTTTAGGCTGTGCGGGGAATCGTGGTGTTGCCTTTGCTTGGGTGTGTGGGTGTCAGCCCATCTGTCCTATGTGTGTATACCTGTGTATTAGGCACCTCACTTGCCATGTGCCATGGTGCTGTCTCCACCATCCGATGGCGAATGGCATGTCACGATGCGATTGAAGGCAGGATTTACGCTGGGAGGAGCTAACGTGCCCGTGCCATGTGCCCTTGCTCCCGTCGCAGTTGGAAATGCCGGAAAAGGAAATGCACCACCTGTCCCGGGAGGTGTCGACCCTGCGGGACAATCTGAGCAGGGCAAGAGCGCAGTTCGCCACCCTGCGTGGCTCACTGAGCCAGACAGAGAAGAGTCTCCTCGAGATGCTGCACCAACTCAAGAAAAACCATGCTGAGGAGGTACTGTGGCCACCACCAACCCCCCTGTCCCCTTGTTACACGGAGCACGGCTAAAGTGAAACTTCGTTTGTCAAGATTTCGCCGATCTTACATTTACATGCAAATTTCATCAAGCCCTGCCCACTGACCCTTGAGCTACACCCATCTCAAACCTTTTTAACTCCCTACCTTAGCAGCGCTCCCGCCATATATTTTTTCCTGCCTCGGCAGCTCTCCTGCCATATCCTTCACTTGATGACGATTGCTTGTGTTGCGATCGAAACGTCGTGATATTGTTATTATTTTATTATTTTTGTATCTACATGGCCTTACCGAAAGACCCAAATAATGTGTTCACGTTGTGAAGCTGCGTGGCACACAAGCAGAGATAACAAAACCTCAACATATTCGTCAATAACGCTGCAATGGATATTGCTTTGACTTCTCTGATGTGATGAAGGCCCATTGCCTGAAACATCACCTTTTAGAAGCTCTGTCCTATTAAGTGCATCATTATTGATTCATGCGTTGAGTTTTTATTCAGAGTTACGATCTGAACGTCAAGGAAATGGCACATTAAATGAGTGCATTCTGGGAGGTAGCTAGGTGCCCCAGGGGTCAGACATGCTGTGCCAGCATGGCTGAGATGCCAGGATTGAATGTGGATTACAGCTGCCCAACCACAGTGATTAAACCGGATTCTCAAGCATAGTGGTCTCAGCCTAGTTGCAAATGAGTGCACAAAAAACCCATCGAATTATATTTTGGTTCCGTAATAAATTTTGCTAAATTCACTGTAGCGAGTGGTCCATGGTTTTATTCCCAATAATGTTGAAAACGAAAGATAAAAGCAGATCAAACTAAATTTTTGTATCATAGCATCTCCCCACATAATGTGCATGTATTATGTTTTATTGATTAATACATCTGTACGGTGCTGACCAGCATGGGGAAGTATAGTCAAACACATTCCCATGACCGACATGGTGTGAGGAGGCGTTGTGAGTTATTTGTTTTGAATATTGACTCAATTTGAAGATGAACATTTGGGTGCAACGAGTTTCTTCATTATCTTATGATGAAGAACGTTGCCATGTTGTATGCACGCTTACCAATCGTTGATTGATGTATACAATGTATCATGGTTCTATTTTTTGACTTTCTATTATCATTCTAAATATTTTAAACGTGATTGTGGTATGTTCAATAAGACCACAGGTGTTTACCTTGCATATTTTTGTAGTTCTTGATTTGTTTACAATAGAATCTCAATTTCTTATTTTCATCTTGAAAAGCATTCACTGCACGTGTGCGTCCGTCTGCATGCGAGGCGCCTGTATGTGCGTCTCTGTACTCAATGCCCGTGTCTCCGCATTCTTATCTTGTCTCCCTCTGCATGTTCTGCCTTTGGCTATGTACATCTCTCTCCACATGCACTGTCTTTCCATAATGTGTCCAAATTTGTATGACTTGCTTGTGTCTTTGTGTGTATGTCTCTGCATCTGTAATTTATTTTCTTGTGCCTCCTGCCCATGTCTATAGTCTCTTATCTCTCTGTACAACTACATGCTCCGTGTGTCTGTATGTCTGTACCTGTCCTCATCTGCACGCTGCATGTGTCTGTGATGAAGGGCTGTCCACCTATGCATGCACGTGCCTGTGACACTGTGCCCTTCTGCCCGTGAGCAGCTAATGGCACACTCGCAGGCCATCAACAGCCTGCAGGTGGAGTTGGAGGCAGTGCGGTGGGGCGAGCGCGAGGAGCAGCTGAGGCGTGAGCACGATGCGACTCTGCATCTGGCATACATAGAGCTGGCCGAATATCGTGCATCACATATGCACGACGATTCAGAGTACGACGCTCACGTTGTGCACATCACGGTCCTCCAGAAGGTGAGGCCTCCACTCTCGCAACAGCCACCCCCCTTCTTGCAACAGCAATGTGTCCTGCCCAAGCCCACTTATTTTCTCAATATTTTGGATGAATGCTAAACAATTTATTAATATATTCAAATTACATGTTGTAATTACGTGTAATTTAGATGCTGCCCGTCTCCGCCCGCAGGCGCTGAAGGAGCGTGACGAGCTGCTGCGGCGCTCAGAGGCAGACCTGGTGGCGGCGCGGGAAGAGGCGCGAGAGCGCGGGACTGAAACCGAGCGGCTGGGCACCGAGGCCGCGGAGCTGAGAGCGAACATGCGCGACCTCTTTACCAACCAAGAGGTGCAGCAGACCGAGGTGGACAACCTGCGGCATGAAGTACTGGAGCTGCAGCAACGACTGCAGGAGGCTAACGCTTGCTGCGAGGAGACCGGTGGGTAGGGGCCTGTGCTCCAAAATCTTTCTGAATCCACGGACCCATTGAACACTAATTTTTGTCGAGCACTGTGCACCAATAACTTCTTTTTATGAGTTAAAACGAGTAATTCCTCGTTTTTACTTCATTTCCCACGTGGACCACTTCTGCTGTCTAACATAGGACTGCACTGGGTTTACTAACTGCTCTCTCACTAGGCCCTTCCTGTGCATATATTATTATTCTGGACCCTGTGTTTGCATGCAAGCTGGTGAATAGGTCTGAGGGACCTCAGACCTATTCTGTCTGCTACTACTCCCGCTGCTGGTACTCTTCCTCCTGAGCTGCTGCTCCTTCTCTGTCTGCTGCCACTGGTGGCTGTACTGTCTTCATCGCCATGGTTTTGTGTCCCTTCCGACAGGCAATTCTCTGGAGCAACAGACGGACTTTCTCAAGGCCGAACTGGGAGTCTCCAGGGCAGAGGAGGCCGCGAGGGCACAGGAGGTGGTGCAGCTGCAGCACACACTTCAGCACACGGATGCTGAGATGGAGTGCATGCACGGCCAGATCGCCGGGCTGCAGCACCAGGTAACCAGAGCCTTATGCGGCAGCCCCCGCACCTCCATGTGTGTGCATGAGGCCTGTCCTCATCGCCTGAGCAGTGCACCATCGCATGTTAGAGAATGTTTTTTTAGGTAAAGTCACGTAGAAATAAGAAATAATAAAATTAATAATAAACCACCAAAGAATAATTCCTGCAGTCACGAAAGCTCCAAATTCAAGTTTCATTTCGATTTAAAGCTTTCGTGACTGCAATGATTCATCTTCTTTGGTTCTTTCGGTAAAGTCACGTAGAATGAGAATAAAATAATAAATTGATAAAATAAAATAACACAATAATATTCTCACGACGTTTCGGCCACAACAACCTGATGAAGGCCGCTTGTGTTGTGGCCGAAACGTCGTGAGAATATTATTGTGTTATTTTATTTTATCAATTTATTATTTTATTCTCATTCTACGTGACTTTACCGAAAGAACCAAAGAAGATGGTTCAAGTTTCATGTTAGAGAATGGTTTGCAGAAGCATAAATCACATAACTACTTCTGAGAAATATTTAAGTGCCCTCTGGTACCCACACAATAGGAGGAAATACTTTGATATCTGCCCTGCTATGGAGAGTAATGAGTAATGTTCATCACAAAACAGTCTGATCTTTGGTTTTCAGAGCTGGAACTTAGCTCGATTTAGTGTAAAGCCGACATTGTTTTCATGGGCTTTTCTGTGAAGTCATTGATGATCAGGCTGACATCATTAACTCACTGCACATGTGAACCTGGCTTAATCACAGGTGGCTGAAACCTGAAGTGGTTATATAAGTAATATGGATGCAGCCAGGAAGGCAGACAGCCAGAATGGTTTTTTTTTCGAATGTAGTATGATAATGCATTTCTATATGGCAAAAGGTATAATTGTGACCACAGGATCGGTCCTACCCTCATGGCTCTTAATTTTGTCTGCAGATAGGTGAATGTTGGATGAGGTAATTACACTAGACAAGGCAATCCCTGACTAGGCCTTTAACTAATTCACTCCCTCTCATAATTTGTCATGATTCAGAGTTGCGAATGTATTTTCTCACATTTTAATACTTTCAGTTAGAATGAATACAATTTAATTATGAAGTCAGCTGCAGTTTACAGGACTTTTTCTAAAATGTGATTGGCTTGCATTTGTTAGAGAAACAATATAGGCTTGCAGACACACAGCTATATGCACACCACAGAGTTTAAATGACTTAAGTGGTAATTATTTATCTGTTTGCAAGCCAGGCTTAATTACAGCTGGGTCTTTTCCAACCCAGAAAATATTTCCACATTCTGCACACCATATTCAGTATACTTCCCCAGACATGAATCCAACATTGTGGAACGTGTGCGTGCCTGTAGCTGAAGGAGTCGGAGGGGCACGTCCAGGCACTTGGGATGGAGAAGGCGCAGCAGCAGGACGCGCATCGGAAAGAGGCCTGCGAGCTGGCGACAGGGCTGGAGGAGGTCCGGCTCACCCTTACCGATGCTTTTAAGCAGTTCGAGCGCAACTCCAAGAAGGTATCGGCTCGCAAGGGCACGCGTGGTGAAGCCGCGATTGGCACTGAAGAGGGGCGCCACGGTGGCGAGATGTTAACTACTTCGCCTGTATGCAGGAGGTTGTGGGTTTGATCCCAACCCCGACACCTGTATATTTGGAGTTTGCATGTTCTCCCTGTGGTCACGTGGATCTTTTCCGGGTCCTCCGGTTCTTCCTCCACATTTAGAAACGTGCGTTTAGATTCTATAGCTGCAATACATTTCCACATGATAAGCCACTTCGTTGAACTTTCATTTGTGGGCAGGTCGCTTCTGAAAAAGAGCTATATAGTTCAGTAGGCCTTAGCTGGTAAAATAAAGATAATTAAAGTTTGAGTTTTAAGACATTTGTGGCAGCGTTCACAAGAGGAGGAGACCCTTGTGCGGCGAAATATTTATGATGATATACAACGTATTAATTTACTGTGATGAGCCTTCTGCACTCTGAACCAAGCTGTCCGAGTTTGATTACCAACCATGGCTAGCATTGGTGGCCAGTGAAATCTGACCCAGTCTTGGGTGTACCACTTCGTGTGATGAAGTATGATCAATTAATTCCCATGACCGGTATGGCTCAGGGAAACTTTCATCCAGCAGTATCACAAAAACACATTCAGCGGTGGACGGATCATGGCTGTTCATGATGATGATGGTGATGATTACGATGGTAAAACGAACGTTGCCTGTATTAAGGCTCAGGAGGACGAGGACACAATCACTCGGCTGAGGGAGGAGCTCAAGGCGAGCAAGGAGGAGCTCGCAGCGAGTGAGGCGGAGCGCGCCAGTGCCCAGCCGGAGCTCTCCACCCCCCAACAGGGACTGTCGGCGCTGCAGGATCAGCTGACCACGTCCCAAGCTGAGAATGAGGACACTCTGCGTCAGGTAATGCTCCCAGCCTCGTTCCCACGGCCGCTGAGAACCCAGGCTCTCCTGGCCCCGGAACGGCCCAGGTCTGACCGTGACACAGCACTTGAGTCGTCAGGCTGTGTAGGGTCTGACCATCTGCTCCCCTCTGCTACGTGCATGTCCATGCCCTCCCTGTCCTGGTTTGGGAAGCGATTTTAATCTGACCTTTTACTGCAGATTTTGGGTTACTTAATCCATATATGTGGGCTTTTATAGGCGTAATCATGGGTTGTGTGCATGATGGTCTGACAAGATTGGGTGCATCCTGGGTGATTTGGTCAAACATGGGGTATGGACATCTGTGAAAAATATTTTCACAGCTCATCAGACTCCTCCAATATGAATAAAGATTCTGGTTCTAAATGTGTCTGTTGTTGCATCTGTATGTTCTACAATAACCGCACACAGTCGTTAAAATGCTTTTCTCTGTCCCTCTGCCTGTGGCCCAAGCAGCTGTTCGAGAGGAGCCAGGAGCTGGGATCCCTGCATGCGGGGATTCTTTGGTATCAGCGTATGCTGGCCGAGCTGCACACAGAGCTGGAGCAGTACCGCGAAAACGCACAGATCGGACGCTCACAGCTGCAGCATTTGGACATGCTGCGCCAGCAGAGCGAGGCGGAGGTGAGTACACTGCATTCGCACGTCGCAGACAAAGACTCCCCGTATAGCCTTAATAGACTGTTGGGGAAAGTACTGTTAGTGAGCAGCACCTATGAAGGCCGGCATGGCACACAAGGGGGTGATTGGCCAGCACCATGCCTCGCTGCCTTTGTCTCTCCAGTGGTGGTGTTTACACATCGCACCAGGTACTCATTTGAGGCTGGGTCGATCTAGGGGACGCCCAGGACCGGTTCACATAATCGTCACTGGTGTTGGCCATGAACGGGAATCGAACTCGGGTCGCCGCTTTCGAAGGCTAATCGCTACACTACCGCTCCCCACACATTCACTTTCATACACATAGACACGTGCGCGTGCACACACACACTTATAGGCAAACACTTGCTCCAAGCGCCATCCTGAATTATTACATGTCGCGGAGGATTGCTCCACTGAACAAAATAGTGACGCGGTTCAATTTTCAAGTGCAAGTTCGCGTTTAAAGTCAATGTTATAAAATATATATTTGATGGAAGCAGGTTCGTAAGTGCAGGTGTTTGTAAGTTGAGGACTGCCTATATATACACTTATTTTTCACACAGATGTGTATATGCGCACTGGGTTACTGAGCATCCTCTGTTTAGGGACTGTACCACATTACAATCCACCATCCCACCTCTAGTAAAAGTACCTACTACTACTAGAACATCTGCTCCCCTCTGCTACGTGCATCTCCATCCCCTCCCTATTTTTGGTTGGGAGGCAATTATAATCGGACATTTTAAAGTAGCTTTTGGGTTAATTAATCCATATATCTGGGCTTTTATAGGTGTTATCTTGGGTTGTATGGATGGTGGTCACCCATCCAAGTACCATAAAAGTTCAACCCTGCTTTTCTTCCAAGATCTTATAATATTGGGTGCATTCCGGGTCATTTGGTCATAGGTGGTGTGGTGTATGGACATCTGTGAAAATGAGTTTCATAGCTTATCAGATTCCTTCATTTAAAATAAAGATACTGGTTCTGTATGTGTTTGTTGGATTTGTATGTTCTTTAACAACTGCACGCAGTCGTTAAAATGCTTAGCCATGTCCTTCTGCTGCCGTTTGTCCGTGGCCCATGCAGCTCATCGAAAAGAATGAGCACCTGGGATCCCTGCAGGCGGGGATTTTGGGTTACCAGCGTGTGGTGGCAGAGCTGCACGCTGAGCTGGCGCCATGCCAAGAAAACCTGCAGAGCATTCACTTTCAGCTCCAGGATCTGCAAGTGCTGCACCAGCAGAGTGAGGCGAAGGTGAGCAAGTGCTGTTAGCGAGCACCTATGAAGTCCGGCATGGCACAAACGCAGATATATACAGTAATACCATTATTTACGCCGTCCCGTTGTACGTACTTTCACTATTAACGTACTCAAGTCATTGATAGCCAATCGCATGTTATGTACTGTGGTACCTTGCCATAGCGTACTTGAGATTTACGAACTTTACTATAAAGACCCAAATAGTTTACGCTGGATGGCGACAGTAAGGCACCAGATGACGCCCAAGCGTTTGCATCTCTGACTACAGTAGTCACTTTCATGTGTACATGTGTAGTGACTAACTCAGAGACAGTAAGACTTTTAGGCGCTTCTTTTATTTAACGAGCACCATTGGGATAATACAGACACCCTACGTGGGTACACACTATTACCGTTGCTGGCCTATACAAAACACTAACCATCTAACACTGACAGCACTGAACGGAGACAGCGAACACCTATCTAGCAGCGTAATATCGAGTGAAGACGGCAGCGACGATGGCGACAAGACGACAGCGACGAGACGACAACGACGATGACGAGATGGTGACGACGACTATCTAATATATACGAACAGCACGACGAGGATCCCACTTCCAGCAACAGCCACAAGGTCCCTCACAGGGGCCCTTCTTATACTCTCAGCGTGGCCTCGCTCCGCCACGGCCACGCCCCCTCTCTGGAACCTACTAGCGGAAAGGTCACAGAGGGGCCTCCCCTCTGTGACCTTTCCCCTAGATGTCCCCCTCTCGTGTCTATCGTGGCCTGCTGACGTGGGTACTACCATACACCGCAGTTACCCTTTTTTACCAGCAGCCAGCGCTATGCCACTACACATACTCTATCAATATTTTTTCCCCACATACCGGATTTATGGTGAATATTTTTCAAGTGTAAACTAATTTTACATGATAAACAACTAATAATACACACAGTATAATAGACAAATATATCAATAATATGGCAGTCCTCGACTTACGAACGCATTTAGTTCCTGAGGCCCATTCATAAGTCGGAACGGTTCGTAAGTCGGAATACAATAATGTGCGATATTTAAATTCCCATATTGTCAGTGTTATAAAATGTGTTAAGGTTCAACAAAAGAGTTAAACTCGTAAATAAGAAATCATGTACATTTGCATTAACACTAAAAATATAGTGTATCGTAAGTAATACATAAAATGTAGTAAAAATATATTTTTTTCACTCACCGCTTTTAAATCACAAGCGTGCTCACCGCTACACTTCCGATCCGCACAAAGATCCACCGTGTAGCTGTAATAGGCTGTTGGGGCACGTGCTGTTAGCGATAGCCTATGAAAGCCAGCACGGCATGCGAGGGGTTGTGTGCCAGCACCACACCCAGCTGCATTTGTGTCCCGAGTGGTGATGTTTATAAAGCGCGCTAGGTGCTCATTTGAGGCCGAGTTGACCTACGGGAGGCCCAGGAATGGTTCAGATAATCGTCACTGGTGTTGGCCGTGAGTTGGAATTGAACTTGGGTCGGTGGGTTTGTAGCGCAGCGCGTGAACTGCAACACTACCGCTCCCCACACAATCACTTTCACATATACGCACATGTGCGCGTGCACGAGGCTGACTCATGACATCTTGTGGAGGATCGCAGCACTGAACAAAATAGTTCTGTGGTTCAGTTTGGAAGTGCAAGTTCGCGTTTTAAAGTCAATGGTATCCAAAAATTAATACATTTCATAGAAACAGATTCGGAACTCGGGTATCCGTAAGTCGGGTCTCCGTAAGTATGGTGTTCCTAAGTCGAGGACTGTATGTATACACTTATTTTTCACACTGATGGTTGTACAGAATGGATGCGCACTAGGTTACTGAGCATTCTCTGTTTAAGGACTGTACCACGTTACGATCCACCATCCCACCTCTAGTAGAAGTACCTACGACTACTAGACCATCTGCTCCCCTCTGCTACATGCATCTCCATCCCCTCCCTCTTTTTGGTTGGGAAGCGATCTTAATCTATTATTTTAATCCAGATTTTGAGTTAATTAATTCCTAAAAAATGTTTAACATAAAACTTCGTGACTGCAGGAATTCATATTCTTGATTCTTTCGGTAAAGTCACGTACTTTTTTTTAATAATATAAAAAAACCCCACGACGTTTCGATTGCAACACAAGCGGTCTTCATCATGCTTTTATAGGTGTTATCTTGGTTTGTATTGATGGTGGTTGCCCATCCAAGCATTTGAAGTTCAACCATGCTTTTCTTCCAAGATCTGAGATGATTGGATGCATTTCGGTTCATTCGGTCAAAGGTGGTCTATGGACATCTGTGTAAAAGAGCTTCGTAGGTCATTACATTACTCAATTATAAATAAAGATCCTGGTTGTGTGTGTTATTATACCTGTATGTTCTGCAATAACTTCACGCAGTCGTTAAAATGCTTTCCTGTGTCCCTCTGCCGCCATTTGCCCGTGGCCCACGCAGCTCATTGACAGGAATTGGAAACTGGAATCTCTGCAGGCAGAGATTCAGTGGTATCAACGTGTAGTGGCGGAGCTGCACGCTGAGCTGGCGCCCTACCGCGACAACGAGCAGAGTGCACACTCGGAGCAGCAGCATCTGCAGAGCGAGGTGGAGGTGAGTGCACAGCACTCGCGCATCGCACACACACACACACGTATATAATTTGCGTTTAACGTAAATAATAGATTCATGCACACACGATTCAGTGTATTATGATAATGATGAGCTGGTCTAACCATCACGTTAAGCCGTCATGGTCCCCGTTTACAAATACAGACAATTTCATTATTGCTGGACACAGTGATAACGATGAGAATGATTTAGCACCTTTCTGTACACCGGGGCATCTCAGAGCGCTTTACATCACATCTCATCTCAACACGTGTGAAAGGGCACGCCCAATGACAGATGTCCTGTGGGCACAAGGTGACTCAGCACCTGGTGTGCAATTGGCATTTGTCTGCCAGTAGGGGGTGCTGATTGTTGTGTGTAATCCCAGTTGAGCTGGTAGAAGTACTGAGTTGTGTGTAGTGTCTAATGGGTCAGTATGTCCACAGCTTGTCACGGTTGAGGAGGAAGAGGACATCTCTGGCTGCTCACTGGAGCCCGGCATTCAAGAAGCCTCCCAAGACCTGCCCCCCCAGGCCTCGAACACCCTCTGAGCATCTCACAGCCCCCCACACTTCCAGCACCACCCACCCCCACCAGCACCTCCCCTTCTTTACAAGGCATCGCGTTTTAATAATAAATATTTGTATCTAATACTATCGCCTCGTCTCAATTCTTTTGAGTGTTTGGGACACGCGAGTGGCTCACATTTATAATGCTAAGGGCTGTCTACATCCACAGTGTGGCTGTTGCGGAGCTTCTAGAAACCAAATGTGAGGCAGAGTTCTGTGTCCCTTGGGTAATGCCAGCCCTCCAAGGGGTTTGCACTGAGTTTGAGTTGGGGGCGACAAGCACAAGGTTGTGGAGGTGGTGATGGTGGTGGAAATTTAGGAGGATGGCAAGGAGGAGATGCCCATCAATAAACTAGTTGGCCACGGTGAAGCCAGCAACCATAGTCGTTCCTACGTCCCCTGATGTGAGCGGCAGTGCTGGAGGGCAGTTCCACGGTCTCAGACGGACGTGGATACTCATTACCATAATCGCACAGTTATCTTACCTTGGGCAAAGTATTTCAACCAAGAGATTCAGATAGAAATCATCTGTGTGAATAATGTAATTTCTAAAGCAATAATTACCTTCTATATTATATCCCATATAAATATATAAAATTAAGATGATGCTGAAATTGTGATGTTTGCCTAATATGTGAAACTGCCCTACATGTAGTGCCAAACACTGACGCTCTGAAACATATTTCTGCAGCAAATCTGTAGCCCTATCCCTAACTCCAAGCCTGAATAGACTATGGAATATATGAAAACTCAATGTCCAATTCACAAATTCGGAGGCATCATCACAGCGATGCACCAACTCTACTTCTTACACAATGATCTGGCTCAACCACCTCAATCCAATATAGTTGTTGCTCTACATAAACGTCGACCATACGAAGAACATGACTCCAACCCCTGTTCGTCCCCTTGTGCTAATTCATTGCTCAAGACAATGCGTTTCCATGTAGTTCTCCCCTCTTCGGGTTTTGAGAGATCCTTCTTCCCATGATGTGTCCCCAGGTTGTGTACGTCACAGATGGCAACTCTTATCCTCGTACATGGACGGTCACGTTGCGTCCCTTGTCTCCTCCCATCACCCATCACTTGCCATCCCTCCCCCCCACCCCAATGTAATCACTCAAAACCAACTGTGATTGACTGCAGCAGTGTTTTTAACATACACCAGTCGTGTTACGGCTATTGGTGTTGTTATCGTTTATTGTAATAAACGCATTGCCTCCAAGAGAAGTCTCGCTCTACGTTCATACCCACAACACAGGCGCAAAATACATTACAGAAGTTATGTTAAGCAGCGGCAAAGTTTGAGTGATAGCTCATCTGACACTAACTCCTCTCACAACGACCAACTTTCCGAATACTCATTCAGTAGTAAGACTCTTAAATTGACGGAGAAAGCTCTCGTCAGAATCCCCTATTTTGATCCACACAATAGGAACAGAGACATACACTCATATCACAACAGTAGAAGTGGAGGCAATGATTAGAGGTCTGAGGAAGTTGGACGAGAAAACAAGTGCTGTAAAGAAGGTTACATGAATATTCTATACCATGGGTAAAGTCGCTACCATACAAGGTTAGGAACTATTTAAAAAAAACTCAGCCTAACAGTGATTACGAAGTTTGGAGAATATTCAACACTGAGGGGTTTAATGCTGCCAAATGTATGACCCAGTGCGTAAACGAGGAGTGTATTACGCAGGTGATGTTGATCAATACCACGAAGGTGACAAAATGTTCAAGATTGTTTTTTTTAATCCTTGAGTTCAGAGATTACAGAAATTGTGGGAATGGTTTTGGACCCAGAGACGGCCTCCTTACACCACATACAGAATAGGGTTCACACGGCATGGCTATATATATAATTCGGACAAAACACAGGGAGAGAGATAATGCACCCCGCCATCTAGAGGGAAGTAAAAATCACGTGAGCAGCTACAGCACCTCACATCAAGCCCCACAATACAGAGAGGAGCAAGCACCCACGAACTACCAACATAATTACACACAGAGATGGCAAGGTAGCAATCCAGCGAGAGAGTGGCACACCAATCCGAGGCAACCACAGCACACAAAGACAGGTAATTATTGGAATCTCAAGGTGTGGAAGCCAAGAGCGGAATCATACCAGCACCCCATGCCACGACAAACTCAAGGTTAAACACAATCTGCCCATTCCCCCTTCGATACCCCCACCCGGCTATACCAGGAGGGAGTAGAGAAACAGGAAAGGAAACAAAAATGGACTCAACTCAGATACAAAATGTGGCACAAACACGTGGTGAATCACCCACATTAATTGAGAATGAGCTGCCAGTGAGAGCACTGCCCACTGAATTACTGAAAAATAAAAGTTTTTCATCCAAAGGCCGATGCCTGCATTCCTCAGGGCGTGTCCCTGTAGCACGTTCCTCTGCCCCATCCATCGTACAATCATGCAAATCCGCGAGACAATGGGCGACTTTTCCAATTACCTGGCGATTAGGTTTTACTCCCCCTCCCTGCGGTTTATCATCTCCTGTCGGATGTAGATCGGAGTGCTGAAATGGGGGAAAGGAAGATTCACAATGGATCGGGAATTATGTTGAAACCCAGCACACCCAAAAGCACAAAAGTGGGGAGGACCCAACGGGGCACGGAATCGAATCGACTCATCGAGTTAAATGTACGGATCAATGAGTGGTGGCCCACTTTACTCCAGTGACCTGGGTGCTGCTACGGGGTCCACTTTCTGCCCCGCCTCCTTTCCCCCCCCCTCTCTCCCCCCTACTGTCGATTCCTATATAACCTCGTGCCACGGCAGATCTCTCGCCTACTTCAGCAGTTTTTTCTTGCTGTGGTTGTCCCACCTGATGGGAGGGACTTGATCACATCAGCCGCGTCACAGGAAGTAAGATGTGGGGATGGCTGTCATTTTTAAAGGGGTCTGAGTAATTGACCATACACAAGGAATCGGTTATAATCGACTTGGTAATCGAATCGTTCCAGCTTTAGTATTCGCGCATATAATACACTAGCTATTCTAGATTTAAAGCTTTCGTGACTGCTAGGATCCATACTCTTTGGTTCTATTGGGTAAAGTCACGTAGGTGAAAATAAAATAACAAAAAATCACGACGTTTCGGCCACAACACAAGCGGCCTTCATCAGGTGAAGGGACGATACTGTCTGGAGGACAGCGCTGGAGTGGAAGAAGCCACGCTTAGATCACGACCTTTAAGCTGTGTGAGAAGAAAAACACCAAGCGCCTTGACAATGGAATTAGCATATAATTTAGCATTGAAATGGCTAATTGAAATAGCTAAGTTAAAGTATACACATCCGCAGAGGTACCCCTTGACAAATGAATTAGCATAGAAGTTAGCATTGAAATATCTGAGTGATTAGCTTGTAACTGGTCACAGAAATATCTATGTTAAAGTTAGAGCATATACATTCACCGAGGCACCTAGTACTCATCAAACAGGAGAATTTAGCGAAACACAACCACGCTCAGACAGCGGACCTTTAAACTGTGTGCGAGCAAACAAGGTGTTCTGACAAAAAAAATAGCATAAAAATTAGCATTTGATTGGCGGATTTTAGGAAAGAGGTGGTGTACGTGCCGGTGGACTTGCCGTTTGGCGTGGGGGGGGGGGGGGGGAAAGGGGTGAGGGGGAGTTTACCTATTGATGGTGTGAAAAGGGAATTTATAAGAGCTGCGAAAGTTTGGGGTACCACTACTTGAAAAATATACTGTACCATTGAAATTAGTTTAATGTTTAGTTCGATTTAGAACATCTTTCCAATGGTTGCTCAATTTGAAACCATCCTCTCGGTTGAAATTGTGTCTGTGTTTGTAGATCTGAATTGCTTCATGAACAAATCTCTGATAAAAGCCCGTGGGTTTGCAAAGAACCTTGGTATCGGAGAAAATTATATCGTGATCCCCCACAGCGTTGTAACAGTGATCAGCCACGGCAGAATAATTAGTTTTGCCGTGTTTAAAATCTGATTTGTGCTCGCGAATTCGGTCAGAGACATGTCGCTTTGTCTCACCGATATAGCAATCACCGCAGGTACAACTCAATTTGTAAACCCGGGGTACTGTAAATCAGGAATGACATCCTTCACGGATGGGATCAGATCACGAATTTTGTGTACTGTATTGAACCGGACCTGGATCTTGTTTGTTTAGAATTTTGGAAATCTTTTTAGTAACGCCTGCTATATATGGAAGTGTGATGGTTTTGACCGGAGTATCAAGTGGTTGTTTCTGTATGGAGGGAGAGACAGCTTGGCGGATGGTACGGTCAGAGTAACCATTCCTTTTGAGGGCCAGGTGTACATGTTTAATTCACTGGTCAGGTGGTGTTGGTCCGAAATGCAATGAGCCCTATAATATAAAGTTTTGATGCGAGAATTATTTTGGGCTGGGTGGTGGTGGGAATCAGGTTTCAAGTAGGAATCTGTGTGGGTGGGTTTCCTGTAGACAGAATGCCCCAATGAGCCATCAGGTCTCCTCTCAAACAGAACATCTAAGAATGGTAGCTTGCCATCTTTCTCCACTTCCATGGTGAATTTGATGGTGGGATGTCTGGAATTGATGTGGTGTAGGAAAAGGTTCAGCGCTGGGAGGCCATGTGGCCAAATGACGAAAGTGTCATCCACATATCTCTTCCACAGGGAAGGTCTGAGGGTGGAAGTCTGGATGGTGTCTGATTCAAATTTCTCCATGAAAATATTGGCTATCACTGGTGATAAGGGGGATCCCATGGGGGTACCCTCATTTTGTTTGTAGAAGGAGCCATTCCAAGTAAAGTAGGTATTGTTGAGGCAGTGCCTAACCAGTGTAGGTGTGTCGGGGTCTAGTCCATGTTGGCATCTTTTGACTATAGACTAGCCCGTTTTCTGTCAGATACCTTGCTGCCTTTCACTGGCAAGACCGCCTCAGCAGTACTTAACTCAGCCCAATTGGTCTCTATGGTCAAAGACGTTGTACTGTCCCCTGACAATATCCTTGTCAGCTTCGATGTGGTCTCTTTGTTCACCAAGGTCCCAGTACCTGATACCATTGAAATAATTGAAAATAGAACCAAAGAGTATGAATACACTAGCTGTACTACCCAGCTTCTCCTGGGACTTGGATCCACAACGACCGGCCGCCTTTGTCTCCCCAGTGGCGATGTTTACACACCACAGCAGTTACTCGTTTTGAGGCTGAATCGACGTAGGGGAGGCCCAGGACCGGTTAAACTAATCGTCACTGGTAGTGGCTGTGAGCGGGAATCGAACTCGGGTCGCCGGATTCGCAGCGCAGCGCGCTAACCACTACACGACAATGCGTTACGCTTCCACATGTGCGGGTCACGTGACAGATTTGACGTCACAGCTCACTTGCCGTACAAAAAATAAATGCATTATTGAGCTCCCCCCCCCACACACAAAAAAGTGTATTTTCATAACTTTTGCATGGTGTACAGTCTGGAAAGTACCCACATGGCAAATTTCAAGTTTGTTGCATGTCGGGAAGTACGCTAAACATTTTGAACAGACACACATATTCACAACTTTTATATATATGGAGATAACACGAAATAATAATTACCACATTTGCGTTCGTTTGAGCATTCAGTGTCTCAAACCGACGCTGGTGAACTGCCAGATATTTGCAGGCAAGGATGCTCTCTGTTAGTTACAGGTCCTAGTTCTATGCAAAACTGTGGAATACTTCACAAAAAGTCATCATGAGCTTTGCAGAGCTGAAAACCATTCTGACGTTTGCTCGTGTTGAACCAATGCTGCTGAAATAAAAATCACGGCCAGAAAGGCCGTAGGCTTTCACGACCAATATTATTCATAATAAACGTTTTTGGGTTAGATCGCATTATTCATAAATGTGTCGTAACCCTCCACTACCCGACACGGCCAATCAGTAAAAAATGTGTCACATTGACAAAAGAGAAATAGTTCACTCCTTCAGCCCACCGGTGTGTTGAAGAGTGAATCCACAACATTTACAATTTTTGAGTACGACGTTTCGCTGGTAATTACATCCAGCATCATCGGGCAATTTGCCAGAAAGGTGAAGCCCTCACTTCCTCCCGGTCTTAAAAAACCGGGAGCACCGTCACCATCGCAGCATGACACGTGTGCCCGTTGAAACGTGCAGCCCTCGATCGCAATAGAACCGATAATAATTATTGTTGGTACAACTTTCTTACTCATGAAAGCTCTGCGAAGTTTCAATATAATAATTGGCTTACATCGTGGATATGAGTAACAAAATTAACACGCAAACTATGATTCCCCTCCTTCACATATCTGTCTTTCCACTTAAAAAATACAAGTATTTGTACACATCCCATTAGCAACACGGCTTTCCTTCTGGGAGTGCATCATTTCAGCAGTATTGGTTGTACACAAACCAAGCTCTGGTCCGGTTTTTATATTCATCAGCACGCTCCAGCTCACTTGAAGCAATGCTGGTGAACTGCCAGCTGTTATAGGTTAGGGCCCGCTCTGTGAGATATGGGTGCTCGAAGGTTGTTGTATATGTAGGTTATGAAAATTTGATGAAAATAATGAAAATTTGATTAAATTTGAAATTTGCATAATTTATTCGAATTAATTGGTGTAATTATGTGCATAAACTATGCTAATTCGAGAGATAATCGTATTAATTTATGCGAGTGGGCGTGGTTATGATGATGCAGTTCGTTATGATAATTAGGCCCAGCCTCGGTGACGAAGGTTGGTTATTAATTGGAACAACGCAATTAATCGTATGCAGCTGTGCAGGTATTGTGAGCGTGAATGAGAGAGAGTCGACTCGACTTGTTATTTAATTCCGTATTTTCAATAAGGATACAATTATCTTCGATTTAACGCTTATTGATTATGTGCTGGATTAGTGATTAGTGTGCTTATGATAGGTCCCCAAGATTCAGATCTCATTCGCAGAACAATTCTATGCAGAATCACGGAAAGAATCACACACAACTCTTCTGTTTTAATCAATTTTATTTTTTAGCTAAACTTAAATTTTTGGATAATATGAGAACTCTCAACTTCGGAATTTCAACACAGCATTAACATGGTACACATCACGATTGCGTTGTTTCACTTCGATAACGGCACCTGTGGTTAATTCCCGACACGTAACGCAATGTTGTTGTTGTTGAGAGAGATTAAAACATGCAAACTATTCTATCAAAACCTTAACCTTATAATATGTAATTCGTATTTAAATTGTTACACAACACGGCATTCGGTCATTGATCATATGCGACCCTTAATGCAGATTCTTGTCACGTTGTTAACAGTAGGACGATTGATTATTATGCAACGCTGTTCATATGGAAAGACACTCAAACCATTATTATTCCTAAAGGCACAAATATGCGTTCATAGGTTCGTCTTGTTCATTCATGGATACCAGAAAGATTATGCAATAGAAAAAAACGAACCACTCAAATACCATGAACTGTGATATGGTCGCTGAGGTGAATGAGAACATGTGGGGGCACCGCGCTACAGACACATGCGCGACACTTTCCGCAATACGCTTTTATGCTTCGTTGCAATAACGAGCAACAATTATTCTTCAAACATTGAGGGCCTTGTGGCTCTATGGCCACAAATCCTTTCATTACTCCGACCACTTCCCACCCTCCCTTTTGCCCACAGCCAGATGAAAGCGACAATATTTATTTTTCAATTATTATTAACGTGGTTGAGATGACTTGCACATATACCCAGCTGGAATCTGTTTTTTTACATTTATTGCCATAAACTTCACCTTAATCAGCACTAACTTGACGATTGCCTCTCTTTTGCATTGACTCCGTGACATCACGACCGTTTCCAAGGTCGGCCAACATCAAAGCGAGCAGCTCCCATAGGAAAGTGGGCCAAGTGGCACAGTTTAAGGGGCCTGCGTGGCCCACTTGGGGCAGGCGTCGCCCACTGAGGCTGCCGTGGGCATCCAGGCTGGGCCTAGATACCTGGTTGACAAACTGGATTGTTACATTGGCTTCTCTCTTGTGCATGTGTGCGCCCACTCTCAGGTGTCTGCAGGACACCTTCATGGAAGTGGACGCGAGCACTGTCCCTCCCATGGACATGACTGATCGCAAACGGTTTGGGGCGCGTTCGCGCGTCACCAATGATACCGCTCATCTCCCCTTCCATTCTGCCCCCGCCACTCGCTCCCCCCCCTTCCTTCATCACTGTTGCCGCTCCGGCCCCGGCTACGATCTCCAAAAACCATGGTCGCCTACCATCATCGTTTCCGTCGACAAACTGCTGGATGGATTCCACAGGAGGCGTTTGTGCAGCGAGCGGGAGTCCACCTGGGATTACTGGCGATCTCTACACACGTCCCACCAACCCTTTCCTCAATTGTTGATTGTTTTAACCCCAGTCGGGGGGGAAGAGGACAAGATAAGAAATAATTGTATTTGAAACTTGCGTCCTCAAACACACTAACACCTAGTACCCTGGTTGTTATTTCCCCCCACCCTTATAAACGTGACATAACAGGATGTTGCCATGATGTAATGGTTGGTACACAATATAGAAGTCGCCGGTTCGATTTATCGTGGCCATTTTAATCAATGTGGACTTTTCTTAAATCCCTCCGGCTTCTGTCCACACAACCGGTACGAATGAGTGGATAAACAATTGGGAGAACTCAAACATCCCCAAGAAGTGCCTCATCGTGGATCAAACCATCAAGAAGCTCGCTGGCCCCCCACCACCGCAAGCAGTGGGGGGCCACCGTACACCGGATCCAACCTGGCCATGGCACGAGCAATTGCCTCCACAAATGGAAAACAAAAGCATCACCAAAATGCCACGGCGGGGCACCGCAACGGTGAAAAACGCACAAACGCATCAGGAAGCTCTCTTCACCTGCTGGAGGCCTGCATTACCATTAAGAGGCTATGGTCTTGGATTATTCTTCGTGTTATTTAGGGTCCCTGACTCTGTTCACGACCATTAAAGACCATGATGGTGGGCAGGCCCACGTAACGCTGCATGGCCGGGTGTCAGAGCCATTTCCTCATGTTTACTGTGGGGTGTGATGGGGATGTCCTCTGGCCCCGACACTATTTCAAGTATTCTTGATCGCAGTCTTACGAGATATAATTCCCGGTTGTGGCCAAAATCAGTGATGAATTATATTCTATTTTGCAAACATGATGCCTTGAATAAAGGTGTCAGTTTTTTGTGCCAGTTAAAAGGGTAAAACCTATTCCTATACCAATTATATTCTAATCGACCCTATGCCTCCCCTAAGTCGACTTAACCTTAAATTAGTATCAGGTGTGGTTGGTAAACATCACCACTGGAGAGACAAAGGTGGCTGAGTGTGTTTCTGGAAACAAATCCCCACCATGACAAGTTTGCCTCTGAATGCCAGTTTCTTGGCCCAAGCCACTGTATAAAGTCCAGCAAATATGCATCCGACACAAAATCCTAACCTTTTATATAGTCATATTCATAGCCAGTGTAATGTCATCATTTTTTTTTACTCAAAATTATTCACCTCAATTTTGGTTCACACGACGAACAAATAATGCTACTCAGCTGATTCGGCGTGAGACCTCTGCTGACTGCATAAGTACAGAAACTTCTCCACTTTCTCTACGACTGCCCCATCACTCATACAAAGATCCCCCTAGAGTGACGGTGATGTCACGTCGACCCACGCGGCACAGCAATCTCACGCGGCACAGCAGCCTCACGCAGCAGCCTCACGCGACACAGCAGCCTCACTCGGCACAGCAGCCTCACACAGCAGCCTCACGCAGCAGCCTCACGCGACACAGCAGCCTCACACAGCAGCCTCACACGGCAGAGCAGCCTCACGCAGAAACCTCACGCGGCACAGCAACCTCACACGGCACAGCAGCCTCACGCAGCAGCCTCACACGACACAGCAGCCTCACACAGCAGCCTCACACAGGAGCCTCACGCAGCAGCCTCACACGCGGCGCAGCAGCCTAATGCACAAGCCGCACGTGGCACAGTAGCCTCATGCACAAGCCGCACGTGGCACAGCAGGCATGAAGGAAGCTGTGGAACAACTCGAGGAGCTGCTTGGCCTCGTCTGGCAACCCTGGTCAGCTGGTTCAGAACTGAAGGAGGAGAAGCAGCTGTTGTGAATCCCTGAAACAGCTGTCCCTGTGAGCTGCCCCTCACTACAGAGAGCTCCATGGAGAGCATGGCAATGATCACACCCACTCACCCACCCACCCAATCACCCACCGACCCACTCACCCTGTAACTCACTTACTCACCCTCATAACTTACCCAATCATTTACCCAGTCATCCACCCATCCACTCACTCACCCACCCATCCACTCACTAACTCACTCACCAACCCACTCATCCACCAACCCCACACCCACTCACCCACTTATTAACACAGGCATTCATTCACTAACTCAACCACTAACTCACCCACCCACCAACTCACCCACAAACTCATTAACCAACCCAACCACCCACTCATTCACTTAACAAACCACCTACTCACTCAAGAACCAACCCACTCACCACCCACTCACCTACTACCAACGCAACCTCTCACCCACTCACCCACCCATTCACTCACTGACGTATCCACTCACTAACTCACTCATCCCAACCACTCCTTCACGCACCCACCAACCGATTAACCACCCACTCACCCTCTCACTTGCCAACACACTCACCCAATCAATCACCCACCCATCCACTCACTCACTCACTAACCTACCCACGCACCGTTTCACCCACTCACTCACCCATCAACTCACTCAACAACCCATCCACTCACTCAAAAACCCATCCATGAACTCAACCATCCACCGAGCCACCAGCACAGACTCACCCAGTCACCGACTCCATCACCCACAGACTAACACACAAATTAACTCAAACACCCACTAACTCACCCACTAAATCACCAATCCACTCAACCACTCACTCAATCTCTAACCCATCCACTCACTCGTGCACTCACCCACCCACTCACAAATCCACTCACTAACTCACCCACTCACTCATTCACCCCACTCAATCAACAACCCATCCACTCTGACTCACTATCGCATCTTCACTATCGCATCCACTAAGTCGCCTGTCACTAACGAACCCACGCACGTAGTCACCCAGTGAACAACCCACCCACTCACCCATTACCCAGGCTACCACTCCACTACTCCCCCACCCACCTAGTCACTCCTGACCCACCCACAAACCCACTCACCTACCCGCCAACCCACTCACCTACCCGCCAACCCACTCACCTACCCGCCAACCCACTCACCTACCCGCCAACCCACTCACCTACCCGCCAACCCACTCACCTACCCGCCAACCCACTCACCTACCCCCCAACCCACTCACCTACCCCCCAACCCACTCACCTACCCCCCAACCCACTAACCCACTCCCTGCCAACCCACCAACCCACCCGCCAACCCCCTCACCCACCCGCCAACCCACTCCCCTTCCCGCCAACCCACTAACCTATCCACAAACCCACTCACACACCCACCAACCAATTCACGCACCCACTAACCCACCCAACTACTCACTCACATACCCACCCACTCATTCAGCCACACTCACGCATAAACTCACCGACTCAACCTCCCACACTCACCCACCCATCCACTCCACCAGTGGGGGGGGGGGGGGTGTGATGGCACGTGGCCCCCCCAATGATCCGACCAAAATCCCTAATTTCGATCGGATCATTGGGGTTTATTAGTAATAAATCGGCATTTTGCGACCCCTACTGCCACTGTGTAGCATATTATTACGTGCCAGGAACTCTATGAGATGATAGGATAATAGTCTGAGTCCATAATTGGCAATAAGTAACGGCAAAGCAGTTATAAGTGACTCACAGAATTGTGCGAAGTTGCGCATAGTACACAACTTCCCTCAAGGCATTCACCTTTAGTGAGCGCGATGCCGATCACACAACACGTTCGAATCCGACCCTCGATCGATGGCTGCGCCATCGCTGGACACGCGTCGAATAAAAAGCAAGGGACAAGTTCTTACTTACTAACAACTCCTATGGTTTTTCATTGCTGGAGGGGTTTCCCCCCTACCTGAAAATCCTGGCTCTGCCATTGCACCCGCCCAATCACAAACCCATCCTGTCATCCAACCACACCCACAAATCACTCACTCATTCACTCATCCCTCCGCTCACCCACTCATTCTCTAACCCACCCACTAGCTTACCCACTTACTCAATCTCTAACCTGCCCGCCCACCCACAAACTCACCCATCCTGACGCACTCATCAAGCAACCCACTCAATCTTGTACCCACGAGCTCACTCACCCACCCACCCACTCACCCACCCACACACTTATGCACAGACTCACCCACCCACCCACCCACTCACTCACCCTCCCACTCACTCACCCACAGACTCAATCACCAACCCACCCACCCAATAACTCACCAACTGACCCACCCACAAACTCCCTAACCAACCCAAACACTCATTCACTCAACGAACCATCCACTCAGCCACCCACCTATTCACCCCCACTCACTAACTCACCCCACTAACTCAATAAGCCACCCACTCACTCACCCACCCACTCATTCAGTTACACACCAACACATTAACTCATCCACTCAACATACCACACTCACACACTCATTCACCAATCCATCCATCCTCTCATTCAGCCACTGACTCACCCATTCACTCACACCTTCAACCTCCCACACTCATCCACTCACCCACCCTCCCACTAAGTCAACCACATACACCTACTCACCACCCACTCACCCATTACCCATGCAACAACTCACCCGCTTGCCCACCCACTCACTCATCCACCCATCCACTCACTCACTCGGTCAACCACCCATTCACTCACCCACCCATTCCATCCATTCACTCACCCACGAACTGACCGACCCCTTCACTCACCAAACCCCTCACTCACCCAAAACCTCACTCATCCACACACTCACCCACTCAACCCCCCACATTCACCCACCCACTCACCAACCCACCCTCTCATCCAGCCATTCAATTACCCATCCCCACTCACCCCTTCAACATTGCACACTCATCCAATCACCCACCCACTAACTCAAACACCCTCACACTTACCAATGCACTCACCTACTCACTCACTCATCCATCCACTCAATCACCCACACACCACATCACTGACCCAACCCATCAACTCACGAACCCACCCATTATTCAGAAACTCACCCAGGCACTGACCTACTCACCCACGACGCACTACACACGTAACTACTCACCCATTCTCCCACCAATTGACTCAATTTCTCACCCACCCACCCACCCGCTTGACTCACTTACTCAATCACTCTCCCACTCACTCACCCAGTCATCCACCCATCCAGTCACTCACTCAGCCACTCAACTCACTAACTTAATCACTCACCCACCCACTAACGCTCCTACTAACTCATTCACCCACCCCTCACTCACCTAACCACTCACTCCCTTCAAGCTCCCACACTGCTCACATCAGCCACCGACTTAATCAACCACAAATATCCACACACTCACCCGTCCACTCACCCACTCAATCACACAACCACCCACTCCATCACACAACCACCCACTCAATCTCTAATCCACCCACTCACTTACCAACCCCCACACCCACCTACTCATCCACCCACGTATTAACAGGCATTCGTTCACTTTCTCACCCACGAACTCACCTTCTCACCCACCCACAAAGTCACGAACCAACCCAACCACCCACTCACTCAACATCCCATCCACTCACTCAACATCCCATCCACTCACTCAACAATCCACTCACTCAAATACCTACCCACGCACTCACAAACTCACCGCATCATCCAACCACTAACTCACCCATCCCCTCACCCACTCATGCACTAACTCACTATCGCATCCACTAACTCTCCTGCCACGAACTCATCCACCCACATACTCACCCAGTCACTCACCCACTACTGAGGCTACAACTCCACTACACCCACTGCCACTCACTCACTCACCCACCCACCAACCCACTCACCTATTCGCCAATCCACTCACCTACCCGCAAACCCACTCTCCTACCCGCCAACCCAACACCTACCCGCCAACCCAACACCTACCCGCCAACCCACTCATCTACCCGCCAACCCACTCACCTACCCGCCAACCCACTCACCTACCCGCCAACCCACTCACCTACCCGCCAACCCACTCACCTACCCGCCAACCCACTCATCTACCCGCCAACCCACTCATCTACCCGCCAACCCACTCACCTACCAGCCAACCCATTCGCCTACCAGCCAACCCACTCACCTACCAGCCAAACCACTCAGCAACCACTCGCGCATAAACTCGCGCATAAACTCACAGATTCAACCTCCCACACTCACCACCTACCCACTCACTCAACCAACTATTCACTCACCCCATTCACTCACCCATCCATACATTCACTCACCCACCCCCTTACTCACCGAACCCTTCACTCATCCACACACTCACCCAATAACTCACCCACTGAACCTCCCACATTCACCCACCCACTAACCAACCCACCCTCTCAACCAACCATTTAATCACCCATCGACTCATCCCTTCAACCTCGCACAGTCATACAATCACCCACCCACTAACTCAAACACCCATTCACTCACCCATCCCTCCACTCACCTACTCAATCACATAACCACCAACTCAATCTCTAACCCAAACACTCACCAACTCACCCATCTTCTTATTCACTCAATCTTGTACCCATTAACTCTAATCACTCACCCACCCTCCCATTCACCAATTCACTCACCGACACACTCACACACCAACTCAGCTAGCCACGACCCACTACCCACGTAACCACTCACCCACCCAAGCATTAAATCACCCATCCACTCACCTTTTCAACCTCCCACTCATCCAATCACCCACCCACTGACTCAAACACAAACATCCATTCACTCACCCACCCACCTGCTCACTCACCCACCCACCTGCTCACTCACCAACGCACCAAACCACCCACCCAATCACTCACCCACCCACCTTTTCACCCAGCCACCCTCTCAAACCCGTACCCACTAACACACCCACTGACCCACCCTCACCCACCCACTCATGAACTCACCCATCCAATTATTAACCCACCCACTAACCCACTAACTCACCCACTAATTCACCAACCCGACCACTCACCAACACAGCCTAAATATAAATTGTTTGTTTTACCAGGCAAGGCCCACTGAGATATATGGATGATTTTCAGAAGCAACTTCGCCACAAATGATAGCTCAACAGAGTGGCTTATCACGTATACATTTATAGCAGCCAACTCCTCTAAATGCATGTTTCTAAATGTGGAATCGAACCCACAACATCCTGTATACCCCGCGAGGTAGGTAACATCTTGCCACCATGACACTCCATTCTCTGACTCTTCCACCCACGAAACCACACACTCAAACACCGACCCACTAACTCAACCATCCATTAATTCAACCACCGAGCCTTGCACACTCACTCACCCAGCCACGCGCTCGCCAAGCCACGCACTCAATCTCTAATCCACACTCACTCACCAAGCCTCTCACCTACTACCCATCGAACGTCGCACTCACTCATCCACGCACCCACCCACAAAACCGCCCATCTACACACCAAATAAAAATGTAGCTTTTTTTACTTTACTAGGTAAGGCCCATGCTATATACATCTTTTTCAGAAACAAGCAGAGTACAAATGATTGCTCAATGGAATGGCTTTTCACATAGAACGTTATAGCAGTCAAAGTCTATAAATGCATGTTTCTAAATGTGGAGGGGCAACCTGGAGTACCCAGAGAAAATTCCATGCAACCACGGGGGAGAACGTGCAAACTCTAAATATACAGGCGAGGTTCTTAAAATTTTGCAACCTTGACATTCCACTCTTTAACTCAACCACCCACTCAAACACCCACCCCCCCACACACAAACCACTTGTAGAGTAAAATGGGGACGTGACGTCATGTGTGCCGTCTAGTGCGATGACGTCACGGAACGTGGCATCATCGCACTAGATTGCACACATGACATCACGTCTCCTCTAGTATTTAAGGGGGACCCCGTGACGAAAGCGGGGTCACTGTGGGAACGGGTAGAGTGAGAAGGGTGGAGAGGGAACCAGGGGTAGAGAGGGATCGACGAAGAGTCAGGAGTGAAGCCGGTGGTAGCTGTAGGAGGTGCTGCTCTTCCCGGTCGGTGGGGTTGGCAAGTTCCCCCATCCGACTCGAGGGAGAGAGACCGGAGCTAGCCGGGCTGGACCAGGACCTAGTGTAGGACCCCTAACCCCTGGGAAGTTGTCACACCCTTTGTGTTATTGTAATATACTTAATAAACCTTTGGCGAAAGCCCTTACCTTCAAGCCGTCTCCGAGTCGTCGTCGGGAACTCCTCAACACACTAATCAAATCAATCTCTAACTGACTGACTCACCCACACACTCACAAACTAACTCACCAACCCACCCACTACCTAACTCAACAACCCACTCACTCAACAATCCACTCACCCACCAGGTCACCTATTCACTCCCTCACACACCCACCCATCCACCAACTCAATGTCTAACTCACACACTCACCCACCCAACCAATCACAAACTCACCCAGCCACTCACCCTGCCACAAAATCAATCTCTAACCCAGGCACTCAACATTCCACCTACTCACTAATCCAAACTGACTAAATTCAACTATTTTTTAAGTTACCAGGTAAGACCCACAGAGCTATATAAAATATTTTTCCAAAGTAACCTGGCCACAAATGAGAGCTTCACTAAGTGGCCTATCACATAGTAATGTATAGCAGCCAAATCCGATAAATGAATGTTTCTAAATGTGGAGTCGAAATCCACGTGACCATAGAGCACATGCAAACCCCAAATATACAAGCATCAGGGTTGGGATGGAACCTACGAACTCCAAAATACCAGGCGACGTAGCTAACATCTCGCCACAGTGGCGTACAATTCTCGAACTCACCCACTCAACTACTAAAGCCACCCACCAACCCACTCATAAACCCGCTCACCCTGCCATGCACTCAATTTCTAATCAACCCACTCACGCACACACCCACTCACTCACTCAACCACTCATCCACGCACCCACCTACACATGCACTCACTAACTCACTCACCCACTCACCTCACCCACCCACTCACTCAGTGACCAACTCACGCTCCAACCCACCCACTCACACTGTGACCCACTCAATCTCCCAACAACTCACCCAGCCCCTCACCTACTTACTTGACCACCCATTCACTCATCGAACCGACGCACTCACCGCCCACTCACCCAACTGTAAACTAAAATTTAACTATTTTAATTTTACCAGGAAAGGCCCACGGAGCTATATAGATTTTTTTCATAAGCGACGCGGCCACAAATGACTGCTCAAATAAGTCAGTGAGTGCGTGTGTAGGTGGGTGCGTGGATGAGTGGTTGAGCGAGTGAGTGGGTGTGTGCGTGAGTGCGTTGATTAAAAATTGAGTGCATGGTAGGGTGAGCGGGTTTGTGAGTGGGTTGGTGGGTGGCTTTAGTAGTTGAGTGGGTGAGTTCCAGAACAGCCAAAACCTCGAAATGCATGTTTCTAAATATGGAGAGAAAACCCGGAGGACTCGGAGAAAAATCCATGCAACCACAAGAACATGCACACTCCAAATATACAGGCGTCATAATCGAGATCGAACCCACAACCTCCTGTACAGGTAGTTAATATCTCACCACCATGGCGCTCCACTTTCTTGACTCAGTCACCCACTCACCCACCCATTCAGCCACCTACCCACTCAGAAACACCCACCCACTCAAAAACCCGCACCTTGCCACCAACTCAACCACTTACCGACGCATCCACTTACACACCAACCCATCCACCCACTCAATCTCTAACTCGCACACTCATCAGTCCACCCGCTCACCCAGCTACTTACCTACTCACCCACTCACCCTGCCACCCACTCACCCTGCCGCCCACTCAACCTCTAACCGACCTACCGACCCAAACAGCCACCCACCCCCTAAACTAAACTACTTTTTATTTCACCAGGTAAGGCTCATTGAGCTATATAGACCCTTTTCAGAATCGGCCTGGCTACAAATGATAGATAAACGAAGTGGCTTATCACATACATTTATTGCAGCCAAATCCTCAAAAGGCATGTTGATTATAAATGCAGCGGAAAGGACCCGGAGCAAAATCCACACGACCAGGGGGAGAACATGCAAACTCCAAATATACAGGCGGCAGGATCGCAATCGAATCCACAACCTCATGTATACTAGGCGAGCTAGTGAACATTTCACCACCGTAGCGCCCCACTCTTTGACTCACCCAATCACTCACAAGCTAACTTACCCACTCAACCTCCCACATTAACTTACCCACCCAGCAGTCACTCACCCATTCACTCACTCACCTACTTTCTGACCCCATTCAGTCAACAACTCACCGACCCACCCAACCGCTCACTTAGTTAACCACTTGCTCACCCACCCACTCACCCTATGACCCACTTCATCTCTAAATCACTCACTCACTAAACTACACACTCACCCACCAACATACTAACTCAAACACTCACCAACGAACTCACTCACCCAACCACGAACTGACCCACTCACTCACCCACAAACTCGCGAACCAAAAACACACATACCCAACCCATCACTCACCCAACCCCTCACTCACCGACTTACTCAATCACCCATCCAGACACTCACCCACTGACCGGCCCACCAACTCATTAACTCACCCAGGACTCACTCACTCTGCCACCCATTCAATTTCTAACCCACCCACACACCTACTCCCTCAGCCACTCACCTCTTCACACACTCACCCACTACCCACGTAATTATTCACCCACCCACTAACGCAACCACCCACTAACGCAACCACTGACCCACTCGAACTCATCCACTCAAAAAGCCACCCACTAAAATATCTAAACCACACTCATGCAACCACCCACCCACTCACCCTCACACTTACCAATGCACTTTCCCACTCACTCACCCATCAACTCACTAACCCACCCATTAATTCAGGAACTCACCGAGCCACTGACCTACTCACCCAAGACGCACTACCCACGGAACCACCCACCCACCAACTGACTCAATTTCTCACCCACTCACTCACCCACCCACTAGTGCTCCCACTAACTAATTCATTCATCTACTCACTTACCCACCCCTCACTCACCTAACCATTCACTGCTTCAAGCTCCCATACTGACCAAATCACCCACCGACTAAATAACCCACAAATATCCACTCACTCACCACCCACTCACCCACTACTCACAACCACTCACCAACTCATTCACTTGCTCACCCACGCATTCACTCACCCCACTCACTCACCAACCATCCACTCACTCACCCACTCACTGAACCACCCCTTCACTTACCCACCCCCTCCATACTTAACCGCAATAACTCACCCACTCAACCTCTCACATCCATCCACTCACTCACCAACCCAACCTTCCACGGTCATCCAATCTCGTACCCACTAACTCAATCACTCACCAACGCACTCACCATCTCACTCATCCATTCCCTCATCCATCCACTCACTCACCCATTCACCAAATCAATCACGCACAAATTAACTCACCAATTCAACCAGCCACTGAGCTACTCACCCACGAGCCACGTAACCACTCACCCACCCTCCCTCCCACTGAATCTCTAACCTACCCACTCACACATCAACTAACCCACCCATCATCATCTCACTAACCCACCCATCATCTCACCCACTCACCCAGCCACCCACTCAATCTCGCACCCACCAATTCAATCACTCACCCCCCATCCAAGCATTCAATCACCCATTCACTCACCATTTAAATCTCCCACTCATCCAATTACCCTCCCACTCATCCAATCACCCACCCACTCATCCAATCACCCACCCACTAACTCAAACATAAACATCTATTCACTCACCCAATCCTCCGCTCACCTACTCAATCACATAACCACCAACTCAATATCTAACTCAAACACTCACCAACGAACTCTCAACCTCCCACACTCATGCACTCACCCACCTAACCAGTAACTCAACCACACAAATCCACTAATTCACCCCTTTGCTCAGCCAATCAATCACACAACCACCCACTCAATCTATAACCCATCCACTCACTCAACGACCCATCTTCTCACCCACTCAGCCAACCACTCACTCAACCACACACTAACTGATCAATCCACTCATTCACTCACCCACCAACTCACCCAACCCCTCACTCATGCAACCCCTCACCTCTACCCACCCAACCTCCCACTCTCACCCTACTACTCAATCACCCACTCAATTTACAAACTCAATCACCGACTCCATCACCCATCCACCCATACTGACCCACCCCCTAACTCACCCGCACACCCACTCAGCCACCCAATAATTCACCCACTCAACTCACCCACCCCTTCACTCATTCACACTTACCCACTTAACTTCCCATGCCCACCCACCCATACAACCATTAAATTACACATCCACTCACCCCCTCAACCTCCCACAATCATCCACTCACCCACCCACTAACTCATCCACACACACACTCACTAAACCACAAACACTCATTCACCTACCCCTCCGTTCAGCCATTCAATCACACGATGATTGATTAAATCACTAACCCGCCCACTCGCTCCCCCACTCACTCCCCCACCCACTTACGCACTCCCCAACCCACTCACGCACTCCCCAACCCACTCACGCACTCCCCAACCCACTCATCCTCTCACTTACCCACCCATGCACGCACTCACTGACTCACCGAGCCATTTACACAATTAACAATGCACTTACCAAATCACCCATGCATCCACTCACCCACTCAAACTCCCCCACCCACTCACCATCCGTCTCACTCACCCACTCGACCCCCCTCACTCACCCACTCGACCTCCCACACTCACCCACCTACTCACCAACCCACTCTCTCATCCAACCATTCATTCACCCCCTCAACCTCCCACATTCACCCACTCGGCCACCTACCAACTAACTCAACCACATACACCCGCTCACTCAACATTACCCACTCACCCTCTACCCACGCAATCAATCAATGCCTCCTTCACTCACCCAACCTGTCGCTCACCCAACCCCTCAGCCACCTACCTCCGTCTCAAGCCTCGTGCAGTCCAAGCTCCAGGAGGGCCTCCTCGAACCCGCCGAGGTTGGGTCCCGTGTACGTGCCCTCGTGGCCCCGCACGCTCACGCGCACACGGGGTCGCGCGTTTGTTCTCGCCACGCGAACCTCGGCCGTTATCTCCCACCCGAGTCCCCGCCCACTGCGACCCCATTAGGGTCCCCGTCGGGGGGAACAATGAGGTGTCCATCCGCTGTGTCTCCTCCCCTCTCGACCCCGCTAGGACCCCCTGCGCCGCTCACGATATCCCCCCAGGAGGACCCTGTCCCTCCTGTTTCCATCTCGCGGGGTCGCCTCTCCGCACTCCCGCGCTTCAGCAGGCTCAGTGCTTGCACCACCATGCGGCGCTCCTCAGAACCTGCGTGGGTGGACGAGGGTGGGGGGGATCATCATCGTCAGCAGCAGATGCAGCATCATTATTATTATAAGCAGCTACAGCAAGTCGCAGCATCATAATCATCATCTGAATAACCACCACCACCAGCAGGAGCACTATCATCACCATCTTCAACTTGCCAAGCCATCATCATTACATCATCACCAGATTAATAGTTCTCTACCATCACCATGCGTAGAGACATTATCATTATAATCACTATCTCCTGCATATCCTAATCTCAACATAATTATCGTTAACATTATAATCAAGATCATATCGATCAACGCACCGGTGTAAATTGTTCTAGTTGTATTCAATACAAATCAGTTAATATTTGCATCACTCGAACGTGCCACACCACTGCTCCACTCCCCACTGCCCTTCTCCATCCTCCCCCTTGCTCCTTGGCCCCTTACCATCTGCCAACTGCCCCCTTGCTGCCCGGGCTCGTGGGTACCCTCTGAGGATTTGTATTCAGCTGTAATATCGAGGCTAGAATACATTTCCGCGTGATAAGCCACTTCGTTGAGTTATCATTTGTGATAGGCAGGTCGCTTCAGAGAAACATCTATATAGCTCAGTGAGCTTTACCGGGTAAAATACAAAATTGTTTAGTTTTTTTGTCTGATGGTAAGGTACCACGCAAACCACCACCATCATGACTGCTGTCAGGCTCCGTAGAGCAGGGTGCGTGTTTGTTGTCATCGTCTACAAGAGCTACACGTGGCAAACCGGGGGTGCTGTCGCATGGCTCGGCGATTGCGCATTTGCAGAATTAATCTGGCAAGGGTCACATGATCAGAAAAGGGGCAGTCCAGCAACATGAACCCTTGCACTGTGCCGCTCCCCACACCTGCAACCAACCAGCGTGGTGAAGTATGGTCAAATACACCGCAACGATCCGCTAGGTTGTGGCGGTCCCCATACAGCAGCGGAATCGTGAAAGGGCCATAGCGTGGTCGCACATCCATCGTCCCACGTGATACCACCTGCGGGGCACGCCTCGCAACGCTCAGGTGAGCGTTACCTGCACTCGCTTCCTGCCGGATAGCTTCAACCACCTGCCAGCCATCGTATCCCGAGGGGAGGTCGGGTCGCTTCATTTGCTCGTCGCTCCACAATTGGAAGTTCCTGGCAAAGGTGCGCGAGGTGGATGAGCTGGAGTCCTGTCTGTGAGCGTGTGGGTTTAGCACGCTGCGCTACAATGAATCCGGCGACCCGAGCTCGATTCCCGCTTACAGCCACCATCACCAGTGCGTCCTGGATCTTGAGAGGTCGGTTCAGCCTTAAATTAGTATCTGGTATGATGTGTACACATCGCAACTCGGGAGAAAAAGGCAGCTGAGGGTGGTCCCAGCCACCCACACAGAAAATGTGTGAAACCCAGAGATTATGAGTGAAACACGTGCAGATCATTAGAAAAACAGGCAAATATCTTGTGATATCAAATAAGGATCATGCGTAAAACACATACCGATCATCTTCTTTGGTTCTTTCGGTAAAGTCACGTAGAATGAGAATAAAATAATAAATTGATAAAATAAAATAACACAATAATATTCTCACGACGTTTCGGCCACAACACAAGCGGCCTTCATCAGGTGAAGGGACGAGACTGTCTGGTAGGACAGCGCTGGAGTGAAAGAGCCACGTTCAGATCACGACCTTTAAACTGTGTGAGAGGAAACAAAGCGCCCTCAACTTTAGCAACACGGATAGCTACGGGCCCCGTTCAGACGGACGAGTTCATCCATGGTCGGAACAGAGGAGGGGGAGAGAGACAGCTGTTCCGACCATGGATGAACTCGTCCGTCTGAACGAGGCCCGTAGCTATCCGTGTTGCTAAAGTTGAGGGCGCTTTGTTTCCTCTCACACAGCTTAAAGGTCGTGATCTGAACGTGGCTCTTTCACTCCAGCGCTGTCCTACCAGACAGTCTCGTCCCTTCACCTGATGAAGGCCGCTTGTGTTGTGGCCGAAACGTCGTGAGAATATTATTGTGTTATTTTATCAATTTATTATTTTTTTCTCATTCTACGTGACTTTACCGAAAGAACCAAAGAAGATGAATCATTGCAGTCACGAAAGCTTTAAATCAAAACATACCGATCACACGCAAGAAACACACACTCAGGCAATGTATGAAAACACACTCATATGCTTCTGTAGGATACGTTGGTTCAGCAGATGGACAGGGTGATGGATTACAATGTTAAGTTTTTTTTTAAAATGGCGATGAAGAATATTGTCCATTCATTTGCAGTCCAGCCGTACACTCATTCATTCACGTGCTATCTTTTCGTCTATGCATCGGTCAATCCGCAAGTCAATTATGCAAGAGGACTCAGTCCCCCCCTGCCCCGCCCCCCTCTGCAAGTAGTAGCAGCTCCCTGCACCACCCAGCTAACCCCACACTGCATGCCGCGTTCTGCGCGATGCCTCAAGTTCAAGGTCGTGTGGGTGACACATTACCGTGGTGATTATTTGAAATGTAACTTTTTGTTTTACCAGGTAAGTGAGCCATATAGCTCTTTGTAAGAAGCGATCTGGTCACAAATGTTAGTTTTAACGGAGTGGCTCATCTTGTGGAAATTTATAGCAGTAAAATACTCTAAACCAGGGGTCTCAAACTCGCGGCCCGCAGGCCAATTGTGGCCCGCGGAACGATATTTTGTGGCCCACTATTTGGCATCAATGTTTTATTTATTTTTTAATTATTATATTTTTTTTACCATAGCTCAGGCTCGTGACAGCTTCCGGTGTTTGTTGACAAGTTAGCCAACGCGAATTAGCAACGTTAGTCACTTGGTTGAAACGTGATTCCGGAGTGACACCAAGTGGAAGGAAAATATATCCTGTCACCCTGTGCAAGGTACAGAGGACTTAGGAAGTGGGCGGACTCAACAAGTGTAATCAGTGACCTAATAAAGACAACAGAGTGTTGCAATAGGAAAGGGAAAATAATTACATGGATAGCAAATAGCATGAGATGGGTGGCAAGAACAGAAGCCAAATGTTGGTTAGAACCTGAATATTATAAAGAAGTTATAGATTATTATTACAAGAGAAACAAAGAAAAGGAAAAAGGACAGATATGTGCAATCGCAAAAGAAAATAATTTACCAAAAACAATTTAATCAAAAAGAGCAAGAAATTAAAAGATATAAAACATGAGACAATGCACTTGATGTTAAGAATTAAGACAGGTGGAGTAACATGGACACCAGAGTTAGCTCAATGGCATCCAGAGAGATTCGGTAGAGCAGAAGGATATGTAGGATGTGAACAAAAAGAAGAAAATCTAGATCACTTTATTTATGAATGTGAAAGGTATAAACACCTGAGAGAGAACACGATTGATGAATTTAATAATGATGAGAAAAACGAAGTGCTCAAAAAAAGCATGAACAATGATAAAGTTTTCAAATACCTCTCAGAATATATAGAAAGGGCATACTAAATAAGATCCCAAATACTCAGGTATTGGGATAAAAACATGTAAATATATCACCCCCACCTTCCCTGAGCTTTCCAGGATGTTCAAGCGGACCATGTGCCTTTTTGGGAGCACATATCTGTGTGAAAAGCTCTTTTGCACCATGAACTTTAATAAGTCAAAGTACAGGTCCAAACTTACTGATGAGCATTTCAAGCCATACTGAGGGTCTCAATTGCTTCCTCCCTCAAGCCAAATGTGGCTCAGCTGTGTAAGAAGAGGAAGCGCTGCCAGGTCTCTGGAAGCATGGAGTAGGTAAGAGAAGCCTATGTTCTGAAGAACCGTTCATGTTCTGAACTGTTATTAATAAAGATTGAGAAGATTGGATTACTTGCACTTTTTTGTAATACTTGATGCGGCCCAGCCTCACCCAGATGCTTACTTGAAACCGGATTCCCACCACCATCCATCCCAGAAGAACTGCCTCATCAAGACTCTATACCATAGAGCCCAATGCATTTCCGACCAGGAACACATTACCAGTGAACTCAAACACGTACACCAGGCTCTCAGGGCTAATGGCTACTCCGACTACACAATCCGCAAAGCCATCACTCCAGTCATGAAGAAGGATCCTCTTGTGGAGCCACTCAAAACCATCACCTTACCCTACATTGCAGGGGTCACTAAAAAGATCTCCAAAATCCTGAATAAACACAAGATCCAGGTCCGATTCAACACAGTACACAAAATCCGTGATTTAGTTCCATCTGTAAAAGATGCTCTTCCAGACATACAGTACCCGGGCGTTTATAAACTAAAGTGCCTCTGTGGTAGTAGCTACATTGGAGAAACCAAAAGACATATCTCGGACCGCATCCGCGAACATAAAGCAGACTTGAAACACGGCAAGACGAACTCCTCTGCCGTGGCAGATCACTGTTACAATTCAGTGGGCTCACATGACATTGACTTCTCCAAGACGGAGGCTCTTTGCAAACCAACTGGCTACCATGAGAGATTCGTTCATGAGGCCATTCACATATACAAGCACAGAGACAATTTCAACCGAGAAGATGGATTCAGGCTTAGTAACCACTGGAAAGATGTGTTAAATCATTTCTGTTCTTAATTAATTGTAATTTTACGATGACCTTCAGACCGCAGCTCTTTCGCCAGCATTGCCTCTTAATACCTCTCACACCACGGTTAATGGTATGGCTTACAACATGGAGTATACTAGGGCTTCGCAGCTGTCTCTCTCCCCCTCCTCTGTTCCGACCATGGACGAACTCATCCGTCTGAACGGGGCCCGTAGCTATCCGTGGTACGGAAATTTGAGGGTAAGAATCCACCCATTTTTTCGCCATATAGCATTGTGATATATAACGACTTATGGTTGGTAGCTTAGCTGATTGGAGAATATAGAGTTTATTGATAACATGAAGGTAATTTATATTTTAGTTTTTATTGGTTCACTATATAGTACTGTGAATAGCTCAAAGCTAAATTCGCCTAGTTATTTCAATGCTAAATTCTCCTGTTTTGATTTGTACTAAGTGCCTCGGTGAATGTGTATGCTCTGACTTCAACGTAACTATTTCTGTAGCAGCTACAAGCGAATGCCTTAATTTAGCTATTTCAATGCTAAATTCTATGCTAATTCCTTTTAACAATGGGTGCCTCTGCGGAGGTGTATGCTTCAACTTTTAACATAGCTATTTCTGTGACCAGTCACAAGCTAATCATTCAGCCTTTTCAATGCTAAATTTTATGCTAATTCCTTCGTCAAGGCTCTTTGTTCCTCTCACACAGCTTAAAAGCCGTGATCTGAACGTGGCTCTCTCACTCCAGCGCTGTCCTACCAGACAGTCTCGCTCCCTTCACCTGATGAAGGCCGCTTGTGTTGTGGCCGAAACGTCGTGAGAATATTATTGTGTTATTTTATTTTATCAATGTATTATTTTATTCTCATTCTACGTGACTTTACCGAAAGAACCAAAGAAGATGAATCATTGCAGTCACGAAAGCTTTAAATCGAAATTTAAGATTGGATCAGTTGCACTTTTTTTTGGAATACTTGATGCGGCCCAGCCTCACACAGACTCTACCTCCAGCGGCCCCCAGGTAAGTTGAGTTTGAGACTCCTGCTCTGAACGCATGTTTCTAAATATGGAGGGAAAAAGTGGAAGACCTGGAGAACAATCCACGCGACCACGGGAGAGAGAGAGACATGCAAACTCCAAATATACAGGCGTCAGGGTCCAGATCGACCACACGGCCTCTTGCATACCAGGTGAAGGAGTTAACATCCCACCACCGCGGCACCCTTATGTACCAGGTTACACAGTCACGGACTCAAATGAAGACACAGTCCCTTCATTTAACAGTCTGTTCGATAAATAAGTGCTGTTAGCGAGCACCTATTAAGGCTAGCATGCCACACGAGGGGGTGGGTGGTCAGTTTTACCCAGAATAGCCCAACTGGCTCTTTTCAGGAGGGTTCTACCACATTTCCCAGCAATGATTACTAGGCACAGTATATTCCAACTGGGTAATTTGCGGGCATTTGTATTTAATTCAGTTAATCTGGTCCATGACGCTGGGATCTTCAACGTCCACTGAAGCAGACGGCACATGGTGTCTTTGCGGTGAACACGCCTGTAGCATTAAACAGGGCGGCCGCTGGATTCAAACCGCGAACATCTACGACAAGCGGCACACGTACAACTGCTACAGACACACGCCGAGTGTGTAATCACTCAATATGTGAGTGATTACACGCAACATTGTTGCGTGATTAAACACAACGTTGTTGTGTGTGTAATCACACACAAAAATATTGATGAGACGCAACGACGTTGTGTTGAGTGTAATCACAAACAACAACGTTGTGTAGAGTGTAACCACTCAAAACGACATTGTGTTGAGTGTAATCACTCACAACGACGTTGTGTTGAGTGTAATCACTCACAACGACGTTGTGTTGAGTGTAATTACACACAACGACGTTGTGTGTAATCACTCACAACAACGTTGTGTTGAGTGTAATCACAGGCAACAATGTTGATGACACACAGCGTCCAACAGAGGGCGTCGTAGTCGTGCCATGGGGAGGCGGCGAGTGATGAACGCCACTGCGGCGCCGCAAAGAGATCAGAGCCGTGATATTTATTTATTTGTACACTGGAGGAGGAATCCGATGAGCTACGAAGTTCTTTATCACAAACGTCCAGCGTCTTGGCCGTCACGATAGAACGAGGCCGATAAACGTGGAGGTATAAATGAGGGTGATGCTAAGTCGGTGTGACGTGCCCTAAGTGAGGTTGCCATGGGCGTGTGTGTTGGCCGTGTCAGGAGCGGGTGAGGAGGACGAGGCAAGGGGTGAGGAGAGTGAGGGGTGAGGAGGACGAGGGGTGAGGAGGACGAGAGTGAGGAGGACGAGGGGTGAGGAGAGTGAGGGGTGAGGAGTAATAAGAACGAGCTGTGGGGGTGAGGACGAGGTGAGGGGTGAGAACGAGGTGAGGGTTGAGGACAAGTGAGGTGGACGAGGTGAGGGGTGAGAATGAGGTGAGGGGTCGAGGACGAGGTGAGGGGTCAAGAGGACGACGTGAGGGGTAAGGAGGACGAGGTGAGGGGTGAGGAGAATGAGGAGCAGGGTGCGGTGGACGAGCGAGGGGTGAGGAGGACGAGGGGTGAGGAGAGTGAGGGGTGAGGAGTAAGAAGAACGAGGTGTGGGGTGAGGAGGACGAGGGGTGAGGAGGACGAGGTGAGGGCTGAAGAGAGCGAGGCGTGAGAGCGAGGGGTGAGGAGAGCGAGGGGTGAGGACAGCGAGGGGTGAGGAGGACGAGGGGTGAGGAGGTGAGGAGCAGGGTGCGGTGGACGAGCGAGGGGTGAGGACGGGGGGTGAGAAGAAAAACGAGGTGTGGGGGTGAGGACGAGGGTTGAGGAGAGCGAAAGGTGAAGAGAGCGAGGGGTGAAGAGAGCGAGGGGTGAGGAGAGCGAGGGGTGAGGAGAGCGAAAGGTGAGGAGAGCGAGGGGTGAGGAGGCCGAGGGGTGAGGAGGCCGAGGGGTGAGGAGAGCGAGGGGTGAGGAGGACGAGAGGTGAGGAGGACGAGGGGTGAAAAGGACGAGTCGAGGGGTGAGGAAGAAGAGGTGAGGGGTAAGAAGAACGCGGTGTGGGTGAGAAGGACGAGGTGAGGGGTGAGGTGGGCGAGGCGTGAGGATGACGAGGCGTGGGGTGCGGTGGACGAGGTGAGGTGAGGGGTGAGGAAGACGAGCTGAGGGGTGAGGAGAACGAGGGGTGAGGAGAACGAGCGGTGAGGACGACAATGTGTGAGGAGGACGAGGGGTGAGGAAGACGAGGGGTGAGGAGGACGAGGGGTGAGGAGGGTGAGGTGAGGGGTGAGTAGGACGAGTCGAGTGGTGAGGACAAGATGAGGGGTAAGAAGAACGAGGTGTGGGGTGAGGAGGACGAGGCAAATGGTGAGAACAGCAAGGGGAGGGGAGGACGAGGAGTGAGGACGAGCTAAGGGTGAGGAGGACGAGGCGAGGAAGAGGTGAGGGGTGAGAAGGACGAGGTGAGCGGTGAGGACGACGACGGGTGAGGAGGACGAGCTGAGGTGAGAGGACGAGTCGAGGGGTGAGGAGGACGAGGTAAAAGGTGAGGCGGACGAGGGGTGAGGAGAGCGATGGGTGAGGAAGATGAGGCGAGGGGTGAGGAGGACGAGGGGTGAGGGGTGAGGAGGACGAGGGGTGAGGAGGACGAGGTGAGGGGTGAGGAAGACGAGCTGAGGGGTGAGGAGGACGAGGGGTGAGGAGGACGAGCTGAGGGGTAGAGAGGATGAGGTGAGGGGTGAGGAAGACGAGGTGATGGGTGAGGATGAGGTGAGGGGTGTGGACGAGGTGAAAGGTCAAGTGGACGACCTGAGGGGTGAGGACGAGGTGAGGAAGACGAGCTGAGGGGTGAGGAGGACGAGGTGAGGAGGACGAGGGGTGAAGAGGACGAGCTGAGGAGGACGAGGTGAGGGGTGAGGAGGACGAGGTGAGGGTGAGGAGGATGAGCTGAGGGGTAAAGATGACGAGGCAAGGGGTGAGGAGGACGAGGCGAGGACGAGGTGAGGGGTGAGGAGGGCGAAGTGAGGGGTGAGGAGGATGAAGTGAGGGGTGAGTACGAGGCGAGGGGTGAGGAGAACGAGGGGTGAGGAGGACGAGGCGAGGGGTGAGGTGAAGAGGACGAGCTGAGGAGGACGAGGTGAGGGGTGAGGAGGACGAGGTGAGGGGTAAGGAGGACGAGGTGAGGGGTGAGGAAGACGAAGTGAGGGGTGAGGAGAACGAGGGGTGAGGAGAACGAGGGGTGAGGAGGACGAGGCGAGCGGTGAGGAGGAGGCGAGGGGTGAGAACGAGGGTTGAGGAGGATGAGGCGATGGGTGAGGAGTACGAGGTGATGGGTGAGGACGAGGTGAGGAGAGCGAGGGGTTAGAGAAGGACGAGGTGAGGGTGAGGAGGATGAGCTAAGGGGTAAAGATGACGAGGCAAGGGGTGAGGACAAGGCGAGGACGAGGTGAGGGGTGAGGACGAAGTGAGGGTAAGGTGAGGGGTGAGGAACACGAGCTGAGGGATGAGAAGAACGAGGTGAGGGGTGAGGAGGACGAGGTGAGGGGTGAGAACGAGGGGTGAAGGAGAACGGGGTGAGGAGGACGAGGCGAGATGCGAGGACGGGGTGAGGACGAGGTGAAGGGTGAGGAGGAGGTGATGTTTGATTCGTGACAAAACATGTAATAAAGTTATTAATAACAATCTGAATTATAGTCAATTATTCACGTCTACTACATAGAGTGCAGGTAGCCGTGTGAGGATGAGGTGAGAACGAGGTGAGGGGTAACGACGAGGTGAGTAGAACGAGAGGCGAGAACGAGGTGAGGGTTGAGGACGACGGGTGAGGTGGACGAGGTGAGGGGTGAGGATGAGTCGAGGGGTGAGGATGAGTCGAGGGGTGAGGAGGACGATGGGTGAGAAAGATGAGGTGACGCGTGAGGAGGATGAGGGGTGAGGAGGACGAGGGGTGAGGAGGATGAGGGGTGAGAAGGACGAGTCGAGGGGTGAGGAGGATGAGGTGAGCGGTGAGGACGACGACGGGTGAGGAGGACGAGCTGAGGTGAGAGGACGAGTCGAGGGGTGAGGAGGACGAGGTAAAAGGTGAGTCAGACGAGGGGTGAGGAGGACGATGGGTGAGAAAGATGAGGCGAGGGGTGAGGAGGACGAGGGGTGAGGAGGATGAGGGGTGAGAAGGACGAGTCGAGGGGTGAGGAGGACGAGGTGAGGGGTGAGGAAGACGAGCTGAGGGGTGAGGAGGACGAGCTGAGGGGTAAAGCGGATGAGGTGAGGGGTGAGGAAGACGAGGTGATGGGTGAGGATGAGGTGAGGGGTGTGGACGAGGTGAAAGGTCAAGCGGACGACGTGAGGGGTGAGGACGAGGTGAGGAAGACGAGGTGAGGGGTGAGGAGGACACGGTGAGGAGGACGAGGGGTGAAGAGGACGAGCTGAGGAGGACGAGGTGAGGGGTGAGGAGGACGAGGTGAGGGTGAGGAGGATGAGCTGAGGGGTAAAGATGACGAGGCAAGGGGTGAGGAGGACGAGGCGAGGACGAGGTGAGGGGTGAGGAGGACGAGGCGAGGGGTGACGAGGCGAGGGGTGAGAACGAGGGTTGAGGAGGACGAGGCGATGGGTGAGGAGGACGAGGCGATGGGTGAGGAGGACGAGGTGATCGGTGAGGACGAGGTGAGGAGAGCGAGGGGTTAGAGAAGGACGAGGTGAGGGTGAGGAGGATGAGCTAAGGGGTAAAGATGACGAGGCGAGGACGAGGTGAGGGGTGAGGAGGACGAAGTGAGGGCGAGGTGAGGGGTGAGGAATACGAGCTGAGGGATGAGAAGGACGAGGTCAGGGGTGAGGAGGACGAGGGGTGAGGAGAACGAGGCGAGGGGTGAGGAGGAGGCGAGGGGTGAGAACGAGGGTTGAGGAGGACGAGGCGATGGGTGAGGAGGACGAGGTGATGGGTGAGGACGAGGTGAGGAGAGCGAGGGGTTAGAGAAGGACGAGGTGAGGGTGAGGAGGATGAGCTAAGGGGTAAAGATGACGAGGCAAGGGGTGAGGGACGAGGCGAGGACGAGGTGAGGGGTGAGGAGGACGAAGTGAGGGCGAGGTGAGGGGTGAGGAATACGAGCTGAGGGATGAGAAGGACGAGGTGAGGGGTGAGGAGGACGAGGCGACCCGAGCTCGATTCCAGCTTACAGCCACCATCACCACTGCGTCCTGGATCTCGAGAGGTCGGTTCAGCCTTAAATTAGTATCTGGTACGATGTGTACACATCGCAACTCGGGAGAAAAAGGCAGCTGAGGGTGGTCCCGGCCACCCACACAGAACATTTGTGAAACCCAGAGATTATGCGTGAAACACGTGCAGATCATTAGAAAAACAGGCAAATATCTTGCGTGATATCAAATATGGATCATGCGTAAAACACATACCGATCATACGCAAGAAACACACACTCAGGCAATGTATGAAAACACACTCATATGCTGCTGTAGGATACGTTGGTTCAGCAGATGTACAGGGTGATGGATTACAATGTTAAGTTTTTTTAAAATGGCGATGAAGAATATTGTCCATTCATTTGCAGTCCAGCCGTACACTCATTCATTCACGTGCTATCTTTTCGTCTATGCATCGGTCAATCCGCAAGTCAATTATGCAAGAGGACTCAGTCCCCCCCTGCCCCGCCCCCCTCTGCAAGTAGTAGCAGCTCCCTGCACCACCCAGCTAACCCCACACTGCATGCCGCGTTCTGCGCGATGCCTCAAGTTCAAGGTCGTGTGGGTGACACATTACCGTGGTGATTATTTGAAATGTAACTTTTTATTTTACCAGGTAAGCGAGCCATATAGCTCTTTTTAAGAAGCGATCTGGTCACAAATGTTAGTTTTAACGGAGTGGCTCATCTTGTGGAAATTTATAGCAGTAAAATACTCTAAACCAGGGGTCTCAAACTCGCGGCCCGCAGGCAAATTGTGGCCCGCGGAACGATATTTTGTGGCCCCCTATTTGGCATCAATTATATTTTTTATTATTATGTTTTTTTACCATAGCTCAGGCTCGTGACAGCTTCCGGTGTTTGTTGACAAGTTAGCCAACGCGAATTAGCAACGTTAGTCACTAGGTTGAAACGTGATTCCGGAGTGACACCAAGTGGAAGGAAAATATATCCTGTCACCCAGTGCAAGGTACAGAGGACTTAGGAAGTGGGCGGACTCAACAAGTGTAATCAGTCATCTAATAAAGACAACAGAGTGTTGCAATAGGAAAGGGAAAATAATTACATGGATAGCAAATAGCCTGAGATGGGTGGCAAGAACAAAAGCCAAATGGTGGTTAGAACCTGAATATTATAAAGAAGTTATAGATTTTATTACAAGAGAAACAAAGAAAAGGAAAAAGGACAGATATGTGCAATCACAAAAGAAAAGAATTTACCAAGAACAATTTAATCAAAAAGAGCAAGAAATAAAAAGATATAAAACATGAGACAATGCACTTGATGTTAAGAATTAAGACAGGTGGAGTAACATGGACACCAGAGTTAGCTCAATGGCATCCAGACAGATTCGGTAGAGCAGAAGGATATGTAGGATGTGAACAAAAAGAAGAAAATCTAGATCACTTTATTTATGAATGTGAAAGGTATAAACACCTGAGAGAGAACACGATTGATGAATTTAATAATGATAAGAAAAACGAAGTGCTCAAAAAAAGCATGAACAATGATAAAGTTTTCAAATACCTCTCAGAATATATAGAAAGGGCATACTAAATAAGATCCCAAATACTCAGGTATTGGGATAAAAACATGTAAATATATCACCCCCACCTTCCCTGAGCTTTCCAGGATGTTCAAGCGGACCATGTGCCTTTTTGGGAGCACATATCTGTGTGAAAAGCTCTTTTGCACCATGAACTTTAATAAGTCAAAGTACAGGTCCAAACTTACTGATGAGCATTTCAAGCCATACTGAGGGTCTCAATTGCTTCCTCCCTCAAGCCAAATGTGGCTCAGCTGTGTAAGAAGAGGAAGCGCTGCCAGGTCTCTGGAAGCATGGAGTAGGTAAGAGAAGCCTATGTTCTGAAGAACCGTTCATGTTTTGAACTGTTATTAATAAAGATTGAGAAGATTGGATCAGTTGCACTTTTTTTGGGAATACTTGATGCGGCCCAGCCTCACCCAGACTCTACCTCCAGCGGCCCCCAGGTAAGTTGAGTTTGAGACTCCTGCTCTGAACGCATGTTTCTAAATATGGAGGGAAAAACTGGAAGACCATGAGAACAATCCACACGACCACGGGAGAGAGAGAGACATGCAAACTCCAAATATACAGGCGTCAGGGTCCAGATCGACTACACGACCTCTTGCATACCAGGTGAAGGAGTTAACATCCCACCACCGCGGCACCCTTATGTACCAGGTTACACAGTCACGGACTCAAATGAAGACACAGTCCCTTCATTTAACAGTCTGTTCGATAAATAAGTGCTGTTAGCGAGCACCTATTAAGGCTAGCATGCCACACGAGGGGGTGGGTGGTCAGTTTTACCCAGGATAGCCCTACTGGCTCTTTTCAGGAGGGTTCTACCACATTTCCCAGCAATGATTACTAGGTACAGTATATTCCAACTGGGTAATTTGCGGGCAATTGTATTTAATTCGGTTAATCTGGTCCATGACGCTGGGATCTTCAACGTCCACTGAAGCAGACGGCACATGGTGTCTTTGCGGTGAACACGCCTGTAGCATTAAACAGGGCGGCCGCTGGATTCAAACCGCGAACATCTACGACAAGCGGCACACGTACAACTGCTACAGACACACGCCGAGTGTGTAATCACTCAATATGTGAGTGATTACACGCAACATTGTTGCGTGATTAAACACAACGTTGTTGTGTGCGTCATCACACACAAAAATATTGATAAGACGCAACGACGTTGTGTTGAGTGTAATCACAAACAACAACGTTGTGTTGAGTGTAATCACTCACAACGACGTTGTGTTTAGTGTAATCACACACGACGTTGTGTTTAGTGTAATCACACACAACGACGTTGTGTTTTGTGTAATCACTAACAACGACGGTGTGTTTAGTATAATCACTAACAACGACGTTGTGTTTAGTGTAATCACTAACAACGACGTTGTGTTGAGTGTAATCACTTACAACAACAACGTTGTGTTGAGTGTAATCACAGGCAACAATGTTGATGACACACAGCGTCCAACAGAGGGCGTCGTAGTCGTGCCATGGGGAGGCGGCGAGTGATGAACGCCACTGCGGCGCCGCAAAGAGATCAGAGCCGTTATATTTATTTATTTGTACACTGGAGGAGGAATCCGATGAGCTACGAAGTTCTTTATCACAAACGTCCAGCGTCTTGGCCGTCACGATAGAACGAGGCCGATAAACGTGGAGGTATAAATGAGGGTGATGCTAAGTCGGTGTGCCGTGCCCTAAGTGAGGTTGCCATGGGCGTGTGTGTTGGCCGTGTCAGGAGCGGGTGAGGAGGATGAGGCAAGGGGTGAGGAGGACGAGGTGAAGGGTAAGAAGAACGAGGTCAGGAGGTGAGGGGTGAGGAGGACGAGATGAGGGGTGAGGAGGACGAGATGAGGTGTGAGGAGGACGAGGGGTGAGGAGGACGAGGGGTGAGGAGGACGAGGGGTGCCGAAGACGAGGGGTGAGGAGGACGAGGATTGAGGAAGACGAGGGGTGAGGAGTACGAGGGGTGAGGAGAACGAGGGGTGAGGAGAACGAGGGGTGAGGAGGACGAGGGGTGAGGAGGACGAGGGGTGAGGAGGACGAGGGGTGAGGAGGACGAGGTGAGGGGTGAGGAGGACGAGCTGAGGGGTGAGGAGGACGAGGGGTGAGGAGGACGAGCTGAGGGGTAAAGCGGATGAGGTGAGGGGTGAGGAAGACGAGGTGATGGGTGAGGATGAGGTGAGGGGTGTGGACGAGGTGAAAGGTCAAGCGGACGACCTGAGGGGTGAGGACGAGGTGAGGAAGACGAGCTGAGGGGTGAGGAGGACGAGGTGAGGAGGACGAGGTGACGGGTGAGGAGGACGAGGTGAGGGTGAGGAGGATGAGCTGAGGGGTAAAGATGACGAGGCAAGGGGTGAGGACGAGGCGAGGACGAGGTGAGGGGTGAGGAGGACGAAGTGAGGGGTGAGGAGGATGAAGTGAGGGGTGAGTACGAGGCGAGGGGTGAGGAGAACGAGGGGTGAGGAGGACGAGGCGAGGGGTGAGGTGAAGAGGACGAGCTGAGGAAGACGAGGTGAGGGGTGAAGAGGACGAGGTGAGGGGTGAGGAGGACGAGGTGAGGGTTGAGGAGGACGAGGTGAGGGGTGAGGAGGACGAAGTGAGGGGTGAGGAGAACGAGGGGTGAGGAGAACGAGGGGTGAGGAGGACGAGGCGAGCGGTGAGGAGGAGGCGAGGGGTGAGAACGAGGGTTGAGGAGGACGAGGCGATGGGTGAGGAGGACGAGGTGATGGGTGAGGACGAGGTGAGGAGAGCGAGGGGTTAGAGAAGGACGAGGTGAGGGTGAGGAGGATGAGCTAAGGGGTAAAGATGACGAGGCAAGGGGTGAGGACGAGGCGAGGACGAGGCGAGGACGAGGTGAGGGGTGAGGAGGACGAAGTGAGGGCGAGGTGAGGGGTGAGGAATACGAGCTGAGGGATGAGAAGGACGAGGTGAGGGGTGAGGAGGACGAGGTGAGGGGTGAGAACGAGGGGTGAAGGAGAACGGGGTGAGGAGGACGAGGCGAGATGCGAGGACGGGGTGAGGACGAGGTGAAGGGTGAGGAGGAGGTGATGTTTGATTCGTGACAAAACATGTAATAAAGTTATTAATAACAATCTGAATTATAGTCAATTATTCACGTCTACTACAGAGAGTGCAGGTAGCCGTGTGAGGATGAGGTGAGAACGAGGTGAGGGGTAACGACGAAGTGAGTAGAACGAGAGGCGAGGGGTGAGAACGGGGTGAGGGTTGAGGACGACGGGTGAGGTGGACGAGGTGAGGGGTGAGGATGAGTCGAGAGGTGAGGGGTGAGGATGAGTCGAGGGGTGAGGAGGACGAGGTAAAACGTGAGGCAGACGAGGAGTGAGGAGGATGATGGGTGAGAAAGATGAGGCGAGGGGTGAGGAGGACGAGGGGTGAGGAAGACGAGGGGTGAGGAAGACGAGAGTGAGGAGGATGAGAGTGAGGAGGACGAGGGCTGAGGAGAGTGAGGGGTGAGGAGTAAGAAGAACGAGCTGTGGGGGTGAGGACGAGGTGAGGGGTGAGAACGAGGTGAGGGTTGAGGACAAGTGAGGTGGACGAGGTGAGGGGTGAGAATGAGGTGAGGGGTGAGAATGAGGTGAGGGGTCAAGAGGACGAGGTGAGGGGTCAAGCGGATGACGTGAGGGGTAAGGAGGACGAGGTGAGGGGTGAGGAGGATGAGGAGCAGGGTGCGGTGGACGAGCGAGGGGTGAGGAGGATGAGAAGTGAGGAGGACGGGGGGTGAGACGTAAGAAGAACGAGGTGTGTGGGTGAGGAGGACGAGGCGAGGGCTGAGGAGAGCGAGGGGTGAGGACGGGGGGTGAGAAGAAAAACGAGGTGAGGACGAGGGTTGAGGAGAGCGAGGGGTGAGGAAAACGAGGGGTGAGGAGAGCGAGGGGTGAGGAGGACGAGGGGTGAGGAGAACGAGGGGTGAGGAGGACGAGAGGTAAGGAGGTGAGGGGTGCGAAGGACGAGTCGAGGGGTGAGGAGGAAGAGGTGAGGGGTAAGAAGAACACGGTGTGGGTGAGAAGGACGAGGTGAGGGGTGAGGTGGGCGAGGCGTGAGGATGACGAGGCGCGGGGTGCGGTGGACGAGGTGAGGTGAGGGGTGAGGAAGACGAGCTGAGGGGTGAGGAGAACGAGGGGTGAGGAGAACGAGCGGTGAGGAGGACGATGTGTGAGGAGGACGATGGGTGAGGAGGACGAGGGGTGACGAGGGGTGAGGAGGGTGAGGTGAGGGGTGAGTAGGACGAGTCGAGTGGTGAGGAGGACAAGATGAGGGGTAAGAAGAACGAGGTGTGGGGTGAGGAGGACGAGGCAAATGGTGAGGACAGCGAGGGGAGGGGAGGACGAGGAGTGAGGACGAGCTAAGGGTGAGGAGGACGAGGCGAGGGAGAGGTGAGGGGTGAGAAGGACGAGGTGAGCGGTGAGGACGACGACGGGTGAGGAGGACGAGCTGAGGTGAGAGGACGAGTCGAGGGGTGAGGAGGACGAGGGGTGAGGAGGACGATGGGTGAGGAAGATGAGGGGTGAGAAGGACGAGTCGAGGGGTGAGGAGGACGAGGTGAGGGGGGAGGAAGACGAAGTGATGGGTGAGGATGAGGTGAGGGGTGTGGACGAGGTGAAAGGTCAAGCGGACGACGTGAGGGTTGAGAGGACGAGCTGAGGAGGACGAGGTGAGGGGTGAGGAGGACGAGGTGAGGAGGATGAGCTGAGGGGTAAAGATGACGAGGCAAGGGGTGAGGAGGACGAGGCGAGGACGAGGTGAGGGGTGAGGAGGACGAAGTGAGGGGTGAGGAGAACGAGGGGTGAGAACGAGGGTTGAGGAGAACGAGGCGATGGGTGAGGAGGACGAGGTGATGGGTGAGAACGAGGGGTGAAGGTGAACGGGGTGAGGAGGACGAGGTGAGGAGGATGAGCTAAGGGGTAAAGATGACGAGGCAAGGGGTGAGGACGAGGCGAGGACGAGGTGAGGGGTGAGGAGGACGAAGTGAGGGCGAGGTGAGGGGTGAGGAATACGAGCTGAGGGATGAGAAGGACGAGGTGAAGGGTGAGGAGGACGAGGCGAGGGGTGAGAACGAGGGGTGAAGGTGAACGGGGTGAGGAGGACGAGGCGAGATGCGAGGACGGGGTGAGGACGAGGTGAAGGGTGAGGAGGAGGTGATGTTTGATTCGTGACAAAACATGTAATAAAGTTATTAATAACAATCTGAATTATAGTCAATTATTCACGTCTACTACATAGAGTGCAGGTAGCCGTGTGAGGATGAGGTGAGAACGAGGTGAGGGGTAAGGACGAGGTGAGTAGAACGAGAGGCGAGGGGTGAGAACGAGGTGAGGGTTGAGGACGACGGGTGAGGTGGACGAGGTGAGGGGTGAGGATGAGGCGAGGGGTGAGGATGAGGCAAGCGGTGAGGACGAGGTGAGTAGAACGGGGGTGAGGACGAGGCGAGGGGTGAGGAGAACGAGGTGAGAAGATGAGGGGTGAGGAGGGCGAGGGGTGAGGAGGGCGAGGGGTGAGGAGGGCGAGGGGTGAGGAGGGCGAGGGGTGAGGAGGGCGAGGGGTGAGGAGGGCGAGGGGTGAGGAGGGCGAGGGGTGAGGAGGGCGAGGGGTGAGGAGGGCGAGGGGTGAGGAGGGCGAGGGGTGAGGAGGGCGAGGGGTGAGGAGGGCGAGGGGTGAGGAGGGCGAGGGGTGAGGAGGGCGAGGGATGAGGAGGGCGAGGGGTGAGGAGGGCGAGGGGTGAGGAGGGCGAGGGGTGAGGAGGACGAGAGTGAGGAGGACGAGGGCTGAGGAGAGTGAGGGGTGAGGAGTAAGAAGAACGAGTTGTGGGGGTGAGGACGAGGTGAGGGGTGAGAACGAGGTGAGGGTTGAGGACAAGTGAGGTGGACGAGGTGAGGGGTGAGAATGAGGTGAGGGGTGAGAATGAGGTGAGGGGTCAAGAGGACGAGGTGAGGGGTCAAGCGGACGACGTGAGGGGTAAGGAGGACGAGGTGAGGGGTGAGGAGGATGAGGAGCAGGGTGCGGTGGACGAGCGAGGGGTGAGGAGGATGAGAAGTGAGGAGGACGGGGGGTGAGACGTAAGAAGAACGAGGTGTGTGGGTGAGGAGGACGAGGCGAGGGCTGAGGAGAGCGAGGGGTGAGGACGGGGGGTGAGAAGAAAAACGAAGTGAGGACGAGGGTTGAGGAGAGCGAGGGGTGAGGAAGACGAGGGGTGAGGAGAGCGAGGGGTGAGGAGGACGAGGGGTGAGGAGAACGAGGGGTGAGGAGGACGAGAGGTAAGGAGGTGAGGGGTGCGAAGGACGAGTCGAGGGGTGAGGAGGAAGAGGTGAGGGGTAAGAAGAACGCGGTGTGGGTGAGAAGGACGAGGTGAGGGGTGAGGTGGGCGAGGCGTGAGGATGACGAGGCGCGGGGTGCGGTGGACGAGGTGAGGTGAGGGGTGAGGAAGACGAGCTGAGGGGTGAGGAGAACGAGGGGTGAGGAGAACGAGCGGTGAGGAGGACGATGTGTGAGGAGGACGATGGGTGAGGAGGACGAGGGGTGACGAGGGGTGAGGAGGGTGAGGTGAGGGGTGAGTAGGACGAGTCGAGTGGTGAGGAGGACAAGATGAGGGGTAAGAAGAACGAGGTGTGGGGTGAGGAGGACGAGGCAAATGGTGAGGACAGCGAGGGGAGGGGAGGACGAGGAGTGAGGACGAGCTAAGGGTGAGGAGGACGAGGCGAGGGAGAGGTGAGGGGTGAGAAGGACGAGGTGAGCGGTGAGGACGACGACGGGTGAGGAGGACGAGCTGAGGTGAGAGGACGAGCTGAGGTGAGAGGACGAGTCGAGGGGTGAGGAGGACGAGGGGTGAGGAGGACGATGGGTGAGGAAGATGAGGCGAGGGGTGAGGAAGATGAGGCGAGGGGTGAGGAGGACGAGGGGTGAGGAGGATGAGGGGTGAGAAGGACGAGTCGAGGGGTGAGGAGGACGAGGTGAGGGGGGAGGAAGACGAAGTGATGGGTGAGGATGAGGTGAGGGGTGTGGACGAGGTGAAAGGTCAAGCGGACGACGTGAGGGTTGAGAGGACGAGCTGAGGAGGACGAGGTGAGGGGTGAGGAGGACGAGGTGAGGGTGAGGAGGATGAGCTAAGGGGTAAAGATGACGAGGCAAGGGGTGAGGACGAGGCGAGGACGAGGTGAGGGGTGAGGAGGACGAAGTGAGGGGTGAGGAGAACGAGGGGTGAGAACGAGGGTTGAGGAGAACGAGGCGATGGGTGAGGAGGACGAGGTGATGGGTGAGGACGAGGTGAGGAGAGCGAGGGGTTAGAGAAGGACGAGGTGAGGGTGAGGAGGATGAGCTAAGGGGTAAAGATGACGAGGCAAGGGGTGAGGACGAGGTGAGGGGTGAGGAGGACGAAGTGAGGGCGAGGTGAGGGGTGAGGAATACGAGCTGAGGGATGAGAAGGACGAGGTGAAGGGTGAGGAGGACGAGGGGTGAGAACGAGGGGTGAAGGTGAACGGGGTGAGGAGGACGAGGCGAGATGCGAGGACGGGGTGAGGACGAGGTGAAGGGTGAGGAGGAGGTGATGTTTGATTCGTGACAAAACATGTAATAAAGTTATTAATAACAATCTGAATTATAGTCAATTATTCACGTCTACTACATAGAGTGCAGGTAGCCGTGTGAGGATGAGGTGAGAACGAGGTGAGGGGTAAGGACGAGGTGAGTAGAACGAGAGGCGAGGGGTGAGAACGAGGTGAGGGTTGAGGACGACGGGTGAGGTGGACGAGGTGAGGGGTGAGGATGAGGCGAGGCGAGCGGTGAGGACGAGGCGAGAAGATGAGGGGTGAGGAGAACGAGGGGTGAGGAGGGCGAGGGGTGAGGAGGGCGAGGGGTGAGGAGGGCGAGGGGTGAGGAGGGCGATGGGTGAGGAGGGCGAGGGGTGAGGAGGGCGAGGGGTGAGGAGGGCGAGGGGTGAGGAGGGCGAGGGGTGAGGAGGGCGAGGGGTGAGGAGGGCGAGGGGTGAGGAGGGCGAGGGGTGAGGAGGGCGAGGGGTGAGGAGGGCGAGGGGTGAGGAGGGCGAGGGATGAGGAGGGCGAGGGGTGAGGAGGGCGAGGGGTGAGGAGGACGAGAGTGAGGAGGACGAGGGCTGAGGCGAGTGAGGGGTGAGGAGTAGGAAGAACGAGTTGTGGGGGTGAGGACGAGGTGAGGGGTGAGAACGAGGTGAGGGTTGAGGACAAGTGAGGTGGACGAGGTGAGGGGTGAGAATGAGGTGAGGGGTGAGAATGAGGTGAGGGGTCAAGAGGACGAGGTGAGGGGTCAAGCGGACGACGTGAGGGGTAAGGAGGACGAGGTGAGGGGTGAGGAGGATGAGGAGCAGGGTGCGGTGGACGAGCGAGGGGTGAGGAGGATGAGAAGTGAGGAGGACGGGGGGTGAGACGTAAGAAGAACGAGGTGTGTGGGTGAGGAGGACGAGGCGAGGGCTGAGGAGAGCGAGGGGTGAGGACGGGGGGTGAGAAGAAAAACGAAGTGAGGACGAGGGTTGAGGAGAGCGAGGGGTGAGGAAGACGAGGGGTGAGGAGAGCGAGGGGTGAGGAGGACGAGGGGTGAGGAGAACGAGGGGTGAGGAGGACGAGAGGTAAGGAGGTGAGGGGTGCGAAGGACGAGTCGAGGGGTGAGGAGGAAGAGGTGAGGGGTAAGAAGAACGCGGTGTGGGTGAGAAGGACGAGGTGAGGGGTGAGGTGGGCGAGGCGTGAGGATGACGAGGCGCGGGGTGCGGTGGACGAGGTGAGGTGAGGGGTGAGGAAGACGAGCTGAGGGGTGAGGAGAACGAGGGGTGAGGAGAACGAGCGGTGAGGAGGACGATGTGTGAGGAGGACGATGGGTGAGGAGGACGAGGGGTGACGAGGGGTGAGGAGGGTGAGGTGAGGGGTGAGTAGGACGAGTCGAGTGGTGAGGAGGACAAGATGAGGGGTAAGAAGAACGAGGTGTGGGGTGAGGAGGACGAGGCAAATGGTGAGGACAGCGAGGGGAGGGGAGGACGAGGAGTGAGGACGAGCTAAGGGTGAGGAGGACGAGGCGAGGGAGAGGTGAGGGGTGAGAAGGACGAGGTGAGCGGTGAGGACGACGACGGGTGAGGAGGACGAGCTGAGGTGAGAGGACGAGCTGAGGTGAGAGGACGAGTCGAGGGGTGAGGAGGACGAGGGGTGAGGAGGACGATGGGTGAGGAAGATGAGGCGAGGGGTGAGGAAGATGAGGCGAGGGGTGAGGAGGACGAGGGGTGAGGAGGATGAGGGGTGAGAAGGACGAGTCGAGGGGTGAGGAGGACGAGGTGAGGGGGGAGGAAGACGAAGTGATGGGTGAGGATGAGGTGAGGGGTGTGGACGAGGTGAAAGGTCAAGCGGACGACGTGAGGGTTGAGAGGACGAGCTGAGGAGGACGAGGTGAGGGGTGAGGAGGACGAGGTGAGGGTGAGGAGGATGAGCTAAGGGGTAAAGATGACGAGGCAAGGGGTGAGGACGAGGCGAGGACGAGGTGAGGGGTGAGGAGGACGAAGTGAGGGGTGAGGAGAACGAGGGGTGAGAACGAGGGTTGAGGAGAACGAGGCGATGGGTGAGGAGGACGAGGTGATGGGTGAGGACGAGGTGAGGAGAGCGAGGGGTTAGAGAAGGACGAGGTGAGGGTGAGGAGGATGAGCTAAGGGGTAAAGATGACGAGGCAAGGGGTGAGGACGAGGTGAGGGGTGAGGAGGACGAAGTGAGGGCGAGGTGAGGGGTGAGGAATACGAGCTGAGGGATGAGAAGGACGAGGTGAAGGGTGAGGAGGACGAGGGGTGAGAACGAGGGGTGAAGGTGAACGGGGTGAGGAGGACGAGGCGAGATGCGAGGACGGGGTGAGGACGAGGTGAAGGGTGAGGAGGAGGTGATGTTTGATTCGTGACAAAACATGTAATAAAGTTATTAATAACAATCTGAATTATAGTCAATTATTCACGTCTACTACATAGAGTGCAGGTAGCCGTGTGAGGATGAGGTGAGAACGAGGTGAGGGGTAAGGACGAGGTGAGTAGAACGAGAGGCGAGGGGTGAGAACGAGGTGAGGGTTGAGGACGACGGGTGAGGTGGACGAGGTGAGGGGTGAGGATGAGGCGAGGCGAGGCGAGCGGTGAGGACGAGGCGAGAAGATGAGGGGTGAGGAGAACGAGGGGTGAGGAGGGCGAGGGGTGAGGAGGGCGAGGGGTGAGGAGGGCGAGGGGTGAGGAGGGCGAGGGGTGAGGAGGGCGAGGGGTGAGGAGGGCGAGGGGTGAGGAGGGCGAGGGGTGAGGAGGGCGAGGGGTGAGGAGGGCGAGGGGTGAGGAGGGCGAGGGGTGAGGAGGGCGAGGGGTGAGGAGGGCGAGGGGTGAGGAGGGCGAGGCGTGAGGAGGGCGAGGGGTGAGGAGGGCGAGGGGTGAGGAGGGCGAGGGGTGAGGAGGGCGAGGGGTGAGGAGGGCGAGGGGTGAGGAGGGCGAGGGGTGAGGAGGGCGAGGGGTGAGGAGGGCGAGGGGTGAGGAGGGCGAGGGGTGAGGAGGGCGAGGGGTGAGGAGGGCGAGGGGTGAGGAGGGCGAGGGGTGAGGAGGGCGAGGGGTGAGGAGGGCGAGGGGTGAGGAGGGCGAGGGGTGAGGAGGGCGAGGGGTGAGGAGGACGAGTCGAGGGGTGCGGAGGAAGAGGTGAGGGGTAAGAAGAACGCGGTGTGGGTGAGAAGGACGAGGTGAGGGGTGAGGAGAACAAGGGGTGAGGAGAACGAGCGGTGAGGAGGACAATGGGTGAGGAGGACAATGGGTGAGGACAATGGGCGAGGAGGGTGAGGTGAGGTGAGGGGTGAGAAGGACGAGTCGAGTGGTGAGGAGGACAAGATGAGGGGTAAGAAGAACGAGGTGTGGAGTGAGGAGGACGAGGCAAATGGTGAGGACAGCGAGGGGAGGGGAGGACGAGGAGTGAGGACGAGCTAAAGGTGAGGAGGACGAGGTGAGCGGTGAGGGCGACGACGGGTGAGGAGGACGAGCTGAGGTGAGGACGAGTCGAGGGGTGAGGAGGACGAGGGGTGAGAAGGACGAGGGGTGAGGAGGACGAGGGGTGAGGAGGACGAGGGGTGAGGAGGACGAGGGGTGAGGAGAGTGAGGGGTGAGGAGTAAGAAGAACGAGCTGTGGGGGTGAGGAGGACGAGGTGAGGGGTGAGAACGAGGTGAGGGTTGAGGACAAGTGAGGTGGACGAGGTGAGGGGTGAGAACGAGGTGAGGGGTCAAGAGGACGAGGTGAGGGGTCAAGCGGACGACGTGAGGGGTAAGGAGGACGAGGTGAGGGGTGAGGAGGATGAGGAGCAGGGTGCGGTGGACGAGCGAGGGGTGAGGAGAACGAGAAGTGAGGAGGACGGGGGGTGAGAAGTAAGAAGAACGAGGTGTGGGGGTGAGGAGGACGAGGGGTGAGGAGGACGAGGCGAGGGCTGAGGAGAGCGAGGCGTGAGGAGAGCGAGCGGTGAGGAGAGTGAGGGGTGAGGAGGACGAGGGGTGAGGAGGACGAGAGGTGAGGAGGACGAGGGGTGAGGAGGTGAGGAGCAGGGTGCGGTGGACGAGCGAGGGGTGAGGACGGGGGGTGAGAAGAACAACGAGGTGTGGGGGTGAGGACGAGGGTTGAGGAGAGCGAGGGGTGAAGAGAGCGAGGGGTGAGGACGAGGGGTGAGGAGGACGAGGGGTGAGGAGGTGAAGGGTGCGGAGGACGAGCTGAGGGGTGAGGAGAACGAGGGGTGAGGAGAACGAGCGGTGAGGAGGACAATGTGTGAGGAGGACAATGTGTGAGGAGGACAATTGTTGAGGAGGACGAGGGGTGAGGAGGACGAGGGGTGAGGAGGACGAGGGGTGAGGAGGGTGAGGTGAGGGGTGAGTAGGACGAGTCGAGTGGTAAGGAAGACAAGATGAGGGGTAAGAAGAACGAGGTGTGGGGTGAGGAGGACGAGGCAAATGGTGAGGACAGCGAGGGGAGGGGAGGACGAGGAGGACGAGCTAAGGGTGAGGAGGACGAGGCAAATGGTGAGGACAGCAAGGGGAGGGGAGGACGAGGAGTGAGGACGAGCTAAGGGTGAGGAGGACGAGGCGAGGGAGAGGTGAGGGGTGAGGAGGACGAGGTGAGCGGTGAGGACGGCGACGGGTGAGGAGGACGAGCTGAGGTGAGAGGTGAGGACGAGTCGAGGGGTGAGGAGGACGATGGGTGAGGAAGATGAGGCGTGAGGGGTGAGGAGGACGAGGGGTGAGGGGTGAGGAGGACGAGAAGTGAGGAGGACGGGGGGTGAGAAGTAAGAAGAACGAGGTGTGGGGGTGAGGAGGACGAGGCGAGGGCTGAGGAGAGCGAGGGGTGAGGAGGACGAGGGGTGAGGAAGACGAGGGGTGAGGAGGACGAGGGATGAGGAGGTGAGGAGCAGGGTGCGGTGGACGAGCGAGGGGTGAGGACGGGGGGTGAGAAGAAAAACGAGGTGAGGACGAGGGTTGAGGAGAGCGAGGGGTGAGGAAGACGAGGGGTGAGGAAGACGAGGGGTGAGGAGAGCGAGGGGTGAGGAGGACGAGGGTTGAGGAGAGCGAGGGGTGAGGAGGTCGAGGGGTGAGGAAGACGAGGGGTGAGGAAGACGAGGGGTGAGGAGAGCGAGGGGTGAGGAAGACGAGGGGTGAGGAAGACGAGGGGTGAGGAAGACGAGGGGTGAGGAAGACGAGGGGTGAGGAAGACCAGGGGTGAGGAGAGCGAGGGGTGAGGAGGTCGAGGGGTGAGGAGGACGAGTCGAGGGGTGAGGAGGAAGAGGTGAGGGGTAAGAAGAACGCGGTGTGGGTGAGAAGGACGAGGTGAGGGGTGAGTAGGACCAGTCGAGTGGTGAGGAGGACAAGATGAGGGGTAAGAAGAACGAGGTGTGGGGTGAGGAGGACGAGGCAAATGGTGAGGACAGCGAGGGGAGGGGAGGACGAGGAGTGAGGACGAGCTAAGGGTGAGGAGGACGAGGCGAGGGAGAGGTGAGGGGTGAGGACGACGACGGGTGAGGAGGACGAGCTGAGGTGAGAGGTGAGGACGAGTCGAGGGGTGAGGAGGACGAGGTGAAAGGTGAGGCGGACGAGGGGTGAGGAGGACGATGGGTGAGGAAGATGAGGCGAGGGGTGAGGAGGACGAGGGGTGAGGAGGACGAGGTGAGGGGTGAGGAGGACGAGGTGAGGGGTGAGGAAGACGAGGGGTGAGGAGGACGAGCTGAGGGGTGAGGAGGACGAGGGGTGAGGAGGACGAGCTGAGGGGTAAAGCGGATGAGGTGAGGGGTGAGGAAGACGAGGTGATGGGTGAGGATGAGGTGAGGGGTGTGGACGAGGTGAAAGGTCAAGCGGACGACCTGAGGGGTGAGGACGAGGTGAGGAAGACGAGCTGAGGGGTGAGGAGGACGAGGTGAGGAGGACGAGGGGTGAAGAGGACGAGCTGAGGAGGACGAGGTGACGGGTGAGGAGGACGAGGTGAGGGTGAGGAGGATGAGCTGAGGGGTAAAGATGACGAGGCAAGGGGTGAGGACGAGGCGAGGACGAGGTGAGGGGTGAGGAGGACGAAGTGAGGGGTGAGGAGGATGAAGTGAGGGGTGAGAACGAGGCGAGGGGTGAGGAGAACGAGGGGTGAGGAGGACGAGGCGAGGGGTGAGGTGAAGAGGACGAGCTGAGGAAGACGAGGTGAGGGGTGAAGAGGACGAGGTGAGGGGTGAGGAGGACGAGGTGAGGAGGACGAAGTGAGGGGTGAGGAGAACGAGGGGTGAGGAGAACGAGGGGTGAGGAGGACGAGGCGAGCGGTGAGGAGGAGGCGAGGGGTGAGAACGAGGGTTGAGGAGGACGAGGCGATGGGTGAGGAGGACGAGGTGATGGGTGAGGACGAGGTGAGGAGAGCGAGGGGTTAGAGAAGGACGAGGTGAGGGTGAGGAGGATGAGCTAAGGGGTAAAGATGACGAGGCAAGGGGTGAGGACGAGGCGAGGACGAGGTGAGGGGTGAGGAGGACGAAGTGAAGGCGAGGTGAGGGGTGAGGAATACGAGCTGAGGGATGAGAAGGACGAGGTGAAGGGTGAGGAGGACGAGGCGAGGGGTGAGAACGAGGGGTGAAGGTGAACGGGGTGAGGAGGACGAGGCGAGATGCGAGGACGGGGTGAGGACGAGGTGAAGGGTGAGGAGGAGGTGATGTTTGATTCGTGACAAAACATGTAATAAAGTTCATATTCTTAGTTTTTTCGGTAAAGTCACGTTGAATAGAAACAACAAAATAACAAAATATATATAAAACAATAAAAAATTCTCACGACGTTTCGACCATAACTCAAATGATGACCGTTTGAGTTATGGTCGAAACGTCGTGAGAATTTTTTATTGTTTTATATATATTTTGTTATTTTGTTGTTTCTCTTCAACGTGACTTTACCGAAAAAACTAAGAATATGAATTACTGCAGTCACGAAAGCTTTAAATCAAAATGTAATAAAGTTATTAATAACAATCTGAATTATAGTCAATTATTCACGTCTACTACATAGAGTGCAGGTAGCCGTGTGAGGATGAGGTGAGAACGAGGTGAGGGGTAAGGACGAGGTGAGTAGAACGAGAGGCGAGGGGTGAGAACGAGGTGAGGGTTGAGGACGACGGGTGAGGTGGACGAGGTGAGGGGTGAGGATGAGGCGAGGGGTGAGGATGAGGCGAGCGGTGAGGACGAGGTGAGTAGAACGGGGGTGAGGACGAGGCGAGGGGTGAGGAGAACGAGGTGAGAAGATGAGGGGTGAGGAGGGCGAGGGGTGAGGAGGGCGAGGGGTGAGGAGGGCGAGGGGTGAGGAGGGCGAGGGGTGAGGAGGGCGAGGGGTGAGGAGGGCGAGGGGTGAGGAGGGCGAGGGGTGAGGAGGGCGAGGGGTGAGGAGGACGAGAGTGAGGAGGACGAGGGCTGAGGAGAGTGAGGGGTGAGGAGGGCGAGGGGTGAGGAGGGCGAGAGTGAGGAGGACGAGGGCTGAGGAGAGTGAGGGGTGAGGAGTAAGAAGAACGAGTTGTGGGGGTGAGGACGAGGTGAGGGGTGAGAACGAGGTGAGGGTTGAGGACAAGTGAGGTGGACGAGGTGAGGGGTGAGAATGAGGTGAGGGGTGAGAATGAGGTGAGGGGTCAAGAGGACGAGGTGAGGGGTCAAGCGGACGACGTGAGGGGTAAGGAGGACGAGGTGAGGGGTGAGGAGGATGAGGAGCAGGGTGCGGTGGACGAGCGAGGGGTGAGGAGGATGAGAAGTGAGGAGGACAGGGGGTGAGACGTAAGAAGAACGAGGTGTGTGGGTGAGGAGGACGAGGCGAGGGCTGAGGAGAGCGAGGGGTGAGGACGGGGGGTGAGAAGAAAAACGAGGTGAGGACGAGGGTTGAGGAGAGCGAGGGGTGAGGAAGACGAGGGGTGAGGAGAGCGAGGGGTGAGGAGGACGAGGGGTGAGGAGAACGAGGGGTGAGGAGGACGAGAGGTAAGGAGGTGAGGGGTGCGAAGGACGAGTCGAGGGGTGAGGAGGAAGAGGTGAGGGGTAAGAAGAACGCGGTGTGGGTGAGAAGGACGAGGTGAGGGGTGAGGTGGGCGAGGCGTGAGGATGACGAGGCGCGGGGTGCGGTGGACGAGCTGAGGTGAGGGGTGAGGAAGACGAGCTGAGGGGTGAGGAGAACGAGGGGTGAGGAGAACGAGCGGTGAGGAGGACAATGTGTGAGGAGGACGATGGGTGAGGAGGACGAGGGGTGACGAGGGGTGAGGAGGGTGAGGTGAGGGGTGAGTAGGACGAGTCGAGTGGTGAGGAGGACAAGATGAGTGGTAAGAAGAACGAGGTGTGGGGTGAGGAGGACGAGGCAAATGGTGAGGACAGCGAGGGGAGGGGAGGACGAGGAGTGAGGACGAGCTAAGGGTGAGGAGGACGAGGCGAGGGAGAGGTGAGGGGTGAGAAGGACGAGGTGAGCGGTGAGGACGACGACGGGTGAGGAGGACGAGCTGAGGTGAGAGGACGAGCTGAGGTGAGAGGACGAGTCGAGGGGTGAGGAGGACGAGGGGTGAGGAGGACGATGGGTGAGGAAGATAAGGCGAGGGGTGAGGAAGATGAGGCGAGGGGTGAGGAGGACGAGGGGTGAGGAGGATGAGGGGTGAGAAGGACGAGTCGAGGGGTGAGGAGGACGAGGTGAGGGGGGAGGAAGACGAAGTGATGGGTGAGGATGAGGTGAGGGGTGTGGACGAGGTGAAAGGTCAAGCGGACGACGTGAGGGTTGAGAGGACGAGCTGAGGAGGACGAGGTGAGGGGTGAGGAGGACGAGGTGAGGGTGAGGAGGATGAGCTAAGGGGTAAAGATGACGAGGCAAGGGGTGAGGACGAGGCGAGGACGAGGTGAGGGGTGAGGAGGACGAAGTGAGGGCGAGGTCAGGGGTGAGGAATACGAGCTGAGGGATGAGAAGGACGAGGTGAAGGGTGAGGAGGACGAGGCGAGGGGTGAGAACGAGGGGTGAAGGTGAACGGGGTGAGGAGGACGAGGCGAGATGCGAGGACGGGGTGAGGACGAGGTGAAGGGTGAGGAGGAGGTGATGTTTGATTCGTGACAAAACATGTAATAAAGTTATTAATAACAATCTGAATTATAGTCAATTATTCACGTCTACTACATAGAGTGCAGGTAGCCGTGTGAGGATGAGGTGAGAACGAGGTGAGGGGTAAGGACGAGGTGAGTAGAACGAGAGGCGAGGGGTGAGAACGAGGTGAGGGTTGAGGACGACGGGTGAGGTGGACGAGGTGAGGGGTGAGGATGAGGCGAGGCGAGCGGTGAGGGGTGAGGAGAACGAGGGGTGAGGAGGGCGAGGGGTGAGGAGGGCGAGGGGTGAGGAGGGCGAGGCGTGAGGAGGGCGAGGGGTGAGGAGGGCGAGGGGTGAGGAGGGCGAGGGGTGAGGAGGGCGACGGGTGAGGAGGGCGACGGGTGAGGAGGGCGACGGGTGAGGAGGGCGAGGGGTAAGAGGGCGAGGGGTAAGAGGGCGAGGGGTAAGAGGGCGAGGGGTGAGGAGGGCGAGGGGTGAGGAGGGCGAGGGGTGAGGAGGGCGAGGGGTGAGGAGGGCGAGGGGTGAGGAGGACGAGGGGTGAGGAGGACGAGGGGTGAGGAGGACGAGGGGTGAGGAGGACGAGGGGTGAGGAGGACGAGGGGTGAGGAGGACGAGGCTAGGGGTGAGGAGGACGAGGCTAGGGGTGAGGAGGACGAGGCTAGGGGTGAGGAGGACGAGGCTAGGGGTGAGGAGGACGAGGCTAGGGGTGAGGAGGACGAGGTGAGGTCGGTAAGGGAGGTGTCCGTCTCCGGAGTGTTGCATGATATTTGTTGCTATGCTCGATGTTTGGTTGGTGACATAACATTCAATAAAGTTCTAAATAACATCCTGAAAGATAATAAATTACTCGTGTCTGCTGCATAGAGGCCAGGTACCCGCGTTTGCCTTCTGCGTGTGCGTGTAGATAAATCAGAATCTGTATTTTACATGAGTTTTGACGTTCTCATTCACACACGTCCAGAAGGGTCGGGTTAGCCAGTTGCATCAACAACAAAATGCAATTAAAGATACTCGAGTAAGGATTGAGAAAATGTAGTCAAGTCACGAATAAATGTCATGTAAAATCAAACTGTGCAAGCTCATACCTTCTTGTAGATTTGTCAACATCAAATCCAAGCTTGGGCAAGATGGCAAAACACCAACAGTCAAAGTACCATACCAAGACAGTGGCCTCGATTAAATTGCATTCAAACATTGAACTCTCGACACGTGCGTGAAGAGGTTCCGAGTTTCAAATCGCAGACGCAAAAGCCGCGTCGAGAACTTTGAGCACTGGCTGACACGGAGGCAGCTTCCTCTGCCCCCATAGGGTGCCTGGGGGCACGTGATCTGGCTCCGCCCATGGTAGGCGGGGCCAAGTGCGTCACTTCCTGCGCACTCACCTCCGACCCCGATGGCGTTACGTCACTCCGGCAGGGAGAGCGAGCTGAGCGGCTGCGTTTGTCTCTTGCGCCCCCAACAGGAGCCATGAAGTTCTTCAAGAGACGGCAGCAGATGCAAGCGACGCTGGAGACTCCAAATTCGTCAACAGTGGAGGTGAGTGGCGCCACCTCTTGCGTTGGAGTTATACGAAGTAACAAATAGAGTACTGCGATCACATCGAGAAAAAATATTATTTTTTAAAATATTTAAATTTTACTTTAAATTGAGCGCTTGATGCGTGGGTAACGAGGTTCATAGTTTAAGATCACAGATTGAGAGTTTCATCAAGGATTTTAGTCGGAGAAAGCTTTCTCTGGGCAGTTGGTCCTTGTTTGCGTTGCCAAGGTGATAGCATCTCGTGTCAACTGCCATTTCCCAGCTGGTGTGCCTGGGGGTCACGTGACGTTTGGTGACGCAATAAGGCCCGAGCCATTGGCTCCGCCCTTTTTGGGTAAAGCCAGTGACGTAATCACTGCCACAGATGACGTCATCACTGTATTCGATGCCTTCTTCACTGAAATTGACGTCTCACTGTAATTGATGACGTCATCACTAATCGATGTCATCGCTGTAGTCGATGGCGTAATCGCTGCATCTGATGACGGCATCGCTGCATTTGATTACGTCAGCGCTGCGGGCTCCTTATCGCTGCGTGGTGGCCTGTAATTCGGGCAAAGCCAGCGATCTGAGCACCTGTGTTTCTTTATCTGCGTCGGCAAGAATATACATGATATTCTTCAACAGACCACAGTTGAGAAAGCAACACATGAGACAATGAATGTGTCAACAGAGTAGGTGCGTAGTGCCACCTCTTGGGGGCCGTCCATAAATGACGTCACGCACTTGGGGGGTTGGCAGACATTTGTGACGATGTGTGACGGGGGGGGGGGGTTTGAGAAATGTGATGTCACATCAAAATGCGCAATTTTAAATAAAAATAGACAACACGTTCTACTTAATTAAATATTTTTTAATAAATGTTCTACAACATCAGAGTGCAGCACCACATTAATACGCACAATGGCAATAGTTTAATATGTTTGCTTGTTCATGTTTTTTGTTTGTTGCGGGTGCACCCGATTCAAGGGCTGAATGGCTCACAGGGCTATACCAAATAAATGGAACTGTGAACTAAAGCGATTTGAAGCATGTTTTTTTTTTGGGGGGTGGGGGGGGTCTGACTTTTTGTGACACCGTGTGACAAAGGGGGAGGGGTCCAAAATCGCATGACGTCATTTATGGACGGCCCCTTGTGTTTTGATGTCAGAGGAGTTGTACTCGGTAAGAGAGGTAGGGGACAGACAAATCTAGGCTGGAGTGGAGGCCACCACTCTGCCACTTACCAGCTAAAATGCAAACGTGTATGGAATGATAAAAAAAAGCTTTGCCCCAACACCAGATTGACACCTTTTACAAGGCAGCAAGTCCGCATGAACCACAAATACCTGCTAACACCAGTGGCGAGGGATATCTGAGCCAGTGTTGGGACTCCCCTATGTCGACTTAGGCTGAAATGAATACAGGCAGTCTCGCTTAGCGCTCAAGATGCCTATGTGGAGAAGTGAGCATTCAGGAAATCAGCGCGAAAAGGGTTATACCATTATATATGGGGATGACTTCTCGACAGCGTTATCTCTTATGAACAATAAATGAGGGCTTCATTGGAGTATCAGCGCTATTTTATAAGAGTAATAAAACAGATGGTAAACATTCCATCAAACGAATTTTTTTTTTAATAATAGCATCAGGAAGTATTATGTACTGTACTCACCAGTGTAACCGCCATATGCTCACTCACCTCGACCGGCCTTATCACTGGCATGTTGACATTCCCAGACATTTTGGGGCTAAGGCAGAGAGACCAAGGAGGAGCAAACACGTCGGCGGACGAGTTTGTCTTTTAAAAATTGGCGAGCGCTGTGTGGCTCAGAGCGTACTGTGATAAAACTGAATATCAAATTAACCTTATGGCGGGACCCCGAGGTCCCGAATAAACGTAAGTCATTGGCTGAGCGAATGTAAATGAAGATGATGTGGGTGCGTTTCCTAGGCCAGCGCTGCTGCGCATTCTACCACTCTGTTTAGGCTGTGCGGGGAATCGTGGTGTTGCCTTTGCTTGGGTGTGTGGGTGTCAGCCCATCTGTCCTATGTGTGTATACCTGTGTATTAGGCACCTCACTTGCCATGTGCCATGGTGTTGTCTCCACCATCCGATGGCGAATGGCATGTCACGATGCGATTGAAGGCAGGATTTACGCTGGGAGGAGCTAACGTGCCCGTGCAATGTGCCCTTGCTCCCGTCGCAGTTGGAAATGCCGGAAAAGGAAATGCACCACCTGTCCCGGGAGGTGTCGACCCTGCGGGACAATCTGAGCAGGGCAAGAGCGCAGTTCGCCACCCTGCGTGGCTCACTGAGCCAGACAGAGAAGAGTCTCCTCGAGATGCTGCACCAACTCAAGAAAAACCATGCTGAGGAGGTACTGTGGCCACCACCAACCCCCCTGTCCCCTTGTTACACGGAGCACGGCTAAAGTGAAACTTCGTTTGTCAAGATTTCGCCGATCTTACATTTACATGCAAATTTCATCAAGCCCTGCCCACTGACCCTTGAGCTACACCCATCTCAAACCTTTTTAACTCCCTACCTTAGCAGCGCTCCCGCCATATATTTTTTCCTGCCTCGGCAGCTCTCCTGCCATATCCTTCACTTGATGACGATTGCTTGTGTTGCGATCGAAACGTCGTGATATTGTTATTATTATTTTATTATTTTTGTATCTACATGGCCTTACCGAAAGACCCAAATAATGTGTTCACGTTGTGAAGCTGCGTGGCACACAAGCAGAGATAACAAAACCTCAACATATTCGTCAATAACGCTGCAATGGATATTGCTTTGACTTCTCTGATGTGATGAAGGCCCATTGCCTGAAACATCACCTTTTAGAAGCTCTGCCCTATTAAGTGCATCATTATTGATTCATGCGTTGAGTTTTTATTCAGAGTTACGATCTGAACGTCAAGGAAATGGCACATTAAATGAGTGCATTCTGGGAGGTAGCTAGGTGCCCCAGGGGTCAGACATGCTGTGCCAGCATGGCTGAGATGCCAGGATTGAATGTGGATTACAGCTGCCCAACCACAGTGATTAAACCGGATTCTCAAGCATAGTGGTCTCAGCCTAGTTGCAAATGAGTGCACAAAAAACCCATCGAATTATATTTTGGTTCCGTAATAAATTTTGCTAAATTCACTGTAGCGAGTGGTCCATGGTTTTATTCCCAATAATGTTGAAAACGAAAGATAAAAGCAGATCAAACTAAATTTTTGTATCATAGCATCTCCCCACATAATGTGCATGTATTATGTTTTATTGATTAATACATCTGTACGGTGCTGACCAGCATGGGGAAGTATAGTCAAACACATTCCCATGACCGACATGGTGTGAGGAGGCGTTGTGAGTTATTTGTTTTGAATATTGACTCAATTTGAAGATGAACATTTGGGTGCAACGAGTTTCTTCATTATCTTATGATGAAGAACGTTGCCATGTTGTATGCACGCTTACCAATCGTTGATTGATGTATACAATGTATCATGGTTCTATTTTTTGACTTTCTATTATCATTCTAAATATTTTAAACGTGATTGTGGTATGTTCAATAAGACCACAGGTGTTTACCTTGCATATTTTTGTAGTTCTTGATTTGTTTACAATAGAATCTCAATTTCTTATTTTCATCTTGAAAAGCATTCACTGCACGTGTGCGTCCGTCTGCATGCGAGGCGCCTGTATGTGCGTCTCTGTACTCAATGCCCGTGTCTCCGCATTCTTATCTTGTCTCCCTCTGCATGTTCTGCCTTTGGCTATGTACATCTCTCTCCACATGCACTGTCTTTCCATAATGTGTCCAAATTTGTATGACTTGCTTGTGTCTGTGTGTATGTCTCTGCATCTGTAATTTATTTTCTTGTGCCTCCTGCCCATGTCTATAGTCTCTTATCTCTCTGTACAACTACATGCTCCGTGTGTCTGTATGTCTGTACCTGTCCTCATCTGCACGCTGCATGTGTCTGTGATGAAGGGCTGCCCACCTATGCATGCACGTGCCTGTGACACTGTGCCCTTCTGCCCGTGAGCAGCTAATGGCACACTCGCAGGCCATCAACAGCCTGCAGGTGGAGTTGGAGGCAGTGCGGTGGGGCGAGCGCGAGGAGCAGCTGAGGCGTGAGCACGATGCGACTCTGCATCTGGCATACATAGAGCTGGCCGAATATCGTGCATCACATATGCACGACGATTCAGAGTACGACGCTCACGTTGTGCACATCACGGTCCTCCAGAAGGTGAGGCCTCCACTCTCGCAACAGCCACCCCCCTTCTTGCAACAGCAATGCGTCCTGCCCAAGCCCACTTATTTTCTCAATATTTTGGATGAATGCTAAACAATTTATTAATATATTCAAATTACATGTTGTAATTACGTGTAATTTAGATGCTGCCCGTCTCCGCCCGCAGGCGCTGAAGGAGCGTGACGAGCTGCTGCGGCGCTCAGAGGCAGACCTGGTGGCGGCGCGGGAAGAGGCGCGAGAGCGCGGGACTGAAACCGAGCGGCTGGGCACCGAGGCCGCGGAGCTGAGAGCGAACATGCGCGACCTCTTTACCAACCAAGAGGTGCAGCAGACCGAGGTGGACAACCTGCGGCATGAAGTACTGGAGCTGCAGCAACGACTGCAGGAGGCTAACGCTTGCTGCGAGGAGACCGGTGGGTAGGGGCCTGTGCTCCAAAATCTTTCTGAATCCACGGACCCATTGAACACTAATTTTTGTCGAGCACTGTGCACCAATAACTTCTTTTTACGAGTTAAAACGAGTAATTCCTCGTTTTTACTTCATTTCCCACGTGGACCACTTCCGCTGTCTAACATAGGACTGCACTGGGTTTACTAACTGCTCTCTCACTAGGCCCTTCCTGTGCATATATTATTATTCTGGACCCTGTGTTTGCATGCAAGCTGGTGAATAGGTCTGAGGGACCTCAGACCTATTCTGTCTGCTACTACTCCCGCTGCTGGTACTCTTCCTCCTGAGCTGCTGCTCCTTCTCTGTCTGCTGCCACTGGTGGCTGTACTGTCTTCATCGGCATGGTTTTGTGTCCCTTCCGACAGGCAATTCTCTGGAGCAACAGACGGACTTTCTCAAGGCCGAGCTGGGAGTCTCCAGGGCAGAGGAGGCCGCGAGGGCACAGGAGGTGGTGCAGCTGCAGCACACACTTCAGCACACGGATGCTGAGATGGAGTGCATGCACGGCCAGATCGCCGGGCTGCAGCACCAGGTAACCAGAGCCTTATGCGACAGCCCCCCCACCTCCATGTGTGTGCATGAGGCCTGTCCTCATCGCCTGAGCAGTGCACCATCGCATGTTCGAGAATGTTTTTTTAGGTAAAGTCACGTAGAAATAAGAAATAATAAAATTAATAATAAAAACCAAAGAATAATTCCTGCAGTCACGAAAGCTCCAAATTCAAGTTTCATGTTAGAGAATGGTTTGCAGAAGCATAAATCACATAACTACTTCTGAGAAATATTTAAGTGCCCTCTGGTACCCACCCAATAGGAGGAAATACTTTGATATCTGCCCTGCTATGGAAAGTAATGAGTAATGTTCATCACAAAACAGTCGGATCTTTGGTTTTCAGAGCTGGAACTTCGCTCGATTTAGTGTAAAGCCGACATTGTTTTCATGGGCTTTTCTGTGAAGTCATTGATGATCAGGCTGAGATCATTAACTCACTGCACATGTGAACCTGGCTTAATCACAGGTGGCTGAAACCTGAAGTGGTTATATAAGTAATATGGATGCAGCCAGGAAGGCAGACAGCCAGAATGTTTTTTTCGAATGTAGTATGATAATGCATTTCTATATGGCAAAAGGTATAATTGTGACCACAGGATCGGTCCTCCCCTCATGGCTCTTAATTTTGTCTGCAGATATGTGAATGTTGGATGAGGTAATTACACTAGACAAGGCAATTCCTGACTAGGCCTTTAACTAATTCACTACCTCTCATAATTTGTCATGATTCAGAGTTGCGAATGTATTTTCTCACATTTTAATACTTTCAGTTAGAATAAATACAATTTAATTATAAAGTCAGCTGCAGTTTACAGGACTTTTTCTAAAATGTGATTGGCTTGCATTTGTTAGAGAAACAATATAGGCTTGCAGACACACAGCTATATGCACACCACAGAGTTTAAATGACTTAAGTGGTAATTATTTATCTGTTTGCAAGCCGGGCTTAATTACAGCTGGGTCTTTTCCAACCCAGAAAAGATTTCCACATTCTGCACCCCATATTCAGTATACTTCCCCAGACATGAATCCAGCATTGTGGAACGTGTGCGTGCCTGTAGCTGAAGGAGTCGGAGGGGCACGTCCAGGCACTTGGGATGGAGAAGGCGCAGCAGCAGGACGCGCATCGGAAAGAGGCCTGCGAGCTGGCGACAGGGCTGCAGGAGGTCCGGCTCACCCTCACCGATGCTTTTAAGCAGTTCGAGCGCAACTCCAAGAAGGTATCGGCTCGCAAGGGCACGCGTGGTGAAGCCGCGATTGGCACTGAAGAGGGGCGCCACGGTGGCGAGATGTTAACTACCTCGCCTGTATGCAGGAGGTTGTGGGTTTGATCCCAACCCCGACACCTGTATATTTGGAGTTTGCATGTTCTCCCTGTGGTCACGTGGATTTTTTCCGGGTCCTCCGGTTCTTCCTCCACATTTAGAAACGTGCGTTTAGATTCTATAGCTGCAATACATTTCCACATGATAAGCCACTTCGTTGAACTTTCATTTGTGGGCAGGTCGCTTCTGAAAAAGAGCTATATAGTTCAGTAGGCCTTAGCTGGTAAAATAAAGATAATTCAAGTTTGAGTTTTAAGACATTTGTGGCAGCGTTCACAAGAGGAGGAGACCCTTGTGCGGCTAAATATTTATGATGATATACAACGTATTAATTTACTGTGATGAGCCTTCTGCACTCTGAACCAAGCTGTCCGAGTTTGATTACCAACCATGGCTAGCATTGGTGGGCAGTGAAATCTGACCCAGTCTTGGGTGTACCACTTCGTGCTGACCAGTGTGATGAAGTATGATCAATTAATTCCCATGACCGGTATGGCTCAGGGAAACTTTCATCCAGCAGTATCACAAAAACACATTCAGCGGTGGACGGATCATGGCTGTTCATGATGATGATGGTGATGATTACGATGGTAAAACGAACGTTGCCTGTATTAAGGCTCAGGAGGACGAGGACACAATCACTCGGCTGAGGGAGGAGCTCAAGGCGAGCAAGGAGGAGCTCGCAGCGAGTGAGGCGGAGCGCGCCAGTGCCCAGCCGGAGCTCTCCACCCCCCAACAGGGACTGTCGGCGCTGCAGGATCAGCTGACCACGTCCCAAGCTGAGAATGAGGACACTCTGCGTCAGGTAATGCTCCCAGCCTCGTTCCCACGGCCGCTGAGAACCCAGGCTCTCCTGGCCCCGGAACGGCCCAGGTCTGACCGTGACACAGCACTTGAGTCGTCAGGCTGTGTAGGGTCTGACCATCTGCTCCCCTCTGCTACGTGCATGTCCATGCCCTCCCTGTCCTGGTTTGGGAAGCGATTTTAATCTGACCTTTTAATGCAGATTTTGGGTTACTTAATCCATATATGTGGGCTTTTATAGGCGTAATCATGGGTTGTGTGCATGATGGTCTGACAAGATTGGGTGCATCCTGGGTGATTTGGTCAAACATGGTGTATGGACATCTGTGAAAAATATTTCACAGCTCATCAGACTCCTCCAATATGAATAAAGATTCTGGTTCTAAATGTGTCTGTTGTTGCATCTGTATGTTCTACAATAACCGCACACAGTCGTTAAAATGCTTTTCTCTGTCCCTCTGCCTGTGGCCCAAGCAGCTGTTCGAAAGGAGCCAGGAGCTGGGATTCCTGCATGCGGGGATTCTTTGGTATCAGCGTATGCTGGCCGAGCTGCACACAGAGCTGGAGCAGTACCGCGAAAACGCACAGATCGGACGCTCACAGCTGCAGCATTTGGACATGCTGCGCCAGCAGAGCGAGGCGGAGGTGAGTACACTGCATTCGCACGTCGCAGACAAAGACTCCCCGTATAGCCTTAATAGACTGTTGGGGAAAGTACTGTTAGTGAGCAGCACCTATGAAGGCCGGCATGGCACACAAGGGGGTGATTGGCCAGCACCATGCCTCGCTGCCTTTGTCTCTCCAGTGGTGGTGTTTACACATCGCACCAGGTACTCATTTGAGGCTGGGTCGATCTAGGGGACGCCCAGGACCGGTTCACATAATCGTCACTGGTGTTGGCCATGAACGGGAATCGAACTCGGGTCGCCGCTTTCGAAGGCTAATCGCTACACTACTGCTCCCCACACATTCACTTTCATACACATAGACACGTGCGCGTGCATACACACACACTTATAGGCATACACTTGCTCCAAGCGCCATCCTGAATTATTACATGTCGCGGAGGATTGCTCCACTGAACAAAATAGTGACGCGGTTCAATTTTCAAGTGCGAGTTCGCGTTTAAAGTCAATGTTATAAAATATATATTTGATGGAAGCAGGTTCGTAAGTGCAGGTGTTTGTAAGTTGAGGACTGCCTATATATACACTTATTTTTCACACAGATGTGTATATGCGCACTGGGTTACTGAGTATCCTCTGTTTAGGGACTGTACCACATTACAATCCACCATCCCACCTCTAGTAAAGTACCTACTACTACTAGAACATCTGCTCCCCTCTGCTACGTGCATCTCCATCCCCTCCCTATTTTTGGTTGGGAGGCAATTATAATCGGACATTTTAAAGTAGCTTTTGGGTTAATTAATCCATATATCTGGGCTTTTATAGGTGTTATCTTGGGTTGTATGGATGGTGGTCACCCATCCAAGTACCATAAAAGTTCAACCCTGCTTTTCTTCCAAGATCTTATAATATTGGGTGCATTCCGGGTCATTTGGTCATAGGTGGTGTGGTGTATGGACATCTGTGAAAAAGAGTTTCATAGCTTATCAGATTCCTTCATTTAAAATAAAGATACTGGTTCTGTATGTGTTTGTTGGATTTGTATGTTCTTTAACAACTGCACGCAGTCGTTAAAATGCTTAGCCATGTCCTTCTGCTGCCGTTTGTCCGTGGCCCATGCAGCTCATCGAAAAGAATGAGCACCTGGGATCCCTGCAGGCGGGGATTTTGGGTTACCAGCGTGTGGTGGCAGAGCTGCACGCTGAGCTGGCGCCATGCCAAGAAAACCTGCAGAGCATTCACTTTCAGCTCCAGGATCTGCAAGTGCTGCACCAGCAGAGTGAGGCGAAGGTGAGCAAGTGCTGTTAGCGAGCACCTATGAAGTCCGGCATGGCACAAACGCAGATATATACAGTAATACCATTATTTACGCCGTCCCGTTGTACGTACTTTCACTATTAACGTACTCAAGTCATTGATAGCCAATTGCATGTTATGTACTGTGGTACCTTGCCATAGCGTACTTGAGATTTACGAACTTTACTATAAAGACCCAAATAGTTTACGCTGGATGGCGACAGTAAGGCACCAGATGACGCCCAAGCGTTTGCATCTCTGACTACAGTAGTCACTTTCATGTGTACATGTGTAGTGACTAACTCAGAGACAGTAAGACTTTTAGGCGCTTCTTTTATTTAACGAGCACCATTGGGATAATACAGACACCCTACGTGGGTACACACTATTACCGTTGCTGGCCTATACAAAACACTAACCATCTAACACTGACAGCACTGAACGGAGACAGCGAACACCTATCTAGCAGCGTAATATCGAGTGAAGACGGCAGCGACGATGGCGACAAGACGACAGCGACGAGACGACAACGACGATGACGAGATGGTGACGACGACTATCTTATATATACGAACAGCACGACGAGGATCCCACTTCCAGCAACAGCCACAAGGTCCCTCACAGGGGCCCTTCTTATACTCTCAGCGTGGCCTCGCTCCGCCACGGCCACGCCCCCTCTCTGGAACCTACTAGCGGGTTCCCGATGGCCCCCCCTCTGTGACCTTTCCCCTAGATGTCCCCCTCTCGTGTCTATCGTGGCCTGCTGACGTGGGTACTACCATACACCGCAGTTACCCTTTTTTACCAGCAGCCAGCGCTATGCCACTACACATACTCTATCAATATTTTTTACCCACATACCGGATTTATGGTGAATATTTTTCAAGTGTAAACTAATTTTACATGATAAACAACTAATAATACACATAGTATAATAGACAAATGTATCAATAATATGGCAGTCCTCGACTTACGAACGCATTTAGTTCCTGAGGCCCATTCATAAGTCGGAACGGTTCGTAAGTCGGAATACAATAATGTGCGATATTTAAATTCCCATATTGTCAGTGTTATAAAATGTGTTAAGGTTCAACAAAAGAGTCAAGCATTGTTAAACTCGTAAATAAGAAATCATGTACATTTGCATTAACACTAAAATTATAGTGTATCGTAAGTAATACATAAAATGTAGTAAAAATATTTTTTATTTTCACTCACCGCTTTCAAATCACAAGCGTGCTCACCGCTACACTTCCGATCCGCACAAAGATCCACCGTGTAGCTTTAATAGGCTGTTGGGGCACGTGCTGTTAGCGATAGCCTATGAAAGCCAGCACGGCATGCGAGGGGTTGTGTGCCAGCACCACACCCAGCTGCATTTGTGTCCCGAGTGGTGATGTTTATACAGCGCGCTAGGTGCTCATTTGAGGCCGAGTTGACCTATGGGAGGCCCAGGAATGGTTCAGATAATCGTCACTGGTGTTGGCCGTGAGTTGGAATTGAACTTGGGTCGGTGGGTTTGTAGCGCAGCGCGTGAACTGCAACACTACCGCTCCCCACACAATCACTTTCACATATACGCACATGTGCGCGTGCACGAGGCTGACTCATGACATCTCGTGGAGGATCGCAGCACTGAACAAAATAGTTCTGTGGTTCAGTTTGGAAGTGCAAGTTCGCGTTTTAAAGTCAATGGTAACCAAAAATTAATACATTTCATAGAAACAGATTCGGAAGTCGGGTATCCGTAAGTCGGGTCTCCGTAAGTATGGTGTTCCTAAGTCGAGGACTGTATGTATACACTTGTTTTTCACACTGATGGTTGTACAGAATGGATGCGCACTAGGTTACTGAGCATTCTCTGTTTAAGGACTGTACCACGTTACGATCCACCATCCCACCTCTAGTAGAAGTACCTACGACTACTAGACCATCTGCTCCCCTCTGCTACATGCATCTCCATCCCCTCCCTCTTTTTGGTTGGGAAGCGATCTTAATCTATTATTTTAATCCAGATTTTGAGTTAATTAATTCCTAAAAAATGTTTAACATAAAACTTTCGTGACTGCAGGAATTCATATTCTTGATTCTTTCGGTAAAGTCACGTACTTTTTTTTAATAATATAAAAAACCCACGACGTTTCGATTGCAACACAAGCGGTCTTCATCATGCTTTTATAGGTGTTATCTTGGTTTGTATTGATGGTGGTTGCCCATCCAAGCATTTGAAGTTCAACCATGCTTTTCTTCCAAGATCTGAGATGATTGGATGCATTTCGGTTTATTTGGTCAAAGGTGGTCTATGGACATCTGTGTAAAAGAGCTTCGTAGGTCATTACATTACTCAATTATAAATAAAGATCCTGGTTGTGTGTGTTATTATACCTGTATGTTCTGCAATAACCTCACGCAGTCGTTAAAATGCTTTCCTGTGTCCCTCTGCCGCCATTTGCCCGTGGCCCACGCAGCTCATTGACAGGAATTGGCAATTGGAATCTCTGCAGGCAGAGATTCACTGGTATCAACGTGTAGTGGCGGAGCTGCACGCTGAGCTGGTGCCCTACCGCGACAACGAGCAGAGAAGAAAACACTCGGAGCAGCAGCATCTGCAGAGCGAGGTGGAGGTGAGTGCACAGCACTCGCGCATCGCACACACACACACACGTATATAATTTGCGTTTAACGTAAATAATAGATTCATGCACACACGATTCAGTGTATTATGATAATGATGAGCTGGTCTAACCATCACGTTAAGCCGTCATGGTCCCCGTTTACAAATACAGACAATTTCATTATTGCTGGACACAGTGATAACGATGAGAATGATTTAGCACCTTTCTGTACACCGGGGCATCTCAGAGCGCTTTACATCACATCTCATCTCAACACGTGTGAAAGGGCACGCCCAATGACAGATGTCCTGTGGGCACAAGGTGACTCAGCACCTGGCGTGCAATTGGCATTTGTCTGCCAGTAGGGGGTGCTGATTGTTGTGTGTAATCCCAGTTGAGCTGGTAGAAGTACTGAGTTGTGTGTAGTGTCTAATGGGTCAGTATGTCCACAGCTTGTCACGGTTGAGGAGGAAGAGGACATCTCTGGCTGCTCACTGGAGCCCGGCATTCAAGAAGCCTCCCAAGACCTGCCCCCCCAGGCCTCGAACACCCTCTGAGCATCTCACAGCCCCCCACACTTCCAGCACCACCCACCCCCACCAGCACCTCCCCTTCCTTACAAGGCGTCGCGTTTTAATAATAAATATTTGTATCTAATACTATCGCCTCGTCTCAATTCTTTTGAGTGTTTGGCACACGCGAGTGGCTCACATTTATAATGCTAAGGGCTGTCTACATCCACAGTGTGGCTGTTGCGGAGCTTCTAGAAACCAAATGTGAGGCAGAGTTCTGTGTCCCTTGGGTAATGCCAGCCCTCAAAGGGGTTTGCACTGAGTTTGAGTTGGGGGCGACAAGCACAAGGTTGTGGAGGTGGTGATGGTGGTGGAAATTTAGGAGGATGGCAAGGAGGAGATGCCCATCAATAAACTAGTTGGCCACGGTGAAGCCAGCAACCATAGTCGTTCCTACGTCCCCTGATGTGAGCGGCAGTGCTGGAGGGCAGTTCCACGGTCTCAGACGGACGTGGATACTCATTACCATAATCGCACAGTTATCTTACCTTGGGCAAAGTATTTCAACCAAGAGATTCAGATAGAAATCATCTGTGTGAATAATGTAATTTCTAAAGCAATAATTACCTTCTATATTATATCCCATAAAAATATATAAAATTAAGATGATGCTGAAATTGTGATGTTTGCCTAATATGTGGAACTGCCCTACATGTAGTGCCAAACACTGACGCTCTGAAAAATATTTCTGCAGCAAATCTGTAGCCCTATCCCTAACTCCAAGCCTGAATAGACTATGGAATATATGAAAACTCAATGTCCAATTCACAAATTCGGAGGCATCATCACAGCGATGCACCAACTCTACTTCTTACACAATGATCTGGCTCAACCACCTCAATCCAATATAGTTGTTGCTCTACATAAACGTCGACCATACGAAGAACATGACTCCAACCCCTGTTCGTCCCCTTGTGCTAATTCATTGCTCAAGACAATGCGTTTCCATGTAGTTCTCCCCTCTTCGGGTTTTGAGAGATCCTTCTTCCCATGATGTGTCCCCAGGTTGTGTACGTCACAGATGGCAACTCTTATCCTCGTACATGGACGGTCACGTTGCGTCCCTTGTCTCCTCCCATCACCCATCACTTGCCATCCCTCCCCCCCCACCCCAATGTAATCACTCAAAACCAACTGTGATTGACTGCAGCAGTGTTTTTAACAGACACCAGTCGTGTTACGGCTATTGGTGTTGTTATCGTTTATTGTAATAAACGCATTGCCTCCAGGAGAAGTCTCGCTCTACGTTCATACCCACAACACAGGCGCAAAATACATTACAGAAGTTATGTTAAGCAGCGGCAAAGTTTGAGTGATAGCTCATCTGACACTGACTCCTCTCACAACGACCAACTTTCCGAATACTCATTCAGTAGTAAGACTCTTAAATTGACGGAGAAAGCTCTCGTCAGAATCCCCTATTTTGATCCACACAATAGGAACAGAGACATACACTCATATCACAACAGTAGAAGTGGAGGCAATGATTAGAGGTCTGAGGAAGTTGGACGAGAAAACAAGTGCTGTAAAGAAGGTTACATGAATATTCTATACCATGGGTAAAGTCGCTACCATACAAGGTTAGGAACTATTTTAAAAAAAACTCAGCCTAACAGTGATTACGAAGTTTGGAGAATATTCAACACTGAGGGGTTTAATGCTGCCAAATTTATGTCCCAGTGCGTAAACGAGGAGTGTATTACGCAGGTGATGTTGATCAATACCACGAAGGTGACAAAATGTTCAAGATTGTTTTTTTTAATCCTTGAGTTCAGAGATTACAGAAATTGTGGGAATGGTTTTGGACCCAGAGACGGCCTCCTTACACCACATACAGAATAGGGTTCACACGGCATGGCTATATATATAATTCGGACAAAACACAGGGAGAGAGATAATGCACCCCGCCATCTAGAGGGAAGTAAAAATCACGTGAGCAGCTACAGCACCTCACATCAAGCCCCACAATACAGAGAGGAGCAAGCACCCACGAACTACCAACATAATTACACGCAGAGATGGCAAGGTAGCAATCCAGCGAGAGAGTGGCACACCAATCCGAGGCAACCACAGCACACAAAGACAGGTAATTATTGGAATCTCAAGGTGTGGAAGCCAAGAGCGGAATCATACCAGCACCCCATGCCACGACAAACTCAAGGTTAAACACAATCTGCCCATTCCCCCTTCGATACCCCCACCCGGCTATACCAGGAGGGAGTAGAGAAACAGGAAAGGAAACAAAAACGGACTCAACTCAGATACAAAATGTGGCACAAACACGTGGTGAATCACCCACATTAATTGAGAATGAGCTGCCAGTGAGAGCACTGCCCACTGAATTACTGAAAAATAAAAGTTTTTCATCCAAAGGCCGATGCCTGCATTCCTCAGGGCGTGTCCCTGTAGCACGTTCCTCTGCCCCATCCATCGTACAATCATGCAAATCCGCGAGACAATGGGCGACTTTTCCAATTACCTGGCGATTAGGTTTTACTCCCCCTCCCTGCGGTTTATCATCTCCTGTCGGATGTAGATCGGAGTGCTGAAATGGGGGAAGGGAAGATTCACAATGGATCGGGAATTATGTTGAAACCCAGCACACCCAAAAGCACAAAAGGGGGGAGGACCCAACGGGGCACGGAATCGAATCGACTCCTCGAGTTAAATGTACGGATCAATGAGTGGTGGCCCACTTTACTCCAGTGACCCGGGTGCTGCTGCGGGGTCCACTTTCTGCCCCGCCTCCTTCCCCCCCCCCCCCTTCTCTCTCCCCCCTACTGCCGAGGCCTATATAACCTCGTGCCACGGCAGATCTCTCGCCTACTTCAGCAGTTTTTTCTTGCTGTGGTTGTCCCACCTGATGGGAGGGACTTGATCACATCAGCCGCGTCACAGGAAGTAAGATGTGGGGATGGCTGTCATTTTTAAAGGGGTCTGAGTAATTGACCATACACAAGGAATCGGTTATAATCAACTTGGTAATCGAATCGTTCCAGCTTTAGTACTCGCGCATATAATACACTAGCTGTACTACCCAGCTTCTCCTGGGACTTGGATCCACCACGCCCGGCCGCCTTTGTCTCCCCAGTGGCGATGTTTACACACCACAGGAGTTACTCGTTTTGAGGCTGAGTCGACGTAGGGGAGGCCCAGGACCGGTTAAAATAATCGTCACTGGTAGTGGCCGTGAGCGGGAATCGAACTCGGGTTGCCGGATTCGTAGCGCAGCGCGCTAACCACTACACGACAATGCGTTACGCTTCCACATGTGCGGGTCACGTGATAGATTTGACGTCACAGCTCACTTTCCGTACAAAAAATAAATGCATTATTGAGCTCCCCCCCCCCACACACAAAAAGTGTATTTTCATAACTTTTGCATGGTGTAGAGTCTGGAAAGTACCCACATGGTAAATTTCAAGTTTGTTGCATGTCGGGAAGTACGCTAAACATTTTGAACAGACACATATTTACAACTTTTATATATGGAGATAACACAAAATAATCATTACCACATTTGCGTTCGTTTGAGCATTCAGTGTCTCAAACCGACGCTGGTGAACTGCCAGATATTTGCAGGCAAGGATGCTCTCTGTTAGTTACAGGTCCTAGTTCTATGCAAAACTGTGGAATACTTCACAAAAAGTCATCATGAGCTTTGCAGAGCTGAAAACCATTCTGACGTTTGCTCGTGTTGAACCAATGCTGCTGAAATAAAAATCACGGCCAGAAAGGCCGTAGGCTTTCACGACCAATATTATTCATAATAAACGTTTTTGGGTTAGATCGCATTACTCATAAATGTGTCGTTTCCCTCCACTACCCGACACGGCCAATCAGTAAAAAATGTGTCACATTGACAAAAGAGAAATAGATCACTCCTTCAGCCCACCGGTGTGTTGAAGAGTGAATCCACAACATTTACAATTTTTGAGTACGACGTTTCGCTGGTAATTACATCCAGCATCATCGGGCAATTTGCCAGAAAGGTGAAGCCCTCACTTCCTCCCGGTCTTAAAAAACCGGGAGCACCGTCACCATCGCAGCATGACACATGTGTGCCCGTTGAAACGTGCAGCCGTCGATCGCAATAGAACCGATAATAATTATTGTTGGTACAACTTTCTTACTCATGAAAGCTCTGCGAAGTTTCAATATAATAACTGGCTTACATCGTGGATATGAGTAACAAAATTAACACGCAAACGATGATTCCCCTCCTTCACATATCTGTCTTTCCACTTAAAAAATACAAGTATTTGTACACATCCCATTAGCCACACGGCTTTCCTTCTGGGAGTGCACCATTTCAGCAGTATTGGTTGTACATAAACCAAACTCTGGTCCGTTTTTTATATTCATCAGCACGCTCCAGCTCACTTGAAGCAATGCTGGTGAACTGCCAGCTGTTATAGGTTAGGGCCCGCTCTGTGAGATATGGGTTCTCGAAGGTTGTTGTATATGTAGGTTATGAAAATTTGATGAAAATAATGAAAATTTGATTAAATTTGAAATTTAAATAATTTATCTGAATTAATTGGTGTAATTATGTGCATAAACTATGCTAATTCGAGAGATAATCGAAATTAATTTATGCGAGTGGGCGTGGTTATGATGCAGGTCGTTATGATAATTAGGTCCAGCTTCGGTGACAAAGGTTGGTTATTAATTGGAACAACGCAATTAATCGTATGCAGTTGTGCAGGTATTGCGAGCGTGAATGAGAGAGAGTAGACTCGACTTGTTATTTAATTCCGTATTTTCAATAAGGATACAATTATCTTCGATTTAACGCTTATTGATTATGTGCTGGATTAGTGATTAGTGTGCTTATGATAGGTAACCGAGATTCAGATCTCATTCGCAGAACAATTCTATGCAGAATCACGGAAAGAATCACACACAACTCTTCTGCTTTAATCAATTTTATTTTCTAGCTAAACTTAAATTTTTGGATAATATGAGAACTCTCAACTTCGGAATTTCAACACAGCATTAACATGGTACACATCACAATTGCGTTGTTTCACTTAGATAATGGCACCTGTGGTTAATTCCCGACGCGTAACGCAATGTTGTTGTTGAGAGAGAGTGATTAAAACATGCAAACTATTCTATATTTAAATTGTTACACAACACGGCATTCGGTCATTGATCATATGCGACCCTTAATGCAGATTCTTGTCACGTTGTTAACAGTAGGACGATTGATTATTATGCAATGCTGTTCATATGGAAAGACACTCAAACCATTATTATTCCTAAAGGCACAAATATGCGTTCATAGATTCGTCTTGTTCATTCATGGATACCAGCAAGATTATGCAATAGAAAAAAAACGAACCACTCAAATACCATGAACTGTGATATGGTTGCTGAGGTGAATGAGAACATGTGGGGGCACCGCGCTACAGACACATGCGCGAAACTTTCCGCAATACGCTTTTATGCTTCGTTGCAATAACGAGCAACAATTATTCTTCAAACATTGAGGGCCTTGTGGCTCTATGGCCACAAATCCTTTCATGACTCCGACCACTTCCCACCCTCCCTTTTGCCCACAGCCAGATGAAAGCGACAATATTTATTTTTCAATTATTATTAACGTGGTTGAGATGACTTACACATATACCCAGCTGGAATCTGTTTTTTTACATTTATTGCCATAAACTTCACCTTAATCAGCACTAACTTGACGATTGCCTCTCTTTTGCATTGACTCCGTGACATCACGACCGTTTCCAAGGTCGGCCAACATCAAAGCGAGCAGCTCCCATAGGAAAGTGGGCCAAGTGGCACAGTTTAAGGGGCCTGCGTGGCCCACTTGGGGCAGGCGTCGCCCACTGAGGCTGCCGTGGGCATCCAGGCTGGGCCTAGATACCTGGTTGACAAACTGGATTGTTACATTGGCTTCTCTCTTGTGCATGTGTGCGCCCACTCTCAGGTGTCTGCAGGACACCTTCATGGAAGTGGACGCGAGCACCGTCCCACCCATGGACATGACTGATCGCAAACGGTTTGGGGCGCGTCCGCGCGTCACCAATGATACCACTCATCTCCCCTTCCGTTCTGCCCCTGCCACTCGCTCCCCCCTCTTGCTTCATCACTGTTGCCGCTCCGGCCCTGGCTACGATCTCCAAAAACCATGGTCGCCTACCATCATCGTTTCCGTCGACAAACTGCTGGATGGATTCCACAGGAGGCGTTTGTGCAGCGAGCGGGAGTCCACCTGGGATTACTGGCGATCTCTGCACACGTCCCACCAACCCTTTCCTCAATTGTTGATTGTTTTAACCCCAGTCAGGGGGGAAGAGGACAAGATAAGAAATAATAATTGTACTTGAAACTTGCGTCCTCAAACACCTAGTACCCTGGTTGTTATTTCCCCCCACCCTTATAAACGTGACATAACAGGATGTTGCCATGATGTAATGGTTGGTACACAATATAGAAGTCGCCGGTTCGATTTATCGTGGCCATTTTAATCAATGTGGACTTTTCTTAAATCCCTCCGGCTTCTGTCCACACAACCGGTACGAATGAGTGGATAAACAATTGGGAGAACTCAAACATCCCCAAGAAGTGCCTCATCGTGGATCAAACCATCAAGAAGCTCGCTGGCCCCCCACCACCGCAAGCAGTGGGGGGCCACCGTACACCGAATCCAACCTGGCCATGGCACGAGCAATTGCCTCCACAAATGGAAAACAAAAGCATCACCAAAATGCCATGGCGGGGCACCGCAACGGTGAAAAACGCACAAACGCATCAGGAAGCTCTCTTCACCTGCTGGAGGCCTGCATTACCATTAAGAGGCTATGGTCTTGGATTATTCTTCGTGTTATTTAGGGTCCCTGACTCTGTTCACGACCATTAAAGACCATGATGGTGGGCAGGCCCATGTAACGCTGCATGGCCGGGTGTCAGAGCCATTTCCTCATGTTTACTGTGGGGTGTGATGGGGATGTCCTCTGGCCCCGACACTATTTCAAGTATTCTTGATCGCAGTCTTACGAGATATAATTCCCGGTTGTGGCCAAAATCAGTGATGAATTATATTCTAATCGACAGTATGCCTCCCCTAAGTCGACTTAACCTTAAATTAGTATCAGGTGTGGTTGGTAAACATCACCACTGGAGAGACAAAGGTGGCTGAGTGTGTTTCTGGAAACAAATCCCCACCATGACAAGTTTGCCTCTGAATGCCAGTTTCTTGGCCCAAGCCACTGTATAAAGTCCAGCAAATATGCATCCGACACAAGATCCTAACCTTTTATATAGTCATATTCATAGCCAGTGTAATGTCATCATTTTTTTTACTCAAAATTATTCACCTCAATTTTGGTTCACACGACGAACAAATAATGCTACTCAGCTGATTCGGCGTGAGACCTCTGCTGACTGCATAAGTACGGAAACTTCTCCACTTTCTCTACGACTGCCCCATCACTCATACAAAGATCCCCCTAGACTGACGGTGATGTCACGTCGACCCACGCGGCACAGCAATCTCACGCGGCACAGCAGCCTCACGCAGCAGCCTCACGCGACACAGCAGCCTCACTCGGCACAGCAGCCTCACACAGCAGCCTCACGCAGCAGCCTCACGCGACACAGCAGCCTCACACAGCAGCCTCACACGCGGCGCAGCAGCCTAACGCACAAGCCGCACGTGGCACAGTAGCCTCATGCAGAAGCTGCACGTGGCACAGCAGGCATGAAGGAAGCTGTGGAACAACTCGAGGAGCTGCATGGTCTCGTCTGGCAACCCTGGTCAGCTGGTTCAGAACTGGAGGAGAAGCAGCTGTTGTGAATCCCTGCAACAGCTGTCCCTGTGAGCTGCCCCTCACTACAGAGAGCTCCATGGAGAGCATGGCGATGATCACACCCACTCACCCACCCACCCAATCACCCACCGACCCACTCACCCTGTAACTCACTTACTCACCCTCATAACTTACCCAATCATTTACCCAGTCATCCACCCATCCACTCAATCACACACTCACTCACCCACCCATCCACTCACTCACCAACCTACTCATCCACCAACCCCACACCCACTCACCCACTTATTAACACAGGCATTCATTCACTAACTCACCCACCCACCAACTCACCCACAAACTCACTAACCAACCCAACCACCCACTCATTCACTTAACAAACCACATACTCACTCAAGAACCAACCCACTCACCACCCACTCACCTACTACCAACGCAACCTCTCACTCACTCACCCACCCATTCACTCACTGACGTATCCACTCACTAACTCACTCATCCCAACCACTCCTTCACGCACCCACCAACCGATTAACCACCCACTCACTCACCCTCTCACTTGCCAACACACTCACCCAATCAATCACCCACCCATCCACTCACTCACTCACTAACCTACCCACGCACCGTTTCACCCACTCACTCACCCATCAACTCACTCAACAACCCATCCACTCACTCAAAAACCCATCCATGAACTCAACCATCCACCGAGCCACCAGCACAGACTCACCCAGTCACCGACTCCATCACCCACAGACTAACACACAAATTAACTCAAACACCCACTAACTCACCCACTGAATCACCAATCCACTCAACCACTCACTCAATCTCTAACCCATCCACTCACTCGTGCACTCACCCACCCACTCACCAATCCACTCACTCATTCATTCACCCCACTCAATCAACAACCCATCCACTCTGTCTCACTATTGCATCTTCACTATCGCATCCACTAAGTCGCCTGTCACTAACGAACCCACGCACGTAGTCACCCAGTGAACAACCCACCCACTCACCCATTACCCAGGCTACCACTCCACTACTCCCCTACCCACCTAGTCACTCCTGACCCACCCACAAACCCACTCACCTACCCGCCAACCCACTCACCTACCTGCCAACCCACTCACCTACCCGCCAACCCGCTCACCTACCCCCCAACCCACTCACCTACCCCCCAACCCACTCCCTGCCAACCCACTAACCCACCCGCCAACCCCCTCATCCACCCACCCGCCAACCCACTCACCTACCCGCCAACCCACTCACCTACCCGCCAACCCACTCACCTACCCGCCAACCCGCTCACCTACCCCCCAACCCACTCACCTACCCCCCAACCCACTCCCTGCCAACCCACTAACCCACCCGCCAACCCCCTCATCCACCCACCCGCCAACCCACTCCCCTTCCCGCCAACCCACTAACCCATCCACAAACCCACTCACACACCCACCAACCAATTCACCCACCCACTAACCCACCCAACTACTCACTCACATACCCACCCACTCATTCAGCCACACTCACGCATAAACTCACCGACTCAACCTCCCACACTCACCCACCCATCCACTCCGCCAGTGGGGGGGGGGGGGGGGGTGTAATGGCACGTGCCCCCCCCCAATGATCCGACCAAAATCCCTAATTTCGATCGGATCATTGGTGTTTATTAGTAATAAATCGGCATTTTGCAACCCCTACTGCCACTGTGTAGCATATTATTACGTGCCAGGAACTCTATGAGATGATAGGATAAGAGTCTGAGTCCATAATTGGCAATAAGTAACGGCAAAGCAGTTATAAGTGACTCACAGAATTGTGCGAAGTTGCGCATAGTACACAACTTCCCGCAAGGCATTCACCTTTAGTGAGCGCGATGCCGATCACACAACACGTTCGAATCCGACCCTCGATCGATGGCTGCGCCATCGCTGGACACCCGTTGAATAAAAAGCAAGGGACAAGTTCTTACTTACTAACAACTCCTATGATTTTTCATTGCTGGAGGGGTTTCCCCCCTACCTGAAAATCCTGGCTCTGCCATTGCACCCGCCCAATCAAAAACCCATCCTGTCATCCAACCACACCCACAAATCACTCACTCATTCACTCACCCCTCCGCTCACCCACTCGATCTCTAACCCACCCACTAGCTTACCCACTTACTCAATCTCTAACCTGCCCGCCCACCCACAAACTCACCCATCCTGACGCACTCATCAAGCAACCCACTCAATCTTGTACCCACGAGCTCACTCACCCACCCACCCACTTATGCACAGACTCACTCACCCACTCACTCACTCACCCTCCCACTCACTCACCCACAGACTCAATCACCAACCCACCCACCCAATAACTCACCAACTGACCCACCCACAAACTCCCTAACCAACCCAAACACTCATTCACTTCAACCAACCATCCACTCAGCCACCCACCTATTCACCCCCACTCACTCACTCACCCCACTAACTCAATAAGCCACCCACTCACTCACCCACCCACTCATTCAGCTACACACCGACACATTAACTCATCCACTCAACATACCACACTCACACACTCATTCTCCAATCCATCCATCCTCTCATTCAGCCACTGACTCACCGATTCACTCACACCCTCAACCTCCCACACTCATCCACTCACCCACCCTCCCACTAAGTCAACCACATACACCTACTCACCACCCACTCACCCATTACCCATGCAACAACTCACCCGCTTGCCCACCCACTCACTCATCCACCCATCCACTCACTCACTCGGTCAACCACCCATTCACTCACCCACCCATTCCATCCATTCACTAACCCACGAACTGACCGACCCCTTCACTCACCAAACCCCTCACTCACCCAAACCCTCACTCATCCACACACTCACCCACTCAACCCCCCACATTCACCCACCCACTCACCAACCCACCCTCTCATCCAGCCATTCAATTACTCATCCCCACTCACCCCTTCAACATTGCACACTCATCCAATCACCCACCCACTAACTCAAACACCCTCACACTTACCAATGCACTCACCCACTCACTCACTCATCCATCCACTCAATCACCCACGCACCACATCACTGACCCAACCCATCAACTCACGAACCCACCCATTATTCAAAAACTCACCCAGGCACTGACCTACTCACCCACGACGCACTACACACGTAACTACTCACCCATTCTCCCACCAACTGACTCAATTTCTCATCCAGCCACCCGCCCGCTTGACTGACTTACTCAATCACTCTCCCACTCACTCACCCAGTCATCCACCCATCCAGTCACTCACTCAGCCACACAACTCACTCACTTAATCACTCACCCACCCACTAGCGCTCCTACTAACTCATTCACCCACCCCTAACTCACCTAACCACTCACTCCCTTCAAGCTCCCACACTGCTCGCATCAGCCACCGACTTAATCAACCACAAATATCCACACACTCACCCGTCCACTCACCCACTCAATCACACAACCACCCACTCCGTCACACAACCACCCACTCAATCTCTAACCCACCCACTCACTCACCAACCTCCACACCCACCTACTCATCCACCCACGTATTAACAGGCATTCGTTCACTCTCTCACCCACGAACTCACCTTCTCACCCACCCACAAAGTCACGAACCAACCCAACCACCCACTCACTCACTCAACATCCCATCCACTCACTCAACAATCCACTCACTCAAATACCTACCCACGCACTCACAAACTCACCGTATCATCCAACCACTAACTCACCCATCCCCTCACCCACTCATGCACTAACTCACTATCGCATCCACGAACTCTCCTGCCACGAACTCATCCACCCACATACTCACCCAGTCACTCACCCACTACTGAGGCTACAACTCCACTACACCCACTGCCACCCACTCACTCACCCACCCACCAACCCACTCACCTATTCGCCAACCCACTCACCTACCCGCCAACCCACTCACCTACCCGCCAACCCACTCACCTACCCACCAACCCACTCACCTACCCGCCAACCCACTCACCTACCAGCCAACCCACTCACCTACCCGCCAACCCACTCACCTACCCGCCAACCCACTCACCTACCAGCCAACCCACTCACCTACCAGCCAACCCATTCGCCTACCAGCCAACCCACTCACCTACCAGCCAACCCATTCGCCTACCCGCCAACCCACTCAGCAACCACTCGCGCATAAACTCGCGCATAAACTCACCGACTCAACCTCCCCCACTCACCACCTACCCACTCACTAAACCAACTATTCACTCACCCCACTCACTCACCCATCCATACATTCACTCACCCACCCCCTCACTCACCGAACCCTTCACTCATCCACACACTCACCCAATAACTCACCCACTGAACCTCCCACATTCACCCACCCACTAACCAACCCACCCTCTCATCCAACCATTTAATCACCCATCGACTCATCCCTTCAACCTCGCACAGTCATCCAATCACCCACCCACTAACGCAAACACCCATTCACTCACCCATCCCTCCACTCACCTACTCAATCACATAACCACCAACTCAATCTCTAACCCAAACACTCACCAACTCACCCATCTTCTTATTCACTCAATCTTCTACCCATTAACTCTAATCACTCACCCACCCTCCCATTCACCAACTCACTCACCGACACACTCACACACCAACTCAGCCAGCCACGACCCACTACCCACGTAACCACTCACCCACCCAAGCATTAAATCACCCATCCACTCACCTTTTCAACCTCCCACTCATCCAATCACCCACCCACTAACTCAAACACAAACATCCATTCACTCACCCACCCACCTGCTCACTCACCCACCAACCTGCTCACTCACCCACGCACCAAACCACCCACCCACCCAATCCCTCACCCACCCACCTTTTCACCCAGCCACCCTCTCAAACCCGTACCCACTAACACACCCACTGACCCACCCTCACCCACCCACTCATGAACTCACCCATCCAATTATTAACCCACCCACTAACTCACCCACTAATTCACCAACCCGACCACTCGCCAACACAGCCTAAATATAAATTGTTTGTTTTACCAGGCAAGGCCCACTGAGATATATGGATAATTTTCAGAAGCAACTTCGCCACAAATGATAGCTCAACAGAGTGGCTTATCACGTATACATTCATAGCAGCCAACTCCTCTAAATGCATGTTTCTAAATGTGGAATCGAACCCACAACATCCTGTATACCCGGCGAGGTAGTTAACATCTTGCCACCATGACACTCCATTCTCTGACTCTCCCACCCACGAAACCACACACTCAAACACCGACCCACTAACTCAACCATCCATTAATTCAACCACCGAGCCTTGCACACACTCACTCACCCAGCCACGCACTCGCCAAGCCACGCACTCAATCTCTAATCCACACTCACTCACCAAGCCTCTCACCTACTACCCATCGAACGTCGCACTCACTCATCCACGCACCCACCCACAAAACCGCCCATCTACACACCAAATAAAAATGTAGCTTTTTTTTACTTTACTAGGTAAGGCCCATGCTATATACATCTTTTTCAGAAACAAGCAGAGTACAAATGATTGCTCAATGGAATGGCTTTTCACATAGAACGTTATAGCAGTCAAAGTCTATAAATGCATGTTTCTAAATGTGGAGGGGCAACCTGGAGTACCCAGAGAAAATTCCATGCAACCACGGGGGAGAACGTGCAAACTCTAAATATCCAGGCGAGGTTCTTAAAATTTTGCCACCTTGACATTCCAATCTTTAACTCAACCACCCACTCAAACACCCACCCACCCACACACAAACCACTTGTAGAGTAAAATTGGGACGTGACGTCATGTGTGCCGTCTAGTGCGATGACGTCACGGAACGTGGCGTCATGCGTGCTGGGCGGCTCGATGACGTCATGTCTCCTCTAGTATTTAAGGGGGACCCCGTGACGAAAGCGGGGTCACTGTGGGAACGGGTAGAGTGAGAAGGGTGGAGAGGGAACCAGGGGTAGAGAGGGATCGACGAAGAGTCAGGAGTGAAGCCGGTGGTAGCCGTAGGAGGTGCTGCTCTTCCCGGTCGGTGGGGTTGGCAAGTTCCCCCATCCGACTCGAGGGAAAGAGACTGGAGGTAGCCGGGCTGGACTAGGACTTAGTGTAGGACCCCTAACCCCTGGGAAGTTGTCACACCCTTTGTGTTATTATAATATACTTAATAAACCTTTGGCGAAAGCCCTTACCTTCAAGCCGTCTCCGAGTCGTCGTCGGGAACTCCTCAACACACTAACCAAATCAATCTCTAACCGACTGACTCACCCACACACCCACAAACTAATTCACCAACCCACTTACCAGCCCACCCACTCCCTAACTCAACAACCCACTCACTCAACAATCCACTCACCCACCAGGTCACCTATTCACTCCCTCACACACCCACCCATCCACCAACTCAATGTCTAACTCACACACTCACCCACCCAACCAATCACAAACTCACCCAGCCACTCACCCTGCCACAAAATCAATCTCTAACCCACGCACTCAACATTCCACCTACTCGCTAATCCAAACTGACTAAATTCAACTATTTTTTAAGTTACCAGGTAAGACCCACAGAGCTATATAAAATATTTTTCCAAAGTAACCTGGCCACAAATGAGAGCTTCACTAAGTGGCCTATCACATAGTAATGTATAGCAGCCAAATCCGATAAATGAATGTTTCTAAATGTGGAGTCGAAATCCACGTGACCATAGAGCACATGCAAACCCCAAATATGCAAGCATCAGGGTTGGGATGGAACCTACGAACTCCAAAATACCAGGCGACGTAGCTAACATCTCGCCACAGTGGCGTACAATTCTCGAACTCACCCACTCAACTACTAAAGACACCCACCAACCCACTCACAAACCCGCTCACCCTGCCATGCACTCAATTTCTAATCAACGCACTCACGCACACACCCACTCACTCACTCAACCACTCATCCACGCACCCACCTACACATGCACTCACTAACGCACTCACCCACCCACCCAACCACCCAACCTACCCACCCACTCACCTCACCCACCCACTCACTCAGTGACCAACTCACGCTCCAACCCACCCACTCACACTGTGACCCACTCAATCTCCCAACAACTCACCTAGCCCCTCACCTACTTACTTAACCACCCATTCACTCACCGACCGACGCACTCACCGCCCACTCACCCAACTGTAAACTAAAGTTTAACTATTTTAATTTTCATAATAAAGGTTTTTGGGTTAGATCGCGTTTATTTATAAATGTGTCGTAACCCTCCACCACCCGACACGGCCAATCAGCAAAAAAAAGTGTCACGTTGACAAAAGACAAATAATTCACTATTTGTCTTTTGTCAACGTGACACTTTTTTTGCTGATTGGCCGTGTCGGGTGGTGGAGGGTTACGACACATTTATAAATAAACGCGATCTAACCCAAAAACCTTTATTATGAATAATATTGGTCGCGAAAGCCTACATGTTAAACTATTTTAATTTTACCAGGAAAGGCCCACGGAGCTATATAGATTTTTTCATAAGCGACGCGGCCACAAATGACTGCTCAAATAAGTTAGTGAGTGCGTGTGTAGGTGGGTGCGTGGATGAGTGGTTGAGTGAGTGGGTGTGTGCGTGAGTGCGTTGATTAGAAATTGAGTGCATGGTAGGGTGAGCGGGTTTGTGAGTGGGTTGGTGGGTGGCTTTAGTAGTTGAGTGGGTGAGTTCGAGAACAGCCAAAACCTCGAAATGCATGTTTCTAAATATGGAGAGAAAACCCGGAGGACTCGCAGAAAATTCCATGCAACCACAAGGAGAACATGCACACTCCAAATATACAGGCGTCATAATCGAGATCGAACCCACAACCTCCTGTACAAAAGGCGAGGTAGTTAATATCTCACCACCATGGCGCTCCACTTTCTTGACTCAGTCACCCACTCACCCACCCATTCAGCCACCTACCCACTCAAACACCCACCCACTCAAAAACCCGCACCTTGCCACCAACTCAACCACTTACCGACGCATCCACTTACACACCCACCCATCCACCCACTCAATCTCTAACTCGCACACTCACCAGTCCACCCGCTCACCCAGCTACTTACCTACTCACCCACTCACCCTGCCACCCACTCACCCTGCCGCCCACTCAACCTCTAACCGAGCTACCGACCCAACCAGCCACCCACCCCCTAAAATATACTACTTTTTATTTCACCAGGTAAGGCCCATTGAGCTATATAGACCCTTTTCAGAATCGGCCTGGCTACAAATGATAGATAAACGAAGTGGCTTATCACATACATTTATTGCAGCCAAATCCTCAAAAGGCATGTTGATTCTAAATGCAGCGGAAAGGACCCGGAGCAAAATCCACACGACCAGGCGGAGAACATGCGAACTCCAAATATACAGGCGGCAGGATCGCAATCGAATCCACAACCTCATGTATACTAGGCGAGCTAGTGAACATTTCACCACCGTAGCGCCCCACTCTTTGACTCACCCAATCACTCACAAGCTAACTTACCCACTCAACCTCCCACATTAACTTACCCACCCAGCAGTCACTCACCCATTCACTGACTCACCTACTTTCTGACCCCATTCAGTCAACAACTCACCGACCCACCCAACCACTCACTCAGTTACCCACTTGCTCACCCACCCACTCACCCTATGACCCACTTAATCTCTAAATCACTCACTCACTAAACTACACACTCACCCACCAACATACTAACTCAAACACTCACCAACGAACTCACTCACCCAACCAAGAACTGACCGACTCACCCACAAACTCGCGAACCAAAAACACACATACCCAACCCATCACTCACCCAACTCCTCACTCACCGACTTACTCAATCACCCATCCAGACACTCACCCACTGACCGACCCACCAACTCATTAACTCACCCAGGACTCACTCACTCTGCCACCCATTCAATTTCTAACCCACTAGCTCAACCACCCACTAACGCAACCACTGACCCACTCGAACTCATCCACTCAAAAAGCCACCCACTAAAATATCTAAACCACACTCATGCAACCACCCACCCACTCACCCTCACACTTACCAATGCGCTTTCCCACTCACTCACCCATCAACTCACTAACCCACCCATTAATTCAGGAACTCACCGAGCCACTGACCTACTCACCCAAGACGCACTACCCACGGAACCACCCACCCACCAACTGACTCAATTTCTCACCCACTCACTCACCCACCCACGAGTGCTCCCACTAACTAATTAATTCATCTACTCACTCACCCACCCCTCACTCACCTAACCATTCACTGCTTCAAGCTCCCATACTCACCAAATCACCCACCGACTAAATCACCCACAAATATCCACTCACTCACCACCCACTCACCCACTACTCACACAACCACTCACCAACTCATTCACTTGCTCACCCACGCATTCACTCACCCCACTCACTCACCAACCATCCACTCACTCACCCACTCACTGAACCACCCCTTCACTTACCCACCCCCTCCATACTTAACCGCAATAACTCACCCACTGAACCTCTCACATCCATCCACTCACTCACCAACCCAACCTTCCACGGTCATCCAATCTCGTACCCACTAACTCAATCACTCACCAACGCACTCACCGTCTCACTCATCCATTCCCTCATCCATCCACTCACTCACCCATTCACCAAATCAATCACGCACAAATTAACTCACCAATTCAACCAGCCACTGAGCTACTCACCCACGAGCCACGTAACCACTCACCCACCCTCCCTCCCACTGACTCTCTAACCCACCCACTCACACATCAACTAACCCACCCATCATCACCTCACTAACCCACCCATCATCTCACCCACTCACCCAGCCACCCACTCAATCTCGTACCCACCAATTCAATCACTCACCCCCCATCCAAGCATTCAATCACCCATTCACTCACCATTTAAATCTCCCACTCATCCAATTACCCTCCCACTCATCCAATCACCCACCCACTCATCCAATCACCCACCCACTAACTCAAACATAAACATCTATTCACTCACCCAATCCTCCGCTCACCTACTCAATCACATAACCACCAACTCAATATCTAACTCAAACACTCACCAACGAACTCTCAACCTCCCACACTCATGCACTCACCCACCTAACCAGTAACTCAACCACACAAATCCACTAATTCACCCCTTTGCTCAGCCAATCAATCACACAACCACCCACTTAATCTATAACCCATCCACTCACTCAACGACCCATCTTCTCACCCACTCAGACAACCACCCACTCAACCACACACTAACTGATCAATCCACTCATTCACCCACCCACCAACTCACCCAACCCCTCACTCACGCAACCCCTCACCTCCACCCACCCAACCTCCCACTCTCACCCTACTACTCAATCACCCACTCAATTTACAAACTCAATCACCGACTCCATCACCCATCCACCCATACTGACCCACCCCCTAACTCACCCGCACACCCACTCAGCCACCCAATAATTCACCCACTCACTCACCCCAATTATCCAACAACCTACCCACTCAACTCACCCACCCCTTCACTCATTCACACAGCCACTTAACTTCCCACGCTCACCCACCCATACAACCATTAAATTACACATCCACTCACCCCCTCAACCTCCCACAATCATCCACTCACCCACCAACTCATCCACACACACACTCACTAAACCACAAACACTCATTCACCTACCCCTCCGTTCAGCCATTCAATCACACGATGATTGATTAAATCACTAACCCACCCACTCGCTCCCCCACTCACTCCCCCACCCACTTATGCACTCCCCAACCCACTCACGCACTCCCCAACCCACTCATCCTCTCACTTACCCACCCATGCACGCACTCACTGACTCACCGAGCCATTTACACAATTAACAATGCACTTACCAAATCACCCATGCATCCACTCACCCACTCAAACTCCCCCACCCACTCACCATCCGTCTCACTCACCCACTCGACCCCCCTCACTCACCCACTCGACCTCCCACACTCACCCACCTACTCACCAACCCACTCTCTCATCCAACCATTCATTCACACCCTCAACCTCCCACATTCGCCCACTCGGCCACCTACCAACTAACTCAACCACATACACCCGCTCACTCAACATTACCCACTCACCCTCTACCCACGCAATCAATCAATGCCTCCTTCACTCACCCAACCTGTCGCTCACCCAACCCCTCAGCCACCTACCTCCGTCTCAAGCCTCAGTGCAGTCCAAGCTCCAGGAGGGCCTCCTCCTCCTCGAACCCGCCGAGGTTGGGTCCCGTGTACGTGCCCTCGTGGCCCCGCACGCTCACGCGCACACGGGGTCGCGCGTTTGTTCTCGCCACGCGAACCTCGGCCGTTATCTCCCACCCGAGTCCCCGCCCACTGGGGCCCCATTAGGGTCCCCGTCGGGGGGAACAATGAGGTGTCCATCCGCTGTGTCTCCTCCCCTCTCGACCCCGCTAGGACCCCCTGCGCCGCTCACGATATCCCCCCAGGAGGACCCTGTCCCTCCTGTTTCCATCTCGCGGGGTCGCCTCTCCGCACTCCCGCGCTTCAGCAGGCTCAGTGCTTGCACCACCATGCGGTGATCCTCAGAACCTGCGGGGGTGGACGAGGGTGGGGGGGATCATCATCGTCAGCAGCAGATGCAGCATCATTATTATTATAAGCAGCTACAGCAAGTCGCAGCATCATAATCATCATCTGAATTACCACCACCACTAGCAGGAGCACTATCATCACCATCTTCAACTTGCCAAGCCATCATCATTACATCATCACCAGATTAATAGTTCTCTACCATCACCATGCGTAGAGACATTATCATTATAATCACTATCTCCTGCATATCCTAATCTCAACATAATTATCGTTAACATTATAATCAAGATCATATCGATCAACGCACCGGTGTAAATTGTTCTAGTTGTATTCAATACAAATCAGTTAATATTTGCATCACTCGAACGTGCCACACCACTGCTCCACTCCCCGCTGCCCTTCTCCATCCTCCCCCTTGCTCCTTGGCCCCTTACCATCTGCCAACTGCCCCCTTGCTGCCCGGGCTCGTGGGTACCCTCTGAGGATTTGTATTCAGCTGTAATATCGAGGCTAGAATACATTTCCGCGTGATAAGCCACTTCGTTGAGTTATCATTTGTGATAGGCAGGTCGCTTCAGAGAAACATCTATATAGCTCAGTGAGCTTTACCGGGTAAAATACAAAATTGTTTAGTTTTTTTGTCTGATGGTAAGGTACCACGCAAACCACCACCATCATGACTGCTGTCAGGCTCCGTAGAGCAGGGTGCGTGTTTGTTGTCATCGTCTACAAGAGCTACACGTGGCAAACCGGGGGTGCTGTCGCATGGCTCGGCGATTGCGCATTTGCAGAATTAATCTGGCAAGGGTCACATGATCAGAAAAGGGGCAGTCCAGCAACATGAACCCTTGCACTGTGCCGCTCCCCACACCTGCAACCAACCAGCGTGGTGAAGTATGGTCAAATACACCGCAACGATCCGCTAGGTTGTGGCGGTCCCCATACAGCAGCGGAATCGTGAAAGGGCCATAGCGTGGTCGCACATCCATCGTCCCACGTGATACCACCTGCGGGGCACGCCTCGCAACGCTCAGGTGAGCGTTACCTGCACTCGCTTCCTGCCGGATAGCTTCAACCACCTGCCAGCCATCGTATCCCGAGGGGAGGTCGGGTCGCTTCATTTGCTCGTCGCTCCACAATTGGAAGTTCCTGGCAAAGGTGCGCGAGGTGGATGAGCTGGAGTCCTGTCTGTGAGCGTGTGGGTTTAGCACGCTGCGCTACAATGAATCCGGCGACCCGAGCTCGATTCCCGCTTACAGCCACCATCACCAGTACGTCCTGGATCTCGAGAGGTCGGTTCAGCCTTAAATTAGTATCTGGTACGATGTGTACACATCGCAACTCGGGAGAAAAAGGTAGCTCAGGGTGGTCCCGGCCACCCACACAGAACATTTGTGAAACCCAGAGATTATGCGTGAAAAACGTGCAGATCATTAGAAAAACAGGCAAATATCTTGCGTGATATCAAATATGGATCATGCGTAAAACACATACCGATCATACGCAAGAAACACACACTCAGGCAATGTATGAAAACACACTCATATGCTGCTGTAGGATACGTTGGTTCAGCAGATGTACAGGGTGATGGATTACAATGTAAAGTTTTTTTAAATGGCGATGAAGAATATTGTCCATTCATTTGCAGTCCAGCCGTACACTCATTCATTCACGTGCTATCTTTTCGTCTATGCATCGGTCAATCCGCAAGTCAATTATGCAAGAGGACTCAGTCCCCCCCTGCCCCGCCCCCCTCTGCAAGTAGTAGCAGCTCCCTGCACCACCCAGCTAACCCCACACTGCATGCCGCGTTCTGCGCGATGCCTCAAGTTCAAGGTCGTGTGGGTAACACATTACCGTGGTGATTATTGGAAATGTAACTTTTTATTTTACCAGGTAAGTGAGCCATATAGCTCTTTTTAAGAAGCGATCTGGTCACAAATGTTAGTTTTAACGGAGTGGCTCATGTTGTGGAAATTTATAGCAGTAAAATACTCTAAACCAGGGGTCTCAAACTCGCGGCCCGCAGGCCAATTGTGGCCCGCGGAACGATATTTTGTGGCCCACTATTTTGCCATCAATTATTTATTTATTTATATTTATTATATTTTTTTTACCATAGCTCAGGCTCGTGACAGCTTCCGGTGTTTGTTGACAAGTTAGCCAACGCGAATTAGCAACGTTAGTCACTTGGTTGAAACGTGATTCCGGAGTGACACCAAGTGGAAGGAAAATATATCCTGTCACCCTGTGCAAGGTACAGAGGACTTAGGAAGTGGGCGGACTCAACAAGTGTAATCAGTGACCTAATAAAGACAACAGAGTGTTGCAATAGGAAAGGTAAAATAATTACATGGATAGCAAATAGCATGAGATGGGTGGCAAGAACAGAAGCCAAATGTTGGTTAGAACCTGAATATTATAAAGAAGTTATAGATTATTATTACAAGAGAAACAAAGAAAAGGAAAAAGGACAGATATGTGCAATCGCAAAAGAAAATAATTTACCAAGAACAATTTAATCAAAAAGAGCAAGAAATTAAAAGATATAAAACATGAGACAATGCACTTGATGTTAAGAATTAAGACAGGTGGAGTAACATGGACACCAGAGTTAGCTCAATGGCATCCAGAGAGATTCGTTAGAGCAGAAAGATATGTAGGATGTGAACAAAAAGAAAATCTAGATCACTTTATTTATGAATGTGAAAGGTATAAACACCTGAGAGAGAACACGATTGATGAATTAAATAATGATAAGAAAAACGAAGTGCTCAAAAAAGCATGAACAATGATAAAGTTTTCAAATACCTCTCAGAATATATAGAAAGGGCATACTAAATAAGATCCCAAATACTCAGGTATTGGGATAAAAACATGTAAATATATCACCCCCACCTTCCCTGAGCTTTCCAGGATGTTCAAGCGGACCATGTGCCTTTTTGGGAGCACATATCTGTGTGAAAAAGCTCTTTTGCACCATGAACTTTAATAAGTCAAAGTACAGGTCCAAACTTACTGATGAGCATTTCAAGCCATACTGAGGGTCTCAATTGCTTCCTCCCTCAAGCCAAATGTGGCTCAGCTGTGTAAGAAGAGGAAGCGCTGCCAGGTCTCTGGAAGCATGGAGTAGGTAAGAGAAGCCTATGTTCTGAAGAACCGTTCATGTTCTGAACTGTTATTAATAAAGATTGAGAAGATTGGATTACTTGCACTTTTTTGTAATACTTGATGCGGCCCAGCCTCACCCAGACTCTACCTCCAGCGGCCCCCAGGTAAGTTGAGTTTGAGACTCCTGCTCTGAACGCATGTTTCTAAATATGGAGGGAAAAACTGGAAGACCTGGAGAACAATCCACGCGACCACGGGAGAGAGAGAGACATGCAAACTCCAAATATACAGGCGTCAGGGTCCAGATCTAACTCACGACCAATTGCATACCAGGTGAAGGAGTTAACATCCCACCACCGCGGCACCCTTATGTACCAGGTTACACAGTCACGGACTCAAATGAAGACACAGTCCCTTCATTTAACAGTCTGTTCGATAAATAAGTGCTGTTAGCGAGCACCTATTAAGGCTAGCATGCCACACGAGGGGGTGGGTGGTCAGTTTTACCCAGGATAGCCCTACTGGCTCTTTTCAGGAGGGTTCTACCACATTTCCCAGCAATGATTACTAGGCACAGTATATTCCAACTGGGTAATTTGCGGGCAATTGTATTTAATTCGGTTAATCTGGTCCATGACGCTGGGATCTTCAACGTCCACTGAATCAGACGGCACATGGTGCCTTTGCGGTGAACACGCCTGTAGCATTAAACAGGGCGGCCGCTGGATTCAAACCGCGAACATCTACGACAAGCGGCACACGTACAACTGCTACAGACACACGCCGAGTGTGTAATCACTCAATATGTGAGTGATTACACGCAATATTGTTGTGTGATTAAACACAACGTTGTTGTGTGTGTAATCACACACAAAAATATTGATGAGACGCAACGACGTTGTGTTGAGTGTAATCACAAACAACAACGTTGTGTTGAGTGTAATCACTCAAAACGACATTGTGTTGAATGTAATCACTCACAACGACGTTGTGTTTAGTGTAATCACTAACAACGACGTTGTGTTTAGTGTAATCACTAACAACGACGTTGTGTTTAGTGTAATCACTAACAACGACGTTGTGTTGAGTGTAATCACTTACAACAGCGACGTTGTGTTGAGTGTAATCACAGGCAACAATGTTGATGACACACAGCGTCCAACAGAGGGCGTCGTAGTCGTGCCATGGGGAGGCGGCGAGTGATGAACGCCACTGCGGCGCCGCAAAGAGATCAGAGCCGTGATATTTATTTATTTGTACACTGGAGGAGGAATCCGATGAGCTACGAAGTTCTTTATCACAAACGTCCAGCGTCTTGGCCGTCACGATAGAACGAGGCCGATAAACGTGGAGGTATAAATGAGGGTGATGCTAAGTCGGTGTGCCGTGCCCTAAGTGAGGTTGCCATGGGCGTGTGTGTTGGCCGTGTCAGGAGCGGGTGAGGAGGACGAGGCAAGGGGTGAGGAGGACGAGGTGAAGGGTAAGAAGAACGAGGTCAGGAGGTGAGGGGTGAGGACGAGATGAGGTGTGAGGAGGACGAGGAGAGGGGTGAGGAAAACGAGGAATGAAGAGAACGAGGGGTGAGGAGGACGAGGGGTGAGGAGGACGAGGGGTGAGGAGGACGAGGGGTGAGGAAGACGAGGGGTGAGGAAGACGAGGGGTGAGGAGGACGAGGGGTGAGGAGAGTGAGGGGTGAGGAGTAAGAAGAACGAGCTGTGGGGGTGAGGACGAGGTGAGGGGTGAGAACGAGGTGAGGGTTGAGGACAAGTGAGATGGACGAGGTGAGGGGTGAGAATGAGGCGAGGGGTCGAGAGGACGAGGTGAGGGGTCAAGCGGACGACGTGAGGGGTAAGGAGGACGAGGTGAGGGGTGAGGAGAATGAGGAGCAGGGTGCGGTGGACGAGCGAGGGGTGAGGAGGACGAGGGGCGAGGAGGACGGGGGGTGAGAAGTAAGAAGAACGAGGTGTGGGGTGAGGAGGACGAGGGGTGAGGAGGACGAGGTGAGGGCTGAGGAGAGCGAGTCGTGAGAGCGAGGGGTGAGGAGAGCGAGGGGTGAGGACAGCGAGGGGTGAGGAGGACGAGGGGTGAGGAGGTGAGGAGCAGGGTGCGGTGGACGAGCGAGGGGTGAGGACGGGGGGTGAGAAGAAAAACGAGGTGTGGGGGTGAGGACGAGGGGTGAGGAGAGCGAGGGGTGAGGAGAGCGAGGGGTGAGGAGGACGAGGGGTGAGGAGGACGAGGGGTGAGGAGGACGAGTCGAGGGGTGAGGAGGAAGAGGTGAGGGGTAAGAAGAACGCGGTGTGGGTGAGAAGGACGAGGTGAGGGGTGAGGTGGGCGAGGCGTGAGGATGACGAGGCGCGGGGTGCGGTGGACGAGGTGAGGTGAGGGGTGAGGAAGACGAGCCGAGGGGTGAGGAGAACGAGGGGTGAGTAGAACGAGCGGTGAGGAGGACAATGTGTGAGGAGGACGAGGGGTGAGGAGGGTGAGGTGAGGGGTGAGTAGGACGAGTCGAGTGGTGAGGAGGACAAGATGAGGGGTAAGAAGAACGAGGTGTGGGGTGAGGAGGACGAGGCAAATGGTGAGAACAGCAAGGGGAGGGGAGGACGAGGAGTGAGGACGAGCTAAGGGTGAGGAGGACGAGGCGAGGGAGAGGTGAGGGGTGAGAAGGACGAGGTGAGCGGTGAGGACGACGACGGGTGAGGAGGACGAGCTGAGGTGAGAGGACGAGTCGAGGGGTGAGGAGGACGAGGTAAAAGGTGAGGCGGACGAGGGGTGAGGAGAGCGATGGGTGAGGAAGATGAGGCGAGGGGTGAGGAGGACGAGGGGTGAGGAGGACGAGGTGAGGGGTGAGGAAGACGAGCTGAGGGGTGAGGAGGACGAGGGGTGAGGAGGACGAGCTGAGGGGTAAAGCGGATGAGGTGAGGGGTGAGGAAGACGAGGTGATGGGTGAGGATGAGGTGAGGGGTGTGGACGAGGTGAAAGGTCAAGCGGACGACCTGAGGGGTGAGGACGAGGTGAGGAAGACGAGCTGAGGGGTGAGGAGGACGAGGTGAGGAGGACGAGGGGTGAAGAGGACGAGCTGAGGAGGACGAGGTGACGGGTGAGGAGGACGAGGTGAGGGTGAGGAGGATGAGCTGAGGGGTAAAGATGACGAGGCAAGGGGTGAGGACGAGGCGAGGACGAGGTGAGGGGTGAGGAGGACGAAGTGAGGGGTGAGGAGGATGAAGTGAGGGGTGAGTACGAGGCGAGGGGTGAGGAGAACGAGGGGTGAGGAGGACGAGGCGAGGGGTGAGGTGAAGAGGACGAGCTGAGGAAGACGAGGTGAGGGGTGAAGAGGACGAGGTGAGGGGTGAGGAGGACGAGGTGAGGGGTGAGGAGGACGAGGTGAGGGGTGAGGAGGACGAAGTGAGGGGTGAGGAGAACGAGGGGAGAGGAGAACGAGGGGTGAGGAGGACGAGGCGAGCGGTGAGGAGGAGGCGAGGGGTGAGAACGAGGGTTGAGGAGGACGAGGCGATGGGTGAGGAGGACGAGGTGATGGGTGAGGACGAGGTGAGGAGAGCGAGGGGTTAGAGAAGGACGAGGTGAGGGTGAGGAGGATGAGCTAAGGGGTAAAGATGACGAGGCAAGGGGTGAGGACGAGGCGAGGACGAGGCGAGGACGAGGTGAGGGGTGAGGAGGACGAAGTGAGGGCGAGGTGAGGGGTGAGGAATACGAGCTGAGGGATGAGAAGGACGAGGTGAGGGGTGAGGAGGACGAGGTGAGGGGTGAGAACGAGGGGTGAAGGTGAACGGGGTGAGGAGGACGAGGCGAGATGCGAGGACGGGGTGAGGACGAGGTGAAGGGTGAGGAGGAGGTGATGTTTGATTCGTGACAAAACATGTAATAAAGTTATTAATAACAATCTGAATTATAGTCAATTATTCACGTCTACTACAGAGAGTGCAGGTAGCCGTGTGAGGATGAGGTGAGAACGAGGTGAGGGGTAACGACGAGGTGAGTAGAACGAGAGGCGAGGGGTGAGAACGGGGTGAGGGTTGAGGACGACGGGTGAGGTGGACGAGGTGAGGGGTGAGGATGAGTCGAGAGGTGAGGGGTGAGGATGAGTCGAGGGGTGAGGAGGACGAGGTAAAACGTGAGGCAGACGAGGAGTGAGGAGGACGATGGGTGAGAAAGATGAGGCGAGGGGTGAGGAGGACGAGGGGTGAGGAGGACGAGGGGTGAGGAGGACGATGGGTGAGGAGGACGAGGGGTGAGGAGAGTGAGGGGTGAGGAGTAAGAAGAACGAGCTGTGGGGGTGAGGACGAGGTGAGGGGTGAGAACGAGGTGAGGGTTGAGGACAAGTGAGGTGAACGAGGTGAGGGGTGAGAATGAGGTGAGGGGTGAGAATGAGGTGAGGGGTCAAGAGGACGAGGTGAGGGGTCAAGCGGACGACGTGAGGGGTAAGGAGGACGAGGTGAGGGGTGAGGAGGATGAGGAGCAGGGTGCGGTGGACGAGCGAGGGGTGAGGAGGATGAGAAGTGAGGAGGACGGGGGGTGAGACGTAAGAAGAACGAGGTGTGTGGGTGAGGAGGACGAGGCGAGGGCTGAGGAGAGCGAGGGGTGAGGACGGGGGGTGAGAAGAAAAACGAGGTGAGGACGAGGGTTGAGGAGAGCGAGGGGTGAGGAGAGCGACGGGTGAGGAGGACGAGGGGTGAGGAGAACGAGGGGTGAGGAGGACGAGAGGTAAGGAGGTGAGGGGTGCGAAGGACGAGTCGAGGGGTGAGGAGGAAGAGGTGAGGGGTAAGAAGAACGCGGTGTGGGTGAGAAGGACGAGGTGAGGGGTGAGGTGGGCGAGGCGTGAGGATGACGAGGCGCGGGGTGCGGTGGACGAGGTGAGGTGAGGGGTGAGGAAGACGAGCTGAGGGGTGAGGAGAACGAGGGGTGAGGAGAACGAGCGGTGAGGAGGACGATGTGTGAGGAGGACGATGGGTGAGGAAGATGAGGCGAGGGGTGAGGAAGATGAGGCGAGGGGTGAGGAGGACGAGGGGTGAGGAGGATGAGGGGTGAGAAGGACGAGTCGAGGGGTGAGGAGGACGAGGTGAGGGGTGAGGAAGACGAAGTGATTGGTGAGGATGAGGTGAGGGGTGTGGACGAGGTGAAAGGTCAAGCGGACGACGTGAGGGTTGAGAGGACGAGCTGAGGAGGACGAGGTGAGGGGTGAGGAGGACGAGGTGAGGAGGATGAGCTGAGGGGTAAAGATGACGAGGCAAGGGGTGAGGAGGACGAGGCGAGGACGAGGTGAGGGGTGAGGAGGACGAAGTGAGGGGTGAGGAGGACGAAGTGAGGGGTGAGGAGAACGAGGGGTGAGAACGAGGGTTGAGGAGAACGAGGCGATGGGTGAGGAGGACGAGGTGATGGGTGAGGACGAGGTGAGGAGAGCGAGGGGTTAGAGAAGGACGAGGTGAGGGTGAGGAGGATGAGCTAAGGGGTAAAGATGACGAGGCAAGGGGTGAGGACGAGGCGAGGACGAGGTGAGGGGTGAGGAGGACGAAGTGAGGGGTGAGGAGAACGAGGGGTGAGAACGAGGGTTGAGGAGAACGAGGGGTGAGGAGGACGAGGCGAGCGGTGAGGAGGAGGCGAGGGGTGAGAACGAGGGTTGAGGAGAACGAGGCGATGGGTGAGGAGGACGAGGTGATGGGTGAGGACGAGGTGAGGAGAGCGAGGGGTTAGAGAAGGACGAGGTGAGGGTGAGGAGGATGAGCTAAGGGGTAAAGATGACGAGGCAAGGGGTGAGGACGAGGCGAGGACGAGGTGAGGGGTGAGGAGGACGAAGTGAGGGCGAGGTGAGGGGTGAGGAATACGAGCTGAGGGATGAGAAGAACGAGGTGAGGGGTGAGGAGGACGAGGTGAGGGGTGAGAACGAGGGGTGAAGGAGAACGGGGTGAGGAGGACGAGGCGAGATGCGAGGACGGGGTGAGGACGAGGTGAAGGGTGAGGAGGAGGTGATGTTTGATTCGTGACAAAACATGTAATAAAGTTATTAATAACAATCTGAATTATAGTCAATTATTCACGTCTACTACATAGAGTGCAGGTAGCCGTGTGAGGATGAGGTGAGAACGAGGTGAGGGGTAAGGACGAGGTGAGTAGAACGAGAGGCGAGGGGTGAGAACGAGGTGAGGGTTGAGGACGACGGGTGAGGTGGACGAGGTGAGGGGTGAGGATGAGGCGAGGGGTGAGGATGAGGCGAGCGGTGAGGACGAGGTGAGTAGAACGGGGGTGAGGACGAGGCGAGGGGTGAGGAGAACGAGGTGAGAAGATGAGGGGTGAGGAGGGCGAGGGGTGAGGAGGGCGAGGGGTGAGGAGGGCGAGGGGTGAGGAGGGCGAGGGGTGAGGAGGGCGAGGGGTGAGGAGGGCGAGGGGTGAGGAGGGCGAGGGGTGAGGAGGGCGAGGGGTGAGGAGGGCGAGGGGTGAGGAGGACGAGAGTGAGGAGGACGAGGGCTGAGGAGAGTGAGGGGTGAGGAGTAAGAAGAACGAGTTGTGGGGGTGAGGACGAGGTGAGGGGTGAGAACGAGGTGAGGGTTGAGGACAAGTGAGGTGGACGAGGTGAGGGGTGAGAATGAGGTGAGGGGTGAGAATGAGGTGAGGGGTCAAGAGGACGAGGTGAGGGGTCAAGCGGACGACGTGAGGGGTAAGGAGGACGAGGTGAGGGGTGAGGAGGATGAGGAGCAGGGTGCGGTGGACGAGCGAGGGGTGAGGAGGATGAGAAGTGAGGAGGACGGGGGGTGAGACGTAAGAAGAACGAGGTGTGTGGGTGAGGAGGACGAGGCGAGGGCTGAGGAGAGCGAGGGGTGAGGACGGGGGGTGAGAAGAAAAACGAGGTGAGGACGAGGGTTGAGGAGAGCGAGGGGTGAGGAAGACGAGGGGTGAGGAGAGCGAGGGGTGAGGAGGACGAGGGGTGAGGAGGACGAGGGGTGAGGAGGACGAGGGGTGAGGAGAACGAGGGGTGAGGAGGACGAGAGGTAAGGAGGTGAGGGGTGCGAAGGACGAGTCGAGGGGTGAGGAGGAAGAGGTGAGGGGTAAGAAGAACGCGGTGTGGGTGAGAAGGACGAGGTGAGGGGTGAGGTGGGCGAGGCGTGAGGATGACGAGGCGCGGGGTGCGGTGGACGAGGTGAGGTGAGGGGTGAGGAAGACGAGCTGAGGGGTGAGGAGAACGAGGGGTGAGGAGAACGAGCGGTGAGGAGGACGATGTGTGAGGAGGACGATGGGTGAGGAGGACGAGGGGTGACGAGGGGTGAGGAGGGTGAGGTGAGGGGTGAGTAGGACGAGTCGAGTGGTGAGGAGGACAAGATGAGGGGTAAGAAGAACGAGGTGTGGGGTGAGGAGGACGAGGCAAATGGTGAGGACAGCGAGGGGAGGGGAGGACGAGGAGTGAGGACGAGCTAAGGGTGAGGAGGACGAGGCGAGGGAGAGGTGAGGGGTGAGAAGGACGAGGTGAGCGGTGAGGACGACGACGGGTGAGGAGGACGAGCTGAGGTGAGAGGACGAGCTGAGGTGAGAGGACGAGCTGAGGTGAGAGGACGAGTCGAGGGGTGAGGAGGACGAGGGGTGAGGAGGACGAGGGGTGAGGAGGACGAGGGGTGAGGAGGATGAGGGGTGAGAAGGACGAGTCGAGGGGTGAGGAGGACGAGGTGAGGGGGGAGGAAGACGAAGTGATGGGTGAGGATGAGGTGAGGGGTGTGGACGAGGTGAAAGATCAAGCGGACGACGTGAGGGTTGAGAGGACGAGCTGAGGAGGACGAGGTGAGGGGTGAGGAGGACGAGGTGAGGAGGATGAGCTGAGGGGTAAAGATGACGAGGCAAGGGGTGAGGAGGACGAGGCGAGGACGAGGTGAGGGGTGAGGAGGACGAAGTGAGGGGTGAGGAGAACGAGGGGTGAGAACGAGGGTTGAGGAGAACGAGGCGATGGGTGAGGAGGACGAGGTGATGGGTGAGGACGAGGTGAGGAGAGCGAGGGGTTAGAGAAGGACGAGGTGAGGGTGAGGAAGATGAGCTAAGGGGTAAAGATGACGAGGCAAGGGGTGAGGACGAGGCGAGGACGAGGTGAGGGGTGAGGAGGACGAAGTGAGGGGTGAGGAGAACGAGGGGTGAGAACGAGGGTTGAGGAGAACGAGGCGATGGGTGAGGAGGACGAGGTGATGGGTGAGGACGAGGTGAGGAGAGCGAGGGGTTAGAGAAGGACGAGGTGAGGGTGAGGAGGATGAGCTAAGGGGTAAAGATGACGAGGCAAGGGGTGAGGACGAGGCGAGGACGAGGTGAGGGGTGAGGAGGACGAAGTGAGGGCGAGGTGAGGGGTGAGGAATACGAGCTGAGGGATGAGAAGGACGAGGTGAAGGGTGAGGAGGACGAGGCGAGGGGTGAGAACGAGGGGTGAAGGTGAACGGGGTGAGGAGGACGAGGCGAGATGCGAGGACGGGGTGAGGACGAGGTGAAGGGTGAGGAGGAGGTGATGTTTGATTCGTGACAAAACATGTAATAAAGTTATTAATAACAATCTGAATTATAGTCAATTATTCACGTCTACTACATAGAGTGCAGGTAGCCGTGTGAGGATGAGGTGAGAACGAGGTGAGGGGTAAGGACGAGGTGAGTAGAACGAGAGGCGAGGGGTGAGAACGAGGTGAGGGTTGAGGACGACGGGTGAGGTGGACGAGGTGAGGGGTGAGGATGAGGCGAGGCGAGCGGTGAGGACGAGGCGAGAAGATGAGGGGTGAGGAGGGCGAGGGGTGAGGAGGGCGAGGGGTGAGGAGGGCGAGGGGTGAGGAGGGCGAGGGGTGAGGAGGGCGAGGCGTGAGGAGGGCGAGGGGTGAGGAGGGCGAGGGGTGAGGAGGGCGAGGGGTGAGGAGGGCGAGGGGTGAGGAGGGCGAGGGGTGAGGAGGACGAGGCTAGGGGTGAGGAGGACGAGGCTAGGGGTGAGGAGGACGAGGCTAGAGGTGAGGAGGACGAGGCTAGGGGTGAGGAGGACGAGGCTAGGGGTGAGGAGGACGAGGCTAGGGGTGAGGAGGACGAGGCTAGGGGTGAGGAGGACGAGGCTAGGGGTGAGGAGGACGAGGCTAGGGGTGAGGAGGACGAGGCTAGGGGTGAGGAGGACGAGGTGAGGTCGGTAAGGGAGGTGTCCGTCTCCGGAGTGTTGCATGATATTTGTTGCTATGCTCGATGTTTGGTTGGTGACATAACATTCAATAAAGTTCTAAATAACATCCTGAAAGATAATAAATTACTCGTGTCTGCTGCATAGAGGCCAGGTACCCGCGTTTGCCTTCTGCGTGTGCGTGTAGATAAATCAGAATCTGTATTTTACATGAGTTTTGACGTTCTCATTCACACACGTCCAGAAGGGTCGGGTTAGCCAGTTGCATCAACAACAAAATGCAATTAAAGATACTCGAGTAAGGATTGAGAAAATGTAGTCAAGTCACGAATAAATGTCATGTAAAATCAAACTGTGCAAGCTCATACCTTCTTGTAGATTTGTCAACATCAAATCCAAGCTTGGGCAAGATGGCAAAACACCAACAGTCAAAGTACCATACCAAGACAGTGGCCTCGATTAAATTGCATTCAAACATTGAACTCTCGACACGTGGGTGAAGAGGTTCCGAGTTTCAAATCGCAGACGCAAAAGCCGCGTCGAGAACTTTGAGCCCTGGCTGATACGGAGGCAGCTTCCTCTGCCCCCATAGGGTGCCTGGGGGCACGTGATCTGGCTCCGCCCATGGTAGGCGGGGCCAATTGCGTCACTTCCTGCGCACTCACCTCCGACCCCAATGGCGTTACGTCACTCCGGCAGGGCGAGCGAGCTGAGCGGCTGCGTTTGTCTCTTGCGCCCCCAACAGGAGCCATGAAGTTCTTCAAGAGACGGCAGCAGATGCAAGCGACGCTGGAGACTCCAAATTCGTCAACAGTGGAGGTGAGTGGCGCCACCTCTTGCGTTGGAGTTATACGAAGTAACAAATAGAGTACTGCGATCACATCGAGAAAAAATATTATTTTTTAAAATATTTAAATTTTACTTTAAATTGAGTGCTTGATGCGTGGGTAACGAGGTTCATAGTTTAAGATCACAGATTGAGAGTTTCATCAAGGATTTTAGTCGGAGAAAGCTTTCTCTGGGCAGTTGGTCCTTGTTTGCGTTGCCAAGGTGATAGCATCTCGTGTCAACTGCCATTTCCCAGCAGCTGTGCCTGGGGGTCACGTGACGTTTGGTGACGCAATAAGGCCCGAGCCATTGGCTCCGCCCTTTTTGGGTAAAGCCAGTGACGTAATCCCTGCTATTGATGACGTCATCACTGTATTCGATGCGTTCTTCACTGAAATTGACGTCGTCACTGTAATTGATGACGTCATCACTAATCGATGTCATCGCTGTAGTCGATGGCGTAATCGCTGCATCTGATGACGGCATCGCTGCATTTGATTACGTCAGCGCTGCGGGCTCCTTATCGCTGCGTGGTGGCCTGTAATTCGGGCAAAGCCAGCGATCTGAGCACCTGTGTTTCTTTATCTGCGTCGGCAAGAATATACATGATATTCTTCAACAGACCACAGTTGAGAAAGCAACACATGAGACAATGAATGTGTCAACAGAGTAGGTGCGTAGTGCCACCTCTTGGGGGCCGTCCATAAATGACGTCACGCACTTGGGGGGTTGGCAGACATTTGTGACGATGTGTGACGGGGGGGGGTTAGAGAAATGTGATGTCACATCAAAATGCGCAATTTTAAATAAAAATAGACAACACGTTCTACTTAATTAAATACTTTTTAATAAATGTTCTACAACATCAGAGTGCAGCACCACATTAATACGCACTACAATGGCAATAGTTTAATATGTTTTCTTGTTCATGTTTTTTGTTTGTTGCGGGTGCACCCGATTCAAGGGCTGAATGGCTCACAGGGCTATACCAAATAAATGGAACTGTGAACTAAAGCGATTTGAAGCATGTTTTTTTTTTGGGGGGGGGGGGGGTCTGACTTTTTGTGACACCGTGTGACAAAGGGGGAGGGGTCCAAAATCGCATGACGTCATTTATGGACGGCCCCTTGTGTTTTGATGTCAGAGGAGTTGTACTCGGTAAGAGAGGTAGGGGACAGACAAATCTAGGCTGGAGTGGAGGCCACCACTCTGCCACTTACCAGCTAAAATGCAAACGTGTATGGAATGATAAAAAAAAGCTTTGCCCCAACACCAGATTGACACCTTTTACAAGGCAGCAAGTCCGCATGAACCACAAATACCTGCTAACACCAGTGGCGAGGGATATCTGAGCCAGTGTTGGGACTCCCCTATGTCGACTTAGGCTGAAATGAATACAGGCAGTCTCGCTTAGCGCTCAAGATGCCTATGTGGAGAAGTGAGCATTCAGGAAATCAGCGCGAAAAGGGTTATACCATTATATATGGGGATGACTTCTCGACAGCGTTATCTCTTATGAACAATAAATGAGGGCTTCATTGGAGTATCAGCGCTATTTTATAAGAGTAATAAAACAGATGGTAAACATTCCATCAAACGAATTTTTTTTTTAATAATAGCATCAGGAAGTATTATGTACTGTACTCACCAGTGTAACCGCCATATGCTCACTCACCTCGACCGGCCTTATCACTGGCATGTTGACATTCCCAGACATTTTGGGGCTAAGGCAGAGAGACCAAGGAGGAGCAAACACGTCGGCGGACGAGTTTGTCTTTTAAAAATTGGCGAGCGCTGTGTGGCTCAGAGCGTACTGTGATAAAACTGAATATCAAATTAACCTTATGGCGGGACCCCGAGGTCCCGAATAAACGTAAGTCATTGGCTGAGCGAATGTAAATGAAGATGATGTGGGTGCGTTTCCTAGGCCAGCGCTGCTGCGCATTCTACCACTCTGTTTAGGCTGTGCGGGGAATCGTGGTGTTGCCTTTGCTTGGGTGTGTGGGTGTCAGCCCATCTGTCCTATGTGTGTATACCTGTGTATTAGGCACCTCACTTGCCATGTGCTATGGTGCTGTCTCCACCATCCGATGGCGAATGGCATGTCACGATGCGATTGAAGGCAGGATTTACGCTGGGAGGAGCTAACGTGCCCGTGCCATGTGCCCTTGCTCCCGTCGCAGTTGGAAATGCCGGAAAAGGAAATGCACCACCTGTCCCGGGAGGTGTCGACCCTGCGGGACAATCTGAGCAGGGCAAGAGCGCAGTTCGCCACCCTGCGTGGCTCACTGAGCCAGACAGAGAAGAGTCTCCTCGAGATGCTGCACCAACTCAAGAAAAACCATGCTGAGGAGGTACTGTGGCCACCACCAACCCCCCTGTCCCCTTGTTACACGGAGCACGGCTAAAGTGAAACTTCGTTTGTCAAGATTTCGCCGATCTTACATTTACATGCAAATTTCATCAAGCCCTGCCCACTGACCCTTGAGCTACACCCATCTCAAACCTTTTTAACTCCCTACCTTAGCAGCGCTCCCGCCATATATTTTTTCCTGCCTCGGCAGCTCTCCTGCCATATCCTTCACTTGATGACGATTGCTTGTGTTGCGATCGAAACGTCGTGATATTGTTATTATTTTATTATTTTTGTATCTACATGGCCTTACCGAAAGACCCAAATAATGTGTTCACGTTGTGAAGCTGCGTGGCACACAAGCAGAGATAACAAAACCTCAACATATTCGTCAATAACGCTGCAATGGATATTGCTTTGACTTCTCTGATGTGATGAAGGCCCATTGCCTGAAACATCACCTTTTAGAAGCTCTGCCCTATTAAGTGCATCATTATTGATTCATGCGTTGAGTTTTTATTCAGAGTTACGATCTGAACGTCAAGGAAATGGCACATTAAATGAGTGCATTCTGGGAGGTAGCTAGGTGCCCCAGGGGTCAGACATGCTGTGCCAGCATGGCTGAGATGCCAGGATTGAATGTGGATTACAGCCGCCCAACCACAGTGATTAAACCGGATTCTCAAGCATAGTGGTCTCAGCCTAGTTGCAAATGAGTGCACAAAAAACCCATCGAATTATATTTTGGTTCCGTAATAAATTTTGCTAAATTCACTGTAGCGAGTGGTCCATGGTTTTATTCCCAATAATGTTGAAAACGAAAGATAAAAGCAGATCAAACTAAATTTTTGTATCATAGCATCTCCCCACATAATGTGCATGTATTATGTTTTATTGATTAATACATCTGTACGGTGCTGACCAGCATGGGGAAGTATAGTCAAACACATTCCCATGACCGACATGGTGTGAGGAGGCGTTGTGAGTTATTTGTTTTGAATATTGACTCAATTTGAAGATGAACATTTGGGTGCAACGAGTTTCTTCATTATCTTATGATGAAGAACGTTGCCATGTTGTATGCACGCTTACCAATCGTTGATTGATGTATACAATGTATCATGGTTCTATTTTTTGACTTTCTATTATCATTCTAAATATTTTAAACGTGATTGTGGTATGTTCAATAAGACCACAGGTGTTTACCTTGCATATTTTTGTAGTTCTTGATTTGTTTACAATAGAATCTCAATTTCTTATTTTCATCTTGAAAAGCATTCACTGCACGTGTGCGTCCGTCTGCATGCGAGGCGCCTGTATGTGCGTCTCTGTACTCAATGCCCGTGTCTCCGCATTCTTATCTTGTCTCCCTCTGCATGTTCTGCCTTTGGCTATGTACATCTCTCTCCACATGCACTGTCTTTCCATAATGTGTCCAAATTTGTATGACTTGCTTGTGTCTTTGTGTGTATGTCTCTGCATCTGTAATTTATTTTCTTGTGCCTCCTGCCCATGTCTATAGTCTCTTATCTCTCTGTACAACTACATGCTCCGTGTGTCTGTATGTCTGTACCTGTCCTCATCTGCACGCTGCATGTGTCTGTGATGAAGGGCTGCCCACCTATGCATGCACGTGCCTGTGACACTGTGCCCTTCTGCCCGTGAGCAGCTAATGGCACACTCGCAGGCCATCAACAGCCTGCAGGTGGAGTTGGAGGCAGTGCGGTGGGGCGAGCGCGAGGAGCAGCTGAGGCGTGAGCACGATGCGACTCTGCATCTGGCATACATAGAGCTGGCCGAATATCGTGCATCACATATGCACGACGATTCAGAGTACGACGCTCACGTTGTGCACATCACGGTCCTCCAGAAGGTGAGGCCTCCACTCTCGCAACAGCCACCCCCCTTCTTGCAACAGCAATGTGTCCTGCCCAAGCCCACTTATTTTCTCAATATTTTGGATGAATGCTAAACAATTTATTAATATATTCAAATTACATGTTGTAATTACGTGTAATTTAGATGCTGCCCGTCTCCGCCCGCAGGCGCTGAAGGATCGTGACGAGCTGCTGCGGCGCTCAGAGGCAGACCTGGTGGCGGCGCGGGAAGAGGCGCGAGAGCGCGGGACTGAAACCGAGCGGCTGGGCACCGAGGCCGCGGAGCTGAGAGCGAACATGCGCGACCTCTTTACCAACCAAGAGGTGCAGCAGACCGAGGTGGACAACCTGCGGCATGAAGTACTGGAGCTGCAGCAACGACTGCAGGAGGCTAACGCTTGCTGCGAGGAGACCGGTGGGTAGGGGCCTGTGCTCCAAAATCTTTCTGAATCCACGGACCCATTGAACACTAATTTTTGTCGAGCACTGTGCACCAATAACTTCTTTTTACGAGTTAAAACGAGTAATTCCTCGTTTTTACTTCATTTCCCACGTGGACCACTTCTGCTGTCTAACATAGGACTGCACTGGGTTTACTAACTGCTCTCTCACTAGGCCCTTCCTGTGCATATATTATTATTCTGGACCCTGTGTTTGCATGCAAGCTGGTGAATAGGTCTGAGGGACCTCAGACCTATTCTGTCTGCTACTACTCCCGCTGCTGGTACTCTTCCTCCTGAGCTGCTGCTCCTTCTCTGTCTGCTGCCACTGGTGGCTGTACTGTCTTCATCGCCATGGTTTTGTGTCCCTTCCGACAGGCAATTCTCTGGAGCAACAGACGGACTTTCTCAAGGCCGAGCTGGGAGTCTCCAGGGCAGAGGAGGCCGCGAGGGCACAGGAGGTGGTGCAGCTGCAGCACACACTTCAGCACACGGATGCTGAGATGGAGTGCATGCACGGCCAGATCGCCGGGCTGCAGCACCAGGTAACCAGAGCCTTATGCGGCAGCCCCCGCACCTCCATGTGTGTGCATGAGGCCTGTCCTCATCGCCTGAGCAGTGCACCATCGCATGTTAGAGAATGTTTTTTTAGGTAAAGTCACGTAGAAATAAGAAATAATAAAATTAATAATAAAACACCAAAGAATAATTCCTGCAGTCACGAAAGCTCCAAATTCAAGTTTCATTTCGATTTAAAGCTTTCGTGACTGCAATGATTCATCTTCTTTGGTTCTTTCGGTAAAGTCACGTAGAATGAGAATAAAATAATAAATTGATAAAATAAAATAACACAATAATATTCTCACGACGTTTCGGCCACAACAACCTGATGAAGGCCGCTTGTGTTGTGGCCGAAACGTCGTGAGAATATTATTGTGTTATTTTATTTTATCAATTTATTATTTTATTCTCATTCTACGTGACTTTACCGAAAGAACCAAAGAAGATGGTTCAAGTTTCATGTTAGAGAATGGTTTGCAGAAGCATAAATCACATAACTACTTCTGAGAAATATTTAAGTGCCCTCTGGTACCCACACAATAGGAGGAAATACTTTGATATCTGCCCTGCTATGGAGAGTAATGAGTAATGTTCATCACAAAACAGTCTGATCTTTGGTTTTCAGAGCTGGAACTTAGCTCGATTTAGTGTAAAGCCGACATTGTTTTCATGGGCTTTTCTGTGAAGTCATTGATGATCAGGCTGACATCATTAACTCACTGCACATGTGAACCTGGCTTAATCACAGGTGGCTGAAACCTGAAGTGGTTATATAAGTAATATGGATGCAGCCAGGAAGGCAGACAGCCAGAATGGTTTTTTTTTCGAATGTAGTATGATAATGCATTTCTACATGGCAAAAGGTATAATTGTGACCACAGGATCGGTCCTCCCCTCATGGCTCTTAATTTTGTCTGCAGATAGGTGAATGTTGGATGAGGTAATTACACTAGACAAGGCAATCCCTGACTAGGCCTTTAACTAATTCACTCCCTCTCATAATTTGTCATGATTCAGAGTTGCGAATGTATTTTCTCACATTTTAATACTTTCAGTTAGAATGAATACAATTTAATTATGAAGTCAGCTGCAGTTTACAGGACTTTTTCTAAAATGTGATTGGCTTGCATTTGTTAGAGAAACAATATAGGCTTGCAGACACACAGCTATATGCACACCACAGAGTTTAAATGACTTAAGTGGTAATTATTTATCTGTTTGCAAGCCGGGCTTAATTACAGCTGGGTCTTTTCCAACCCAGAAAATATTTCCACATTCTGCACACCATATTCAGTATACTTCCCCAGACATGAATCCAACATTGTGGAACGTGTGCGTGCCTGTAGCTGAAGGAGTCGGAGGGGCACGTCCAGGCACTTGGGATGGAGAAGGCGCAGCAGCAGGACGCGCATCGGAAAGAGGCCTGCGAGCTGGCGACAGGGCTGGAGGAGGTCCGGCTCACCCTTACCGATGCTTTTAAGCAGTTCGAGCGCAACTCCAAGAAGGTATCGGCTCGCAAGGGCACGCGTGGTGAAGCCGCGATTGGCACTGAAGAGGGGCGCCACGGTGGCGAGATGTTAACTACTTCGCCTGTATGCAGGAGGTTGTGGGTTTGATCCCAACCCCGACACCTGTATATTTGGAGTTTGCATGTTCTCCCTGTGGTCACGTGGATCTTTTCCGGGTCCTCCGGTTCTTCCTCCACATTTATAAACGTGCGTTTAGATTCTATAGCTGCAATACATTTCCACATGATAAGCCACTTCGTTGAACTTTCATTTGTGGGCAGGTCGCTTCTGAAAAAGAGCTATATAGTTCAGTAGGCCTTAGCTGGTAAAATAAAGATAATTAAAGTTTGAGTTTTAAGACATTTGTGGCAGCGTTCACAAGAGGAGGAGACCCTTGTGCGGCGAAATATTTATGATGATATACAACGTATTAATTTACTGTGATGAGCCTTCTGCACTCTGAACCAAGCTGTCCGAGTTTGATTACCAACCATGGCTAGCATTGGTGGCCAGTGAAATCTGACCCAGTCTTGGGTGTACCACTTCGTGCTGACCAGTGTGATGAAGTATGATCAATTAATTCCCATGACCGGTATGGCTCAGGGAAACTTTCATCCAGCAGTATCACAAAAACACATTCAGCGGTGGACGGATCATGGCTGTTCATGATGATGATGGTGATGATTACGATGGTAAAACGAACGTTGCCTGTATTAAGGCTCAGGAGGACGAGGACACAATCACTCGGCTGAGGGAGGAGCTCAAGGCGAGCAAGGAGGAGCTCGCAGCGAGTGAGGCGGAGCGCGCCAGTGCCCAGCCGGAGCTCTCCACCCCCCAACAGGGACTGTCGGCGCTGCAGGATCAGCTGACCACGTCCCAAGCTGAGAATGAGGACACTCTGCGTCAGGTAATGCTCCCAGCCTCGTTCCCACGGCCGCTGAGAACCCAGGCTCTCCTGGCCCCGGAACGGCCCAGGTCTGACCGTGACACAGCACTTGAGTCGTCAGGCTGTGTAGGGTCTGACCATCTGCTCCCCTCTGCTACGTGCATGTCCATGCCCTCCCTGTCCTGGTTTGGGAAGCGATTTTAATCTGACCTTTTACTGCAGATTTTGGGTTACTTAATCCATATATGTGGGCTTTTATAGGCGTAATCATGGGTTGTGTGCATGATGGTCTGACAAGATTGGGTGCATCCTGGGTGATTTGGTCAAACATGGGGTATGGACATCTGTGAAAAATATTTTCACAGCTCATCAGACTCCTCCAATATGAATAAAGATTCTGGTTCTAAATGTGTCTGTTGTTGCATCTGTATGTTCTACAATAACCGCACACAGTCGTTAAAATGCTTTTCTCTGTCCCTCTGCCTGTGGCCCAAGCAGCTGTTCGAGAGGAGCCAGGAGCTGGGATCCCTGCATGCGGGGATTCTTTGGTATCAGCGTATGCTGGCCGAGCTGCACACAGAGCTGGAGCAGTACCGCGAAAACGCACAGATCGGACGCTCACAGCTGCAGCATTTGGACATGCTGCGCCAGCAGAGCGAGGCGGAGGTGAGTACACTGCATTCGCACGTCGCAGACAAAGACTCCCCGTATAGCCTTAATAGACTGTTGGGGAAAGTACTGTTAGTGAGCAGCACCTATGAAGGCCGGCATGGCACACAAGGGGGTGATTGGCCAGCACCATGCCTCGCTGCCTTTGTCTCTCCAGTGGTGGTGTTTACACATCGCACCAGGTACTCATTTGAGGCTGGGTCGATCTAGGGGACGCCCAGGACCGGTTCACATAATCGTCACTGGTGTTGGCCATGAACGGGAATCGAACTCGGGTCGCCGCTTTCGAAGGCTAATCGCTACACTACCGCTCCCCACACATTCACTTTCATACACATAGACACGTGCGCGTGCACACACACACTTATAGGCAAACACTTGCTCCAAGCGCCATCCTGAATTATTACATGTCGCGGAGGATTGCTCCACTGAACAAAATAGTGACGCGGTTCAATTTTCAAGTGCAAGTTCGCGTTTAAAGTCAATGTTATAAAATATATATTTGATGGAAGCAGGTTCGTAAGTGCAGGTGTTTGTAAGTTGAGGACTGCCTATATATACACTTATTTTTCACACAGATGTGTATATGCGCACTGGGTTACTGAGCATCCTCTGTTTAGGGACTGTACCACATTACAATCCACCATCCCACCTCTAGTAAAAGTACCTACTACTACTAGAACATCTGCTCCCCTCTGCTACGTGCATCTCCATCCCCTCCCTATTTTTGGTTGGGAGGCAATTATAATCGGACATTTTAAAGTAGCTTTTGGGTTAATTAATCCATATATCTGGGCTTTTATAGGTGTTATCTTGGGTTGTATGGATGGTGGTCACCCATCCAAGTACCATAAAAGTTCAACCCTGCTTTTCTTCCAAGATCTTATAATATTGGGTGCATTCCGGGTCATTTGGTCATAGGTGGTGTGGTGTATGGACATCTGTGAAAATGAGTTTCATAGCTTATCAGATTCCTTCATTTAAAATAAAGATACTGGTTCTGTATGTGTTTGTTGGATTTGTATGTTCTTTAACAACTGCACGCAGTCGTTAAAATGCTTAGCCATGTCCTTCTGCTGCCGTTTGTCCGTGGCCCATGCAGCTCATCGAAAAGAATGAGCACCTGGGATCCCTGCAGGCGGGGATTTTGGGTTACCAGCGTGTGGTGGCAGAGCTGCACGCTGAGCTGGCGCCATGCCAAGAAAACCTGCAGAGCATTCACTTTCAGCTCCAGGATCTGCAAGTGCTGCACCAGCAGAGTGAGGCGAAGGTGAGCAAGTGCTGTTAGCGAGCACCTATGAAGTCCGGCATGGCACAAACGCAGATATATACAGTAATACCATTATTTACGCCGTCCCGTTGTACGTACTTTCACTATTAACGTACTCAAGTCATTGATAGCCAATCGCATGTTATGTACTGTGGTACCTTGCCATAGCGTACTTGAGATTTACGAACTTTACTATAAAGACCCAAATAGTTTACGCTGGATGGCGACAGTAAGGCACCAGATGACGCCCAAGCGTTTGCATCTCTGACTACAGTAGTCACTTTCATGTGTACATGTGTAGTGACTAACTCAGAGACAGTAAGACTTTTAGGCGCTTCTTTTATTTAACGAGCACCATTGGGATAATACAGACACCCTACGTGGGTACACACTATTACCGTTGCTGGCCTATACAAAACACTAACCATCTAACACTGACAGCACTGAACGGAGACAGCGAACACCTATCTAGCAGCGTAATATCGAGTGAAGACGGCAGCGACGATGGCGACAAGACGACAGTGACGAGACGACAACGACGATGACGAGATGGTGACGACGACTATCTTATATATACGAACAGCACGACGAGGATCCCACTTCCAGCAACAGCCACAAGGTCCCTCACAGGGGCCCTTCTTATACTCTCAGCGTGGCCTCGCTCCGCCACGGCCACGCCCCCTCTCTGGAACCTACTAGCGGGTTCCCGATGGCCCCCCCTCTGTGACCTTTCCCCTAGATGTCCCCCTCTCGTGTCTATCGTGGCCTGCTGACGTGGGTACTACCATACACCGCAGTTACCCTTTTTTACCAGCAGCCAGCGCTATGCCACTACACATACTCTATCAATATTTTTTCCCCACATACCGGATTTATGGTGAATATTTTTCAAGTGTAAACTAATTTTACATGATAAACAACTAATAATACACATAGTATAATAGACAAATGTATCAATAATATGGCAGTCCTCGACTTACGAACGCATTTAGTTCCTGAGGCCCATTCATAAGTCGGAACGGTTCGTAAGTCGGAATACAATAATGTGCGATATTTAAATTCCCATATTGTCAGTGTTATAAAATGTGTTAAGGTTCAACAAAAGAGTTAAACTCGTAAATAAGAAATCATGTACATTTGCATTAACACTAAAAATATAGTGTATTGTAAGTAATACGTAAAATGTAGTAAAAATATATTTTTTTCACTCACCGCTTTTAAATCACAAGCGTGCTCACCGCTACACTTCCGATCCGCACAAAGATCCACCGTGTAGCTGTAATAGGCTGTGGGGGCACGTGCTGTTAGCGATAGCCTATGAAAGCCAGCACGGCATGCGAGGGGTTGTGTGCCAGCACCACACCCAGCTGCATTTGTGTCCCGAGTGGTGATGTTTATAAAGCGCGCTAGGTGCTCATTTGAGGCCGAGTTGACCTACGGGAGGCCCAGGAATGGTTCAGATAATCGTCACTGATGTTGGCCGTGAGTTGGAATTGAACTTGGGTCGGTGGGTTTGTAGCGCAGCGCGTGAACTGCAACACTACCGCTCCCCACACAATCACTTTCACATATACGCACATGTGCGCGTGCACGAGGCTGACTCATGACATCTTGTGGAGGATCGCAGCACTGAACAAAATAGTTCTGTGGTTCAGTTTGGAAGTGCAAGTTCGCGTTTTAAAGTCAATGGTATCCAAAAATTAATACATTTCATAGAAACAGATTCGGAACTCGGGTATCCGTAAGTCTGGTCTCCGTAAGTATGGTGTTCCTAAGTCGAGGACTGTATGTATACACTTATTTTTCACACTGATGGTTGTACAGAATGGATGCGCACTAGGTTACTGAGCATTCTCTGTTTAAGGACTGTACCACGTTACGATCCACCATCCCACCTCTAGTAGAAGTACCTACGACTACTAGACCATCTGCTCCCCTCTGCTACATGCATCTCCATCCCCTCCCTCTTTTTGGTTGGGAAGCGATCTTAATCTATTATTTTAATCCAGATTTTGAGTTAATTAATTCCTAAAAAATGTTTAACATAAAACTTTCGTGACTGCAGGAATTCATATTCTTGATTCTTTCGGTAAAGTCACGTACTTTTTTTTAATAATATAAAAAAACCCACGACGTTTCGATTGCAACACAAGCGGTCTTCATCATGCTTTTATAGGTGTTATCTTGGTTTGTATTGATGGTGGTTGCCCATCCAAGCATTTGAAGTTCAACCATGCTTTTCTTCCAAGATCTGAAATGATTGGATGCATTTCGGTTTATTTGGTCAAAGGTGGTCTATGGACATCTGTGTAAAAGAGCATCGTAGGTCATTACATTACTCAATTATAAATAAAGATCCTGGTTGTGTGTGTTATTATACCTGTATGTTCTGCAATAACCTCACGCAGTCGTTAAAATGCTTTCCTGTGTCCCTCTGCCGCCATTTGCCCGTGGCCCACGCAGCTCATTGACAGGAATTGGCAATTGGAATCTCTGCAGGCAGAGATTCACTGGTATCAACGTGTAGTGGCGGAGCTGCACGCTGAGCTGGCGCCCTACCGCGACAACGAGCAGAGTGCACACTCGGAGCAGCAGCGTCTGCAGAGCGAGGTGGAGGTGAGTGCACAGCACTCGCGCATCGCACACACACACACACGTATATAATTTGCGTTTAACGTAAATAATAGATTCATGCACACACGATTCAGTGTATTATGATAATGATGAGCTGGTCTAACCATCACGTTAAGCCGTCATGGTCCCCGTTTACAAATACAGACAATTTCATTATTGCTGGACACAGTGATAACGATGAGAATGATTTAGCACCTTTCTGTACACCGGGGCATCTCAGAGCGCTTTACATCACATCTCATCTCAACACGTGTGAAAGGGCACCCCCAATGACAGATGTCCTGTGGGCACAAGGTGACTCAGCACCTGGTGTGCAATTGGCATTTGTCTGCCAGTAGGGGGTGCTGATTGTTGTGTGTAATCCCAGTTGAGCTGGTAGAAGTACTGAGTTGTGTGTAGTGTCTAATGGGTCAGTATGTCCACAGCTTGTCACGGTTGAGGAGGAAGAGGACATCTCTGGCTGCTCACTGGAGCCCGGCATTCAAGAAGCCTCCCAAGACCTGCCCCCCCAGGCCTCGAACACCCTCTGAGCATCTCACAGCCCCCCACACTTCCAGCACCACCCACCCCCACCAGCACCTCCCCTTCTTTACAAGGCATCGCGTTTTAATAATAAATATTTGTATCTAATACTATCGCCTCGTCTCAATTCTTTTGAGTGTTTGGGACACGCGAGTGGCTCACATTTATAATGCTAAGGGCTGTCTACATCCACAGTGTGGCTGTTGCGGAGCTTCTAGAAACCAAATGTGAGGCAGAGTTCTGTGTCCCTTGGGTAATGCCAGCCCTCCAAGGGGTTTGCACTGAGTTTGAGTTGGGGGCGACAAGCACAAGGTTGTGGAGGTGGTGATGGTGGTGGAAATTTAGGAGGATGGCAAGGAGGAGATGCCCATCAATAAACTAGTTGGCCACGGTGAAGCCAGCAACCATAGTCGTTCCTACGTCCCCTGATGTGAGCGGCAGTGCTGGAGGGCAGTTCCACAGTCTCAGACGGACGTGGATACTCATTACCATAATCGCACAGTTATCTTACCTTGGGCAAAGTATTTCAACCAAGAGATTCAGATAGAAATCATCTGTGTGAATGATGTAATTTCTAAAGCAATAATTACCTTCTATATTATATCCCATATAAATATATAAAATTAAGATGATGCTGAAATTGTGATGTTTGCCTAATATGTGAAACTGCCCTACATGTAGTGCCAAACACTGACGCTCTGAAAAATATTTCTGCAGCAAATCTGTAGCCCTATCCCTAACTCCAAGCCTGAATAGACTATGGAATATATGAAAACTCAATGTCCAATTCACAAATTCGGAGGCATCATCACAGCGATGCACCAACTCTACTTCTTACACAATGATCTGGCTCAACCACCTCAATCCAATATAGTTGTTGCTCTACATAAACGTCGACCATACGAAGAACATGACTCCAACCCCTGTTTGTCCCCTTGTGCTAATTCATTGCTCAAGACAATGCGTTTCCATGTAGTTCTCCCCTCTTCGGGTTTTGAGAGATCCTTCTTCCCATGATGTGTCCCCAGGTTGTGTACGTCACAGATGGCAACTCTTATCCTCGTACATGGACGGTCACGTTGCGTCCTTTGTCTCCTCCCATCACCCATCACTTGCCATCCCTCCCCCCCCACCCCAATGTAATCACTCAAAACCAACTGTGTTTGACTGCAGCAGTGTTTTTAACAGACACCAGTCGTGTTACGGCTATTGGTGTTGTTATCGTTTATTGTAATAAACGCATTGCCTCCAGGAGAAGTCTCGCTCTACGTTCATACCCACAACACAGGCGCAAAATACATTACAGAAGTTATGTTAAGCAGCGGCAACGTTTGAGTGATAGCTCATCTGACACTGACTCCTCTCACAACGACCAACTTTCCGAATACTCATTCAGTAGTAAGACTCTTAAATTGACGGAGAAAGCTCTCGTCAGAATCCCCTATTTTGATCCACACAATAGGAAAAGACATACATTCATATCACAACAGTTGAAGTGGAGGCAATGATCAGAGGTCTGAGGAAGTTGGACGAGAAAACAAGTGCTGTAAAGAAGGTTACATGAATATTCTATACCATGGGTAAAGTCGCTACCATACAAGGTTAGGAATTATTTCAAACAACTCAGCATAACAGTGATTACGAAGTTTCGAGAATATTCAACACTGAGGGGTTTAATGCTGCCAAATTTATGACCCAGTGCGTAAACGAGGAGTGTATTACGCAGGTGATGTTGATCAATACCACGAAGGTGACAAAATGTTCAAGATTGTTTTTTTAACCCTTGAGTCCAGAGATTACAGAAATTGTGGGTATGGTTTTGGACCCAGAGACGGCCTCCTTACACCACATACAGAATAGGGTTCACACGGCATGGCTATATAGAATTAGGAGCCATAATTCGGACAAAACACAGGGAGAGAGATAATGCACCCCGCCATCTAGAGGGAAGTAAAAATCACGTGAGCAGCTACAGCACCTCACACCAAGCCCCACAACACAGAGTTAGTTAGTTCATAGTTCATTTATTTGGTATAGCCCTGTGAGCCATTCGGCTCTTGAATCGGGTGCAACCGCAACAAACAAAAAACATGAACAAGAAAACATCTTAAAGTGAGTATGTGACTGTGCAAACAGAAAATACAGGAAAAAAATATCAAAATATTCCTGAAATAGCACCGTACACCAACGCTGTGTGTAAAAATCCCAGTGGGATGCAAGTCAAATAACAACAACAACAACCACAAGACAACTAAGATTAAAGCCATCAGTCTAACTCCGTACTACAATAAACAAAAACATGGCCAAAACAAAAACAACTTTTCGAAATCACCAAAATAAAAGCCATAAATCCAATGTAACAGTGATCATAGGGACTGTGACCGAATTTTTAACAATAAACTACATAAATAAATTATAACACCAAAATCTAGAGCCATATTTTAGGCCACTGAATAGCAGTGGCAGCTAGGGTTGTACAACTCCTCTAGAGCAGTTTTGAGTGAAAATATCATAGGTAGTGATTCAAGTTGCAGTTTATTGGCAATAGCATTCCAGACCCTGGGGGCATCAATAGCAAAGGCCCTTCCTCCAGTTTTTGTACGGCAATAGGGAATGTGAAGCTGGTAAATGAGCGAAGACCTGAGGTCAAATTTGTTCTTTGAAACAGAGAGGAGATCCAGTAGGTAGTCTGCGGAATTTTTTTTCAGAGAGGAGCAAGCACCCACGAACTACCAACATAATTACACGCAGAGATGGCAAGGTAACAATCCAGCGAGAGAGTGGCACACCAATCCGAGGCAACCACAGCGCACAAAGACAGGTAATTATTGGAATTTCAGGGTGTGGAAGCCAAGAGCGGAATCATACCAGCACCCCATGCCACGACAAACTCAAGGTTAAACACAATCTGCCCATTCCCCCTTCGATACCCCCACCCGGCTATACCAGGAGGGAGTAGAGAAACAGGAAAGGAAACGAAAAGGACTCAACTCAGATACAAAATGTGGCACAAACACGTGGTGAATCACCCACATTAATTGAGAATGAGCTGCCAGTGAGAGCACTGCCCACTGAATTACTGAAAAATAAAAGTTTTTCATCCAAAGGCCGATGCCTGCATTCCTCAGGGCGTGTCCCTGTAGCACGTTCCTCTGCCCCATCCATCGTACAATCATGCAAATCCGCGAGACAATTGGCGACTTTTCCAATTACCTGGCGATTAGGTTTTACTCCCCCTCCCTGCGGTTTATCATCTCCTGTCGGATGTAGATCGGAGTGCTGAAATGGGGGAAGGCAAGATTCACAATGGATCGGGAATTATGTTGAAACCCAGCACACCCAAAAGCACAAAAGGGGGGAGGACCCAACGGGGCACGGAATCGAATCGACTCCTCGAGTTAAATGTACGGATCAATGAGTGGTGGCCCACTTTACTCCAGTGACCCGGGTGCTGCTGCGGGGTCCACTTTCTGCCCCGCCTCCTTCGCCCCCCCCCTTCTCTCTCCCCCCTACTGCCGAGGCCTATATAACCTCGTGCCACGGCAGATCTCTCGCCTACTTCAGCAGTTTTTTCTTGCTGTGGTTGTCCCACCTGATGGGAGGGACTTGATCACATCAGCCGCGTCACAGGAAGTAAGATGTGGGGATGGCTGTCATTTTTAAAGGGGTCTGAGTAATTGACCATACACAAGGAATCGGTTATAATCAACTTGGTAATCGAATCGTTCCAGCTTTAGTACTCGCGCATATAATACACTAGCTGTACTACCCAGCTTCTCCTGGGACTTGGATCCACCACGCCCGGCCGCCTTTGTCTCCCCAGTGGCGATGTTTACACACCACAGGAGTTACTCGTTTTGAGGCTGAGTCGACGTAGGGGAGGCCCAGGACCGGTTAAAATAATCGTCACTGGTAGTGGCCGTGAGCGGGAATCGAACTCGGGTTGCCGGATTCGTAGCGCAGCGCGCTAACCACTACACGACAATGCGTTACGCTTCCACATGTGCGGGTCACGTGACAGATTTGACGTCACAGCTCACTTGCCGTACAAAAAATAAATGCATTATTGAGCTCCCCCCCCCCCACACACAAAAAGTGTATTTTCATAACTTTTGCATGGTGTAGAGTCTGGAAAGTACCCACATGGTACATTTCAAGTGTGTTGCATGTCGGGAAGTACGCTAAACATTTTGAACAGACACATATTTACAACTTTTATATATGGAGATAACACAAAATAATCATTACCACATTTGCGTTCGTTTGAGCATTCAGTGTCTCAAACCGACGCTGGTGAACTGCCAGATATTTGCAGGCAAGGATGCTCTCTGTTCGTTACAGGTCCTAGTTCTATGCAAAACTGTGGAATACTTCACAAAAAGTCATCATGAGCTTTGCAGAGCTGAAAACCATTCTGACGTTTGCTCGTGTTGAACCAATGCTGCTGAAATAAAAATCACGGCCAGAAAGGCCGTAGGCTTTCACGACCAATATTATTCATAATAAACGTTTTTGGGTTAGATCGCATTACTCATAAATGTGTCGTAACCCTCCACTACCCGACACGGCCAATCAGTAAAAAATGTGTCACATTGACAAAAGAGAAATAGATCACTCCTTCAGCCCACCGGTGTGTTGAAGAGTGAATCCACAACATTTACAATTTTTGAGTACGACGTTTCGCTGGTAATTACATCCAGCATCATCGGGCAATTTGCCAGAAAGGTGAAGCCCTCACTTCCTCCCGGTCTTAAAAAACCGGGAGCACCGTCACCATCGCAGCATGACACATGTGTGCCCGTTGAAACGTGCAGCCCTCGATCGCAATAGAACCGATAATAATTATTGTTGGTACAACTTTCTTACTCATGAAAGCTCTGCGAAGTTTCAATATAATAACTGGTTTACATCGTGGATATGAGTAACAAAATTAACACGCAAACGATGATTCCCCTCCTTCACATATCTGTCTTTCCACTTAAAAAATACAAGTATTTGTACACATCCCATTAGCCACACGGCTTTCCTTCTGGGAGCGCACCATTTCAGCAGTATTGGTTGTACATAAACCAAGCTCTGGTCCGTTTTTTATATTCATCAGCACGCTCCAGCTCACTTGAAGCAATGCTGGTGAACTGCCAGCTGTTATAGGTTAGGGCCCGCTCTGTGAGATATGGGTGCTCGAAGGTTGTTGTATATGTAGGTTATGAAAATTTGATGAAAATAATGAAAATTTGATTAAATTTGAAATTTAAATAATTTATCTGAATTAATTGGTGTAATTATGTGCATAAACTATGCTAATTCGAGAGATAATCGAAATTAATTTATGCGAGTGGGCGTGGTTATGATGCAGGTCGTTATGATAATTAGGTCCAGCTTCGGTGACAAAGGTTGGTTATTAATTGGAACAACGCAATTAATCGTATGCAGTTGTGCAGGTATTGTGAGCGTGAATGAGAGAGAGTAGACTCGACTTGTTATTTAATTCCGTATTTTCAATAAGGATACAATTATCTTCGATTTAACGCTTATTGATTATGTGCTGGATTAGTGATTAGTGTGCTTATGATAGGTAACCGAGATTCAGATCTCATTCGCAGAACAATTCTATGCAGAATCACAGAAAGAATCACACACAACTCTTCTGCTTTAATCAATTTTATTTTCTAGCTAAACTTAAATTTTTGGATAATATGAGAACTCTCAACTTCAGAATTTCAACACAGCATTAACATGGTACACATCACGATTGCGTTGTTTCATTTCGATAACGGCACCTGTGGTTAATTCCCGACGCGTTACGCAATGTTGTTGTTGTTGAGAGAGAGATTAAAACATGCAAACTATTCTATCAAAACCTTAACCTTATAATATGTAATTCGTATTTAAATTGTTACACAACACGGCATTCGGTCATTGATCATATGCGACCCTTAATGCAGATTCTTGTCACGTTAACAGTAGGACGATTGATTATTATGCAACGCTGTTCATATGGAAAGACACTCAAACCATTATTATCCCTAAAGGCACAAATATGCGTTCATAGATTCGTCTTGTTCATTCATGGATACCAGCAAGATTATGCAATAGAAAAAAACGAACCACTCAAATACCATGAACTGTGATATCGTCGCTGAGGTGAATGAGAACATGTGGGGGCACCGCGCTACAGACACATGCGCGACACTTTCCGCAATACGCTTTTATGCTTCGTTGCAATAACGAGCAACAAATATTCTTCAAACATTGAGGGCCTTGTGGCTCTATGGCCACAAATCCTTTCATTACTCTGACAACTTCCCACCCTCCCTTTTGCCCACAGCCAGATGAAAGCGACAATATTTCTTTTTCAATTATTATTAACGTGGTTGAGATGACTTACACATATACCCAGCTGGAATCTGTTTTTTACATTTATTGCTATAAACTTGACCTTAATCAGCACTAACTTGACGATTGCCTCTCTTTTGCATTGACTCCGTGACATCACGACCGTTTCCAAGGTCGGCCAACATCAAAGCGAGCAGCTCCCATAGGAAAGTGGGCCAAGTGGCACAGTTTAAGGGGCCTGCATGGCCCACTTGGGGCAGGCGTCGCCCACTGAGACTGCCGTGGGCATCCAGGCTGGGCCTAGATACCTGGTTGACAAACTGGATTGTTACATTGGCTTCTCTCTTGTGCATGTGTGCGCCCACTCTCAGGTGTCTGCAGGACACCTTCATGGAAGTGGACGCGAGCACCGTCCCACCCATGGACATGACTGATCGCAAACGGTTTGGGGCGCGTTCGCGCGTCACCAATGATACCGCTCATCTCCCCTTCCGTTCTGCCCCCGCCACTCGCTCCCCCCCCCCCCCTTCCTTCATCACTGTTGCCGCTCCGGCCCCGGCTACGATCTCCAAAAACCATGGTCGCCTACCATCATCGTTTCCGTCGACAAACTGCTGGATGGATTCCACAGGAGGCGTTTGTGCAGCGAGCGGGAGTCCACCTGGGATTACTGGCGATCTCTGCACACGTCCCACCAACCCTTTCCTCAATTGTTGATTGTTTTAACCCCAGTTGGGGGGAAGAGGACAAGATAAAAAATAATTGTATTTGAAACTTGCGTCCTCAAACACACTAACACCTAGTACCCTGGTTGTTATTTCCCCCCACCCTTATAAACGTGACATCACAGGATGTTGCCATGATGTAATGGTTGGTACACAATATAGAAGTCGCCGGTTCGATTTATCGTGGCCATTTTAATCAATGTGAACTTTTCTTAAATCCCTCCGGCTTCTGTCCACACAACCGGTACGAATGAGTGGATAAACAATTGGAAGAACTCAAATATCCCCAAGAAGTGCCTCATCGTGGATCAAACCATCAAGAAGCTCGCTGGCCCCCCACCACCGCAAGCAGTGGGGGGCCACCGTACACCGGATCCAACCTGGCCATGGCACGAGCAATTGCCTCCACAAATGGAAAACAAAAGCATCACCAAAATGCCACGGCGGGGCACCGCAACGGTGAAAAACGCACAAACGCATCAGGAAGCTCTCTTCACCTGCTGGAGGCCTGCATTACCATTAAGAGGCTATGGTCTTGGATTATTCTTCGTGTTATTTAGGGTCCCTGACTCTGTTCACGACCATTAAAGACCATGATGGTGGGCAGGCCCAGGTAACGCTGCATGGCCGGGTGTCAGAGCCATTTCCTCATGTTTACTGTGGGGTGTGATGGGGATGTCCTCAGGCCCCGATACTATTTCAAGTATTCTTGATCGCAGTCTTACGAGATATAATTCCCGGTTGTGGCCAAAATCAGTGATGAATTATATGCTAATGGACCCTATGCCTCCCCTAAGTCGACTTAACCTTAAATTAGTATCAGGTGTGGTTGGTAAACATCACCACTGGAGAGACAAAGGTGGCTGAGTGTGTTTCTGGAAAGAAATCCCCACCATGACAAGTTTGCCTCTGAATGCCAGTTTCTTGGCCCAAGCCACTGTATAAAGTCCAGCAAATATGCATCCGGCACAAGATCCTAACCTTTTATATAGTCATATTCATAGCCAGTGTAATGTCATCATTTTTTTTACTCAAAATTATTCACCTCAATTTTGGTTCACACGACGAACAAATAATGCTACTCAGCTGATTCGGCGTGAGACCTCTGCTGACTGCATAAGTACGGAAACTTCTCCACTTTCTCTACGACTGCTCCATCACTCATACAAAGATCCCCCTAGAGTGACGGTGATGTCACGTCGACCCACGCGGCACAGCAGCCTCACACGGCACAGCAGCCTCACACGGCACAGCAGCCTCACACGGCAGAGCAGCCTCACGCAGAAACCTCACGCGACACAGCAGCCTCACGCAGCAGCCTCGCACGCGGCGCAGCAGCCTAATGCACAAGCCGCACGTGGCACAGTAGCCTCATGCAAAAGCTGCACGTGGCACGGCAGGCATGAAGGAAGCTGTGGAACAACTCGAGGAGCTGCTTGGTCTCGTCTGGCAACCCTGGTCAGCTGGTTCAGAACTGGAGGAGGAGAAGCAGCTGTTGTGAATCCCTGCAACAGCTGTCCCTGTGAGCTGCCCCTCACTACAGAGAGCTCCATGGAGAGCATGGCAATGATCACACCCACTCACCCACCCACCCAATCACCCACCGACCCACTCACCCTGTAACTCACTTACTCACCCTCATAACTTACCCAATAATTTACCCAGTCATCCACCCATCCACTCACTCACCCACCCACCCATCCACTCACTAACTAACTCACCAACCCACTCATCCACCAACCCCACACCCACTCACCCACTTATTAACACAGGCATTCATTCACTAACTCAACCACTAACTCACCCACCCACCAACTCAACCACAAACTCATTAACCAACCCAACCACCCACTCATTCACTTAACAAACCACCTACTCACTCAAGAACCAACCCACTCACCACCCACTCACCTACTACCAACGCAACCTCTCACCCACTCACCCACCCATTCACTCACTGACGTATCCACTCACTAACTCACTCATCCCAACCACTCCTTCACGCACCCACCAACCGATTAACCACCCACTCACTCACCCACTCACCCTCTCACTTGCCAACACACTCACCCAATCAATCACCCACCCATCCACTCACTCACTCACTAACCTACCCACGCACTGTTTCACCCACTCACTCACCCATCAACTCACTCAACAACCCATCCACTCACTCAAAAACCCATCCATGAACTCAACCATCCACCGAGCCACCAGCACAGACTCACCCAGTCACCGACTCCATCACCCACAGACTAACACACAAATTAACTCAAACACCCACTAACTCACCCACTGAATCACCAATCCACTCAACCACTCACTCAATCTCTAACCCATCCACTCACTCGTGCACTCACCCACCCACTCACCAATCCACTCACTAACTCACCCACTCACTCATTCACCCCACTCAATCAACAACCCATCCACTCTGACTCACTATCGCATCTTCACTATCGCATCCACTAAGTCGCCTGTCACTAATGAACCCATGCACGTAGTCACCCAGTGAACAACCCACCCACTCACTCACCCATTACCCAGGCTACCACTCCACTACTCCCCCACCCACCTAGTCACTCCTGACCCACCCACAAACCCACTCACCTACCCGCCAACCCACTCACCTACCCGCCAACCCACTCACCTACCCGCCAACCCACTCACCTACCCGCCAACCCACTCATCTACCCGCCAACCCACTCACCTGCCCCCCAACCCACTCACCTACCCCCCAACCCACTCACCTACCCCCCAACCCACACCCTGCCAACCCACTAACCCACTCCCTGCCAACCCACTAACCCACCCGCCAACCCCCTCACCCACCCGCCAACCCACTCCCCTTCCCGCCAACCCACTAACCCATCCACAAACCCACTCACACACCCACCAACCAATTCACGCACCCACTAACCCACCCAACTACTCACTCACATACCCACCCACTCATTCAGCCACACTCACGCATAAACTCACCGACTCAACCTCCCACACTCACCCACCCATCCACTCCGCCAGTGGGGGGGGGGGGGGGGGGGGGGTGATGGCACGTGGCTCCCCCAATGATCCGACCAAAATCCCTAATTTCGATCGGATCATTGGGGTTTATTAGTAATAAATCGGCATTTTGCGACCCCTACTGCCACTGTGTAGCATATTATTACGTGCCAGGAACTCTATGAGATGATAGGATAATAGTCTGAGTCCATAATTGGCAATAAGTAACGGCAAAGCAGTTATAAGTGACTCAGAATTGTGCGAAGTTGCGCATAGTACACAACTTCCCTCAAGGCATTCACCTTTAGTGAGCGCGATGCCGATCACACAACACGTTCGAATCCGACCCTCGATCGATGGCTGCGCCATCGCTGGACACGCGTCGAATACAAAGCAAGGGACAAGTTCTTACTTACTAACAACTCCTATGATTTTTCATTGCTGGAGGGGTTTCCCCCCTACCTGAAAATCCTGGCTCTGCCATTGCACCCGCCCAATCACAAACCCATCCTGTCATCCAACCACACCCACAAATCACTCACTCATTCACTCACCCCTCCGCTCACCCACTCGATCTCTAACCCACCCACTAGCTTACCCACTTACTCAATCTCTAACCTGCCCGCCCACCCACAAACTCACCCATCCTGACGCACTCATCAAGCAACCCACTCAATCTTGTACCCACGAGCTCACTCACCCACCCACCCACTCATCCACCCACACACTTATGCACAGACTCACTCACCCACCCACTCACTCACTTTCTGTTGTATATGTGGGTGTGTGAAAATTGATGAAAAATTTTGAAAATTAAATGAAATTCGAAATTTGCATAGTTAATCCGAAATTATGCTAATTCGTGTAATTATGCGTGTAACTATGCTAATTAGAGAGGTAATCGTATTAATTTATACGAGTGGGTGTGGTTGTGTTAATGATAGCCTTTATGATAATCAGGCCCTGCCTCGTTGACGAGGTGGGGTTATCAATCAGGATAACGCAATCAATCGTGTGCAGTTACGCTGGTGTCAATTCGGCCTCGTTGTCTAACTTCGTATTATTGATCAGCATAATACAATGATTCTCGCTTTAACACTCCCCGAGTGTTCATATTTTAGGTCCCATGTTCATATCGTTCGCTTTAGTTTAATGGTGTGTATTGGTGTGTTTATAGTTTAGGTTCCCGAGTTCATATCTCGTCGCAGGATACAGATCTTATGCAAAAATTTCAGGAAAGAATCACACGACCACTTCTGTATTAATCAATTTATTTTCTAATTAAACCTTAACTATATTATGTATGTGAACTCTCAATCTCGGAACTTCAACACGGTATCCACACGGTATCAAGACAGTATCATCAACGACTGTACGATTTCACTTTGATAACACATGGACCCCGCATAAAGCGATGGTTGTTAGAGAAGGAGAGAGTTATTAGAACATGCAAATGCTATCTAAACAAAAACCGTAACTTATAATGAATGATTATACTTGAATTATTCCCGCAGTATCGCACTCGTTATTGATCATCGATCATATGCAACCCTTATCACGTTGTTAGCACACTGGGTCTCAGAACAGGTGATTATTCTGTAGAGTACGCGAGTACGTGCGGCGATTACGAACGAAAGGTACTTTAAAGATTATACGACGATAAGAAAAACAATTAAAACAGTTATTATTCTTAAAGGCACAAATCTCAACAGATACATCGGCAGATTATCTGACTACATAATGGCTTGGAGTAAGGGCAAGCGATGGGGTGCTCCTTTCTCCTGAAGACCTCACCTGATACCAAGTTTTAATTAATTGTGGACCAGATCGCCTGATGAGGATCTGGTGGAACACACCCTTCCCCACAAGAGCGTGGCTCTACGGGAGAAGGTGTCAAAAGTAAATTCGTATTGATGGATCTGTTGAATATTTATGCGATTAAGAGTACAGCCCACTAAATAGTAAAGAGGACAACTATGGATACGCTTATAACGACATATGTATGAACACTCGGTCTCGTTGTGACGCCTTCACAGCCACTAATGACCAATAGACTTGAGTGTTGGCTTCTGGTTTAAGGACCCGTGTATGTTTGAGTGACATGAATTGTTTGAATAGTCAGTGTTCGGGGTCGAACTTTGTGTCAAACAGACGCCTGCTTGTCGTGTGGTGAGGGGGCGGTGCGCGTCATACGTATCAGTCGATTCGGCGGCTACCGTGTTGAACGGATTCGGATGTCGTCGATACGCTGCTGCAGGTCAGGACGCGGTCGGTAGATGGCGCCACAGCTCGCTCGCAGCGTGCACGGTGGTTGAGTGTTGACCCGGGTGCGCACTCGGCTGGCGATGCACGGTGTGCACGTAGCCTCGTCGCCAAACAGCGACCCTCACCACCCCGGCGGCAGCAGAGACCTCCGCGTCGGCAGAGGCTGACCCACGCAGGGGCGAGTTGAGCTGTCAAGCGGGTCTTGCCCGCCTGCAGATGAGATGGGGAGCTGCTCCGATGAGTCGAGCCCCCGATGGCCGGCTCCGGTGAGCCGATCGAACTCAGCTGAGTTCCGATGAACTGCGGACGAGTCGAGCCGACCCGCTGGTCGCAGCTCGCTCCTGAGTCGACCCCCCGGTCGAACTGAGGTTTCAATGTTCAAGATCCTCTTTTTATGCCCAAAAATCCCTTCACTCGGATCCTACCCACAAGGCGGGGTTTCTTTCGATTTTTGCTGTCAGGATTTGTCCGTATGTATCTGTGTCCGTGTGTGTCCGTACGTGTGTCAGTGTGTGTCCTTTTGCATCACCCACGGTATATTCCGTTGTCATACTCCTACCATAAAACCCACAAGTATAACAATCAAATGTTATAAATTGTCTCGAAGGCGCCTCTCTGTCTGGGTGCACAACCTGGAGGGAGGGGCGATATTCCCTCCGACTTTCACCGACGCACAAAGAAATGGTTAAAAAGTTTTAAGTTAACATTTCATTTCATCAGAGTTCCACAGTTATGATTCTGTATTAATCCAAGGTCTGGGTCAGCTTCCCGTTGTGGTGTTTGACTCTTGTTTCCCCGAGCGTATACACACTCCTACCCCGCGCTGCAGGGATACAAAGACGGCCGGGATTTCCCTTCCTTTCCCACCTTGGGTTTAACACCGCCCAAGCCATTATGCAGTTCATGTTTTGTGTAAGCCTCGGTGAATGGTGCCAACACGAATGTTAAGTAGGAAATAATGCACCGTGATTTTTATTAGCCTGGTATTTTCGCTGAAATGCGTTGACACTCTAAGGTCCCGCCCTTATTCTCTTTTCAGTCTCTCTACACTCTTTGGCCCTCACTCTCTCTAGCGCGTGGTGACCGCTGTTTTCGCTGACGCCGCCAATTCAAGGCCTCATTAATTTCCGTCACTCCGTGTAGGTGATGGCGGGTTAACCCTGAAGTCAGTTCTGGTTTTCGTCTGCCTCTCAGCCCTTGGTCTGTGACCTCTGACCCCGGGATTTATCTAATTTGATGGCCTGTCTAGCCCCGGCTTGCTGTTGTTAGGTTGGTTGGTTGTTCCTGGCTTTTTGCCTACGTTTGCAGTTTGCTGCGCTTATTTTCCTTTCTTCTCCAACCTTATATCCACTCTGCTCATTATTCGCTCATGTCTGGGTTAGAACATGCATGTTGACTTCGGAAAACCTGATTGTTATAGGCTTTGGGTCCAGTCGTATAAAAATTATTAAAATATGAAAATAGATTTAATGTTAAAGCAATAGACGGTTGATGGTTACATTGATGTAGCTATTGGCAGGGTTCAATTGAAGTTGGTGTGAAGATCAATAACTTTAGCCTACCCTGTCGTTGAATTCCGATTTTAAGTTACTTTAATAATAATGTAGAACCAATCAGCTTTTTGACTGAACTATATCTAGGCTAACGCAAACTCCCAGTGACCCTGGCTTGGTGTGTTTACGTCAGCCCCTGGCAATTCGCTGTGCTCTGCTCTCTATCTGCTCCCTATGACCCTGGGAGGGCTCTTAATGTCAAAATCGTGTTAGTAGGTCATGGTAAAGATAACCTCCACATGCCATGCGGAGGCCTGGTTTGGTGTTTTTATTCATTATTATTTAAAAAAAAAACAATAGAAACATGTATCTATATGTATCGGAAAATTACCTGTTAACATTAAGATGGGAACGGGGCCTAGATACAACATTACCCAGATTCGAACCCAGGATCTCAGCGTTTCCAGCTCAATGCTAATAATCTCTCTCAGCCACCCGGGTCATCTCGATGTAAATTTGACAAACTGATGCGTCGTGATATGCCAAACTCTTACTAATGCATTAGTAATAATCGAGACGAGATGTGAAATAAGGTGTTTAGAGAAGCTACGACAATTCAGCGCGCGTGCAATCCAGTAGACTCTTGATTATCCGTGTGCGGTTTATCTGATTTGCGGATTAACCACGCACATGAGATTTTTACTTATTAATAACTCATGGATTTTCCCTTAGGCCCAAATTAATAATCTAAAAATAGTTATACATTGTAATTCTTGGAAATGTTTGTTACAAGTCACGTGCTTATATCGAGCAAATATGTGCGCCCATGAATCCGAAATCTACATGATCACCTCGACAGTACAGTAGTTGCATATCTTTACAACAGTGGGTGGAGTTTGATTGATGGTGATTGGCGTGGCTCTGCTATCCACTTAGAGGGCCGAGTCTTCTGCTCGGGAGCAGGAAAGTTTTATCACCGACCACGTGCATCGATCGGTTGATCGTTAGTTTGTGACATAGAGATCCACAGAAAATAGATATCTTTGGATCATCCGAGATTTTTTATCATCCGCAGCCATCTTCCCCGTAATTAGCGCGGATAATCGAGAGTCTACTGTATGTGAAAATTTGTCTCCTTACTCCCCGGAAGAAGCGGCGGTCTGGTGTCGGGAGTGCTGATGTTGCCGAGAAACGCGGCCGGTTTCTCCTTGACCACGAGGTCGCGAGGAGTCTCGAGGGAGCCACAGCACAGGGCCAACTGAAACAGCTTCCGGGCCAGCGTGTCCCCTTTCACCTGCCCCAGGAAGTCCTGCACACACTGTTGGTGGAAACAATAAAGGACCCAAACCACTTGCAGCCATATCACTCTGTTGGGACAAATAGAGGGTGACACATGCATAGATGTCCGACCAATTTCAATGCCCCCCCTTACTTTTGTCTCAACGTGTGACTGAATTTTGTGAAAGCGATGGCCCTAAATATTATAGAGGAGAGTTAATTCAGTGGTAGAGAAAGTTTTTTGATAATGGTGGAAGTATCCACAGACTTGAAACGTATGGCGATTATCACTCATTAAATAATTCCGAGGACAAATGTATTATGGAAAATCTTTGACAAATGTAAGCAAATGCATGAACTTTCTCGCACGGTAATTTTGTTGCATTAAGTCCAGACGCCATGGCCCCCACCTTCTTCAGCTTATTCACAAAGATGTCCTCGGCGTTCTGGAAGACCTGCAGCACCATCTCGGCCGCCGGCTGTGTCGTGAACTGTCGGCGAAGATCGGCGCTCGTCCCTGGCAAGGGGAACGACTCCAACAGGTATTTCTTGACCTTGTGTGGCCGGCCCTCCACCTCCTGCTTGATGTCACACTCGATGCGAGCCAGCCCACAGTCCATCGCATACCGCTCGACTTTCTGGGCCTTGCCGACCACCTCAACAAACAACACAATATTCTTAGTTTTTTCGGTAAAGTCACGTTGAAGGGAAACAACAAAATAACAAAATATATATAAAACAATAAAAAATTCTCACGACGTTTCGACCATAACTCAAACGGTCGTCTTCAGGTGTGTTGGTTTGCATAAATTTCTTTTTAAACGGCGCATTTATTTATTTATAAAAAAACGTTAGCGCCACGTGCAACGATTTGGCAGTTTATTTAGGACTAGTCCATCTATATTCTGAAAAGAGGAAGGGGGAGACGAATTTTTTTATAATGTATGCTGTCTGAAAGCCACTGTAAGCGTGAACAATCAATTAAGACCTGAAATGGTTTATCAAATCTTTCCAATGATTGCTATGATAGAATCCATCTTCTCGGTTGAAATTGTCTCTGTGCTTGTATATGTGGATAGCCTCATGAATGAATCTCTCATGGAAGCCAGATGGCTTACAAAGAACCTATGTCTTGGAAAAGTCAATGGCATGTGAGCCTACTGAATTAGAACAATGATCTGCCACGGCCGAGGTGTTGGTCCTACCGTGTTTAAGGTCTGCTTTGTGTTCACGAATGCGGTCCGAGACATGGCGTTTGGTTTCTCCAATGTAACTAATACCACAGAGGCAACTTAGTTTGTAGACACCAGGGTACTGTATGTCCGGAATCACATCTTTTACAGACGGAACCAGATCACGGATTTTATGTAATGTGTTGAAACGGACCTGGATCTTGTGTTTATTCAAGATTTTGGAGATCTTTTTTGTGATCCCCGCAATGTAGGGTAAAGTGATGGTTTTGAAAAGCTCCTCAAGAGGGTCCTTCTTCATGGTTGGAGTGCGTCTCGAAACCTTACCACGCCTACATATATTAACGGACATCGATTAAAGTGGTCCCATTAGATTTACAATTAGTCTGCATCTTTAGTACACATTTAATGCCTAGGAATATAAAACATGTTGTAAGAGAATACAGGTCGTTTAAACAAATTTAAATATTGCTTACTACAACCAAAGCTCTTTGAAGAGTCGTAATTTAAAATCAAATGGCAGAGCAAAAGATTTTAATTAATTTCACTGCTCAAGAAAGTAGTCCGCTCAGAAAGCGCGTTGTGACGGAGCGCGTTCCGCGTTGTGCGAAAAGCGTTCCCTAAATTAAAGAAAACGCGTTGTAGTGAAAACGCGTTATCGTGTGAACACGCGGGACAGACCCAGTTGTTGTGGGTTAACTCCCCGAGATAAACTTTATTCCAACTTTGTGTTTTATACGCGCGGTGCTCCGCCAATAATTGTTGTGAGCGTCGCTCCTCTGCCCTCTGCTGTTCATGGAGGGAGACTGCACCCTAGAGCCCAGTATCATCCTCCGCGAGCCTCTTCAAAATGCTGATCTTGACACCGCTGGAAGCAGTCATCGGCCTTGACCTCACCTCACAACAGTGCAATTTTAACAGCTCAACATCAAAACACAATGATGGGTCGCTTGCACCAATCGCACAACACCACAGCATTGACTCTCAGCTGTTTCTTGTGTAGAGGGGGTCACGTGTGTCATCATAATTACCCTAATCCTACAACTCGTGCTGCGTAATATTTTCCTTGCCATATTACCTGTGACACACATAATGAGGACAACCGGTAAGTCAAATGAAACCAGAGGTGGGAAACCTGTACTTTATAATATTAATTTCAGGCAATTTGAACACGAGTTTTAGAAACACCGATGCAGCTATACACGTGCCACATTGGCCAGAAATTCAGTTGATACTAATAGGGTTTATTTGCCAGTATTGTACATTATTTAAATTACATTTGTTTGGGCGGCAGGGTGGTGCAGTGGTCACGCCTGTGCATGACATCTTCTGAAGGACTGCCTGGCTTCGCTTTCCTCATTCTGGTCCCTTTCTCTGTATGGGTTTACTCCCATAGCAAAACAACAACAACATACAATGTAACTGGTACTAGCCAAACATCCAAATTACTCCTGCGAAAAGTTGGCAGGCCCCTCCTGAACAAGAGTCTTGAGACTCAGTGAGATTGCTTGTGTGGCGATCCAAACGTCGTGATCCATTATTATTTTTCTACCTACGTGACTTTACCGAAAGAACCAAAGAGTAAGGATTCCTGCAGTCACGAAAGCTTCAAATCAAGATTAATGAGTGTTTACATGTGGGAGGAAATCGGAGCACCTGGAGAAATCCAAGCAAATGGGGGGGGCCAACGCTCTATCACAAATCTATAGATGGAACAGGCGGAGTCCACATTATTCCACACCGCCTTCTCTACCTCCTTGACGACCAAGGGGTGGGAGTTGTCGCAATATTTTTGTAATCCACCAACCCTCACCTCCACGCAGTCGTGGATTACAGGCATACATAGCCACCACAACCACCCGGCTAAAGTAGCTGTAATGCACATCTAAAATTCTACAAAAGTTGATGGGGCAAAGGTCGTAGGTCAATTGGTTTGATTTCTATGCACATTTAGATTCGCATTCGGCCGCCAATGGAACAGGTGGAGTCCAAAAGCAAAGTGGATGTACTGATTGTATCTTCATTGCGGGACTCATCCAGCAGTGGATTGACATGGGCTTCAGGTATCCACGTGTGGACGGGTAATAAACACTGGGGCCACCTGGCGGTAAATGTTTGCCGGTGCACATTGACACCGACTCACACGTCACTGGCCCCAGGCAGCCCCCAGCCACTGGCGTGCAACACAGCGAAGGGAATCTCCCACCAATGAGAACCACGCACAACCCAGGGTGCAGTCCTATAACTTGGACTCGCAAACACAACAAAACCCATGGCCGCCAACCCACACGGTTTACCCGTATTCTGTTGGGGGAAAGTGAGTTGTGAGGTCCATACGGCAGACGGCCGTTTCAATACGGGCAACATTTTTGTTAAGTTTATTTGTGTGTTTCTCCCTTGTCATGGGACTTATAAGGGGCACGGGGTGACCAACAAGGTCTGAATTGTTCTGTAATAAGGTAGGCACTGATGAGGGGTTGACAGCAATGCAAACCCCACACAATACAAAACGCCAAACGGCCAGTACCAATAAAAAATAATAATACATAACTGTCCAATGAGTAATAAGATAATTAAGATCAAAGAAACGCGTTCCTTAAATTGATCAAGTTTATTGTTGCAAGAGTTTGGGAAAACAGGAAGACCGGGTGTGGATTCCAGAGTGGAGCAGTGGAAACTGATAAATCTGAAAAGAAGAGTGAGGTGACCTGCATGGTGGTGAGCGGTTGGGTGAGTAAATGGGTGAGTGTTTGAGTAAACGAGTGGAGGAGTGTGTGATAGGGTGATTGAGTCAGTGACCGGATGAGTGGGTGACTGGATGCGTGGGTGACTGAATGCGTGGGTGATTAGATGAGTGGGTGATTGAGTGGGTGACTAGATGAGTGGGTGACTAGATGAGTGGGTGACTGGATGAGTGGGTGATAGGGTGATTTAATTAGTGACTAGATGAGTATGTGATAGGGTGATTGAGTGGGTGACTGGATGAGTGGGTTATAGGGTGATTGCGTGGATGACTGGATGAGTGGGTGACTGGATGCGTGGCTGATTTGATGAGTGGGTGATAAGGTGATTGAGTGGGTGACTGAATGAGTGGGTGACTGGATGAGTGGGTGACTGAATGAGTGGGTGACTGGATGAGTGGTTAACTGGATGAGTGGGTGATAGGGTGATTGAATTAGTGACGAGATAAGTGTGTGATAGGGTGATTGAGTTAGTGACTGGATGAGTTAGTGACTGGATGAATGTGTGATAGGGTGATTGAGTTAGTGACTGGATGAGTGGGTGACCGAGTTGTTTAGTTGAGTGCGTTGTTGTGAACTGCAGTGAGGCGCGGTGGTTGAACGTGGAGTGGATGAGACGAAGCGGTCAAAGTGTCTGGTAGACCGAGTCCCTTAACGTGGGTGGAGGGGAGAATCAACGAGGTGAAGTTCACTGCAACATTCACCATGGTGGTGCTAGTAGTCGCAGCGAAAGAAAGTGATACAGGGCTGACTGAATGAAGGTTGAGGCAAGGATGCAAGGTGGTGTAGAGGAGGCGAAGAGGAGGGTAGAGGAGGTGAGGTGGTGAGGAGGCATAGAGGAGGGTGCCCCGCTCTTGGCGTTGATCTTGGTGAACACGTGTCCGCGCCCCGTCTCGTAGCTCTGCCCGGTGCTGATGCAGCCTCCACCGGCCGCAGCGTCCAGCGGCCTCGCCGAGTCCGTGCCCAGCTCCGTTCTGAGCAAGCTCTCCATTGCACGCTGTCTGCTCGCAGCGACAAACACAACGTTAAACTTCCCCCCCCCCCCCCGTCCCGTGTGGCCTCTAACACAGGGGTCATCAACCCCCGGGTTGCAAGAGCACTTGCTTCAAGTACATTAAAACCCACTTTTGGTGTAGATATGTAGATGACACTTTGGTTGTCTGGCGACATGGTAAAGATACTTAATGAATGAATGTCTAAATCATCTCAATTTACAAAAAACGGCCATCCAGTTCATCATGGAAATGGAGGTGAATAACACACTCCCTTTCCTGGATATTTTGCTCGGACGAGGCCTAAATGGTAAAGTAACACACACAGCGTTTACCGAAAGGGAACACATACTGATGCCTATCTGAATGCAGATTGGCATCATCACCCCGCACAGAAATCCTTTCTCAACGAGATGCTCATACATCTGGCTAAAACAGTGTCAGATGGTCAAAGTTTGAGGAGAGAGATTAAACATGTCAAAGAAACGCTACGATTGAATGTCTACAATAATGCTCAAATTAACAGAGCAATGAATGCTAAACCAAGATCAAACAGCAATACTGCTGAATCAGGTTATTAAACAATTAAAATACCATATATCGTGGGAGTAACTGACAAATTAGCTAGTAGTCGCAGCTAAAAAAAAAGTGATACATTAATGACAGGGCTGAATGAATGAAGGTTGAGGCAAGGATGCGGGGTGGTGTAGAGGAGGCGAAGAGGAGGGTAGAGGAGGTGAGGTGGTGAGGTGTTGAGGTGGCGTGGTGAGGAGGTGAGGTGGCGTGGTGAGAAGGTGAGGTGGCGTGGTGAGGAGGTGAGGTGGCGTGGTGAGGTGGCGTGGTGAGGAGGCGTAGAGGAGGCGAGGAGAAGGGTAGAGGAGGTGAGGTGGTGAGGAGGCGTAGAGGAGGCGTAGAGGAGGGTGCCCCGCTCTTGGCGTTGATCTTGGTGAACACGTGTCCGCGCCCCGTCTCGTAGCTCTGCCCGGTGCTGATGCAGCCTCCACTGGCCGAAGCGCCCAGCGTCCTCGCTGAGTCCGTGCCCAGCTCCGCTCTGAGCAAGCTCTCCATTGCGCGCTATCTGCTTGCAGCAACAGACACAACGATAAACTCCCCCCCCCCCCCCGGTCCCGTGTGGCCTCTAAATACTTATTTCCTTTGGAGAGGTGATTTATCGGACGAGGCCTAAATGGTAAAATAACACACACAGCGTTTACCAAAAGGGAACGCATACTGATGCCTATCTGAATGCAGATTCGCATTATCACCCCGTACAGAAAACCTCTCTCATCAAGATGCTCATACATCTGGCTAAAACAGTGTCAGATGGTGAATGTCTGGAGAGAGATTGAACATGTCAAAGAAACGCTACGATTGAATGTCTACAATAATGCTCAAATAATTAACAGCAATGAATGCTAAACCAAGATCGAACAGCAATACTGCTGAATCAGGTTATTAAACAATTAAAATACCATATATCGTGGGAGTAATTGAGAAATTAGCTCGAGTTTTGGAAAAGCAAAAAGCTAAACATCTAAGTAAGATTTGGCACGGTACACAAAATTAAAAAAATAGTATCTTGTACTTAAGATGAATTGCCTAAGTTGTCAACGGATGGTGTGTATCGGATTAATGGCTTATGTGGCAGATGTTATATTGGACAGATGGGACGTAACATTAGCGTAAGACTAAAGGAACACCAAATAAATATTAAACACTCTCAAACATAACTGTCGGAAGTTGCAGTACATGCTTGCCAACAAGAACACTTAATGTATTTTGATAAGGATGAAGTGTTGTGTAAAACTCATTATTACTGGCCAAGACTAATTCGAGAATCCATTGAAACTGAGAAAATTTGTATTATTTTAACCTCTCTGACAGCTACAGGCTTAGTGCGGCCTGGAAGCGTATTATTAAGTAATTGTGATTTTAAGATGAGGAGATGAAGGCAGAAGAAGACGTGGGGCGATGTGGTGATGCGGTCGAACGTGGTGGCCCGAGGAGCGGAGGGAGAGATGGCGCGGGACGGGGCGGTGTGGAGAAGGTGGCAAGGACGGCGGACCCCACGTGAGTGGAACAAACGCGTGTAGGAAGAAGACATCTTACATTTATCATTACTTATAGAGGAAACATAAACACCTAACCCTTTAAACCCCTTTACCCTTAAAACCCTAACCCTCTAAACCCCTAACTCTAGAATCCCCTAAACCCCTAACACTCTCAACCCCTAAACCCTATAACTCTCGAAATACCTAAACATATAAACCCCTTATCCCCAAAATACCCCAAAACCTCTAAACCCATAATTTTATAAATCCCTAACCCTCTAAACTCCTAGCTCTTTGTGTAGTGTGTGGTGGGTGTCACGGGGTGGGTGGGTGCAGGGTGTGTGTGGTGGGTGGTGGGTATCACAGGGGGGTGTATGTGTGGAGTGTGCATGTGGTGGGTGTGGTGATAGTGGTCGTGGTTCACAACTATCCATGACCATCACCTCTACTGTGTGGTGGACCGGCCACCACACAGCAGCGCGCGTCGGAGGAGTGAACGGATGGTTCTCCCTATGCGGGCCAGGCCCCCTCGCTTCCTCTTCTCCTGCATCACCATCGCCTGATCCTCTTTCCTTGTCATCTCCTTCTCCTCCACCACCATCTCCTGCACCACCATCTCCTCCTCCTGCTCCTTCTTCGTCTCCACCTCCTCTGTCTCCCCCCCCATCTCCTCTTCGTCCTGCACCACCAGCTCCTCCACCTGGGTCTCCTCCTCCTGCACCACCAGCTCCTCCACCCGGGTCTCCTCCTCCTGCACCACCAGCTCCTCCACCCGGGTCTCCTCCTGCACCACCAGCTCCTCCACCAGGGTCTCCTCCTGCACCACCAGCTCCTCCAGCAGGGTCTCCTCGTCCTGCACCACCAGCTCCTCCACCAGGGTCTCCTCCTGCACCACCAGCTCCTCCACCAGGGTCTCCTCCTGCACCATCAGCTCCTCCACCAGGGTTTCCTCCTGCACCACCAGCTCCTCCAGCAGAGTCTCCTCTTCCTCCTGTACCACCAGCTCCTCCACCAGGGTCTCCTGCACCACCAGCTCCTCCACCAGGGTCTCCTCTCCCTGCACCACGAGCTCCTCCACCAGGGTCTCCTCTTCCACCACAACCGTCAGCTTCCATTTAGAGGCCAGGGCAAGCGCGGAGGATGGGGGCAGCGCCGGCTCCGCTCTGTGAAGAGATGCGCACGACACCGTTCCAACTTCCTGCTACAGCAGAGATCGCAGTCCGTCCCCCCCCATCGTCTGCGTACGGACTAACTGTGTGCAGAGATAGATTAACCAGGTTAATAACGATGCTGCAATAATGCAGCATACCATGCCCATCGTGGGTCTGGTTACAAAATGGGCATTAGTCTTGCGATATCACACTGGATGAAGGGCTAAATGGCAAAGATATGGCTGCCTCATTATTTGTCCTCACCCAGGAACCAATTATAAAAATACATCCGTATATAACCGAATGTACACGTGGGGTTTGAACTGTACATGTGTTCGTTTGCAGGCGGCAGGGCTGGAACTCAGTCAAAGAGGGACCTGGGTTTGATTCCCATACTTGGGTCACTTCTCCGTGTGGAATGTGGAGTGTGTTCTACCCCCCCCCCCCCCCGTTTTGTCCTGCATTGGTTTCCAAATCAGAATACATTATTTAGACTGGATGAAGAGGAATACGATAAGCTATGAATCTCTTCCTTCACAGATATGCAGTCGAGGCACAGGGTAAGCAAGTTACAACAACAAACAAAAGGAGTGCAACGTGTAAAAATGTAAGCAAGTCACAAAAAATTGAGCACATAAGCACAAAGTACATAAAATCCTGCCAGTTTTCAACACTAACTGTAAATTTGGGCAAGGCAGCAAAACATCAACAAAAACAGCCCCAGACCCCACCAAGACAACACACAGTCCCTCAATAAAATTGTACATTAAAATGTAACTTTCATTCCTTTGGGTTTGGCATTTTCCTCCACGTAACTGAACCCTGACAAACGCAATGCAACCAGTTTTGGATGGACATCCTCGTCAGTGTTAGAAATTGAACCTCCAAATCATTCAATCGGGATCGCATAGCAGCAGTAGCAAAAGCAAATTTGTTCTGTACTGCAAACAACTTGGCAGGACTCTACTGAAAAAGAGTCTTGAGACTGAGTGAGGCTCATGCTGGCTAAATAAGGGTAGTAGTAATAAATATAAATACATTAACAGGAGCAGAGCCGTCCCCCGGGTACGGTGTACTGGGGAAACCGCCCCGGGCACCGTGCTTTTGGCGGCCCTGTGCTTCGATGTCACGGTGTCAGACGTAAAATGTATTTTTAACACGCAAGCTTTCGCACCAGATTGGCTCACAAATGATGACATCACATTCACATTTATCACTATTTAAGACCGAAACAGGAGTATTTCTCCACAATTCTGGCCGTCACCTTATGAGGCTGGTTGCAATCCCCGGCAAAATGTCGTACTCGAATAGTAAATGTGGTGGGTTTACTTTCCAACACACTGGTGTGCTGATCTAGTAACTAATTGGCACATTTTGTTTACATGATACACCTTACTAATTGGCTGTGTTGGGTGGTGGTGAGTTTAACAACACATGTATATCTATGCGATCTAACCGAAAAAAACCCTGTATTGTTGGTAATACTTCCGATTTAATTGTGACTTGCCCTGGGCCCCACACCTCCCTATGGACTGCCTTGAACATTGGACAAGCAGCTCATGGCTTACCGTCGCTCAGCAGCTCCAAAACACTGTACACTGCCAGGAGCAGCAATGGTGGTGGCAGTGGCGTTGCTGGTGGTGCTGGTGGCCACGGTCCGGAGCCAGCTGTGACCCAGCGCCTGCGCTGGCGTCATGCGACAATCCGGATCCCATCTGTTGAGAGACGCACCGGGGTCACACGCAGCGCACATGGTGAGAGAGGCGTGGTGAGAGGATTGACGTTCCTTCCCTTCTCCCACGAGGTCCAGGATCGCACGGCATCAGCGGTAGTCTTGGTAGCAGCGGCAATCCTTCATTACGCAGTACTCTAAAAATGCCCTGAGCCTCGCACTGCCGAGGATCATCTTTAACGGACCTCCAAAGAGGGCGATCTTAACAAGGGTGGTACTGGTTATCGGCAGGTTAACTCAGCTCCACATCTTCCTGGTGATCGGTGGAGGGCGATCGTTGATCACCTTGGTGGGAGAAATCCTCATGGGGAGGGGGGAGGGGGTGGGGGATGATTCTTACCGCAGGCAGGAGCTGACAAAGTCAACAAACTCCGGGTCGTGGCTTTTGAGTGCCCCGTGAAGTGACAAGCTCCCTGGCACCCTTCTCTTGACTGGGGAGAACATCATGCCCAAACGATCTGCAGGAGACATGCACAGCAGGAGAGACACACAGTCACCATTCACCACTTTGCCCACCTACCCACTTGCCCACGCGCCCAATTAGCCACCCACTCACCCAAGGAATTGAAAATACAAAGAGGCCCCCCCCCCCATGGCCACCCCCCCAAAAAGAACTACAACAGCTCCAGGCCACACCCTAACACTGAATCCGGCCGGTTGCTCGCCCCACCCTTCAACTCACCAAAGTAGTGCATTCCGTCAGGAGCTGCATCCATCATGCATCTTGGAGGCAACCCGAGGATCTGCACATGGTTGAAATAAAGGCAAAAGTCACCCGTGTAACCGCAGCAGACTGTAGGGGCAAGTGCTTATAGTAGTGAGTAGAAACAGCAGCAGCAACAGTAGCGGCACCTGTTGAGGGCCAGGACTGTGGCACACACAGAGAGGGGATGGTTGGCTATATTGAAGCAGGTACACACGGCACCAGGTACTCATTTGAGGCTGATTTGTACTAGGGGATGCCCAGTACCGGTTCAGATAATCGTCACTGATGTTGGCCGTGAATTGGAATCAAACTCGCATTACCGGGTTTGTAGCTGAGCACGCTAACCGCTACACCACTGCTCCCACAACACGTACAGGACACACACGTGTACACACATACAACATACGATGGCTGCCATTCGCCAGATCACCAAGTAGCCAATCGCCCCCCTCTCCTGGCTCCCCACCCCCCCCCCCCCCCCATAGCCTACAACTTCAAGAAAGGAGGGGGGAATCACGAGCGGGTGAACGTCCAGTTGGAAATACCTCCATGCAGCACGGGAGGTGGTCGTCGCGGCTGTCCGACTGGAATAATTCCCTGCCGGTCGCCAACTCCGCCACTGTGCAGCCCAGTGCCCACATGTCCACTGCACACGTTAATCTGTAGCCCAGCAATACCTCCGGAGAGAGGTATGGCAGGGTCCCACCCACATACAGAGCTGCACAACAACAACAAATATATATGTACGTGTGTGTGTATACTCACTGTGTCATGAACAGCATCGTTATCACACACTGTCACATGTACAGACACTAAGAGACTTACACACACACACTGGAACACAGACACACCCACATGCAGAAACTCACACCCACACGCAGAAACTCACACCCAGGTGAGGTTACTCACGTTGCCTTTTCACAAAACAGCTGTTGCCAAAGTCCGTGACCCTGACGGTGCCGGTCACGGTATCCTTGAGTAGAACATTTTCCTAAAGGAAGAAAGGCAGAAGGAATTCACACTCGGAGGTTACGCCGATAGCATTCAGCCAGCAGTGGATCAATCACGTACCACGGTACAAGCTAAACAGGGGAACTAGGTGAGGCGTAGCGCCGTCATCAACCTTGAGTCAAGTGCAACATTCGCTGTTTTCTGACAGCTGCCACTGGGGGTGCCCCTTTCAAATGCGTCAAGATGAGCGATGTTAGTCGAGGCTCATCATATTTAAAGCTCTCTGAAGCACCATCTAAGTAAAAGGGTGCGGCTCTATCGACAACTTATCCTAGTTGCTCACAGCTGCCCAATAACGAGTTATGGACCAAAAACCACACTCAAGGGCGCACGGATTTCGTGACGCTTTCCACCGCGCGTTTGTCTTGGGAAGTTTTCCATTCACAGCATGGAAGCTGACAACGGGCAGCTGTCAGTTCAAACGCGTGTTTGGCACGTTTTGAAAATCATTCTTTTCGGCTCCGGTTTGTGTTTCTCAAAGTTTGGGGCAACGCTGTGATCTACATTGCTAGTTTTCTCTTTGGTGAGTCCCCCAATAGCGACACGACTCTACACGACAGTTTAATTCATACCAGATCATCACCAGAGGTAACGTGACCCTGCCTCCTTCCAGATAGACGGACAGAGCTAACACATCGACCCTGTGACCAACGTGGTCGGTTTTCTCTATGGACCGAGTCCCCAATAATGACACAACTCTGGAACAAAGTCACGCTGATTGCTGTGTCCACTCACTGGCTTGATATCTGCATGGATGATGCTCCTGGCCTTGGTGTGGCAAAGGAACTTGAGGATGCCCCTGGTGTAAGTTTTCACCATCCCCATGTGCAATTTCCGGAGCCCCGCTTCCATAATCACATCATAGAGGCTCTCCCTGTGAAAGAGGCAGCAGCAGCAACAACAATGACAACAACGAAGCAGCGTCAGTGTCATACCCTGCAATACTGCGTGGATTCTGATAACGACAATATTAATATTATATTTGCACATTCACGACTAATATGATTCATAGCTCAGTGTGGGTTTAGGTCATCGGTTTGCTGATAAACCAAATAGCTTAGCACATCTGTCCACTTGCTTTCATTGGCTCTGTTTCCGGGTGGTGGAATTATCCATTAGGAGATACAAACTCCACAGAGAAAGGCGTCCGAGTTGAGAATCGAACTCAGGGATTTTCACCGAGGGGCTCAAGCATTACCACTGCGCTGATCGAGTGGAGGCGTGGCTATATAAAAGTGGGCGGGGCTTATTGAGAAAAGAGGCGTGGCCTCATGCACCCGGGACACATGACAGCTCCACAGTATCACAATGCGTGGGTGGCACAGGAATCCCAAAAGTAACATCTAGCTCCGGTGGTGTGACGTTATCACCCTCCCCTGGTGTGGAAGAGATCGAGGCTTTGATCCCGACCGTGACGCATGTATATTTTGAGTTTGCATGTTCTACCCCTGGTCACGTGGCTTTTTCTCCGGGTTCTCTGGTTTTTCCCTCCACATTTCGAAACATGTGTTTAGAGTATTTGGCTGCTATACATTTCCACATCAGCAACTTTTTTTAGCTATCATTTGTAGCCAGGCCGCTTGTGAAAAATAACTGATAGGGCAGTGGGCTTCACCTGTTAAATAAAAGTTTTAGTTTAGCTAATGAAGTTAACCACGCTATGGGGGGGGGGGGGGGGGGGGGTGGGAACACATGGTACGTACTTCAACAGCTCCAGGACAATGCAGTGGTGTCCTCTGAAGTCAAAATGATTCAGGACTTTGACAACGTTGTAGTCCTCATCACTGCCCTCGCCCTGAAGTTCCAGAGCCATCTGGAGCTCCTTTCTCTGAAATTTATCACGCTTGGAGCTGTGCAGAGAAAATCCACAAATGAATCATGACTTAGACTTGCTTAAGGAATGACCAGAAACAAATTCTATTCAGAAATAAATAAATAAACGTTCCCCAAGTGTAATGGCATTGTGAGTTCCGGTAGTGCGCTCATGGAAGGTTCCAGAAAGGATCGGGAAGAGGATCAAATAAGCAAGGGATAGAAGGGGGCTTGGGGTGCTGCCTGAACGTAGTGATTCCCTAATGTGTGAATTGAGCCGACTCCTAGCATGGCCCCAGCCACACTCAGGATTCCCAGGAGCTGAGCCAAGCCACGGCTGAGCCACTCATGTATCTTTAAAAGCAGCTGAGCGGCTCAAGCCTGGGCCAAACCACGGCTGAGCTAGAGCTGAGCCTGAGTTTTAGAGACTGAGCCACAGCTGAGTCGTGACTGAATGTGGCTCTCACAGAGCAAGACATTATAACGTGGAATATCATGGGACCTCCTTTGCCAGTACCAAAATATCAGAATATATTTTCTCCTTTTTTCTAGCAAGAAAACAGGTGTTAAGATGTTAAAACACCAAACTGAAACCTTTTACAAGGAATCATTACTGCATTAACCACAATACTTGTGGTCAGAATGCAAACAAAAAAATACTCTGATAATATATGCATTGTCTTTGAAACTGATTGGTCCACACCAGAAACAGCTTTCTTTTGAGCCTCGTCTCAAAAACGGTGTTAGACCAGGGACGCCAAAAGGCGTACAGCACAAAGACAAGCGTTATCAGAGTAATGAGAGCTCGGGGTGAATGGCTACATCATGGGACCTCCTTTGGGAGTATATTTTGGTACTGGCAAAGGAGGTCCCATGATGTAGCTGCTGTAGCGCAGAACGCACACGTTATAACACAAAACACGCCCGTTATGACATGGGACAACTCCATTACAGTGTGGAACATGCCTTTTATAGCGTGGAACGTGCCCATGATAACGTGGAAGGCTCCCATTATAACGCGGACCGCACCCATTATAATCCGGAATGCTTCTGTTCTAATGCAGGAAAGCGCCCATTATAACGTGGAATGTGCCCGCTATAAAATTGCACGGCTGAGCGGTATGACACAGTAGGCGGAATGCGGAATGATCACGTGACGTGACAGCATGCCCTCCGTTATTGGTCTCTTCACATCACTGTGTGCGTGTATTATATCTTGCAAAACTTTATCGTTACATTATATATGGGGATATTATGTTTGCTTAATGTGCTTTCCCTTAACGTGGCACTTTTCAGGAATGCCTCTACTAGGTAAAATGAAGACTTAATGTAATGTAAGCGTGAACTGATCCAGAACAGGGGGAGAACATACAAACTCCACACAGGAGGGCACCCGAGTCAGGAGTCGAACCGGGGACCCTCTACGTGAGGCACGAGTTGTCACCACCTCATCACACGGCCGCCCACAGCACTGGACGTAACAACATCATCCTTGTGACGACAGCACTCTGAATTCTTACCTCAATGGTGATACCAAGATCTTCACGGCCACCAGGGTGTTCATCTTGTGGTCAAGGCACCGGATCACCTGGCCTTGACCTCCGCGCCCAATCTTCTTCAGCACCTCATAGCGGTAGTGAAGGTGCTCATGGTGGACCTGCACAAAATTACACAAATTTAGACTGACTATATTTTGAAAATCACAACATGTGAGCATTATTTTACGAAATAATTGCTTTTTTAAGTGTTTGGTTTTCTTAAATCTGTAATTGTGGAATGCTCTGATGTCTGCTGGCCGAGTCACCCTAAAAAAAGCTCTTTAGCTCAATGGGCTTAACTTGGGAAATAAACTTCTGATTGTGAAGTGTGTGGGAGAGTGCACATGTGCTTTCTCTGGTTGGTTGGTGCTTAAGTTGCAATGACAAGAAGCCACGAACCCCGCGACCGCTGCGCCCTGTGACCGCCCCCACGGCGGGGGCTTTGTGGCGAGTCTCACCGGAATGTAATGATGTTCGTGGTCGTCGTATCCATCGTTGTTGTGTCCCCGGGATCTGTTGCTGAGCGCAAAGTACCATACTTTCTGTATGGCGACAAGCTCCAGCTTCTCCCGGTGGGTCATTTGTGGGCCAAAGAGAGCCAGGATTGCTGCAGGCAAGAGAATAACAACAGCTGTCGGTGATCTTTCGTTTACGCAGCACAGCCTCAAAAAGTCTCAAGATTCCTTTTCAGGAGGTTCCTGCAGATGATTTACAGAGAATGGGGGTGACGCTGCTGCCATTACGTCTGCTGTGTGATCCCAATTTGAGGAATTTGCAGGGGATTTGGATGTTTTGGCCAATACCAGTTATGTCCGTATGTTAAACCGTGCTTCGGCAGCCCTGCTAATCAGAAGTGAGGGGGAAAGACAACAAACTAACAAGTTCGCAAAAAATATTGATTTAAAAGTGCATCGCTCCAGTGGCTGCCTAATGTCAGAAGAGCATTCCAGATGACTGCAGAAGCACATCTGAAAGCGTGCCATGCAGTGACCATCTTTGTTTGATGTCCAGCTATATGCAGCTCTGAGGACATCTTAGGTTGCTTGGGTTTGACAACAGGGTTAATGAATTAGATAAATATAACACAGATATGCCATGAAGGATTTTATGAAATAAGAATAGCTTTTACCCTTTCTGGCACAAAAACAGGTGTTAATATGTTCAAACACCAAATAGCTACCTTTTGCAAGGCATCAAGTCTACATTTACCACACGTACTTGTGGAAAAATATGCAAACAAACATGCTCTGATAATATATGGGCATTGTCTTTGAAACTGACTGGCCCGCACCAGAGACAGCCTTCTTTATGACCTTGTCTCGTCGGTGTTAGACCAGAGAACGGCAAAAGTCGAACGGTACATCACCCATGCAACATGGCCACCATGAAGTCCCCCCATGCATCATGGTCACTGTGACGTCCCCCTTGAAACATGACCATCGTGATGTCCCACCATTCAGCGTGGCCATCTTGACGTCACTCATTTCTGTTCTTACCTTGTGGCGATTTGCTGCGGATGGAGCCGGTGCGTGCTGAGGACAGCGCACTCCACGTGGTGCAAGACTCGCCGTTACTCCGAGCCTCTCCAGCTCGGCTGATCTACACACACAAAGACGAAGGTCCACCACATGGGCTTGATTAAGATGTTGGAGCAAGTGCAGTGGGCGAGCACTGAGCCAGCATCTCTGACATCCTGGGCTCCACATTCAGGAGGGTCCTGCCGAGATGTTGCCAGTTCTCAGCGTTGGGATATTTGGCCAATATCAGTTGCCATGCTTGGATTTACAATGAAAGACGTGTGGATTTCGAGGTCACAGGCAGGTCAATGGGATCGTTCAAACTGTTAAGAGGAGTGAGTGGGACTCGGGCCGGACGAGCCATGGCTAGGAGGGACAACAATGGCTCACGGTCAAGAATAATAACTGAGCGACAACCAAGGAACAGAACACATCAGAGAGGAGAGCCGCCAGAGAGATGGTGCGACGAAATCGGCGCTTGGCGGATTATTCCATCACAGGATGTGAGGGGTAGTAGGGTCTCAGGGAGGGAGGCGTTCATCCATCAGTGGATAGATAACAGCGCTGTGGATGCTCACGCATAGACGGGCACGTACACCAACAGGATCTCAGAGAGACACTCTGATAGACGCGCACACACTTAGGCGGGCAAGGAGAAGCACACCCAGGTATACAGGTGACAGGTAGGCATACGCAGAGGGGAGAACACACGTCCACCCATACTTCACCACACGAGTCAAGGAGCCACATGTACCTCCATAGTTGCAACTTGCAGACGAGGGTGCTCAGAGCTCACTGTGTCTCTCGCGCGGTCCGGGTCTCTGCGTGGAGAGCGGGAGACAGAGGTGAGGGACACGCAGAGTTGAAGGGGCGTGACACACCCACGTCTAAACGCACGTCACGTCACAATGCGGACTCTCATCATCAACACGGACTCACATCCTCACCAGTCACCCACAATACGAAAAACACAAGAAACAACAACTGCCATTCGCCACTAAGTAGCGGTGATGTGACCACGGCGCCTGTGCCAGGCCAGGTGCACTTTGAGACCACGTGAAGTGCCGAAGGCTCACTGACAGGCGGTCGCAGGTCAGACCCAGGTGCCATGAGTTGTCTGACTGAGATGACTGTGCCAACTTGCTGCCTTTTAGATGCCCGGCTCAAAGGTTGTTGTCGTGAGCGTTGCTCCTCTGTTCGGACACCACTACTAACACTACTCCTAACACCACCAACACCACCACTACGAACACCACCACTACGAACACCACCACTACGAACACCACTACTACGAACACCACTACTAACACCACAATTAACACCACGAACAAAGACAACGATCCCCCGTTTAGCCTTAACAGACTGTTGGGGCAAGTGCTGTCCGCGAGCACCTATGAAGGCCGGCACGGCACACGAGGGGGTGGGTGGCCAACACCACGCCCGGCCGCCTTTGTCTCCCCAGTGGCAATGTTTGCACCTCGCACCAGGTACTTATTTAAGGCTGAGTCGATCTAGGGTGAGGCCCAGGACCAGTTCAGATAATCATCACCAATGTTGGCCGTGAGCGGGAATCAAACCCAGGTCGCCAGGTTCTTAGCGCAGCGCGCTAACCGCTACACTACCCCACTAATACCATCACTAACACCACTACTAACACCACCACCAATAATACCACCACCACTAACACCACCACTAAGACCACCACGAACACCACTACCAGCACCAATAATAGCACCATCACTAACACCACCACGACTAAGACCAGCAACAAAAATTCCACCATCACTAACACCAACAACAACAACAACCGACATTCGCCACTAAGTGGCGGTGATGTCACCACGACGCTTGTGCCAGGCCATGTGCACCTTGAGGCCACGTGAAGTGTCGAACGCCCGCCCGCTGGCAGGAGATCACAGGGCAGACCCAGGTGCCACAGGTCGACTGACTGAGATGACTGGCTGATGCACCACCTGTGCCCCTTACTGTGCCAACTTGCTGTGCTTTAGCCATCCGGCGCTCTGCTCGTTGTTGCGAGCGTCGTTCCTGCGCTCTCCGTTGTTGTTGGAGGGCGACTGCCTCCAACTGCCCAGTAGCGTCCTTCACGAGCCTCTTCCACAGAGGCCGATCTTGACACAGCTGGTACCAGTTATCGGCAAGTCCACTCAGCTCCACATCCTGCTGTACCACATCACTCCATATCTTCTCTAGCCCGTGCCGCGTCCGTTCAGCCCCCTCAATCCGGCCGAATAAAAGCTGCTTGCGCATGCGGTGATTGGGCATGCGGGCTACATGGTCCAGCCAACGCAGCCTTGCCTGCTGGAGCTCACTGATGGGGCTTTGTCCAGATCTTTCGAGGATTTGTGAGCTCCTCACACAATCCAGCATGGGTAAACCCAGGATTGATCGGAGGCAGGCCAGCCTCAACGTTTCTAACTGGCAAAGATGTTCCATTAGGGGGGTCCACGTTTCACAAGCGTAGAGAAGGGAGGGAATGACTGCGGCTGAGAAGACCCGAAGCTTCGTGTGGAGCGACAGACCAGGTAGCTTCCACACAGCGTTACGCAACTGCTGAAAAGATAATGCCGCTCGACTGATTCGGAGTGAGACCTCTGCTGTTAAACCGGAGACGGTCATGAGCACACTGCCCAGGTATGGGAAACTTTCCACTCTCTCCACAACTGCCCCATCACCGATTGGGAGTTGTGGGGGTGGAGTGCCCGATGGTACAAAATACCCAGGCAGGTGCTTCGTTTTGGTGGGGCTGATGGTAAGGCCCCACCTCTTAGTGGCACACTCCAGTTTTAGCAGCAGCGCCTCCAACTCCTCCTCTGAGTGAGCCGCAATTATCACGTCATCGGCATACATAACGTGGTTGACCAATAGGGAGCCATCCCTTGACGGCATCCGGGCATTGATCAGCCTCCCACTGTATCTGTACCAGATGGAAATTCCTCCGGTACAGCTACTGAAGGCCTCACGAACTACGTGGTCGAAATAGATGTTAAATAATGTTGGAGCCAGAGGACATCCCTGTCGCACCCCAAGGTGAACAGGGAATGGCTCCGACTCCCGGCAATGTAGTTTTACCCGGGTCCGCTCACCATAATGAAGGTCCTTAAAGATCGTCAGCAGCGGGTCAGGGACTCCGAAAGCACGAAGAACCCAGAGCCCAGGCCTACTGATGGTGTCATAGGCCTTTACCAGGTCAATAAAGCAGAGATGTAGGTCTTGTTGGAATTCCCTACACCTCTGCTTTAGCAAACGGACAGAAAATATGGCATCTGTGCAGGACCACCCTTTCCTGAAACCACATTGGGGCTCCGCAAGCCTCTCCTCAGCATGCCTGGTAAGGCAGTGTTGAATAATCCTTGCCAGGACCTTTCCCGGCACACTGAGGAGTGAGATGCCCCTGTAGTTGTTACAGTCTGTGCGGTCTCCCTTCTTAAAGATGGGGACCACCATGGTATCCAATCACCTCACTTACACCACCATCACTAATACCACCAACACCAACACCACCATCACTAACACCAGTAACACCACCACTATCACCACTACTAACAACCACAATCACTAACACCACCATCACTAACACAACTAACACCACCACCATCACGAGCACCCCCACCACTAATACCACCAACATTAACACCAACACTCCTCCCCCTGCCAGTATGGGACACCAAAGACAAAGATCCCCGTAGAGACTTAACAGGCTGTAGGGGCAAGTGCTGTTAGCCAGCAGTACGTATGAAGGCCGGCACGACACACGAGGGGGTTGGATTGCCAGCACCACGCCCGGCCGCCTTTGTCTCCCCAGTGGCGATCTTTACACACCACACCAGGTACTCATTCGAGGTTGAGTCAACCTAGGGGAGGCCCAGCACCGGTTCAGATAATCGTTACTGCTGTTGGCCTTTAGAGGGAATCCAACTCGGGGTCGCCGGGTTCATAGCGCGGCGCGCTGTCAGCTCTACGACCGTTCCACACACACACAGACTCACACAGAGACTCGCACACGTAGAGACTCACACACACAGAGACTCACACAGACTCACACACACAGACTCACACAGAGACTCGCACACATACAGACTCACACACACAGAGACTCACACAGAGACTCACACACACACAGAGACTCACACACACACAGACACAGAGACTCACACACACACACAGAGACTCACACATACAGAGAGTCACACACACACAGACTCACACATACAGAGAGTCACACAGAGAGTCACACACACAGAGACTCACACAGAGAGTCATACACACACAGAGAGTCTCACACACACACACAGACTCACACAGAAACTCACACACATACAGAGAGTCACACACACAGATTCACACACACAGACTCACACAGAGAGACTCACACACACACAGACTCACACAGAGAGACACACACACACAGAGTCACACACACACAGACTCATATAGAAAGCCTCACACACACACAGACTCACACAGAGAGACTCACACCACCACCGCCACCACTCACCCACAGCTCGGTTCCACTCCTGCTCTGGGGTCGGTCCGCGTCTCTCTAACGGCCAAACTGCCAGTGGGAAGCACGTGGCGCGAGGCGCGGGGGTGGTCCAAGGTAACCACGCCCCCGTGACGTCAGAGCCATGAGCTCCTCCCCCTCACACCTGAGCTCCTCCCCCCCTGCCCCCCCTCGCGACCACGCCCCATGGTCCGCCATTTCCCTCCCCCTCGCTACCCCCCTGCCCCTCCTCGTGACCCCCCTTCCCCCCCCGCCCCTCCACATTCGCAACCCCCCATGCCCCTCACAACCCCCCATGCCCCCTCACAACCCCCCATGCCCCCTCACAACCCCCCATGCCCCCCCTTTTTCTCCACCTAACGAACCCCCTCTATGCTCCCCCTCACCCCCCCCTTGCCCCCCCTGCCCCACCCCCTCGTGACCCGCCCCCTCACCCCCCATGCCCCGCCCCCCTCCCCCGCTGCTACTTCCGCTTAGGCCGGGGCCGAGTGGAGGCGGCGCGCGCTGTGGATTGTGGGTGGCGAGCGGCTGATTTGGTTTCCCGCTCACGGCCACCGTCAGTGGGTCGCGAAAGCTTCTGAAGCGGCGGCTCGCTGGGCCTCCTCTACGTCGACTCAGCCTGAAGGTGGGAACCTCGCGCGGTGTGTCCACATCAGCAGTGGCGGCGGCGGCGGTGGGGGGAGACAAAGGAGGCGCCTGGCCCACAGCCGTCACGTTCTGCTGAGTTCACGGCGCTGCTTCAAGCAGAGCTCGGCCCTGCTGCTGTTGAGAGGCACTCCCAGAGGGCCGTGTGGCTGATGGGAATTATAGTTGTGGTTAAATTATAGTTGTGGTTACAGTTGTTGGTCGTGGTTATTGTTGTGTGGTTGTTATTGTGGTGGTTGTGCAGGTGGTGGCACACGAGTTAACCCATAGCACCAGGGTCTAGCCCTCCTCTTGTACCTAGCCAGGCAGAGCAGTCAACCCATGGCACCTGAGTCTGGCCCGTGGCCTCCTCCTGCACTTAGCCTGGCACAGCCGTCAAACCTTGGCACCTGAGTTATTGTGGGGACATCACCGCCACGTAGTGGTGAATGGTGACTGTTGATGTGTGTGGGCTTGTGTGTGAGTATGATGGTGAATGCGTGAGTATGATGGTGAGTATCATGGTGAGTGTATCATGGTTAGTTAGTAATACTGAGTGTGAGTTTGACTAATTCTCCTCCCTCTCGCTGTCTCTGCTTTCCCCCCTAACTACCTCGCCTGGTGTACAGGAGGTTGTGGGTTCGACCCTGATGCCTGCTGTATATTTGGAGTTTGCGTGTCTCTGTCTCTCCCCGTGGTCGTGTGGACTTTTTCTCCGGGTCCTCCGGTTTTTCCCTCCACATTTAGAAACATTCGTTTAAAGTTTTGACTTAAAACTTTAGTGACTGTGATGATGAGCCACTTCGTTGAGCTATCATTGGTGCCAAGTCGCTTCTGAAAAAGAGATGTTTAGCTCAGTGGACCTTAGTCTAGTTTTCTCTCTCCTTCCCGAGCACAAGAACAAGCAGGAGCAGGGGTAGGAGCATTCTCCACTTAGTGGTGGTGACGACACCACGGCGCTTGTGCCAGGATATGTGCACCACAGATATCCATCACATAGAGACCCATAGAGTCATCACACATAGACCTATACACTCACCACGCACATACCCTCAGACTTGCACAGAGAACCATAGACTCACCACAGAGACCCATAGAGTCATCAGACAGAGAACCACAGACTCAGACAGATCCACAGACTCGCACAGAGCCCTATAGACTCACCAAACAGAGACATAGACTCACCAAACAGAGACATAGACTCACCAGACAGATACCCATAGACTCAATCGTACCCATACTCACACAGAGACCCATAGACTCACCACAGAGACCCATAGACTCACCACAGAGACCCATAGACTCACCACAGAGACCCATAGACACATCAGACAGAGACGCATAGACTCACCCCACAAAGCCGCAGAGACTTACCCCACAGAGACCCATAGACTCAGAGAGAGACCCATAGACTCACCAAACAGACCCATAGACTCACCACATAGAGACCCATAGAGTCATACAAAAACGCATAGACTCATCACACAGAGAACCACCGAATCAAACAGACTCGCACAGAGCCCTATAGACTCATAAAACAGAGACACATAAACTCACCACACAGAGACCCACGGACTCTCACAGAGACCCATAGACTCACCACACACAGATCCATCGACTCACAGAGAGACCCAAGGGCTCGCGTGTGTGGTTATTTAGTTGAAGGTGGAGGGGGATTACCAGCCCCTTGCACCCATCCAGAACTCCCTGTTGCCACTGTGTGGCTGCGAGGCGACGTGAGGTTTACAGCTGGTCAGGTTTGGCGCCCCCCCCCCCCCCCCAAAATGGCATTTCTCACAACCACCGCCGCGTTATCGACCGTCGCCATTCGCCAATAAGTGACAGTGACGTCACCACGGCGCCTGTGCCAGGCCAGGTGCACTTTGAAGCCACGTGACGTGTCGAAGGCTTGCTGACCAGAGATCCTGGAACAGACCCAGGTGCCATGGGTTGGCTGACTGAGATGACTGGCAGATGCACCACCTGTACCCCGTACTGTGCCAAATTGCTGCATATTTATCATCCGGTGTTCCGCTCGTTGTTGTGAGCGTCACTCCTCCGTTGGTGGAGGGCGACTGTCTCCAACTGCCCAGTAGAAGCGTCCTTCACGAGCCTCTCCCGCAGAGGCCGATCCCGACACCGCTGGTACCAGTCGTCGGCAAAGCCCACTCAGCTCCACATCCTCCCATAACGCATCAGTCCACCTCCACTCCAGCCCATGGCGTGCCCGCCCATCCCCCTCCATCCACCCACATACTCACCTACTGGCTTACTGACGCACTCACCCACTCATATCTGCTCACGCACCCACACATTACATTTTAAATGCAGGCCACGCAAAGCATCGTGATCAGTTTACACCAAAATCTACTCTCAACCACTTAAACCACATATTCGTGAATGATGCGCACCCTAATCTGCCACTACGGTTGTGTGCAGGGTGTTGTGATGTCACGTAGTACAACGTTTCTCCTGGTCCCCCCCTCCTCCGTTATAACACGCCGTCTATCTATGGCCTCGTCGCATTGGCCTTCATGGACGAGTGGTGATGGTGAAAGATGATCAGCGGTGGACACTGAATTACTGGGGCCCCATTTAACGTTCAGGTGACACGGGACACGGTACGTGAAGAACCTTTTAACTGTCCTGTAAGCAGACTCCTCTGCGTGGGATATTTAACACCTCTTAATGCACAGACAACAGCCAACTCAGCCTCGCCTGCCGGAGGAGCTCACTGATGATCGGACAGTGTCCAGATCTCTCAAGCATCTGTGAGCTACTCGCACACAAAGATCCCCCGTGTAGCCTTTAACAGACTGTTGGGGCAAGTGCTTTATAACATCATCAAAGGGGCGCTGCAATATGATGCAATCAAAATCACCGATCAGAGATTTTCCTATATATTGTCTTTGTTGATCGTGAATCGAGACTAATTGTATTGATTCCTCTCAATCGATCCGGCAGTAAGCTCAAAATGTCCGATTTTATCTGCAATATTCTGCGTTTCACAGATCATACAAAGCAACGGTATTGATGCCGATTTGTATGAGTGGGTGGGTGGCAGGGTGAGTGGGTTTGTGAGTGGGTGAGTGAGTGTGTGGGTGGCTTTAGTAGTTGAGCGGGTGGGTGAGTCAGATAATGAGGCGCCGCAGTGGCGAGATGTTAACTCCCTCGCCCAGAATACAGGATGTAATCAATTCGATCCCGACCCTGAAGCCTGTATATTTGGAGTTTTCATCTTCTTCCGTGGTCGCGTCGATTTTTTTGATTCCTTGGGGTTTGTTTTACACGTAGGCTTTCGCGACCAATATCCATAATAGAGGGGTTTTTTTGGGTTAGATCGCGTAAATATATAAATGTGTCGTTAAAAAACCCACCACCACCCGACACAGCCAACTAGTAAGGGTTGTCACGTAATCAGAACATTCCAATTTGTAACTAGTACAGCACACCGGTGTGTTGGAGAGTCAAGCCACAACATTTACAATCTGAGTACAACTTTTCGCCAGTAATTACAACTAGCTTCATCAGGCGACAGCCAGATTTGTGGAGAAGTTAGTCTGTTTCGTTCCTTATAAAGAGGCATAGATGTGGTGACCACACTTTGGTGCTCTTGATGCAAAGTGGGGAGGGGGGGAGAGATTAATGAGTCAACATACATTATGCATGCGCATTATGTGAACCCTTTGCGCTTGTCCTTCTGGTCCATTGTGTGCATTAAGTTAGCCGGGTTTTCCCTCCGTATTTCAAATCAACATGCGTTTAAAGGATTTGAATGCAATAAATGTTTACATGATAAGCCACTTCGTCGACCTATTATTTGTAACCAGGTCACTTGATATACCTCTGTGGACCTTACCTGGTAAAATAAAATTTTTTTGTTTAGTTTCAGTTTATTGGATGGTTGAGTGGGTAGGTGGGATTTTGAGTGCGTGGGTGGGTCAGTTGGAGATTGAGTGGGTGTCAGGGTGAGTGGGTGGGTAAATTGGTGAGTGAGTGTGTTTGAGATCCAGTGGGTGGTTTTGTGAGTGGGTGGGTGAGTAGGTGGCTGAGTCGGAGAGTGGAGTGCCATAGTGGCGAGATGTTAACTGCCTCGTCTTTTATAAACGAGGTCATGGGTTCGATCCCGACCCTGACGTCTGTATATTTAGAGTGAGTGGGTGTGTAGGTGGGTGCATAGGTAAGTTCTTGAGTGAGTGGCTTGGTGTGTTGATGAGTCAGTGGGTTAGTGAGTGAGTGGGTTTGTGAGTGGGTGAGTGAGTGTGTGGGTGGCTTTAGTAGTTGAGTTGGTGGGTGAGTCAGATAATGAGGCGCCACAGTGGCGAGATGTTAACTCCCTCGCCTGGTATATTGGAGTTCGTAGGTTCCCCCCAACCCTAAAGCCTGTATACATTTGGAGTTTGTATCTTCTCCCCATGGTCGGTTGGAATTTTCTCCGGGTTCTCCGGGTTGTCCCTCCGTATTTAGAAACATGCATTTATAGAACTTGGCTGCTATAACGTTCTACGTGAAAAGCCACTTCATTGAGCTGTTATTTGTGGGCAGATTGCTTCTGATAAAGATTTATATAGCTGTGGGCCTTACCTGGAAAAAAACTCGTTTTAGTTCAGTGTTTTTTTATGATTGGCTGGGTGCGTGGGTGAGTGGGTTGGTGTGTGGGTGGGTGGATGAGTGGATGGGTGAGTAGCTGGATGCATGAGCGTGAGTTAGAGATTGAGAGAGTGGCTTGGTGAGTGTGTGAGTGGCTCGGTGGTTGAGTTTGTGGGTGGTTGAGTAAGCTGGTTGAGTAAGTGGCTGGTTGAGTTAGTAGGTGGTTGAGTTCATGTGTTGTTGAGTTAATGGGTGGGTATTTGAGTGGGTGGGTGTGTGGGTTCATGGATGGGAGAGTCGGAGAATGGAGCGCCATTGTGGTGAGATGCGAACCACTTCACCTGGAAAACAGGAGGTTGTGGTTTCGATCTCGACCCTTCTGCCTGTATATTTGGAGTTTGCACGTTCTCCCCTTGGTCGCATGGATTTTTCTCCATGTCCTCCGGGTTTTCCCTCTGCATATAAAATCAACATGCATTTATAGGATTTGGCTGCAATAAATGTCCGCGTGATAAGCCACTTCGTTGGCCTATCATTTGTAACCAGGTCACTACTGAAAGCGATGTACAGTATATAGCTCTGTGACCCTTACCTGGTAAAATAAAATTAGTTTAGTTTATTGGCTGGGTTGGTGAATGGGTAGGTGGGTTGTTGTGTGCTTGGGTTGGTGGGTTAGAGATTGAGTAGTTGTCAGGGTTGAGTGGGTTTGTTATGAGTGGGTGGGTGAGTGGGTGGCTACGTCAGATAGTGGAGTGCCATTGTGGCGAGATGTTAACTTCCTCGTATTTTATGCAGGAGGTTGTGAGTTCAATCCCGACCCTGACGCCTGGAAATTTGGAGTGTGCATGTTGTTCCTGTGGTCGCGTGACATTTAATCAGAGTTCTCCGGGTTGTCCTGCTGCATTTAGACACATGCATTTATATAATTTAGCTTCTACGTGAAAAGCCACTTCATTGAACTGTTATTTGTGGTCACGTGGCTTCTGAAAAATATCTATTTTGCTGTGGGCCTGACCTGGTAAAATAAAAAAAAAAATTTAAAATTTAGTTTAGTGTGTGGATAATTGGGTGGGTGGGTGAGTGGGCAAGTGCATGGGTGAGTGCCTGGGTGGTTTTATGGGTACTGAGTGGCTGGGTGAGTCAGTGCCTGGATGCATGTGACGGTGGGTGTTTAAGTGAGTGGGTGACTGTGTGGGTTAGTGGGTGGGAGAGTCATATAGTGGGGGGCCACAGTGGCGATATGTTAACTACCTCGCCTCGTATACAGAAGGTTGTGGGTTCGATCCTGACCCTAATGCCTGTATATTTCCCTCCACATTTAGAAACATGTATTTAGAGGAGTTGGTTGCTATAAATGTATACATGATAAGCCACTTTTTTGAGCTATAATTTTTGGCGATGGTGCTTCTGAAAACAATATTTATAGCTCAGTGGGCCTTACCTGGTAAAATAAACCTGGTTGAGTTAGTGGGTGGTTGAGTTAATGAGTAGTTTAATTATTGGGTGGCTTTATTATTGTTTGGTTGAGTGATGGGTGGGTGGATGATTAGTTATTTGGGTAGTGGGTGATTTGATGAGTCGGTGAGTGGCTGAGGGAGTGGGAGGTGGTTAGGTGAGTGTGTGGGTTAGAAATGGAGTGGGTGGCAGGGTGAGTGAGTAGGTGAGTGGCTGGGTAATTAGGTGAGTGGCTCGGTAAATAATTGAGCAGCTGGGCGAGTAGGTGAGTGTATGGGTGAGTGTGGGTGGGTATGTGGTTGGGTGAATGAGTGTGTGGGAAGGAGGTTAGGTGGGTAGTGGGTGGGCTATACATTGAGTGAGTGCGTTAGTGACTGGGTGAGTGAGTGGGCAGGTAGGTGGGTGAGTGGGTGGGTTAGCGATTGAGTGGCTCGGTGAGTGAGTGCTGGGTCGGTGAGTGGGTGAGTAGGTGAGTGTGTGGGTGTTAGTTAGTGGGTGGGTGATTGATGGGGTGGGTGTGTGAGTGAGGAGATGGGTGGGTGGGTTGGTGAGTCCATGAGGGAGTAAGTGGGTGGTTGGGCGAGTGCATAAGTGAGTGGGTCAGTGAGTGGGTGTGTGGGTGTGTGTAGATTAGTTTGGTATGAGATTGAGTGGGATGCTGGGTGAGTGGTTGAGAAGATAGGTGGGCAAGTTAATGAGTGAGTGGGTGGGTGAGCGGAGGGTTGAGTGACGGGTTGGGTGAGTGAGTGAATGGGTGAGTGATGGCTGGGTGGGTAATTTAACATTGGAAGTTGAGTGGGTAAGTTAGCGTGTAAGTGAGTGGATGGTTGAGTCAGAGAGTGAGGCGCCAAGGTGGTGAGATGTTCACTATTTTGCCTAGTATACAGGAGGTGGTGGATTCGATCCCGACCCTGTCGCCTGTATATTTGGAGTTTGTAAGTTCTCACCCGTGGTCGCCTGGATTTTGTTCTAGATCCTCAGGGTTTTCCCTCTGCATTTAGAAGCAACATGCGTTTAGAGGATTTGGCTGCAATAAATGTATCTGTGATAAGCCACTCGTATATCTATCATTTGTAGCCAGGTCTGTTCTGAAAAGGATCTATATAGCTCAATGGGCCTTGCCTGGTGAAATAAAAAGTAAATTTCGGTTTAAAGCTTTCATGACTGCAAGGATTCATCTTCTTGGTGCTTTCGGTAAAGTCACGTAGAATGGGAATAAAATAATAAAATAAAATAAGACAATAAAATTCTCACGACGTTTTGGCCACAACACAAGTGGCCTTCTTCAAGTGAAGAGACAGGTCTGTGCGGAAGACAGAGCTTGAATGAACGCTGACATGCAAGGACCGCGTCTATTAAGCTGTGTGGGCGGAGTTAAAATATGAATTTGCATGTTACCAGCATCACCTCCGGAGAGGAGGAGGGAGGGGGCTGGGAACACAGGCAGAGAGGAAACAAGAAAAGGGGCAAGTGCAACAGCCAAGGTGCGCTGTTGTGTCCTGAGTTGCCTTACGACTATGCTGTAAACTGGACTACTATATAATACAATATTATACCTTCCAATCTAAACTACATGGTATAACATCATATCATAGACAGATTCCACTTTTGAATTATACAATGCGTTACTTTACACTACCCTATACTTTAGATTATAAACTATTAGACTTGTTATATTACACTATGTCTTATTTTATGAACCCAACTATATACCACACTGATGTATATTCATTATGCAATTACGATGCTATATATTGCCTTATGAGTTATGTTAAACATTACAATGTTATACTATTGATTATTATACTACATGTTGTAAACCATACCATTGACCGTGGTGTGAGAAGTATTAAGAGGCAGTGCCAGTGAAAGGGCTGCGGTCTGAAAATCACCATAAAGTACAATCAATTAAGAACCGAAATGGTTTAAAACATCTTTCCAATGGTTACTAAGCCAGAATCCATCTTCTAGGTTGAAATTGTCTCTGTGCTTGTATATGTGGATGGCCTCATGAACGAATCTCTCATGGTAGCCGGTTGGCTTGCAAAGAACCTCCGTCTTGGAGAAGTCAATGTCATGTTAGCCCACTGAATTATAACAGTGATCTGCCACGGCAGAGGAGTTCCTCCTACCGTGTTTCAAGTCTGCTTTATGTTCGCGGATGGGGTCCGATATATGTCGTATGGTTTCTCCAATGTAGCTGCTACCACAGTTGCACTTTAGTTTGTAAACGCCCGGGTACTGTATGTCTGGAACCACATCCTTTACAGATATAACCAGATCACGGATTTTTTTTGTACTGTGTTGAATCGGACCTGGATCTTGTGTTCATTCAGGATTTTGGAGATATTTTTGTGACCCCCGCAATGTACAGTGAGGGAAAAAAAGTATTTGATCCTCTGCCGATTTTGTACGTTTGCCCACTGACAAAGAAATGATCAGTCTATAATTTTAATGTTCTTTGGTTCTTTCGGTAAAGTCACGTAGAATGATAATAAAATAATAAATTGATAAAATAAAATAACACAATAATATCAATAATATCAATAATATCAATTTATTATTTTATTATCATTCTACGTGACTTTACCGAAAGAACCAAAGAAGATGAATCATTGCAGTCACGAAAGCTTTAAATCGAAATATAATTTTAATGGTCGGTTTATTTGTGGTGAAGGTTGTTTTGAAAACGAGCTATGTAGCTCATTGGGCCTCACCTGGTAAAATAAACATAATTTAGTGTGTAGGTGAGTGAGCGGTGTGTGAGTGAGTGCATACGTGTGTAGGTGAGTGGGCGGTGGGTGAGTGAGATATTGGGTTAGATATATAGTAGTGGGTGGCTTGCTGAGTGGGTGAGTGGCTCGGTGGTTAAGTTAGTGGGTGGTTGAGGTAGTGGGTGGTTTAATTAATAGGTGATTTAGTTTGTGAGTGGTTGGATTATTGGGTGGTTTACTGATGGGTGGGTGAATAATTCCGTGGTAATGGGTGAGTAGATGAGTGGGCGGGTGGTTGGGTGAGTGGGGGATTAGAAATTGAGTGGATTGCAGGGTAAGTGGATGTGTAAGCGGGGTGGGTAAGTAGGTGAGTGGCTGAGGGAGTGGGCAGCTGGTTGGGTGAGTGGGTGGGTTAGAAATTGAGTGGGTGGCAGGGTCAGTTGATGTGTAAGTACTGGGTGAGAAGGTGAGTGGCTCATTGAGTAAGTGAGTGGATGGGCGAGTAGGTGAGTGGATGGATGAGGGAGTGAGTGGGTGAGTGAATTAGTGGGTGGGTGAGTGGATGTTTGGGTGGGTGGATGAGTGAGTGAGTGTGTGGGTGAGTGAGTGAGTGTGTGGGTAGGTGGTTAGGTGGTTAGCGTGTGGGTTAGAAGTTGAGTGGGTTAGTACCTGAGTGAGTGATTCGGCGGGTGGGTTGGTGAGTTCGTTGTTGGATGAGTGGGTGAGTATTAGTGGGTAGGTATGTAGGTGAGTGATTGACTGTGTGGGTGGGTGAGTGAGTGAAGAGATGGGTAGGTGGGTTGGTTTGTGGGTGCGTGAGTGCATAAATGGGTAGGTGAGTGAGTTAGTGGGTATGAGATTGCGTGGGTGGCTGGGTGAGTGGTTGATAATTAATTTTGATGAGTTAGTGGGTGGGTGAGTCGGTGAGTGAGTGGTTGGGTTAGCATATGGGTAAGTGAGCAAGTGGTTGGGTGAGTGTGTGGGGTAGTGGGTGATTGAATAAGTGGGTGAGTGAGGGGCTGGGTGGTTGGCTTGGGTAGTGAGATTGTGGGTGGGTAAGTGAGTGGGTGAATGGGTGTATTGGTCGGTGAGTGTGTGAGTAAGTTAGTCGGCACGTGATTGAGCGGGTGGCTGGCTGAGTGCGGGAGAAGATGGGTGGATGAGTTAGTGGGTAGGTGAGTTGGTGCGTGGTTGGGTGAGTGAGGGGGTGGTTGGGTGAATGGGGGAGTGACTGGTGGGTGGGTAAGTTAATGTGGGAGGTTGAGTGGGTGAGTTAGTGTGTAATTGGGTGAGTGGGTCAGAGAGAGGGGTGCCACTATGGTGAGAGATTAACTACCTCACTGAGTATACAGGAAATCGTGTATTCGATTCTGACCCTGCTGCCTGTATATTATGAGGTTTAATGTTTTGCCTGTGGCCTTCTGGTTTTTTCTCCGGGTCCTCCAGATTTATCCCTCTGCATTTAGAGTCAAGATTTGTTTAGAAGATTTGGCTGCACTAAATGTCAGCGTGATCAGCCACTTCGTTCACGTATCAGTTGTAACCAGATCACTTCTAAAATGTTTTATATAGCTCTGTGGGGCTTACCTGGTAAAATACAAAATAGTTTAGTTGTAGTTTATTGGATGGGTGATTGGGTAGGTGGGTAGTTCGGTGCGTGGGTGGGTTAGAGGTTGAGAAGGTGGCAGGATGAGTGGGTGGGTGAGTAGATAAGTGGCTGGTGAGCAGGTGGGTGAGTGAGTGCATGAGTTATAGATTAAGTGGGTGGATGGGTCAGTGTGTGATTTGGGGCATGAATAGGTGAGTGGGTGGGTTAGTGGAGTGTTGAGTGAGTGGGTCGTTGAGGTAGTGAGTGGGGGGTATGCAGGTGGGTTCGTAGGTAAGTGGTTAAGTGAGTGGCTGGGTGTGTTGATGAGTGAGTGGGTTTCGCGATTGAGTGGGTGCCAGGGTGATTGGGTTCATGAGTGCTTGGCTGGGTGTTTGAGTGGGTGGGTGGGAGGCTGAGTCAGAGTGGAGCGCCAGGGTAGCGGAATGTTAACTCCCTCGCCATTTGTATAAGACATCGTGGGTTCGATCCCGATCGTGACGCCTGTATATTTGGAGTTTGCATGTTCTCCCTGTGGTTGCATGGATTTTTCTCTGGGACCTCCGAGTTTTTCATGCATATTTAGAAATATACATTTAGAGGCTTTGGCTGCTATAAATGTCCACGTGATAAGCCACTTCTTTGAGCTATCATTTGTTTGCCACGTCGTTTCCGACAAGGATCTGTATAGCTCAGTGGGCCTTCCCTGGTGATTTTTAAATAATTAAATTGTAGTTGAACTATTTTAAGTGAATAGGTGGATGAGTGGGTCGGTGGGTTGGTGAGTGGCTGGTTTAGTAAGTGAGAGGTTGGATGAGTGGGTGGGTGGTTGAGTTGTTGGTTTAGAAATTTAGTATGTGGCAGGGTGAGTGCGTGGGTGGGCGGTTGAGTTGTTGGTTTAGAGATTCAGTACGTGGCAGGGTGAGTCAGTGGGTGGGTGGCTTTACGAGTGGGTGGGTGGGTGGATAAGTCAGAGAATGGGGCGCCATGGTGGCTAGGAGATGTTAACTACCTCGCCTGGTATATTGAACTTCGTAGGTTCGATCCCGACCTTGACGCCTGCTGTATATTTGAAGTTTGCATGTTTTCCCCGTGGTCGTGCAGGTTTTTCTCCAGTTTCTCCAGTTTTTCCCTGCACATTTAGAAACATGAGTATTTTGAGCATTTGGCTGCTATAAATTTCCATGTGATAAGCCACTTCGTTAGGCTATCATTTGTGGCCAGGTCGGTTCTGAAAAATAGCTCTGGTAAAATAAAAAATGGTTTCATTTATAGTCTACATAGGATTGACTTCCCAGGAAGTAACACTCATTGTATAAACCCCAGAAGAATATTGTTTTGAGTCACCCAAACCAGAATGTGAACTGATATATTCGTATTTTCAAGCGAGGTTCTCGGCCACAGACCACCTGGACAAATATGATGTAGTTTAGTTTGCATATGAATTATTACTTGGGGTTTGTTGACATGATAAAGTTAATGTTTTCTTTGACATGTCTATTGTGTTGTACACTCTGACAGGGGCTCAGGCTTGTTGGGGCAGCATCTGGCTGAAATGCACCTTCACAACAGGAAGATTGGAGAGAGGCTTCACAAGGAAGAGAAAACTATCGGTATTGAATCATGAAAATGTAAAACATGTGGAAAACTAGGCCCACCGATCCAACCCTAGCATCATGTCAACTATGTATTATGTTGACATTCCTTCGCACTGAGAGTAGGCATGCTAATCGGATCTAATGAATATGTGTAAACAGGCGATTTGTGTGTAAACAAACACACATTTCATACAGCTGTTTATTAATCGTAAAAATCAAGCGATTGAGCTAGTGAATGAGATAGACACATGCTGTCATTATTTCATACATGAACACAACTAGCCAGCCAGCAGTCATGCTTTTCCACACCTAATCACATTCATCTCTTTGTTTTAGCCATCTTTGTGATGAAGGGAACTGTATTGTTCATGTGTGTGCAATGTACTTTTCAGAATATGAATTATGTTGGGTAATATATGAATTATGGCTATTAAAAGTATCTGTATTTAAGTCCATCAGGACAAACTCTTCTGCAAAGGAGACTTAGAGCATTCAACATTGCGTCCCTTTATATTTTTGCTAATCGCAATATTTTTCGATTTAAAGCTTTCGTGACTGCAGGGATTCATATGCTTGGTTCTTTCGGTAAAGTCACGTGGAAGGGAAATAATAAAATAATACAAATAAAACATTATATAATAAAATTTTCACGAAGTTTCGACCACAACGCAAGCAGACGTCCTCAGATGAAGAAACAGAGCTGTCGGAAAGACAGCGTCTTAATGAACACTGGGCAGTGAACACTGGGCAGTGTTCATTAAGACGCTGTCTTTCCGACAGCTCTGTTTCTTCACCTGAGGACGGCTGCTTGCGTTGTGGCCGAAATGTCGTGAGAATTTTATTATATTATGTTTTATTTGTATTATTTCCCTTCTACGTGACTTTGCCGAAAGAACCAAGAATATAATCGCAATATGTTCAGGAGATAAATGTCAAGGTCTGCTAGCCAAAAGAAGGCTTTAGGAGAGAGTTCATGTAGTTTTGCTATTCATTCATTAAAGGGCAATAGAGTAAATGCTAAAATAAATGTTTCCAGCTAATTTTTTTATATACGCTAGATTTACAAGTCTATAATGTACAGAAAATACCATGGTTGGCCAGACCATCGCTCGGCATCTGCATGTGGCTCCTGGGCAGTTCAAGTGTGGCTCTGCAGAGGCGCTGCTAATTTGTAACTCTTCAATTTAACTTTATATGAAGTGAGAACAATCTGGTATCGGAGGCAGGCCATGAGTACTCCCAGGGCACTGAGATTTCTAAACTCAAAATTCCACAGCCAGTCAACACGAGTCAACTTCTGTATGGCTAATCTTTATCTCTTGTGGCTCCCGTGGCCATCTAAAGATTATGGTATGCTGCTGGTAGGGTCAGGAAAGTTGGTCACCCTTGGTATATGCGTTGATGATTTTGTGCAATGTTCAGCTGCTCCGTCACGACAGGGGTCCCAGTCAGTTTGAGACTGCTAAATTAAGGTTCTCATGTGCTTTACAGATTTTGATACAAATTTCAGTCTTGAATTTCTCCCAACAGGTATGGACCCTGGGCAGGAGGATGTAGAGTATGTGGGTTTCATACGGCTATATGCTGTGGTTACATCCCACATGTGATCTCCGCTTTAAAGTCATGAAACTGGTTGTAGCCCATTTAAATTTTAATATACCCGTTTAACACGTAGGCTTTCGCGGCCAATATCCATAATATCGGTTTTTTTGGGTTGGATCGTTGAAATATAAATTTGTCGTTATACCCGCCACCGACACAGCCAATTCGTAAGGTTTGTCACATAAACAGAACATTCCAATTCGTGAAGGGCTCACAAGTGACGTCATCACATCTATCCCTCCAAGGAATGAAACAGGAGGATTTCTCTACGAATTTGGCTGTCCACCTAATGATGATAGTTGTAAATACTGGCGAAACGTCATACTCAGATTGTAAATGTTGTGGATTTTCTCTCCAACACTTCGGTTTGCTGTACTAGTAGCGGATTGGCATGTTCCGTTTACGTGACAACCTTACAAATTGGCTGTTAGGTGGTGGTAGGTTTAACGGCTCATTTATTTTTATGCGATCTAACCCAGAAAAAAGCATATTATAGATTTAATATACCCTTTTGTTGAAGGACAGCCTGGGTGACCAAAGTTTTATAGGAGCGGCAATAATGTTTACTTGATTAAATTAGTTTTATCATGGAGCGGTAAAATCAGCTGTTGTTCAGATGTCAGTCTAATTAGTATTACATCGTAGAAATATGAGAGTCCTTTGTGTAATAGTCTATTAACCACTGATGATGGTAACATTGGTTTAAGGTTACATTTTAAGAACTAGATTGACGTACATTTTTTCTTGCATAAGTACACAAATTTATAAAACAGTATATTTGATGAAAAAATGCATATATTTTCTTCAATTGCACAGAGTTGTACCTTTGATAACAGGGCACACAGTTACAACTGACATCACCAGATGTCACTCAAGTTCCCTCAGAGATCGATCTTGCATAACCAGTGTTCACATAATTAGTTATGTTTTCGCTAATTACCAATTACACTCAGCCGGGTTTGACAGACTTGTATGAATGTATGTTGCACTTCCTTTCCACCGTACATAGCCAACCGTGCTAAACGGAGGTGCGGGAATTAAGCGCAGAACCTATCGTTAGGATCAATGCTGTTGTAATTTTTTATGAGGATATCAATTGGTGGCTAGAATGAGATGTTCAAAGACTACAGCATGATAATCGGTACATAACATGAGTGTCGAATTATGTCTTAAGAATTACCCAGCCATTTGTACATAAAATTCAACGTTTCTGGGTGACCGTGTTCTTCATTGCAAGGCCCGCGGGCCGGTGGCAGTCCCTGGTGTCCTTTTTACTGCGACCCCTGACGTGCAGTCCCCGACAATACACACAAGTGAAAACACCCCATCATGCTGTCAAACCCCCCAATGGTTTCAAATGTGAGATGGCTCTTTCACTGATAATGTCTTATTCGCGAAAGTGGCCCGCCTCCGAAAATGAGTGAATATCACTGTTTTAGGTCAAGGATTGGCCAAATAAAGTAGGTATTATTTGCTTATGTTTTTAAATGTCTGTAATAAAACTATATTTATGCCACCAGCTGAATGAGTGGCAGGAGGACTGGGTGACATTCTTCTCACGGCAGCGACTGCAGCTTCAGCTGGACATGATAGAGAAGGACTACGGTGAACGGGAAACCCGCGAGCTCTGGTCTCGGCTTCAGGTTCGTAAGCCGTTTCACTCTCGCCCTTAACCCTTTCCTGTTCCGAGACGACTGCTCATTTCAGGATGGGTCTCGTTCACCACCGAATCTCGGAACGCGCAAGTGGTTCAGCGGTAATTTTTTTTAGAGAGGCATAGCGCCGTTGTTTTTAAAGACATTGTACTCGCCGCAGAGCACCGTAGCGACAGGACAGCACTCTATTATAGCTGGTACCAAACTGTGCTACACACCTTCCCGCACGGCCTTGTGGGATCCTCGGTACCGATAAAGTTATTTAATATTTACTTCCTATTACGTTCCGATGACGTACACGAGATTCAGCGGTGAACGGGATGCACCCCGCAACTTGCAGTCATCTCGGAGCAGGAAAGAGTTAATACATGCAGCAGTGTAGCTCATCATGTGCACAGCCATATGGGAAACCCATTTGATCGCAGTGGGTTTTCGAGGTGACTTTAAAGGTAAAGTGGTGTTTCACACGCAGGCTTTCGCGACCAATATTATTCATGATAAAGTTTTTTTTGGCTTAGATAGCGTAAGTGTAAATGCGTCGTACACCCACATCCACCCAACACAGCCCATTAGTAATGTTTCTGACATGAACAGAACGTGCCATTTATGTTATTGCTCGGCACTCTGGTGTGTTAGAGAGGAAACGCAGAACATTTTCAAACGAGTACGACCTTTCGCTGGTGATTACACCCAGCATCATCAAGCAATTGCCAGAAGCGTTCTGGCTTCTGGCAATTGCCTAATGGCAATTGGAGTGGGTGTACGACGCATGTAAATTTATGCGATCTAACTCTAAAAAAACGTTATCATGAATAAAGTGGTGTTGTTTTTTGCGTGGTGTGCAGCTTCGGTTGGGGGATTTTTTCCGGGACGTAGAGGTGGTTCCGGCACTGCTCCACGGTGACCTATGGACTGGGAACGCTGCAGAGATTAATGAAGGGCCCGTCATCTTTGACCCAGCCTCCTTCTATGGGCACTCGGAGTACGAGCTTGCCATCGCTGGGTAAGAAAAAACTACAAACAACCAAAACAATAGCAGCAACTGCCATTCACTGCCCTGTCTGTGGCATGCAAGGTTCATTCGTATAACCTCAGTGTGGCAAGGGCTGGCTCACTAAATAAATAACAGAGACCAGGTAGAGTTGTGGTTGAGATGTCTACATGCTGAGGTCTCCACCCTCTCTATTTGCTAACTTACAAAGACTCATCCTTCCTTGCTAAGGCTTTTTGGGCAAATCCTGTTAAAGCTGATACGGTGCACAAAACAATAGTGGAACAATAAAACTCTTACTTATCCACGGCACTTGAGGATGCTTGAATGTTCCAGAAACACAGTTTGTCGAACAAGGAACCCCTGGTTCAGAGACAAGTTGCCACTGATGTGCTTTACCAGAAATCCAAGCTGAAGATAATTCATTACACGTCAAATGGAATTCAAACCCTCAGAGCTGGGATATGCTTCAGTGAACAAAAACACATTTGACATGATGTTTACTGTGCAGCCATTGGTGACCAAGTTGAGACCACAGCATTCCTGCCCTCAATTCGCAGGGACGTTTGTTGATAGATGGCTCACTGAATTTTGAATGGAGGACCTCAATGGCATTGGCTCGGTGCTCTGACATTGAAATTAACCTCGAGCCACTCAATTTCCTGCATTACGTTGAATTTGTGAAAATGTTGTTCATTGTTATGTTGTTCATGCTGGAACAACAGCATTGTAAGATTTTGAATGTTTGGTGTTGTTTGGGTACAGGATGTTCCAGGAGCTTTAGCTCCACGCTTCACTCATCCTACCACGCTCTCATCCCAAAGTCACAAGGCTTCGGCAAGAGCCAGAAGCTCCAGCAACTCTTCCACTACCTGAACCACTGGAATCACTTTGAGACAGGATACCGAGGGTCATCCATCTCCACCATGCGCAGTCTCCTCAAGTGAATGAACGGTGCAGGAAATCGTGGGCTATGGTGTATGACTATAAAAATTCTTATCGGCCATGATATACATGATATACATTGTTGAATAAAGGCCTTCCCTAAGCCACCACTAAATCTCACGAAACTAGTCCATTAAATGCTGTGCAATGCCCTAGGCATTCCACGTGAGTGTGACCGGTGGTCCCTTTGTTCCACATCCTGGCCGTGATCTCCACGTGAAAACTGGGTCAGTTAATGTCCGAATCAGAATCTTTAATTAGGCTGGACGAATCTGATGAGCTATGAAGCTCTTTTTTCACAGATGTCCAGTCGGGGCGAGTCAGAAAGTTACAACAACAAACAACAGTACAAACAGATGGGAGGGCAAAGTAAAGGAACGCGAAGCAAATTTTGACTTAACTTTCGTGACTGCAGGAATTTATATTCTTGGTTCTTTCGGTAAAGTCGCGTAAATAGAAAACAAAAAACAATAAAATAAAGACCGCTTGTGTTGCGATTGAAACGTCGTGGGTTTTTTGCTTTTATTATTTTACATTTATTTTTTATTTGTTCTTTTTTAAATTGAATGTTTTTATTTAATTTGAATTTTATTTCTTGTTTTCTATTTATGTGACTTTACCGAAAGAACCAAGAATATGAACGCTAAGCAAGTCATGAAATAAAAATAAATAAGAGTTCAAATTGCATTAGTGCATCAATTCCTGCCAAATTTTTTTATCACCAAATGCCATTTTGGGCAAGGCAGCATAACAAAAACAATCCCAGATGTTTGGCTAGTACCAGTTACAGTGTATGTGTTTGTTGTTGTTTTGCTATGGGAGTAAATCCATGCAGAGAAAGGGACCAGAATTAGGAAAGCGAAACCAGGCACTCCTTCAGAAGATGCCATGCACGGGCGTGACCACTGCACCACCCTGACGCCCAAACAAATGTAATTCAAATAATCTACAATACTGGCAAATAAACCCTATTAGTATCAACCGAATGTCTGGACAATCTGACCCCCTCTACACAAGTAACAGTTGAGAGTCAACGCTGTGATGTTGTGCGATTGGTGCAAGCGGGGTGAGGTCAAGGTCGATGGCTGCTTCCAGCGGTGTCAAGATGAGCATTTTGAAGAGGCTCGCGAAGGATGATACTTGGCAGTTGGGTGCAGTCTCCCTCCATTAACAACAGAGGGCAGAGGAGCGACGCTCACAACAATTGGCTGAGCACTGGGCGTATACAACGCATGAAGTCGGCAGCAAATTTATCTCAGGGAGTTGACCCGCACACGACAACTGGGTCTGTCCCGCGTGTTCACGCTATAACGCGGTTGCCTTCATTTAGAGAACGCGCACCGCCATAAGGCGACTTGTGAGCGGTCGACGCCGAACTACTTTCTTGAGCTGCGCGGTTGAGCGAGACGAGACGGTAACGCGGCGGCGTCCCCTCAAGTTGTTTGTAACCCAATTCTGACTGCGCTTGGACATTCATTATGGGGGAAATAGTTTTCGCTTAGCGCGGCACTTTTCAGGAACGCATCTACTGCGTTAAACGAGGACTCGCCATACAGGTGCTGTGCACACTGTACTCGGAATCAAAATCTGTTTTGACCCTGGAGAAATCCGAAGTGCTATCAAGCTCTCACTCACAGGTGTCCAGTAAGAGGCGGTGGGGGGGTCACCAAGTGACACGCAGCTTTACCGTGGAGTAGACCGCGAGGACGCCAACGTCGCCTAGGCAACGCCGCCCCCCCCCCTCTGGCTCTGCCTGCCTCGCTCTGTGCACGTGAGGTGTCAACCACGTGACGCGGGCCACTGCGCGCGTTGCGTCACCGCTCACCGTGGGGGGCCCCTCCGCTACGTCCACATCGTACAGTCGCACATTCATTAATAGTCACACTCTTAATCATGTTTATGGTCATCGTCATTAAAGGTGAGTTTAATAATAATACCACTACACAATGTGTGCATTAATATATACGGCATGAATAAAACGCACCTGTAAATATCCTAAGTAAGTTTGACCTGACATTATTGCACAACAATTGCCCAGCCACCGTGGGATGTTTATCCTCCAATGTGTATCTGGCTCTGACCTGACTTATATAAAAGTGCAGTTCTGCAATTGCTTGGTCACACGACCGCTGGTGAAAAGACCTTCATGAGAGCGAACTCTTTACGAGTATTTGGTCTAATTTTCCATTTAGCAATAGGTTTTACCCATTCTGGCAATACAACAGGTGTCAAGATGTTAAAACACCAAACAGAATCCTCATTCAAGGAATCCTGTCTGGATTAACCACGTACTTGTGGTGAACATGGAAACATGCTCTGATAATATATGCATTGTCTTTGAAACTGATTAGTCCACACCAGGAAGGTCCCATATTCTACTTTTCCACGTTGACCAGATGTGTTGGAAGAGCCGGCTGAAAGCCACACTTTGCTGGATCACACGTGACTTGCCGATCAGCTAACTGTGGTGTGCCCATTTAGCGACCTCTGGTCTGTGAGTTCAGTTTACTAACCATTAACAGCATGGCAGCTTTCTAAGTGGCTTGTGTGACAATTAACCCATGTCATTATCTCTTGCACAGCCTGAAATAAGTTTTGGCGTCAGGGATGGAAATTATGACTCACCCACCTGCACCTGCCTTGTGCTCCCAGACACCTAAGGACCTTATTACCGCTGTGAGAAATTGACGGGCGTAGACTGCTGCATGGCGATGATGTATTCACGTCGTTCCTGCTGTTTTCCTCTTTTGCTAGGTGATGCAATTGGTGTGCCAACACCTCCAGATGCAGTTCCTGAAGGACGTGGGCATTCGGGACATGTTCGTTTTGCCTGTGATGAATGAGTTTGTCCAAACACACAGGGAAGTCAGCCTGTTCATCGAGGTGCGTTTCCCATGTTTATTTCACTCGATTGGTCGTCTGTTTGCAAGGTCATGCTCTGCCCAGAGGTCACCCACTGAGATTTTTTTTACCGTAACATTACCGTCACTTGGGTTTGGTGATTGATTCAACGGGCAAAAATATTTATAAGAAGCGTAAACATGGCAACGTGATCATTGTCAGACCACGGAGGACCTTCAGAATGCCGAGTATGATCTTTAAATTGATCCTGGACTCAGTCAGGGGATATTTGAACAATTTGAATATTGGGGCGATATCGTCTTGCTACGGGTCTGAGTGAGAAGTCTCCCAGCGGTTTTTTGAGTCCATAATCGGGATATTTGGGTTAGAGCACGTAAACATGCACTCAATAATACACTAAATATGCACTATTTATTTATATATACAGTGAGGGAAAAAAGTATTTGATCCCCTGCTGATTTTGTACGTTTGCCCACTGGTAAAGAAATTATCAGTCTATAATTTTAATGGTAGGTTTATTTGAACAGTGAGAGACAGAATAACAACAACAAAATCCAGAAAAAACGCATGTCAAAAATGTTATATATTTGACCCCCTCTCAATCAGAAAGAAATTAGGTTAGCTTTACATTTGACTGACAGTGAATCAGCAGAAGAAGCAGTCATGTTGTCTATGTGATTCCAATCAGAAGGTGACATTTTTTGTGTTAACATTAAATTAGCTTGTAGGAGAGTCCTGTCTAAAGTATCGAGTTCAAATCGGTGTAGCCTTATCCTCTCTGAGATTTAAGATAGGCTGGCCTTAAACAGAATCTGTTTAGAATTTGGAGAAGATACAGCAGAAATGAGTGTGAAAGCGATGGGTATTACCTTGTGATCGCGGCATCTTTTGAGGAAGGTCAGAGTCTCGATGAGCTGTGACTTCTTGTCCCGTTGTCTGTTTAAAGCTCTAACAGATAGGTGAAAGCCCTCCCCGTAGAGGTTATCAATTCTAGATTTAAAGCTTTCGTGACTGCAAGGATCCATACTCTTTGGTTCTATTCAGTAAAGTCACGTAGGTAAATAATAAAACAACAAAAATCACGACGTTTCAGCCACAACACAAGCGGCCTTCATCAGGTGAAGGAACCAGGCTGTCTCGAGGACAGCGCTGGAGTGAAACACAGCCACGCTCAGACCGCGACCGTTAAGCTGTGTGCGAGGAAACAAGGTGCCTTGACAAAGGAATTAGCATAAAAATTAGCATTTGATTGGCCGACTTAGCATGATGAACGGTGTAGAGGTGGTGTACATGCGGGTGCACATGCCGGTTGGTGCGGATTGAAATCACATAGACAACATGACTGCTTCTGCTGATTCACTGTCAGTCAAATGTAAAGCTAACCTGATTTCTAAATTCAACCAGCTATTAAAGAAGAACCCAGTTCCACATATAACAAAACTCGACGTCAACAAAATCGTCATTAATCAGAGTAGCACGCCGATTTCGGACAATCTGAAAACAGTACTGGCTAGGGGACTGAATTTTGCTGTCACCCCAAAACACATACCAGTAGATGATATCATCTCTCAGGTCGATGTAGCCCTCAAAGGCGTGGGACACATCCAAGCAGATGTTGTGAGAGCTGAAATAGCCCCTATTCTTAAGAATGCTAAGAAACCCATTAGTAACATCAGCAAAAATGAATGCTCTGAACTCGCGAATTAAAAAAAAACAGAAGTGATATAGTCATCCTCTCAGCCGATAAAGGCAACGCTACTGTAATTATGGATAAAGATTCATACAACAACAAAATCCAGAATCTGCTCAACGATGGAAGTTACTCAAAAATTAAAAATTACCCTACCAATAGCCTAGCGATGAAAACCAACAAGATCATCACAAGTTCGACCTCCCTAATCGACCCAACTAAACGTCCCTCCCTAAAACCTTCTGCTGCAAGACTCCCTAGATTCTATGGTCTTCCCAAGATCCATAAAGAAGGCTCCTACTACGACCCATCGTATCCACGATCAACTCCCCTACCTATAGACTAGCCCGTTTTCTGTCATATTCCTTGCTGCCTTTCACTGACAAGACCACCTCAGCAGTACTTAACTCAGCCCAATTGGTCTCTATGGTCAAAGACGTTGTACTGTCCCCTGACGATATCCTTGTCAGCTTCGATGTGGTCTCTTTGTTCACCAAGGTCCCAGTACCTGATACCATTGAAATAATTGAAAATTTGGTCCAACATGGACTAGACGCCGATACACCTGCACTGGTTAGGCACTGCCTCAACAATACCTACTTTACTTGGAATGGCTCCTTCTACAAACAAAATGAGGGTACCCCCATGGGTTCCCCCTTGTCACCAGTGATAGCCAATATTTTCATGGAGAAATTTGAATCAGACGCCATCCAGACTTCCACCCTCAGACCTTCCCAGGGGAAGAGATATGTGGATGACACTTTCGTCATTTGGCCACAAAGCCTCCCAGCTTTGAACCTTTTCCTACACCCCATCAATTCCAGACATCCCGCCATCAAATTCACCATGGAAGTGGAGAAAGATGGCAAGCTACCATTCTTCGATGTTCTGTTTGAGAGGAGACCTGATGGCTCATTGGGGCATTCTGTCTACAGGAAACCCACCCACACAGATTCCTACTTGAAACCTGATTCCCACCACCACCCAGCCCAAAAGAATTATCTCATCAAAACTTTATACCATTGGGTTCATTGCATTTCGGACCAACACAACCTGACCAGTGAATTAAAACATGTACACCTGGCCCTCAAAAGGAATGGTTACTCTGACCGTACCATCCGCCAAGCTGTCTCTCCCTCCATACAGAAACAACCACTTGATACTCCGGTCAAAACCATCACACTTCCATATATAGCAGGCGTTACTAAAAAGATTTCCAAAATTCTAAACAAACACAAGATCCAGGTCCGGCTCAATACAGTACACAAAATTCGTGATCTGATCCCATCCGTGAAGGATGTCATTCCTGATTTACAGTACCCCGGGGTTTACAAATTGAGTTGTACCTGCGGTGATTGCTACATCGGTGAGACAAAGCGACATGTCTCTGACCGAATTCGCGAGCACAAATCAGATTTGAAACACGGCAAAACGAATTCTTCTGCCGTGGCTGATCACTGTTACAACGCTGTAGGGGATCACGATATAATTTTCTCCGATACCAAGGTTCTTTGCAAACCCACGGGCTTTTATCAGAGATTTGTTCATGAAGCAATTCAGATCTACAAACACAGACACAATTTCAACCGAGAGGATGGTTTCAAATTAAGCAACCATTGGAAAGATGTTCTAAATCGAACTAAACATTAAACTAATTTCAATGGTACAGTATATTTTTTCAAGTAGTGGTACCCCAAACTTTCGCAGCTCTTATAAATTCCCCCTTTTCACACCATCAATAGGTAAACTCCCCCTCCCCCCTTCCCCCCCCCCCCCGCGCCAAACTGCAAGTCCACCGGCACGTACACCACCTCTTTCCTAAAATCCGCCAATCAAATGCTAATTTTTATGCTAATTTCTTTATCAGAACACCTTGTTTGCTCGCACACAGGTCCGATGTCTGAGCGTGGTTGTGTTTCGCTAAATTCTCCTGTTTGATGAGTACTAGGTGCCTCGGTGAATGTATATGCTCTAACTTTAACATAGCTATTTCTGTGACCAGTTACAAGCTAATCACTCAGCTATTTCAATGCTAAATTCGATGCTAATTCCTTTGTCAAGGGCTCCCTCTGCAGATGTGTATACTTTAACTTAGCTATTTCAATGAGCCATTTCAATGCTAAATTATATGCTATTTCCTTTGTCAAGGCGCTTGGTCTTTTTCTTCTCACACAGCTTACAGGTCGTGCTCTAAGCGTGGCTTCTTCCACTCCAGCGCTGTCCTCCAGACAGTCTCGTCTCTTCACCTGATGAAGGCCGCTTGTGTTGTGGCTGAAACGTTGTGATTTTTTGTTATTTTATTTTCACCTACGTGACTTTACCCAATAGAACCAAAGAGTATGGATCCTAGCAGTCACTAAAGCTTTAAATCTAGAATTATGAGGCTCGTTTACCCAGGAAAGCCTCACTGCAGGCGCGACACGTCCATGTAGGCTATCTAGGCGGTCGTCTAGGGCGTAAAGTTAAGTGGGGTGCCAAATTCGAGGAAAAAAAACCTGTAATTAATTTCTCAACATTTCTGACAATTGATTAATTGGACAGACGGACGGACAAACCGATTAATTATACCTCTTTAAATAAATAATTAATATTGGACGGAAAATAGGGGCAAAATGTTTCCCAGTTTACCAAAAAACTCAGCCTCGATCTGCCCCTGGGGTTTGGGGGGCGCCGATTGCTGGCAGCAGCGGGTCCAGGGCCGCCGCTGCCTCACTGAGTGAGCCTCGTGGCTCTTTTTCAGGAGGGTCCTGCCAGTTTTCACAGTAGGGGGTGGCTATGTATAATCCCAATTGAGTAATGTGTACTTTATATCAGAATACATTACAGTACACTATACCATTTTGCGTGAAAACTCGGACCCATTATCTTGAAGTTATCGGGGGTGGGGCGTCTTTGCTTATTAGCATCTTTAGTATCTTGCGATTCACCAACGATGGTTGGGGCAAGCCTGACTGCTGATGAGACACTGAATGTCGAAGCGAGCCCATAGCTTGCTTTGTATTGAACTAATACTGCTGACATTATGCACTCCAAGTTTTTGGCTCTTATGAAACATTTTTTTTATTTTCCATCTACGTGACTTTACCGAAAGAACCAAATAATATGAATTCCTGCAGTCAAATAAAGTTTGAAGTCACTGATGCAAGTGTTTGATGATGTACGTATGTGCTCAGAATCATTAGCCATACTTGACTGTTATAGAGCACAAAACTGTCATTACCCGCTAGATGGCAGTCAAATTATGCGGATGTAATTCCGGCTATGCACGACAGACAGATAGACAAATAATCCCTGGTGGGCAGTGTGGAATCTCTTATGGGTTCTTTCGGTAAAGTCACGTAGAATGGAGATAAAATAATACAAATAATAGCAGAATAAAATTCTCACGACGTTTCGGCCACAACACAAGTAGCCTTCCTCAGGTGAAGAAACAGGACTGTCCGGAAGACAGCGCTTGAGTGAACCCTGCCAAGCTTGGAAGCGTCTTTTAAGCTGTGTGGGAGGAACAGAGCGTCTTGACAAAGGAGTTTACATATGAATTAGCATGTAACTGGGGGATTAGCATGATGTTGGTGTGATGGATGAGCACCACGGAGAGCGACGAGTTTTGTTCAGACGGACGAGTTCATCTATGTACGGAACGGAGGAAGGGGGGAGAGGAGTTTACATATCAACAGTAAATTAGCATGTAACTGGGGGATTAGCATGATGTTAGTATGAGGGATTAACACCACGGAGAGCGACGAGCTTGGTTCAGACGGACGAGTCTATCTATGTTCGGAACGGAGGAGGGGGGGGGAAGAGGGGGAAACAGCCACGGTGCGCTGCTCTGTCCTGTGTTGCGTTATAACTATGCTACAAACTAGACTACTATACATTACAATATTATACCTTCCAATCTAAACTACATTGTATGATATCGTATACATAGACAAACCCCACCCTTGAATTATACAATGCGTTACTATACACTACCCTATACTTTAGACTATAAAATATTAGACTTGTAGTATTACACTATGTATTATTCTACTAACCCTACTGTATACCACACTGCTGTATATTCACTATACAATTACGGTACTATATATTGCCTTATCAATTATATTTAACATTACACTGTTATACTATTTATTATTATACAAAATGCTATAAACTAAACTATTGACCGTCGTGTGAAAGGTACTAAGAGGCAATGCCAGCAAATGGATTGCAGTCTGAAAGTCACCGTAAAATACAATCAATCAAAAACCGAAATGGTTTATAACGTCTTTCCAATGGTTACTAAGCCGGAATCCATCTTCTCGGTTGAAATTGTCTCTGTGTTTGTATATGTGGATAGCCTCATGAACGGATCTCTCATGGTAGCCAGGTGGCTTGCAGAGAACCTCCGTCTTGGAGAAGTCAATGTCATGTGAGCCCACTGAATAATAAAAGTGATCTGCCACGGCTGAGGTGTTCGTCCTACCGTGTTTCAAGTCTGCTTTATGTTCACGGATGCGGTCTGAGATATGTCGTTTGGTTTCTCCAATGTAGCTGCTTCCACAGAGGCAACTTAGTTTGTAGACGCCCGGGTACTGTATGTCTGGAACACATCTTTTACAGACGGAACCAGATCACGGATTTTATGTACTGTGTTGAATCGGACCTGGATCTTGTGTTTATTCAGGATTTTGGAGATATTTTTTGTGACCCCCGCAATGTAGGGTAAGGTGATGGTTTTGAATGGCTCGTCAAGAGGATCCTACTTCATGGTTGGAGTGATGGTTTTGCGGATTGTGTAGTCGGAGTAACCATTAGCCTTGAGAGCTTGGTGTACGTGCTTGAGTTCACTGGCAATGTGTTCCTGGTCGGAAATGCATTGGGCTCTATGGTATAGAGTCTTGATGAGGGAATTCTTCTGGGATGGATGGTGGTGGGAATCCGGTTTTAAGTGAGCATCCATATGGGTAGCTTTCCTGTAGACAGAGTGGCTCATTGAACCATCAGGTCTCCTTTTAATTAGGACATCTAAAAAGGGTAGCGTGCCATCTTTTTCGTGTGTGGAACCTGTTGTTCCTACCTGTATAATCCCCAGTCATAACCCCCACCATTAAGCCCAAATGCAGATACTTACCCCACACTGCAACCCCTAATCCAGATGTGCATGTACATAAACAGCCCAGAATTTATCAATCCACTGCTGGATGAGGGCCTCCCAAAGTCTTGCGGGTCGTGAGGTATATATGACCATACTTCACCACGCTGGTCAGTAGTGCGTTGGTGCAGATGGAGGGGGGGGGGGACTGCAGAACAACAATGGATTTTTCTGCACTGTCCTTTCCTGCTCACGCTGGCTACGGCACCGTCTTTGTGCGTGCTGGCAATTAATCAGTCATACATCCAGGCTACAGTATATCCACGCTCAACTCTGCCGAGCTTCTAAGGCCTAGCGAAATCGAGCACATACTGGGTGATTTAGATATAGGTCATCCAATCTATTCGCCTAAGATACATCTCTCATCATAACCCCTATTCCACAACCAGCCATTGGAGTTCCGCCACCGCCACTTAGTGGCGAACGGCGGTTGTTGTTGATGTACGTCACTTATCTTGTCTGAAGCACTCCGATAAGCCTGGGCGAAAAGGGCACTCTATTAATAAGAATAATTGTTATTATGAATATAAATATCACTACACTTACTTTGAGGATGGGACGCATCGCATCTGTAATACACACTTTAATATGACATTACTCAGACCAATCTGATTAATCTTTCTGTTATTTCTTCCCCCAAACATATTTAACTATCATGAGATTAATAATCCATTCAGAACGCTCACAGAGCAGAATAACGTCATCACCATCGCCTCGTGTTACAAAATATCCCTCGGAAGGAGATACCACGACTGTATCTGATGTCATTGGAAAGATTTGATAAACCATTTCAGGTCTTAATTGATTGTTCACGCTTACAGTGGCTTTCAGACAGCATACATTAATTTTTCGTCTCCCCCCTCCTCTTTTCAGAACATAGATGGACTAGTCCTAAATAAACTGCCAAATCGCTGCGCGTGGCGCTGACGTTTTTTGTTATAAATAAATAAATACACCGTTTAAAAATACATTTATGCAAACCGACACACCTGATGACGACCGTTTGTGTTATGGTCGAAACGTCGTGAGAATTTTTATTGTTTTATATATATTTTATTGTTTCCCTTCAACGTGACTTTACCGAAAGAGCTAAGAATATGTATCTGATATATCAAGTAGCCATTTTATCCACACCATAAATAGGTTGACACAACAGTTGCTTCATTTGTCTAAATGTTTTTTTGTTTACACATCCCATCAGACACGTGACCTTCTGCGACTGCACAACCCACAGCATTGTAAGTTCAACACAAGCAGCCTCTGGAGCGTTTTCGACATGCAGTGTCTCATCAGCAGAGCCAACATCGCTTGAAGCAATGGTGGTAAACTGCCAAATGTGTAGAGGCGAGGACCCTCTCTGTTCGATATGGGTACTAATTGAACGCATAATTGTATACAGTAATACATATAACACAATAATTATGTTTTTATTGTGGAGATTACAAGTCAAAACATTAAGAAGCTTCGTTTCATATATCTGTCCCTCTGCATAACAATGTAAACGTTTAGTTTTACACATCGCTTAAGTATCACGACCATCTAGGAATTTAATAATTGCAGCAACTTTGGTTCAATACAAGCAAACTCAGGACCGGTTTTGGCAATGTCTCAATCAGCACACGAGGAGGCAGCATCTTCACACGCACCCTGCTGGAGAATTTTTTTTGTCATGTAACAGTCAAAAATTATATTTATAATGCTCAGAGATGGGATTTAACCGTACCAAGTGTAAAACATGAACGTAACACAATGAGGCTTAGTTTGTATCCTTTTTTCGAGCGGGATGAGATCATCCTGCTCACTGCCCTGATTCACACTCATGATCGCAGCAGTACTGGCTGAGTTCTCGGGACCCATCAACTATTTTCAACCTATAAACGATGTTTGATTTTACCAGGTAAGGCCCACTGAGTTATGTAGCTCTTTTTCAGAAGTGACCTGGTCCCAAACAATAATTCGACAAAGTGGCTTATCACGTGGAAATTTTGAGCGGCTAAATACTCTAAACGCGCGCTTGTAAATGTGGAGAGAGAAAAAAAAACGGAGGAATTGGAGAAAAGTCCATGCAACCACGGGGAGAGAGACACTAAAATTCCAAAAAAATACATGCATCAGGGTCGGGGTCAAACCCACGACCTCCTGCATTACCAGGCGAGGAAGTTAACATCTCACCACTGTGGACCTCTGAACCACTCGGTCACCTCTCCAGTCTGATAGTGTGAATCTAAATAAATTGTGGTGATAAATGGAGACATTGTGTCTGCTTGTCTCTGTCGTAATTTTCTTAATTCATGAATTCACACTGACAACAACGAGAAAGGACGCACGGTGATGCTGTCAGCGACGTAGATGTGTCTTGATGCGACGCAAATCAATCAAGCGGCGGTGTTAATCATCACGTTACCACGTATTTGCCAAACGACGTAAAAAGGGGGAAGACATACATCGGGGTATTACTCTACGAGCATTATTGTCTTGACTATAAAGTTGCAGTGATTGAAAAAAAAACTGTATTTAAGTAATCTCTATTCATACGGGAAGCAAATAAACAGAATAACAATCTATATAAATAAAAATGTAAATGTTCGTTTGTTCAAAATCTTAAATCTCCGAAAGTTCTTCACCGATTGCTTTGAAATTTTGACACAACGTTGCATTCGAATACACGCATGTTTTTATATACATACTATGTTGTTATATACCTACTATTATATAGATGTCACACCTGTGACAGGTAAAAATATACTCATTGGCTTTTTCGGTAAAAATATGCTTTTTTTGAAAAACAGCGCCATCTGTTGGACGTAAAAGCAACACACGCTATACTCTGGTTCTATTGGGTAAAGTCACGTAGGTAAAAAATAAAGTAACAAAAATCACGACGTTTCGGCCACAACACAAGCGGCCTTCATCAGGTGAAGGGACAAGACTGTCTGGAGGCAGGGCTGGAGTGAAAAAAGCCACGCTCAGATCACGACCTTTAAGCTGTGTGAGAAGAAACAAAGCGCCTTGACAAAGGAATTAGCATATAATTTAGCATTGAAATGGCTGAGTGATTAGCTTGTGACTGGTCACAGAAATGGCTATGTTAAAGTTAAAGCATACATCTTCTTTGATTATTTCGGTAAAGTCACGTAAAATGAGAATAAAATAATAAATTGATAATATAAAATAACAAAATAATATTCTCACGACGTTACCAGGTAAAAATGTTTACCTGGTAAACATTTTTTTATTTAGTTATTCTTCAGGTGCTCCGGTTTCCTCCCACATTAATTGGCCCACACCACCTCAAACTGTAGAGGACCGCAGAGCTTGGGCAATCGTTGGCGCCGACTCGTCGCCTGGCTGCTGCCTTCCCGCTCATCTGTGGTTCCTCCTCGCGCCTCCGAGTCGTTGTCCTCTCTGCGAGAGCGAGCGAGTGATGTGCGGTAGCGGCGTGTTGCAAGTTGACATTGTTATTATTGACACACACACTAGAGGACGGATAAGGTGGCGTGACCTCACATGCATGACAACTGACCCATCGCCAGACACCGCTCACCATGCGGGCACTCACCACTCACCAGATATCATTCACCTGGCACACACATGATATACAGTGAGGGAAAAAAGTATTTGATTCCCTGCTGATTTTGTACGTTTGCCCACTGACAAAGAAATGATCAGTCTATAATTTTAATGGTAGGTTTATTTGAACAGTGAGAGACAATAACAACAACAAAAATCCAGAAAAACGCATGTCAAAAATGTTATAAATTGGTTTGCATTTTAATGATGGAAATAAGTATTTGACCCCCTCTCAATCAGAAAGATTTCTGGCCCCCAGGTGTCTTTTATACAGGTAACGAGCTGAGATTTAGGAGCACACTCTTAAAGGGAGTGCTCCTAATCTCAGCTTGTGTAACAGGTACCTGTCCACAGAAGCAACAAATCAATCAGATTCCAAACTATCCACCATGGCCAAGACCAAAGAGCTCTGCAAGGATGTCAGGGACAAGATTGTAGACCTACACAAGGCTGGAATGGGCTACAGGACCATTGCCAAGCAGCTTGGTGAGAAGGTGACAACAGTTGGTGCGATTATTCGCAAATGGAAGAAACATAAAAGAACTGTCAATCTCCCTCGGCCTGGGGCTCCATGCAAGATCTCACCTCGTGGAGTTGCAATGATCATGAGAACGGTGAGGAATCAGCCCAGAACTACGCGGGAGGATCTTGTCAATGATCTCAAGGCAGCTGGGACCATAGTTACCAAGAAAACAATTGGTAACACACTGCGCCGTGAAGGACTGAAATCCTGCAGCGCCCGCAAGGTCCCCCTGCTCAAGAAAGCACATATACATGCCCGTCTGAAGTTTGCCAATGAACATCTAAATGATTCAGAGGACAACTGGGTGAAAGTGTTGTGGTCAGATGAGACCAAAATGGAGCTCTTTGGCATCAACTTAACTCGCCGTCTTTGGAGGAGGAGGAATGCTGCCTATGACCCCAAGAACACCATCCCCACCGTCAAACATGGATTTTATTGTTGCTATTCTGTCTCTTACTGTTCAACTAAACCTACCATTAAAATTATAGACTGATCATTTCTTTGTCAGTGGGCAAACGTACAAACCTGCAGGGGATCAAATACTTTTTTTCCCTCACTGTATATGTATTTTATGTTTTTTTTATTTCAAGGCCACAGTATCGTTTATGAGTGTGAGTTAATTTTTCTTCTCAAGAGGCAAAGTATCATCGGGCCCTCGTGAAGAATGGCACTTTGGCAAGTGGCCCGTGGCCATATGTTCACCGCCTGCTGATTTCCTATTCTCCTTACTGCAGGAACTTGTGAACACGGACAGCACGGTCGTGGACACTTCCAGCAAGCCACGGCTAGCTGATTGGAAGTTCGGCCATGAATCGGTAGGGAGTGACTTGCAGATGCAAACACATACAGAACTGTAAAAAAGACAAAGATCCCCTATAGAGCCTAAAAAGACTTTTGGAGCAAGTGCTGTTAGCAAGCATCTATGAAGGCCGTAATTATGGCACACAAGGGGGTAGGTGGCCGACACTACGCCCGGCCGCCTTTGTCTTCCCAATGGCAATGTTTACACACTTCACAAAGTACTCATTTGAGGCTCATTCGACTTTAGGGAAGCCCCAGGACCCATTCAGATAATCGTCACTGGTATTGTCCATAAGCGGCCATAGAAGTCGGGTCACCGGGTTCGTAGAGCAGCGCGCTATCCGCTACACTACTGCTCCGCACGTACATACACACGCGTACAAGTACCAACATATGCGTACACACACATGCAATGACAGCCATGTTAAGGTGTTCGCTGTAAAGCCCAGAACATGGGTTTAGGATGTGCGAGCGAATCGCTCGTTTGCCTCGGGCGTTCTCGACGAGCTGATGTTCATGGCGGTCTCCTTCACAGGTCTCCCAGCCCCGGGGGGGAAATGTTTCTCCAATGTATGAGAACCAACAGCCACCGGGGTTCGTGCAGCAGAAGGACGGTCACAGGTGAGACGCACGCGCGCATACACACAAACGAACGCACGGTCACGAGAGCATCGCCGTTAACACCCGGCGCCACATCCCGTCCAGGCACGGACACGGACCTCTTTCTGTCTCACCCACGCGCCGTGGCCCCCTGCGCTGACTCAGCTTGCGTGTGCCAGGTGGGAAAGATGGGAGGGGCGGGTACCAAAGGACTGCGCGGCTTAACGCTCGTTTTCTTCCGCAGGTTTATCAACGTTACACCTTGTGCCAACCAACTGTGATGAGCAGGCACGAGCGTCCGCCCCACCCCGACCCCACCGCCAGCGAGATGGGAGATTGAGTGTGCTGCTGGCTCGGCACCTCCTCTGAACACGGTTCTTTCGCTGGGGACCTCTGGGAGATGGCTTCGTAAATATAAATCTGTCGTTAAACCCGCCACCACCCGACAAAGGTTTATCACGTAAACAGAACATGGCAATTTGTTACTAGTACAGCATACCAGTGTGTTGGCATGTTCTGTTTATGTGACAAACCTTACTGTGTCGGGTGGTGGTGTGTTGCATGACACATTTATATTTACGAAATCTAACTTAACAGGTCCCTGCAGGGTGGGCTGGTAGAAACATTGGAATTTTGCGCAAATTTATTACACCCAACAGCACGAGATTTCACTTCTTAAAGTATTGAAAGGGACGGACAGACGGACACATTAATCTATTGCAGGCTGGTACACTCAGTTTACAACTTCGTTCCTACCAGTATAAGTCGATGTTTAAGATAAGTCGATGTTTAAGATAAGTAAATGTTAAGATAAATCGATGTTTAAGATAAGTCGATGTTTAAGATAAGTCGTTGTTTAAGATAAGTCGATGTTTAAGATAAGTCGATGTTTAAGATAAGTAAATGTTCAAGATAAGTCGATGTTTAAGATAAGTAAATGTTCAAGATAAGTCGATGTTTAAGATAAGTCGATGTTTAATATAAGTCGATGTTTAAGATAAGTAAATGTTAAAGATAAGTCGATGTTTAAGATAAGTCGATGTTTAAGATAAGTAAATGTTTAAGACAAGTCGATGTTTAAGACAAGTCGATGTTTAAGACAAGTCGATGATTAAGACAAGTCAATGTTTAAGATAAGTAAATGTTAAAGATAAGTCGATGTTTAAGATAAGTCGATATTTACGATAAGTAAATGTTCAAGATAAGTCGATGTTTAAGACAAGTCGATGTTTAAGACAAGTCAATGATTAAGAGAAGTCGATGTTTAAGATAAGTAAATGTTAAAGACAAGTCGATGTTTAAGAATAGTTAATGATTAAGATAAGTCGATGTTTAAGATAAGTCGATGTTCAAGATAAGTCGATGTTCAAGATAAGTCGATGTTTAAGATAAGTCGATGTTCAAGATAAGTAAATGTTTAAGATAAGTAGATGTTTAAGATAAGTCAATTATTAAGATAAGTCGATGTTTAAGATAAGTAAATGTTTAAGATAAGTGGATGTTTAAGATAAGTAAATGTTGAAGATAAGTCGATGTTTAACATAAGTAAATGTTGAAGATAAGTCGATGTTTAACATAAGTCGATGTTTAAGATAAATCGATGTTTAAGATAAGTAAATGTTTAAGATATGTAGATGTTTAAGATAAGTAAATGTTTAAGATATGTAGATGTTTAAGATAAGTCAATGATTAAGATAAGTCGATGTTTAAGATAAGTAAATGTTTAAGAACAGCACGAGATTTCACTTCGTTAAAGTATTGAAAGGGGACGGACGGACACATTAATCTATTGCAGGCTGGTACACTCAGTTTACAACTTCGTTCCTACCAGTATAAAACCTATATTATGTATTACCAACTGTGAATAAATTGTCTTGATAATTCACATTGACTCGACTTCGTTTGTTTGTATGTATGTTGAATTTGTTTCGCATCGCCAACCGTGCTAATCAGAATAGCAATTTGCATTGCTATTCTTTTTGCATTGCTACTCAGGCCCTTGGGGCTTCTCTGCTGCATCATCACGGCACCAACCCAGTCACTCTTGCACATTTGACTCATTCTGGGCATTTTTATCATCAAGTTTATAAATGACGGTGACTTTGTTGGACATTTTTAAGAGGAGGGTAAGCTTAGGAATTTCGAGAGTTTGAGGGAGTGTGGGGGGAGGGATCACAAGGTAGTTACCGGTAACATGAAATAGAAATCACTTTATTGAACAACACGAATAAACGGAAGTGACTGAAAAATGAGTCGCCTTGGATTTTCCTTGAAAGTGAAATTGAAAAGCTATTTGATCAAAAAGGCCCACGTGAATTTGAGTGGGAAAAATGTTATACATCACGAACGGGTTAAACACGGTAAAATATTTGACACCAGCAGCTCACAGGCAAGAGGCAAATTGACCTCTTGCAACGGGGCTCATTAACAATGTTATACTTGGCGCCATCGCACAGGCTGAGTGGCTGCTTGCTGAGTGTTACGTCACGTATGCATGCCCTGTAAACGTGAAGATACAAACTTCCGATAAATAAAGGTGAGACCCTATCCATGAAATAATTAATAATCCTGTGCTGCAAAAAAGCTACGTTATTTTTCAACTCGCCGTCATAACACTTTACGGCCAGTCCCCGCTTCACGAACAGGCTGCGTTCCTGAGGCCCGTTCATTGATCCAACTCATTTGTAAGTTGACACTCAGTGGACGAAAGCCCCACTTATGACAACACGGAGATAACACATTCCATGAGAAAAAAACTTACAGTAACAGCTTGAAAACGCCGACTCGCACTGGCGAAACGAACCACCAAAACTCTTTGGTTTGGCGGAGCCAGCTGTGATGAGTCCTAACATCACCACTGAGAGTGTGTGTTGAGTGTACGTGTGAGCGTATGTATAAAGTGAGGGAAAAAAGTATTTGTTCCCCTGCTGATTTTGTACGTTTGCCCACTGACAAAGAAATTATTAGTCTATAATGTTAATGGTAGGTTGATTTGAACAGTGAGAGACAATAACATCAACAAAAATCCAGAAAAACGCATGTCAAAAATGTTATAAATTGATTTGCATTTTAATGAGGGAAATAAGAATTTGACCCCGTCTCAATCAGAAAGATTTCTGGCTCCCAGGTGTCTTTTATATAGGTAACGAGCTGAGATTAGGAGCACACTCTTAAAGGGAGTGCTCCTAATCTCAGCTTGTTACCTCTATAAAAGACACCTGTCCACAAGCAATCAATCAAATTCCAAACTCTCCACCATGGCCAAGACCAAAGAGCTCTGCAAGGATGTCAGGGACAAGATTGTAGACCTGCACAAGGCTGGAATGGGCTACAAGACCATTGCCAAGCAGCTTGGTGAGAAGGTGACAACAGTTGGTGCGATTATTCGCAAATGGAAGAAACACAAATGAACTGTCAATCTCCCTCGGCCTGGGGTTCCATGCAAGATCTCACCTCGTGGAGTTGCAATGATCATGAGAACGGTGAGGAATCAGCCCAGAACTACACAGGAGGATCTTGTCAATGATCTCAAGGCAGCTGGGACCATAGTCATCAAGAAAACAAATGGTAACACACTATGCCGTGAAGGACTGAAATCCTACAGCACCCGCAAGGTCCCCCTGCTCAAGAAAGCACATATATATGCCCGTCTGAAGTTTGCCAATGAACATCTGAATGATTCAGAGGACAACTGGGTGAAAGTGTTGTGGTCAGATGAGACCAAAATGGAGCTCTTTGGCATCAACTCAACTCGCCGTGTTTGGAGGAGGAGGAGGAGGAGGAATGCTGCCTATGACCCCAAGAACACCATGCCCACCGTCAAACATGGAGGTAAAAACATTATTTTTGGGGGTGTTTTTCTGCTAAGGGGACAGGACAACTTCACCGTATCAAAGGGACAATGGTGGGGACCATGTACCATCAAATCTTGGGTGAGAACCTCCTTCCCTCAGCCAGGGCATTGAAAATGGGTCGTGGATGGGGAAGGTTCGAGTTGCCAAACGTCAGCCTCGAAACCTTAATGACTTGGAGAAGATCTGCAAAGAGGAGTGGGACAAAATCCCTCTTGAGATGTGTGCAAACCTGGTGGCCAACTTCAAGAAACGTCTGACCTCTGTGATTGCCAACAAGGGTTTTGCCACCAAGTACTAAGTCATGTTTTGAAGAGGGCTCAAATACTTATATCCCTTATTAAAATGCAAATCAATTTATAACATTTTTGACATGCGTTTTTCTGGATTTTTTTGTTGTTATTCTGTCTCTCACTGTTCAAATAAACCTGCCATTAAAATTATAGACTGATCATGTATTTGTCAGTGGGCAAACGTACAAAATCAGCAGGGGATCAAATGCTTTTTTTCCCTCTGTATGTGCGACAGGGATGTTCTACAGATCCCACATTATTTAATATCTAATAAAAAATAATTACTTAATCTAATAAAGAATAATTATTTCATATTTTAATAGCAAATGCTAAGACATACATATTCACCATCATTTTACAAAAAAAAATTGAAGGCACCCAATGGGTTCTCCCTTATCTCCGGTTGTGGCCAATATTTTCATGGAAATATCTGAGACGGACGCCATCCAGGCATCCACTCTACGCCTGTCCTTGTGGAAGAGGTACGTGTATGACACGTTTGTCATCTGGCCACATGGCCGACCGGCTCAACTACATCAATTCCATACACCCAGCCATCAAATTCACGATGGAGGTAGAAAAGGATGGCATGCTAACTTTCTTGGATGTCTTAATCAAAAAGAGACCAGATGGCTCAATGAGCCACTCTGTCTACAGGAAAGTAACCCATACTGACGCCTACCTAAAACCTGATTCCCACCACCATCCATCCCAGAAGAATCCCCTCATCAAAACGCTACACATAGAGCTCAGTGTATCTCCGACCATGAACACCTAACCAGTGAAGTAAAACACGTACACCAAGCTCTCAAGGCGAATGGATATTCTGATTAAACAATCCGCAAAGCCTTCACCCCAAGCGTGAGGAAGGAGCCATCTGAGGATCCAATCAAAACCATCACCCTGCCATACATAGCAGGGGTAACCACAAATATTTATAAAATCATGAAGAAATACAAGATCCAGGTCCGATTTAACACAGTACATAAAATTCGTGATCTGATCCCATCTGTGAAGGACAAAATTCCTGACATGCAATATCGCGGTGTCTACAAACTAAGCTGTATCTGCGGCAGCAGTTACATTGGGGAAACCAAACGACATGTCTCGGGCCGTGTTCGTGAACATAAGGCAGATCTGAAACACGGCAGGACCAATACTTCTGCTGTGGCTGATCATTACTTTAATGCGCCATAATAATTACTTTAATGCGCCATAATAAGGCGCTGTAGGCAGCTGAGCTGCCACCACGCCAATGGACCGACAGGGGGCAGCCGAGAGAGAGCGAGGTGTGTAGGGGTTGACCGAAGGTCAAACCCCCGCCCCTCCGTGACCGGAGGTTGACACCCCAGACCCCCCAGGGGCTGGGGGCTGAGGGGGATGGGGACCCCCACCACTTCCTAAAACCCCTTAAGAATTAAGACCTACTAAGACCTTCTAGAAGGTTCTGTAGGGGGGATCATGAGGGGAGGGGTGACCTCGACCTGGGGATAAAAGGCCGGCCCTCGGGACGGGCCAGGGAGTGTTCGCCAACTCAAGCTTGAAGACATCTGAAGACCTGAAGACTGGACCAGCACCCGGGGACCCTCCCCGAGGCTCTCGCTAGAGCCGGGGTTGCAGCGGACCAGGGCGAGTCCCGTACCCCGGGGTGGGTCGGTCGGTCCAGTCTTCCCCTAGCCGCCGTCGCAAGGGACCGGCGTGTAGCGAAGCCCGGCGTGTGTAGGACACGCTAGAAGGGAGGCTGTCTCTCCCTTAGGCTATCGGGTGTTACAGTAGTGTTTAACAGAGTAGTCTTAACAGAGTGTTAAGAGTTGTTACAATAAACGCGTTGCCTCCAGCAGATGTCTCCGTGTGGTTAGTTCGGGCCACAAAACTTGTATGTCACTGTCCCTCTCTCTGCATCTCTCTTTATGTCTCTGTCTCTCTATCTGTTTCTATCTCAGTCTGTGTATCTCTCTGTGTCTGTCTCTCTCTCCCTATGTCTCTGTATTAATGTTTCGTGTCTCTCTCTGCACTGCTTTTTTTGAATGTCCCTCTCTATTTCTGTGTCTGTCTCTATATATCTGTGGAAGTTCTTTCGTTCCATACATTGCCAACCGTGCTAATCGGAGGTGCGGGGGAAAGACAGCCTACTAAACACAAAAATAAGTTATAAAGAAATTAGTTTTCAATCTATATTTAAAATTGCATAGCTCCAGTGGCTTCCTAATATCGGGACAGCGTTCCAGACGGCCGTAAAACTGCATCAGAAAACACGTGATGCGGTGGCCATCTTTGTTCTATGGCCAGCCAAAAGCCACTGTGAGGATGACCGGAGTCTGCATGATGGTTTTTCTCTGTGTCTGTGTCCCTTTGTGTGTGTATTTGTAGGCCTGGGCTCTGGTTGTTCTTCATGCTTTCGGAGTCCCTGTCCCTCTGCTCACGATCATTAAGGACCTTCATGATGGTGAGCGGGCCTGGGTAAAACTACGTGGCTGGGAGTCAGAGCTATTCCCTGCACACCTTGGGGTGCGACAGGGATGTCCTCTGGCTCCCACATTATTTAACATCTATTTTGACCTCGTGGTTCGTGAAGCCTTCAATAGCTGTACCGGAGGAATCTCCATTTGGTACGGATACAATGGGAGGCTGATCGATGCCCGGGTAATTGCTGCTCACTCAGAGGAGGAGTTGGAGGCTCTGCTGCCGAACCTGGAGCTTGCCACCAAGAGGTGGGGCGTTACCATCAGCCCCACCAAAACTAAGCACCTGCCTGGGTATTTGTACCATCGGACACTCCACCCCCACAACTCCAAATTGGTGATAGGGTAGTTGTGGAGAGAGTGGAGAGCTTCCCATACCTTGGCAATGTGCTCATGACCGGCTCCGCTTTAACAGCAGAGGTCTCACTCCAAATCAGTCAAGCGGCATTATATTTTCATCGGTTGCGTAACGCTGTGTGGAAGCTACCTGGTCTTTCACTCCGCACAAAGCCTCAGGTCTTCTCGGCCACGGTCATTCCCTCCCTTCTCTACGCTTGCAAAACGTGGACCCCCCTAATGGAACATCGTCGCCGGTTAGAAACATTTATGCTGGCCTGCCTACGATCCATCCTGGGTTTAACCAGGCTAGATTGTGTGAGCTCACAAATCGTTGAAAGATGTGGACAAAGTCCCATTGGTGAGCTCCTCCGGCAGGCAAGGCTTCGTTGGCTGGATCATGTAGCCCGCATGCCCAGCCACCGCATTCCTAAACAGCTTTTGTTCAGCCGGATCTAGGTGGTGAAACGGGCGCGGACGGGCTAGAGAAGAGATGGATTGATGTGGTACATGAGGATGTGGACTTGCCGATGACTTGTACCAGCGGTGTCAAGATCGGCCTCGGTGGAGGAGGCTCGTGAAGGACGCTGCTACTGGGCAGTTGGAGGCAGTCACCCTCCAACAACAACAGACGGCGGAGGAGCGACGCTCACAACAACGAGCGGAGTGCCGGGTGGCTAAAGCACAGCAAGTTGATACAGTAGGGGGCACAGGTGGTGCATCAGCCAGTAGTCTCAGTCAGTAGACCCGTGGCATCAAGGTCTGCCCCGTGACCTCCTGCCAGCGGGTTTTCGACACTTCACGTGACCTCAAGGTGCACATAGCCTGGCACAAGCGTCATGGTGATGTCACTGCCACTTAGTGGCGAATGGCGGTTGTTGTTGTGTTTGTTTCTCACTTTACTCCTACGTCTCTCACTGCCTATTTCTGTGTCTATCTTTCGCTGTGTGTGTTTCTCTCCGTGTCTTTCTCTCTACCCCTATTTGCCCATGGCGATGCCCTCATTATTTTCATTACAAATTTTCGCCCATGAGTAGCTGCCCCGATCGTCCATTCCTAAGTCCAGTCCTGACTTTAGTGCTAAAACATTTTACAATACGAGAATCACAGTCACATCCACCTCATGTAAATACTGTACCATATACTTAGCATGAAGACGTACCTAATCAGGCCTATTGACCATGTAGAGTGGTGAAAGTTTCTGTGGGAAAATATTAAAAAGTAATTGTAGCTCCCTGTGGAATCAATGTTAGAGGAACTAGAATATGCATGCTCATATGTATACCTAGGGGAGTTATTGAAGGCAGACCGGGATCATAGACAGGATATAAGAGAGGGGGACGACGTTAGATCGGAGTGCTTCTGAATATCAACATAGCTATGTGCTCAGGGAATCACGTTAACAAACGGTGCATCTATCACCTGCTGTGATGTATGGCTCAGACACACCGACATATCAAATGAGTGCAGCTAATACTTGGACGAGGAAGACATTGACATATGATCTCTGGATTAATGTATAAGCATCTGCGTGCTGAAGAAGGAAAACGAATGCATGGAAATGTAAAACATTAGAATGATCTGAGATTGAAAACATCGCTAGACCTGCTGCTGGCGGATGGTTCGTAGGGACGCAGTTATGTAGTCCACCAGTAATTTAATTCGTCACGATTCAGAATTTACAATTTCATTTATTACTTGCTCATGTCTCGTTTTTACCGTCTCCTGTGTACACACGCACACAACAAAAGCTGGGCGGTGGCGGCTACGCTGCTGCACGTGGCTGCTGCACTGTGGAGGCAGCAGCGAGGGTCGGTGGATCACCGCACTTCGATGTTGTGAAACTCCCTTGCCGTGGGCGTCGAGGAGGTGCCATGCTCTGGCTATGCCAGGAGAAGGCGGTAAAGGAAGAATGTGGACTGCATGGGATTGATCGTTTGCCCCCTTCGCACGCATGGGCGCCACGGTGGTGAGATGTTAACTACCTCACCTGGTATACAGGTCATGGATTCGATCCCGACCCAGACGCCTGCTGTATATTTGGAGTTTGCATGTCTCTGTCTCCCCGTGGTCGCGTGGATTTTTTCCGGGTCCTCCGGTTTTTACCTCCGCAGATACAGAATAAACGAGCGTTTTGAGTATTTGACTGCTGTAAATTTCCACAAGATAAGCCACTTCGTTGAGCTATCATTTGAGGCCAGGTCGTTTCTGCAAAAAAGAGCTGTATAGCTGAGTGAGCTTCACGTGGTGAACATTTTTTTATTTGGTTATTCTTCAGGTGCTCCGGTTTCCTCCCACATTAATTGGCCCACACCACCTCAAACTGTAGAGGACCGCAGAGCTTGGGCAATCGTTGGCGCCGACTCGTCACCTGGCTGCTGCCTTCCCGCTCATCTGTGGTTCCTCCTCGCGCCTCCGAGTCGTTGTCCTCTCTGCGAGAGCGAGCGAGTGATGTGCGGTAGCGGCGTGTTGCAAGTTGACATTGTTATTATTGACACACACACTAGAGGACGGATAAGGTGGCGTGACCTCACATGCATGACAACTGACCCATCGCCAGACACCGCTCACCATGCGGGCACTCACCACTCACCAGATATCATTCACCTGGCACACACATGATATACTCATCAACCACCACGCACCACTCACCTGATCCGAACCACACATTCCAGGCATTTGCCATTCACTCGCACACAAACTCACACCATTCTCACCTATTCGTCCATAACATTGACAAAAAACACGTCTCATTCACAATCCTGTATCTGTCTCATCGCATAAAACAAAAAAATCAATGTTTTTTTTTATCCCATCGGCCCCAAGGTCTTCGTGGAGTGCATAATATCAGCAGTATTAGTTCAATACAAAGCAAGCTATGGGCTCGATTAGACATTCAGCGTCTCATCAGCAGTCAGGCTTGCCCCAACCAACATTGGTGAATCGCAAGATACTAAAGATGCTAATAAGCAAAGACGCCCCACCCCCGATAACTTCAAGATAATGGGTCCGAGTTTTCACGCAAAATGGTATACTGTACTGTAATAGATTCTGATATACAGCACACATTACTCAATTGGGATTATAGATAGCCACCCCTTACTGTGAAAACTGGCAGGACCCTCCTGAAAAAGAGCCACGAGACTCACTCAGTGAGGCAGCGGTGGCCCTGGACCCGCTGTTGCCAGCAATCGGCGCCCCCCAAACCCCAGGGGCAGATCGAGGCTGAGTTTTTTGGTAAACTGGGAAACATTTTGCCCCTATTTTCCGTTTAATGGTTTTTAAAGAGGCATATTTATTCGATTTGTCCGTCTGTCCAATCAATCAATTGTCAGAAATGTTGAGAAATTATTTTTTTTCCTCGAATTTGGCACCCCACTTAACTTGGCTCCCTAGACGACCGCCTAGATAGCCTACATGGACGTGTCGCGCCTGCAGTGAGGCTTTCCTGGGTAAACAAGCCTCATACTGGTAGGAACCTCCTGGTTACACCAGCCCACAGGGGATTATTGTGTCCGTCCATCCGTCGTGCATCAAAAAATAGGAGGGGTGGGGCTGGGTGGAGAGGGGAGGGTGGGGAGGGGCTGAGTGGGGAGGGGCTGAGTGGGGAGGGGAGGGTGGGGAGGGGCTGGATGGGGAGGGTGGGGCTGGGTGGGGAGGGGCTGAGTGGGGAGGGTGGTGAGGGTGGGGCTGGGTGGGGGGTGGGAGGGGTGGGGCTGGGTGGGGAGGGGCTGGTCACCCTGTGGTGCCCTTATAAAACTCAACGTTTAACCTACTCACGCCGGCTTGTGCCCGCCCTCACAGTCGGGCATATTTGCGGAATACACCACGTGGTGCCGCCGTTGACCCTGGCCATTGACCGAGCAACCCAACGTTCCTACCAGCTCCCTCCGCAGGAATGTGTTAATCATCATGATCACACTTGACACCACTCGCTTGTGGCCGTCTGATGCGTATTGTCTCCGCGGCACAGTAGCGTGTTTAGTCCAGCAGGGGGTGCTGCGGCAATGTTGTTGACGCACGTGTTGGCTTCACGTGCTATGAAGAAGAACAATTGACCAAATGTCGCGTATTAAAAAATAAATACTTTTAAGACCACAGTTTTTTATTTACGAATTTTCTCTGAGTAGTCATTGCACTGCAGCACGTGACTTTTTTATTGTATCTAGGTCAAGAGTCATAACATAGGCAATGTGCAATTCCAAAGACCCCCATGGATGATTATGGTGGGTGTTTCAGATTGCCATCAAACACCCTACCTGTGTCACGCACTGGATTCTATTTTTTTTTTAAATCTGAGATAAAATTCATACGTCGTACAAAGTTCACATTTAATATCATAGCCAGCTGGATTAATACGGTCAAAATGAGTTATCTTTCGGCTCTGTACGTTGGCAACTACTCAAATTAATGCTGCCAAAACACACCGGCTTATGTGAGCCGATTCATAATCTGCGCCATAACTCACACACGTGTTTTCCTTGTTGCCTCTCTCTCCAGAGGCTGTCCCCACTCCTTCCCTTGGCCTCGCTCCTCCACCAGCGGGCCCTGTTCAGCTCCATCCACCACATGAACCACAGATGTTTCTTTAATCTAGTTTAGAGGCTATAAGCAGTTGTTATAGGTCATTACCAGTGCCATAGGTTATCGGTTTCTGGTAAAAATCAGCTGGACCTGTAAAATGAAAATTACAGGCAGCCCTCGACTTACGAACACCCGACTTAAGAATACCCGCCTTAGGAACACCCGACTGACGAACACTAGTACTTAAGAATCCGCGAAATTTCGTGAAACTGAACGTTCGTAAATCGAGGGATACCTGTATAGAGTGAGAGACAAGGTAGGGGCGATGAGAAGTTTCCTGTTGCCCGGGAAAGCAAACGCGGTGTGGAAGGCAGGGCATGTGGAAGGAGGGAAGTTGTGAGATGTGATGAGGCTAAGGTTGACTCAACCTCAAATTCTTACCTGGTGCGATGTGTAAATATCGTCACTGGCAAGATAAAGACGGGCGGGCGTGGTGCTGGCCACCCATCCCTCGTGTGCCGTTCAGGCCTTCATAGGTGCTTGCTTATAGCACTTGCCCCAACAGTCTGTTAAGGCTATACGGGTGATCTTTGTCTGTATAATGAATGCCATGGATTTGGGCATAGGCAAAGGAATCTAGCATTTATTATCAATCCATGCACTTCCTCCCACCATTCTCCCTAAAATAAGAATAATTAATGAATATGCACACCGTTAATTACCCACGTGGGGAGCCATATCAGCGCTATAAATCCGTCTTGCAGCTTGTGGACTGTGCAGCGTGGTGTCCCGCACCACAAGGGCCCTGCTTTGCACCACAAACTAACTTTGCTTCTGCCACCAACAAGGTGTAGGGCGTGATGTGCATGTAGGGGGAAGAAGAGTCTGGGGCCAGATACATGGAATGTGGGATGTGGGCAGGAAGAAGGTTGTGTATTGGAGATCCTGGCTCTGAGATAATGTGGAGGTTTGGGTAGGCTGTGTGCGCTGAGTGTTGGGGCGAGTGGTCGGTGGTATGTGGACCGGACAAAGAGGCTGATCGTATGTTGCTAGGTGTGTATGAGGCTGGGTATAGGAGTTGGGGGTGTGCAAGGTGTGTACGAGGATGGGTGTTTGTATTCGAGTTGGGTGTATGGGCTGTAGATTAGACTATCTGGCTGTTTGATTGCTAGGTGGGTATAGGGCTGGCTGTGTGAGGTCTGGGTGAGTGTTTGGGGCTGGCTGTGTGAGTTCTGGGTGAGTGTTTGGGGCTGGCTGTGTGAGTTCTGGATGAGTGTTTGGGGCTGGCTGTGTGAGTTCTGCGTGAGGGTATGGGGCTGGCTGTGTGAGTTCTGGGTGAGTGTTTGGGGCTGGCTGTGTGAGTTCTGGGTGAGGGTTTGGGGCTGGCTGTGTGAGTTCTGGGTGAGTGTTTGGGGCTGGCTGTGTGAGTTATAGGTTAGTGTTTGGGGCTGGCTGGGTGAGTTCTGGGTGAGGGATTGGGGCTGGCCGTGTGAGTTCTGGGTGAGTGTTTGGGGCTGGCTGTGTGAGTTCTGGGTGAGTGTTTGGGGCTGGCTGTGTGAGTTCTGGGGGAGTGTTTGGTGCTGGCTGTGTGAGTTCTGGGTGAGTGTTTGGGGCTGGCTGTGTGAGTTCTGGATGAGTGCTTGGGGCTGGCTGTGTGAGTTTTGGGTGAGTGTTTGGTGCTGGCTGTGTGAGTTCTGGGTGAGTGTTTGGGGCTGGCTGTGTGAGTTCTGCGTGAGGGTTTGGGGCTGGCTGTGTGAGTTCTGGGTGAGTGTTTGGGGCTGGCCGTGTGAGTTCTGGGTGAGTGTTTGCTGCTGGCTGTGTGAGTTCTGCGTGAGGGTTTGGGGCTGGCTGTGTGAGTTCTGGGTGAGTGTTTGGGGCTGGCTGTTTGAGTTCTGGGTGAGCGTTTGGGGCTGACTGTGTGAGTTCTGGGTGAGTGTTTGGGGCTGGCTGTGTGAGTTCTGGGTGATTGTTTGGGGCTGGCTGTGTGAGTGCTGGGTGAGGGTTTGGAGCTGGCTGTGTAAGTTTTGGGTGAGGGTTTGGGGCTGGCTGTGTGAGTTCTGGGTGAGTGTTTGGGGCTGGCTGTGTGAGTGCTGGGTGAGGGCTTGGGGCTGGCTGTGTGAGTGCTGGGTGAGTGTTTGGGGCTGGCTGTGTGAGTTATGGGTGATGGTTTGGTGCTTGCTGTGTGAGTTCTGGGTGAGGGTTTGGGGCTGGCTGTGTGAGTTCTGGGTGAGTGTTTGTGGGTGGCTGTGTGAGTTCTGGGTGAGTGTTTGGGGGTGGCAGTGAGTTCTGGGTGAGTGTTTGGTGCTGGCCTTGTGAGTTCTGGGTGAGTGTTTGGGGATGGTTGTGTGAGTTCTGGATGAGTGTTTGGGGCAGGCTGTGTGAGTTCTGGGTGAGTGTTTGGGGCTGGCTGTGTGAGTTCTGGGTGAGTGTTTGGGGCTGGCTGTTTGAGTTCTGGGTGAGTGTTTGGGGCTGACTGTGTGAGTTCTGGGTGAGTGTTTGGGCTGGCTGTGTGAGTTCTGGGTGAGTGTTTGGGGCTGGCTGTGTGAGTGCTGGGTGAGGGTTTGGAGCTGGCTGTGTGAGTTCTGGGTGAGGGTTTGGGGCTGGCTGTGTGAGTTCTGGGTGAGTGTTTGGGGCTGGCTGTGTGAGTTCTGGGTGATGGTTTGGTGCTTGCTGTGTGAGTTCTGGGTGAGGGTTTGCTGCTGGCTGTGTGAGTTCTGGGTGAGTGTTTGGGGCTGACTGTTTGAGTTCTGGGTGAGTGTTTGGGGCTGACTGTGTGAGTTCTGGGTGAGTGTTTGGGGCTGGCTGTGTGAGTTCTGGGTGATTGTTTGGGGCTGGCTGTGTGAGTGCTGGGTGAGGGTTTGGAGCTGGCTGTGTAAGTTTTGGGTGAGGGTTTGGGGCTGGCTGTGTGAGTTCTGGGTGAGTGTTTGGGGCTGGCTGTGTGAGTGCTGGGTGAGGGCTTGGGGCTGGCTGTGTGAGTGCTGGGTGAGGGTTTGGGGCTGGCTGTGTGAGTTCTGGGTGATGGTTTGGTGCTTGCTGTGTGAGTTCTGGGTGAGGGTTTGGGGCTGGCTGTGTGAGTTCTGGGTGAGTGTTTGTGGGTGGCTGTGTGAGTTCTGGGTGAGTGTTTGGGGCTGGCTGTGTGAGTGCTGGGTGAGGGCTTGGGGCTGGCTGTGTGAGTGCTGGGTGAGTGTTTGGGGCTGGCTGTGTGAGTTCTGGGTGATGGTTTGGTGCTTGCTGTGTGAGTTCTGGGTGAGGGTTTGGGGCTGGCTGTGTGAGTTCTGGGTGAGTGTTTGTGGGTGGCTGTGTGAGTTCTGGGTGAGTGTTTGGGGGTGGCAGTGAGTTCTGGGTGAGTGTTTGGTGCTGGCCTTGTGAGTTCTGGGTGAGTGTTTGGGGATGGCTGTGTGAGTTCTGGATGAGTGTTTGGGGCAGGCTGTGTGAGTTCTGGGTGAGTGTTTGGGGCTGGCTGTGTGAGTTCTGGGTGAGTGTTTGGGGCTGGCTGTTTGAGTTCTGGGTGAGTGTTTGGGGCTGACTGTGTGAGTTCTGGGTGAGTGTTTGGGGCTGGCTGTGTGAGTTCTGGGTGAGTGTTTGGGGCTGGCTGTGTGAGTGCTGGGTGAGGGTTTGGAGCTGGCTGTGTGAGTTCTGGGTGAGGGTTTGGGGCTGGCTGTGTGAGTTCTGGGTGAGGGTTTGGGGCTGGCTGTGTGAGTTCTGGGTGAGTGTTTGGGGCTGGCTGTGTGAGTTATAGGTTAGTGTTTGGGGCTGGCTGGGTGAGTTCTGGGTGAGGGATTGGGGCTGGCCGTGTGAGTTCTGGGTGAGTGTTTGGGGCTGGCTGTGTGAGTTCTGGGTGAGTGTTTGGGGCTGGCTGTGTGAGTTCTGGGGGAGTGTTTGGTGCTGGCTGTGTGAGTTCTGGGTGAGTGTTTGGGGCTGGCTGTGTGAGTTCTGGATGAGTGCTTGGGGCTGGCTGTGTGAGTTTTGGGTGAGTGTTTGGTGCTGGCTGTGTGAGTTCTGGGTGAGTGTTTGGGGCTGGCTGTGTGAGTTCTGCGTGAGGGTTTGGGGCTGGCTGTGTGAGTTCTGGGTGAGTGTTTGGGGCTGGCCGTGTGAGTTCTGGGTGAGTGTTTGCTGCTGGCTGTGTGAGTTCTGCGTGAGGGTTTGGGGCTGGCTGTGTGAGTTCTGGGTGAGTGTTTGGGGCTGGCTGTTTGAGTTCTGGGTGAGCGTTTGGGGCTGACTGTGTGAGTTCTGGGTGAGTGTTTGGGGCTGGCTGTGTGAGTTCTGGGTGATTGTTTGGGGCTGGCTGTGTGAGTGCTGGGTGAGGGTTTGGAGCTGGCTGTGTAAGTTTTGGGTGAGGGTTTGGGGCTGGCTGTGTGAGTTCTGGGTGAGTGTTTGGGGCTGGCTGTGTGAGTGCTGGGTGAGGGCTTGGGGCTGGCTGTGTGAGTGCTGGGTGAGTGTTTGGGGCTGGCTGTGTGAGTTCTGGGTGATGGTTTGGTGCTTGCTGTGTGAGTTCTGGGTGAGGGTTTGGGGCTGGCTGTGTGAGTTCTGGGTGAGTGTTTGTGGGTGGCTGTGTGAGTTCTGGGTGAGTGTTTGGGGGTGGCAGTGAGTTCTGGGTGAGTGTTTGGTGCTGGCCTTGTGAGTTCTGGGTGAGTGTTTGGGGATGGTTGTGTGAGTTCTGGATGAGTGTTTGGGGCAGGCTGTGTGAGTTCTGGGTGAGTGTTTGGGGCTGGCTGTGTGAGTTCTGGGTGAGTGTTTGGGGCTGGCTGTTTGAGTTCTGGGTGAGTGTTTGGGGCTGACTGTGTGAGTTCTGGGTGAGTGTTTGGGGCTGGCTGTGTGAGTTCTGGGTGAGTGTTTGGGGCTGGCTGTGTGAGTGCTGGGTGAGGGTTTGGAGCTGGCTGTGTGAGTTCTGGGTGAGGGTTTGGGGCTGGCTGTGTGAGTTCTGGGTGAGTGTTTGGGGCTGGCTGTGTGAGTTCTGGGTGATGGTTTGGTGCTTGCTGTGTGAGTTCTGGGTGAGGGTTTGCTGCTGGCTGTGTGAGTTCTGGGTGAGTGTTTGGGGCTGACTGTTTGAGTTCTGGGTGAGTGTTTGGGGCTGACTGTGTGAGTTCTGGGTGAGTGTTTGGGGCTGGCTGTGTGAGTTCTGGGTGATTGTTTGGGGCTGGCTGTGTGAGTGCTGGGTGAGGGTTTGGAGCTGGCTGTGTAAGTTTTGGGTGAGGGTTTGGGGCTGGCTGTGTGAGTTCTGGGTGAGTGTTTGGGGCTGGCTGTGTGAGTGCTGGGTGAGGGCTTGGGGCTGGCTGTGTGAGTGCTGGGTGAGGGTTTGGGGCTGGCTGTGTGAGTTCTGGGTGATGGTTTGGTGCTTGCTGTGTGAGTTCTGGGTGAGGGTTTGGGGCTGGCTGTGTGAGTTCTGGGTGAGTGTTTGTGGGTGGCTGTGTGAGTTCTGGGTGAGTGTTTGGGGCTGGCTGTGTGAGTGCTGGGTGAGGGCTTGGGGCTGGCTGTGTGAGTGCTGGGTGAGTGTTTGGGGCTGGCTGTGTGAGTTCTGGGTGATGGTTTGGTGCTTGCTGTGTGAGTTCTGGGTGAGGGTTTGGGGCTGGCTGTGTGAGTTCTGGGTGAGTGTTTGTGGGTGGCTGTGTGAGTTCTGGGTGAGTGTTTGGGGGTGGCAGTGAGTTCTGGGTGAGTGTTTGGTGCTGGCCTTGTGAGTTCTGGGTGAGTGTTTGGGGATGGCTGTGTGAGTTCTGGATGAGTGTTTGGGGCAGGCTGTGTGAGTTCTGGGTGAGTGTTTGGGGCTGGCTGTGTGAGTTCTGGGTGAGTGTTTGGGGCTGGCTGTTTGAGTTCTGGGTGAGTGTTTGGGGCTGACTGTGTGAGTTCTGGGTGAGTGTTTGGGGCTGGCTGTGTGAGTTCTGGGTGAGTGTTTGGGGCTGGCTGTGTGAGTGCTGGGTGAGGGTTTGGAGCTGGCTGTGTGAGTTCTGGGTGAGGGTTTGGGGCTGGCTGTGTGAGTTCTGGGTGAGTGTTTGGGGCTGGCTGTGTGAGTTCTGGGTGATGGTTTGGTGCTTGCTGTGTGAGTTCTGGGTGAGGGTTTGCTGCTGGCTGTGTGAGTTCTGGGTGAGTGTTTGGGGCTGGCTGTTTGAGTTCTGGGTGAGTGTTTGGGGCTGACTGTGTGAGTTCTGGGTGAGTGTTTGGGGCTGGCTGTGTGAGTTCTGGGTGATTGTTTGGGGCTGGCTGTGTGAGTGCTGGGTGAGGGTTTGGAGCTGGCTGTGTAAGTTTTGGGTGAGGGTTTGGGGCTGGCTGTGTGAGTTCTGGGTGAGTGTTTGGGGCTGGCTGTGTGAGTGCTGGGTGAGAGCTTGGGGCTGGCTGTGTGAGTGCTGGGTGAGGGTTTGGGGCTGGCTGTGTGAGTTCTGGGTGATGGTTTGGTGCTTGCTGTGTGAGTTCTGGGTGAGGGTTTGGGGCTGGCTGTGTGAGTTCTGGGTGAGTGTTTGTGGGTGGCTGTGTGAGTTCTGGGTGAGTGTTTGGGGCTGGCTGTGTGAGTGCTGGGTGAGGGCTTGGGGCTGGCTGTGTGAGTGCTGGGTGAGTGTTTGGGGCTGGCTGTGTGAGTTCTGGGTGATGGTTTGGTGCTTGCTGTGTGAGTTCTGGGTGAGGGTTTGGGGCTGGCTGTGTGAGTTCTGGGTGAGTGTTTGTGGGTGGCTGTGTGAGTTCTGGGTGAGTGTTTGGGGGTGGCAGTGAGTTCTGGGTGAGTGTTTGGGGATGGCTGTGTGAGTTCTGGATGAGTGTTTGGGGCTGGCTGTGTGAGTTCTGGGTGAGTGTTTGGGGCTGGCTGTGTGAGTTCTGGGTGAGTGTTTGGGGCTGGCTGTTTGAGTTCTGGGTGAGTGTTTGGGGCTGACTGTGTGAGTTCTGGGTGAGTGTTTGGGGCTGGCTGTGTGAGTGCTGGGTGAGGGTTTGGAGCTGGCTGTGTGAGTTCTGGGTGAGGGTTTGGGGCTGGCTGTGTGAGTTCTGGGTGAGTGTTTGGGGCTGGCTGTGTGAGTGCTGGGTGAGGGCTTGGGGCTGGCTGTGTGAGTGCTGGGTGAGTGTTTGGGGCTGGCTGTGTGAGTTCTGGGTGATGGTTTGGTGCTTGCTGTGTGAGTTCTGGGTGAGGGTTTGGGGCTGGCTGTGTGAGTTCTGGGTGAGTGTTTGTGGGTGGCTGTGTGAGTTCTGGGTGAGTGTTTGGGGGTGACAGTGAGTTCTGGGTGAGTGTTTGGTGCTGGCCTTGTGAGTTCTGGGTGAGTGTTTGGGGCTGGCTGTGTGAGTTCTGCATGAGTGTTGGGGGTGGCTGTGTGAGTTCTGGGTGAGTGTTTGGTGCAGGCCGTATGAGTTCTGGGTCAGTGTTTGGGGCTGGCTGTGTGAGTTCTGGTGGAGTGAAAAAAGCCACGCTCAGATCACGACCTTTAAGCCGTGTGAGAAGAAACAAAGCGCCTTGACAAAGGAATGAAATGGCTGAGTGATTAGCTTGTGGCTGGTCACAGAAATGGCTATGTTAAAGTTAAAGCATACACATCCGCAAAGGCACCCCTTGATAAAGGAATTAGCATAGAATTTAGCATTGAAATAGCTAAGTTAAAGTATACACATCCGCAGAGGCACCCCTTGACAAAGGAATTAGCATAGAATTTAGCATTGAAATAGCTGAGTGATTAGCTTGTAACTGGACTCAGAAATAGCTATGTTAAAGTCAGAGCATATACATTCACCGAGGCACCTAGTACAAATCAAACAGGAGAATTTAGCGAAACACAACCATGCTCAGACCGCGGACCTTTAAGCTGTGTGCGAGCAAACAAGGTGTCCTGACAAAGAAATTAGCATAAAAATTAGCATTTGATTGGCCGATTATAGAAAAGAGGTGGTGTACGTGCCGGTGGACTGGCCGTTTGGCGCGTGGGGGGAGTTTACCTATTGATGGTGTGAAAAGGGAATTTATAAGAGCTGCGAAAGTTTGGGGTACCACTACTTGAAAAATATACTGTACCATTGAAGTTACTTTAATGTTTAGTTCGATTTAGAACATCTTTCCAATGGTTGCTTAATTCTCCTGTTTGATTTGTACTAGGTGCCTCGGTGAATGTATATGCTCTGACTTTAACATAGCTATTTCTGCGACCAGTTACAAGCTAATCACTCAGCTATTTCAATGCTAAATTCTATGCTAATTCCTTTGTCAAAAGGTGCCTCTACGGATGTGTATACTTTAACTTAGCTATTTCATTGCTAAATTCTATGCTAATTCCTTTGTCAAGGGGTGCCTTTGCGGATGTGTATGCTTTAACTTTAACATAGTAATTTCTGTCACCAGCCACAAGCTAATCACTCAGCCATTTCAATGCTAAATTATATGCTAATTCCTTTGTCAAGGCGCTTTGTTTCTTCTCACACAGCTTAAAGGTCGTGATCTGAGCGTGGCTTTTTTCACTCCAGCGCTGTCCTCCAGACAGTCTCGTCCCTTCACCTGATGAAGGCCGCTTGTGTTGTGGCCGAAACGTCGTGATTTTTGTTATTTTATTTTTTTACCTACTTGACTTTACCCAATAGAACCAAAGAGTACCCACAGACTCACCACACAGAGACCCACAGACTCACCACACAGAGACCCACAGACTCACCACACAGAGACCCACAGACTCACCACACAGAGACCCACAGACTCACCACACAGAGACCCACAGACTCACCACACAGAGACCCACAGACTCACCACACAGATACCCAGAGACTCACCACACAGAGACCCATAGACTCATCAAACAGAGACACACAGACTCACCACACAGAGACCCACAGACTCACCACACAGAGACCCACAGACTCACCACACAGAGACCCACAGACTCACCACACAGAGACCGATAGACTCACCACACAGAGACCCACAGTCTCACCACAAAGAGACCCACAGACTCACCACACAGAGACCCACAGACTCACCACACAGAGACCTACAGACTCACCACACAGAGTCCCACAGACTCACCACACAGAGACCCATAGACTCATCACACAGAGACCCACAGACTCACCACACAGAGACCCACAGACTCACCACACAGAGACCCACAGACTCACCACACAGATACACACAGACTCACCACACATAGACCCATAGACTCATCACACAGAGACACACAGACTCACCACACAGAGACCCACAGACTAACCACACAGAGACCCACAGACTCACCACACAGAGACCCACAGACTCACCACACAGAGACCCATAGACTCACCACACAGAGACCCACAGACTCACCACACAGAGACCCACAGACTCATCACACAGAGACCCACAGACTCATCACACAGAGACACACAGACTCACCACACAGAGACCCACAGACTCACCACACAGATACCCACAGACTCACCACACAGAGACCCATAGACTCACCACAAACACCCAGAGACTCACCGCACAGAAACCCACAGACTCACCACACACAGACACCCACAGACTCACCACACAGAGACCCACAGACTCACCACACAGAGACCCACAGACTCACCACACACAGACACCCACAGACTCACCACACAGAGACCCACAGACTCACCACACAGAGACCCACTGACTCACCACAGAGACCCACAGACTCACCACACAGAAACCCACAGACTCATCACACAGAGACCCACAGACTCACCACACAGAGACCCACAGACTCACCACACAGAGACCCACAGTCTCACCACACAGAGACCCACAGACTCACCACACAGAGACCCACAGACTCACCACACAGAGACCCACAGACTCACCACACAGAGACCCACAGACTCACCACACAGAGACCCACAGACTCACCACACAGAGACCCACAGACTCACCACACAGAGACCCACAGACTCACCACACAGAAACCCACAGACTCACCACACAGAGACCCACGGACTCACCACACAGAGAACCACAGACTCACCACACAGAGACCCACAGGCTCACCACACAGAGACCCACAGACTCACCACACAGAGACCCACAGACTCACCACACAGAGACCCACAGACTCACCACACAGAGACTCACAGACTCACCACACAGATACCCAGAGACTCACCACACAGAGACCCATAGACTCATCAAACAGAGACAGACAGACTCACCACACAGAGACCCACAGACTCACCACACAGAGACCCACAGACTCACCACACAGAGACCCACAGACTCACCACACAGAGACCGATAGACTCACCACACAGAGACCCACAGTCTCACCACAAAGAGACCCACAGACTCACCACACAGAGACCCACAGACTCACCACACAGAGACCTACAGACTCACCACACAGAGTCCCACAGACTCACCACACAGAGACCCATAGACTCATCACACAGAGACCCACAGACTCACCACACAGAGACCCACAGACTCACCACACAGAGACCCACGGACTCACCACACAGAGACCCACAGACTCACCACACAGAGACACATAGACTCATCACAAAGAGACCCATAGACTCACCACACAGAGACCCACAGACTCACCACACAGAGACCCACGGACTCACCACACAGAGACCCACAGACTCATCACACAGAGACACATAGACTCATCACAAAGAGACCCATAGACTCACCACACAGAGACCCACTGACTCATCAGAGACCCACAGACTCATCACACAGAGACCCACAGACTCATCACACAGAGACACACAGACTCACCACACAGAGACCCATAGACTCACCACAAACACCCAGAGACTCACCGCACAGAGACCCACAGACTCACCACACACAGACACCAACAGACTCACCACACAGAGACCTACAGACTCACCACACAGACACCCACAGACTCACCACACAGAGATCCATAGACTCACCACACAGAGACCCACAGACTCACCACACGGAGACCCACTGACTCACCACAGAAACCCACAGACTCACCACACAGAGACCCACAGACTCACCACACAGAGACCCACAGACTCATCACACAGAGACACATAGACTCATCACACAGAGACCCATAGACTCACCACACAGAGACCCACAGACTCATCACACAGAAACACATAGACTCATCACAAAGAGACCCATAGACTCACCACACAGAGACCCACAGACTTACCACACGGAGACCCACTGTCTCACCACACAGAGACCCACAGACTCATCACACAGAGACCCACAGACTCATCACACAGAGACACACAGACTCACCACACAGAGACCCACAGACTCATCACACAGAGACACATAGACTCATCACACAGAGACACATAGACTCACCACACAGAGACCCACAGACTCACCACACAGAGACCCACAGACTCACCGCACAGAGACCCACAGACTCACCACACAGACACCCACAGACTCACCGCATAGAGACCCACAGACTCACCACACAGAGACCCATAGACTCACCACACAGAGACCCACAGACTCACCACACAGATAACCACAGACTCATCACACAGTGATACACAGACTCACCACACAGTGATACACAGACTCACCACACAGAGACCCACAGACTCACCACGCAGAGACCCACAGACTCACCACGCAGAGGCCACAGACTCACCACGCAGAGACCCATAGATTCACCACACAGAGACCCACAGACTCACCACACAGAGACCCACAGATTCACCACACAGAGACCCACAGATTCACCACACAGAGACCCACAGACTCACCACACAGAGACCCACAGACTCACCACACAGAGACCCACAGACTCACCACACAGAGACCCACAGACTCACCACACAGAGACCCACAGACTCACCACACAGAGACCCAAAGACTCACCACACAGACACCCACAGACTCACCACACAGAGACCCACAGACTCACCACACAGAGACCCACAGACTCACCACACAGAGACCCACAGACTCACCACACAGAGACCCACAGACTCACCACACAGAGACCCACAGACTCACCACACAGAGACCCACAGACTCATCACACAGAGACCCACAGACTCACCACACAGAGACCCACAGACTCACCACACAGAGACCCACAGACTCACCACACAGAGACCCACAGACTCACCACACAGAGACCCACAGACTCACCACACAGAGACCCACAGACTCACCACACAGAGCCCCGTGTGGGCACCTTCAGGCTGAGTCGACCTTGAGGAGGCCCAGACAGGGTTCAGATTTTCCCGCCACCGCCTCCACTCGTCCCGACCCGGAAGCGGAAGTAGAAGCTGTAGATTTGGGGGCGCCCGGCTGCCGGGGGCGTGGCCGCGTTATCCACGTCATTCGGCAGGGGCGTGGCTCCGCGTGGGCGTGGCTTGGCGTGGGCGTGGTCACTTCCCTCGCACTGAACGTCATCGGTGACGTCACGTGGCCACGTGGCTCGTCACAGTTCGAGACGGACGTGAAGGAGGCGGCTGCTTTTTCGTCTTTAGCGTCGACATCTTCAGATTCTTCATCATCCTAATCGCTGAGCACCTTCTGCTGAAGCCATTGACGTGGTGAGTTGTGTGGGTCAGTGTTGTGGGTCTGTGGTGAGTTGTCTGGGTCTGTGGTGAGTTGTGTGGGTCCGTGTTGTGGATCCGTGGTGAGTTGTGTGGGTTCTTGGTGAGAGTGTTGGTTCGTGGTGAGTTGTGTGGGTCCTTATTGTGGCTTATTGGTGAGTGTGGGTGTCCGTGGTGAGGATTCATGGTGAGTTGTGAGAGTCCGTGGTGAGGATGTGGGTTCGTGGTGAGTTGTGTGGATTCGTGGTGATGATGTGGGTTTGTGGTGAGTTGTGTGGGTTCGTGGTGAGTTGTGTGGGTTCGTGGTGAGGATGTGGGTTCGTGGTGAGTTGTGTGGGTTCGTGGTGAGGATGTGGGTTCTTGGTTTGATGTGTGGGTTAGTGGTGAGGATGTGGGTTTGTGGTGAGTTGTGTGGGTTCGTGGTGAGGATGTGGGTTTGTGGTGAGTTGTGTGGGTTCGTGGTGAGGATGTGGGTTTGTGGCGAGTTGTGAGGGTTCGTGGTGTAGGTTTGGGTTTGTGGTGAGTTGTGAGGGTTCGTGGTGAGGATGTGGGTTTGTGGTGAGTTGTGAGGGTTTGTGGTGTAGATGTGGGTTTGTGGTGAGTTGTGAGGGTTCGTGGTGAGGATGTGGGTTCTTGGTGAGGGTTGGTGGGTTCGTGGTGAGGATGTGGGTTTGTGGTGCGTGAGTCCGTGCTAACAATGTGAGTCCACGTGGTAGCGGTGCAATCGCCCTCTACTGAACTCTGCCTGACTCTCCCCACTCTCCACTCTCCACGCAGAGACGCCGAGAGATTTACGGAGCACAGCAACGCCATGCAGGTAGGCGTGGCCCCCTCCACTCAACATATGAACACCACCCTAACTTACAAACACCACCTACACTTACAAACACCACCCTCACTTACAAACACCACCCTCACTTACGAACACCACCCTCACTTACAAACACCACCCACACTTACAAACACCATCCACACTTACAAACACCACTCACACTTACAAACACCACCCTCACTTACAAACACCACCCACACTTACAAACACCACTCAGACTTACAAACACCACCCACACTTACAAACACCACCCTCACTTACATAGACCACCCTCACTTACAAACACCACCCACACTTACAAATACCACCCTCACTTACAAACACCACCCTCACTTACAAACACCACCCACACTTACAAACACCACCCACACTTACAAACACCACCCACACTTACAAACACCACCCTCACTTACAAACACCACCCACACTTACGAACACCACCCACACTTACAACACCACCCTCACTTACAAACACCACCCTCACTTACAAACACCACCCTCACTTACGAACACCACCCTCACTTACAAACACCACCCTCACTTACAAACACCATCCACACTTACAAACACCACCCTCACTTACGAACACCACCCTCACTTACGAACACCACCCTCACTTACAAACACCATCCACTATTACAAACACCACCCTCACTTACAAACACCACCCTCACTTACGAACACCACCCTCACTTACAAACACCACCCTCACTTACGAACACCACCCTCACTTACAAACACCACTCACACTTACAAACACCATCCACTATTACAAACACCACCCTCACTTACAAACACCACCCACACTTACAAACACCACCCACACCTGTGAACACCACTCACACTTACAAACACCACCCATATATGTATACATATATATATATGTGTGTGTATATATATATGTATGAATGTGTATGTGTGTGTGTGTATGAATGTGTATGTATGTGTGTGTATGTGTGTATGTGTGTGTATATATGTATCTATGAATGTGTATGTGTGTAGGAATGTGTATGTATGTGTGTATGTATGTGTGTATGTCTGTGTATATGTGTGTGTGTATGAATGTGTATGTGTGTATGTGTGTGTAAGTATGTATGAATGTGTGTGTATGCGTGTATGTGTATATATGTGTGTATATGTGTATGTGTGTGTGTATGTGTGTGTGTATGCCCTGGTGGTCCCCCTTTTCAAGAAGGGGGACCGCACAGACTGTAACAACTACAGGGGCATCTCACTCCTCAGTGTGCCGGGAAAGGTCCTGGCAAGGATTATTCAACATCGCCTTGCCAGGCACGCTGAGGAGAGGCTTGCGGAGCCCCAATGCGGTTTCAGGAAAGGGTGGTCCTGCACAGATGCCATATTTTCTGTCCGTCTGCTACAGCAGAGGTGTAGGGGATTCCAACAAGACCTACATCTCTGCTTTATTGACCTGGTCAAGGCCTATGATACCATCAGTAGGCCTGGGCTCTGGGTCGTTCTTCGTGCTTTTGGAGTACCTGACCCTCTGCTCACGATCATTAAGGACCTTCATGATGGTGAGCGGGCCCGGGTAAAACTACGTGGCCGGGAGTCAGAGCCATTCCCTGTACACCTTGGGGTGCGACAGGGATGTCCTCTGGCTCCCACATTATTTAACATCTATTTTGACCACGTAGTTCGTGAAGCCTTCAATAGCTGTACCGGGGGAATCTCCATATGGTACAGATATAATGGGAGGCTAATCGATGCCCGGGTGCGGTCAAGGGATGGCTCCCTATTACTCAACCACGTTATGTATGCTGATGATTTGGTAATAGCTGCTCAGTCAGAGGAGGAGTTGGAGACGCTGCTGCTGAGACAGGAGCGTGCCACTAAGAGGTGGGGCCTTACCATCAGCCCCACCAAAACTAAGCACCTGCCTGGGTATTTTGTACCATCGGACACTCCACCCCCACAACTCCCAATCGGTGATGGGGCAGTTGTGGAGAGAGTGGAGAGTTTCCAATACCTGGGCAGTGTGCTTATGACTGGCTCCAGTTTAACAGCAGAGGTCTCACTCCGAATCAGTCGAGCGGCAATATATTTTCATCGGTTGCGTAACGCTGTGTGGAAGCTACCTGGTCTGTCGCTCCGCACTAAGCTTCAGGTCTTCTCGGCCACGGTCATTCCCTCCCTTCTCTACGCTTGCGAAACGTGGACCCCCCTAATGGAACATCTTCGCTGGTTAGAAACATTTAGACTGGCCTGCCTACGATCCATCCTGGGTTTAACCAGACTGGATTGTGTGAGGAGCTCACAAATCCTTGAAAGATCTGGGCAGGGTCCCATCGGTGAGCTCCTTCGGTAGGCAAGGCTGCGATGGCTGGGTCATGTAGCCCGCATGCCCAGCCACCGCATGCCGAAACAGCTTTTGTTTGGCCGGATTGAGGGGGCTAAGCGGGCGCGGCACGGGCTAGAGAAGAGATGGAGTGATGTGGTACAGGAGGACGTGGAGCTGAGTGGACTTGCCGATGACCGGTACCAGCGGTGTCAAGATCGGCCTCTGTGGAGGAGGCTCGTGAAGGATGCTACTGGGCAGTTGGAGGCAGTCGCCCTCCAACAACAACGGAGGACGGAGGAGCGACGCTCAGAACAACGAGCGGAGCGCCGGGTGGCTAAAGCACAGCAGGTTGGCACAGTAGGGGGCACAGGTGGTGCATCAGCCAGTCATCTCAGTCAGTCGACCCGTGGCACCTGGGTCTGCCCCGTGACCTCCTGCCAGCGGGCGTTCGACACTTCACGTGGCCTCACGGTGCACATAGCCTGGCACAAGCGTCGTGGTGACGTCACCGCCACTTAGTGGCGAATGGCGGTTGTTGTTGTGTATGTATGTATGAATTTGTGTGCGTGTAGACGAGGCAAGCTGGACCGAGCGGGAGGCAGCCTCCGCCTATCACCAGGTGGAGTGCGCTGACCGCCAGCTCCACGTTAATCCGCCCCAAATCACCCAAAGGTAAGAACGAGAGAGGAGCAGGAGAATCATCAAAGTCTAAGAATGATGGCAGCTCAGATCAAAGCAGCTCAACCAAGTGGGCTGATATCATCGTCATCATCATCGTCGTCATCATCATCGCCGTCATCATCGTCGTCATCATCATCATCGTCGTCATCATCATTGTCGCTGTCGCGTGGAAATGCATAGCAGCAGCCAAATAACACTTGGATACAAGCGTGGTGATGTTGATTCCTCTAAATGTTGAGCGGGGAGATACTCACAGAGACACCCATAGACATACACTGACAACCATAGACAGAGACACCCATAGACACACAGAGACACTCATAGACACCCACATACACCCATAGACACTCATAGACACACAGAGACACACAGATACACCCGTAGACACACAGAGACCCACAGAGACACCCAGACCCAAAAAGAAGTTTAACTTTCGTAGATGCAACCTGTACCGCCACGTGGGTCTACATTAGCGTTGAAGGGTTCCCGACGACTCGGAGGTTTAGGGGCTTTCGCCGTAAGTTTACTCGAAGCTTATTACAGTACACGAGGGTGTAACAACTTCCCCAGGGGTCCCGGGCTACGTCCCACTAGCCCCCCCGTCACAGCCGGCTGCCCCGTGCTGCCTCCTCTGCGTCCGACCGTGGGTTCAGCCAACCCGGCCGACCGAGGAGCGCGGTCACCTCCAGCCCTGTACGCTGTGCTATCCCCTACTCCTACCCTCTTGCCCCTGGCTCCCCCCGTTCCACCCTACTCCGAGCCCTGGCTCCAGCAACGACCCCGCCTACGTCACGGGGTTCCCCTTTTTATACCAAGGGGAGACGTGACGTCATGGAGCCGCCCGGCGCGCATGACGTCACGTTTCGTGACGCCATCGCGCCGGACGGCACACCTGACGACACGTTTCCATTTGACTCCTCTGCATTAGTAAAGGTCTCTGGTGAGTCTCTGTGAGTCTCTGTGGGTGTCAGTGGGTCTCTGTGGCTCTCTGTGGGTCTCTATGAGTCTCTGTGGGTCTCTGTGGGTCTCAATGAGTCTCTGTGGGTCTCTTTGAGTCTGTAGAAAAATGCGTTTAGAGCATTTGCCTGCCACGTGATGATAACGATGATGATGATGACGATGATGACGACGGTGATGATGACGACGATGATGATGACACCAGCCACTTTGGGGGGGGGGGGGGCATAGCGCGGTTTGTGTATACAAAACAAGTTGATAGCTTCAGTTGTTGTGGCTGATGTTGTTGTTGTTGTCACGTGTGCAGCGATCCAGCGTATCTTCAAGACTTCCCTGACGAAGCGCCAGAAGCTGGAGCTCGCCGCCATGGACGCGGTTTGGTTTTTTACTTTGGACGAGGGGGAGGAGGAAAGCCGAGGGGGCGTGGCCAATGGAGGATATGACGACGACGATAACAACTACATCCTTGTGAGACTCACACACACAGTCACACAAAGATAAAGATAAAGATCCCCCATATAGCCTTAACAGACTGTAGGGGCAAGTGCTGTTAGCGAGCACCTATGAAGGCCGGAACGGTCCACGAGGGGGTGGGTGGCCAGCACCACGCCCGACCGCCTTTGGCTCCCTAGTGGCAATGTTTACACACCGCACCAGGTACTCATTTGAGGCTGAGTCGACCTAGGGGAGGCCCGGGACCGGTTCAGATAATCGTCACTGGTGTTGGCCGTGAGCGGGAATCGAACCCGGGTCGCCAGGTTCATAGCGCAGCGCGCTAACCGCTACACTACCGCTCCCCACTCACACACACAGTCACACACACACACACAGACACACACATACACAGACACACACACACAGACACACACAACTACATCCTTGTGAGACTCACACACACAGACACACAGACACACACAGACACACACAGACACACACATACACACAGACACACACAGACACATACAGACACTCACACAGCCACACACACAAACACAGACACACACAGACACACACAGACACATACACACAGACACAGACACACACAGACACACACAGACACAGACACACACACACAGACACACACACACAGACACACACACAGACACACACAGACACACACAGACACACACCGACACACACAGACACACACACAACTACATCCCTGTGAGACTCACACACAAGACAAAGACAAAGATCCCCTATATAGCCTTCACAGACTGTAGGGGCAAGTGCTGTTAGCGAGCACCTATGAAGGCCAGAACGTTACACGAGGGGGTGGGTGGCCAGCACCACGCCCGACCGCCTTTGTCTCCCCAGTGGCGATGTTTACACACCGCACCAGCTACTCATTTGAGGCTGAGTCGACCTAGGGGAGGCCCGGGACCGGTTCAGATAATCGTCACTGTTGGTGTTGGCCGTGAGTGGGAATCGAACCCCGGGTCGCCAGGTTGATAACGCAGCGTAACGCTAACCGCTGCACCACCACTCCCCACACACACAGACACACACAGACCCCCAATTTGACCTTCACCCTGATGCTTTCCGTGACCTCCCCGTGACCCCACTTTGACCTTCACCCTGACCACTCCGCGTGACCTCCCTCGTGACCCCTGCAAGGTCCAGAACGAGCACTTCTACTACCGCTTCGAGCTGAACGAGACGATTGGGCATGGCGGACAGGGCGTGGTGGTGCAGTGTCTGGACCACAAGACTCGGACAATGGTGGCGCTCAAGATCCTCGCCTCGCCCTCCAAGTGAGTGGGCCCTGGTGCAGCGGTGCAGTCAACAGCAGCAGCAGCAGCACCAACAACAACAACGATGTCAACAACAACAATGGGCCAACTATGGGACTGCTGTTGTCACTGTGAGCTAACACTCACAGTGACAACAATAACAAACTATGGCTGAAACATCCTTTACTTGACTCGCTCGAGCACCCACCACCATCACGACCACTGCCACCCCCATCACCACCACCACTGCCACCACCATCACCACCATCACACTACCACCACCCCTCTCTCGCTACCACCACCATCACGACCACTGCCACCACCATCACCACCACCATCACACTACCACCACCACCATCACACTACCACCACCATCACGACCACTGCCACCACCCCTCTCTCACTACCACCACCACACTACCACCATCACACTACCACCACCACCATCACAACAACAACAACCGCCATTCGCCACTAAGTGGCGGTGACGTCACCACGACGCTTGTGCCAGGCTATGTGCACCCTGAGGCCACGTGAAGTGTCGAACGCCGCTGGCAGGAGGTCACGGGGCAGACCCAGGTGCCACGGGTCGACTGACTGAGATGACTGGCTGATGCACCACCTTTGCCCCCTACTGTGCCAACCTGCTGTGCTTTAGCCACCCGGCACTCCGCTCGTTATTCTGAGTGTCGCTCCTCCGTCCTCCGTTGTTGTTGGAGGGCGACTACCTCCAACTGCCCAGTAGCGTCCTTCACGAGCCTCCTCCACAGAGGCCGATCTTGACACCGCTGGTACCAGTCATTGGCAAGTCCACTCAGCTCCACGTCCTCCTGTACCACATCACTCCATCTCTTCTCTAGCCCGTGCCGCGCCCGCCTAGCCCCCTCAATCCGGCCGAACAAAAGCTGTTTCGGCATGACCCAGCCATCGCAGCCTTCCCCGCCGGAGGAGCTCACCGATGGGACCTTGCCCAGATCTTTCAAGGATTTGTGAGCTCCTCACACAATCCAGTCTGGTTAAACCCAGGATGGATCGTAGGCAGGTCAGCCTAAATGTTTCTAACCGGCGAAGATGTTCCATTAGGGGTTCCACGTTTCGCAAGCATAGAGAAGGGAGGGAATGACCGTGGCTGAGAAGACCTGAAGCTTAGTGCGGAGCGACAGACCAGGTAGCTTCCTCACAGCGTTACGCAACCGATGAAAATATATTGCCGCTCGACTGATTCGGAGAGAGACCTCTGCTGTTAAACTGGAGCCAGTCATAAGCACACTGCCCAGGTATGGGAAACTCTCCACTCTCTCCACAACTGCCCCATCACCGATTGAGAGTTGTGGGGGTGGAGTGTCCGATGGCACAAAATACCCAGGCAGGTGCTAGTTTTGGTGGGGCTGATGGTAAGGCCCCACCTCTTAGTGGCACGCTCCTGTCTCAGCAGCAGCGTCTCCAACTCCTCCTCTGAATGAGCAGCTATTACCAAATCATCAGCATACATAACGTGGTTGAGCTATAGGGAGCCATCCCTTGACCGCACCCGGGCGTCGATCAGCCTCCCATTATATCTGTACTATATGGAGATTCCCCCGGTACAGCTATTGCAGGCTTCACGAACTACGTGGTCAGAATAGATGTTAAATAATGGGGGAGCCAGAGGACATCCCTGTCGCACCCCAAGGTTAACAGGGAATGGCTCTGACTCCCGGCCACGTAGTTTTACCCGGGCCCGCTCACCATCATGAAGGTCCTTAATGATCGTGAGCAGAGCGTCAGGTACTCCAAAAGCACGAAGAACAACCCAGAGCCCAGGCCTACTGATGGTATCATAGGCCTTGACCAGGTCAATAAAGCAGAGATGTAGGTCTTGTTGGAATTCCCTACACCTCTGCTGTAGCAGACGGACAGAAAATATGGCATCTGTGCAGGACCGCCCTTTCCTGAAACCACATTGGGACTCCGCAAGCCTCTCCTCAGCGTGCCTGGCAAGGCGATGTTGAATAATCCTTGCCAGGACCTTTCCCGGCACACTGAGGAGTGAGATGCCCCTGTAGTTGTTACAGTCTGTGCGGTCCCCCTTCTTAAAAAGGGGGACCACCAGGGCATCCTTCCAATCCTGCGGAACCCGTCCAGTGGTCCAGACTGTTGTTATGATGTCATATAGGGCAGTCTGTGCACAAACGCCGCCCTCCCTCAGCATTTCGCTTGGGAGATCATCTCTGCCCGCTGCCTTTCCTCGTCTCAGACTTCGGATTGCCTTCAGTACTTCCTCAACAGATGGCACCTCAGCCAGCCATTCACAGGGGGTGACTTCTTCCAATATTTGAGGCACCGCAGTCTCAGCAGGGTCATCCTCACTTTGTGCCACAATGTTTTCCTGGCTGAGGGATTTTCCCTCCCCCAGGACCTCACAGAAATGCTCAGCAAATCTGCAAACCTGTTCCTGGGGGTTGGAGATTGGGTCACCGTTTTTTCCCCTAATGATGGTAATAGGTGTGGCGCTGCAGATTACTTTTTTGATGGAGTTAAATAGAGATTTGTGATCACGGGCCACTGAGGCAGACTCCATCTCCTCAGCAACCCGCGACCACCACCCATCCTTGCAGCGCCTCACGGCTCTCCGAACCTCCGAGTGAAGGCTGCGGTAAGCCTCCTCATTCTCTGACGTGGGATTCTGTAGCCGATGACAGTGGGCCTGTCGCTTTTTCTCAACCATCCTGAACACCTCCTCTGTCAGCCAGGGTCTCTGGGGAGGTCTGGACCACGTACCCAAAGCAGCCATTGCAGCTGCATGAGTCACAGTCCTAAACCTCGCCCATTTATCCTCGACATCAGGAGGAGTCAGGGACGATGCCAATCCCAGCCGCAAGCGATGATGAAATTCTCGCTTGCAACTTTCATCAGATAACTGAGACCAGGCCACTTTAGGTTGGAATGGGGTCCTGGGTGAATACCCACCATCGGAGTGGAAGAATGGCAGGCGCATCTTACAGATGACTAGTCGATGGTCAGGGGGCAGATCAGCTCCACGGTAGGTCCTGGTGTCAAGGACATGGGCTCGCATCCGCTTGTCCGTCACTATGTAGTCCAGCAGATGTTCTTGCTTGGACCCGGCATGCATCCATGATGTTGTGTGGATGCGCCGATGCCGGAACAGCGTGTTGGTAATTACAAGCCCATGGGCTGCACAACAATCTAGCAGCCTCCTACCGTTGTTATTGAGCTGATCTGGCCCCTGCCCTCCAATCACTCCAGACCAGGTGCCAGTATCATGACCAACTCGGGCATTGAATTCACCCAGCATGATGACTCTATCCCGAGGGGCCACTTTAGCCAGCACCTGCGACAGGAGGTCATAGAAGGCATCTGACTCATCGGCTTTGCCTGCATCCCTCCACGGATGTTCATCTTCAATGGGGGCATAAGTAACGACGACCACCATTCCTCGCCTCCGGTTGATGGGAAGGCGAGCCCAAAGTAGCCTGGGACTTACAGCTTCCCACACCTCACCGCCACGCTCCCACGCCCCCTTCATTCTTTTGTTCAAAAGAAGAGCCACACCCTGTTGTTTGGCAGTCTGCTGCCCCGAGTAGAGGACTGTCCACCCCTCATGGTGGCAGGAGCCAGAGCCGGTCCACCGGACCTCCTGAATGCCACAGAGATCCAGGCGGTACCGGTCCAGCTCCCGACAGAGGAGTGGCAGCCTCTCCTCCGCAGTGAGCGTTCGAACATTCCACGTGGCCACCCGTAATGACTTTTCGTTGTTTCTGGAGGAGCCCCGAGGGTAGATATTCAATCTCCTGGCTCCGCCAATTGGGGTTTGGCCAGGAGACGTCATAGATGCCTGGCCCCCCGGGGCCTCCGGCACAAGCTTATTAGTTACATATTTCAGTTTAACTCGTGGTTTAGTGGTAATTAATTGAAGGTGGAGGGGTTACCAGCCCCTCGCACCCGTCCAGAGCCCCCGTTTAGCCCCTGTGGTGGACACATATGCCATGAGGGGAGGAGCCAATCAAAATTGGACCTCTCCCCACAGCACTCTCCACGACAGAGTTGCCCGTCCGGCACCGCACGGAGGTAGGGGGTTGTTTTGCCGGACCACCATCACACTACCACCACCACCACCATCATCACCATCACACTACCACCACCATCACCATCACACTACCACCACCACCACCCCCACACTACCACCACCATCACGACTACTACCACCACCACCCCCACACCACCACCACCCTTCCCCACCATCACCACCATCCCTCCTCTACGTTATGTCTAAACTCTCTGTCTCTCTGTCTCTGTGTCTCTCTCTGTGCACTCGCTCACTCGCGCGCAGCTCCATGCAAGAGGAGAACCAGCTGAGGGAGATGCAGATGTCCATGGAGCTGCAGAGCCACCGTAGCGACGTGGACTTCAACGTTGCCAGAGTCCTGGAGACTTTCTCCTTCCGAGGACATAAATGCCTTGTCATGGAGCTGTTGAGGTACGAACAGCACCAGCACCAGCACCACTCACTCACTCACCATCACCACTACCGCCATCACCACCACTCACTTACCATCACGACTACCACCATCATCACCGCTACCACCACGACTCACTCACTCACCATCACCACTACCACCAGCACCACCACTCACTCACTCACCATCACCACTACCACCAACACCACCACCACTCACTCACTCATTCACCATCACCACTACCACCAGCACCACCACTCACTCACCATCACTACTACCACCATCACCACCATCACCACCACCACCACCTACTCACTCACCACCACTCACTCACTCACTCACCACTACCACCACCACTCACTCACCCACCATCACCACCACTCACCATCACCACTACCACCATCACCACCCACTCACCACCACCACACCACCACCCACAGAGACCCACAGAGAGGGGCATCGCTGACGCCTCTGTCTCCCCGTCACAGCACGAACCTCCATTGGCTGCTCAGAGACATGGGGCAGGGGCACATCGACGAGGACATCGTGAGGGCCTACACCAGGGGCATCCTCCGCTTCCTCGCCTATGCCAAGTCCCGGGGCATCGTCCACGGGGACATAAAGCTGGTGAGCGGAGGGCAGGCTGGGGGCGCGGACGCTCGCTTCGACGCTCGGCACTCTGACAGATGTAGATGAAACTGGTCCTCCACGTTCTGTAGATGTAGATGCCACTGGTCCTTCACGTTCTGTAGATGTAGATGCCACTGGTCCTTCACGTTCTCCAGATGTAGATGCCACTGGTTCTTCACGCTCTGTAGATGTAGATGCCACTGGTCCTTCACGTTCTGTAGATGTAGATGCCACTGGTCCTTCACGTTCTGTAGATGTAGATGCCACTGGTCCTTCACGTTCTGTAGATGTAGATGCCACTGGTTCTTCACGTTCTGTAGACGCAGATGCCACTGTTCTTCACATTCTGTAGTTGTAGATGTCACTGGTTCTTCACGTTCTGTAGATGTAGATGCCACTGGTTCTTCACTTTCTGTTGATGTAGATGCCACTGGTTCTTCACTTTCTGTAGATGTAGATGCCACTGGTTCTTCACGTTCTGTAGATGTAGATGCCACTGGTCCTTCACATTCTGGAGACGAATATGCCATTGCTTCTTCACGTTCTGCAGATGTAGATGTCACTGGTTACAGATGTAGATGCCACTGGTTCTTCACGTTCTGGAGATATAGATGTCACTGGTTTTTCGCGTTCTGTAGATGTAGATGCCACTGGTCCTTCACATTCTGTAGATGTAGATGCCACTGGTTCGTCACGTTCGAAAGATGTAGATGCCACTGGTTCTTCACATTCTGCAGATGTAGATGCCACTGGTCCTTCACGTTCTGTAGACGAAGATGCCACTGGTTCTTCACGTTCTGTAGATTTAGATGCCACTGGTTTTTCACGTTCTGCAGATGTATATGCCACTGGTTCTTCACGTTATGTAGATGAAGATGCCACTGGTTCTTCACGTTGTGTAGATGTAGACGCCACTGGTTCATCACGTTCTACAGATGTAGATGCCACTGGTTCTTCATGTTCTGTAGATTTAGATGCCACTGCTTCTTCACATTCTGTAGATGTAGAAGCCACTGGTTCGTCACTTTCTGTAGACGCAGATGCCACTGGTTCTTCACATTCTGTAGACGCAGATGCCACTGGTCCTTCACGTTCTGTAGACGTAGATGCCACTGGTTCTTCACTTTCTGTAGATGTAGATGCCACTGGTTCTTCACTTTCTGTAGATGTAGATGCCACTGGTTCTTCACGTTCTTTAGATGTAGATGCCACTGGTCCTTCACATTCTGTAGACGAATATGCCATTGATTCTTCACGTTCTGCAGATGTAGATGTCACAGGTTCATCAAGTTCTACAGATGTAGATGCCACTGGTTCTTCACGTTCTGGAGATATAGATGTCACTGGTTTTTCGCGTTCTGTAGATGTAGATGCCACTGGTCCTTCACATTCTGTAGACGTCGATGCCACTGGTTCTTCACGTTCTTTAAATGTAGATGTCACTGGTTCTTCACATTCTGTAGTTGTAGATGTCACTGGTTCTTCACGTTCTGTAGATGTAGATGCCACTGGTTCTTCACTTTCTGTTGATGTAGATGCCACTGGTTCTTCACTTTCTGTAGATGTAGATGCCACTGGTTCTTCACGTTCTGTAGATGTAGATGCCACTGGTCCTTCACATTCTGGAGACGAATATGCCATTGCTTCTTCACGTTCTGCAGATGTAGATGTCACTGGTTACAGATGTAGATGCCACTGGTTCTTCACGTTCTGGAGATATAGATGTCACTGGTTTTTCGCGTTCTGTAGATGTAGATGCCACTGGTCCTTCACGTTCTCCAGATGTAGATGCCACTGGTTCTTCACGCTCTGTAGATGTAGATGCCACTGGTCCTTCACGTTCTGTAGATGTAGATGCCACTGGTCCTTCACGTTCTGTAGATGTAGATGCCACTGGTCCTTCACGTTCTGTAGATGTAGATGCCACTGGTTCTTCACGTTCTGTAGACGCAGATGCCACTGTTCTTCACATTCTGTAGTTGTAGATGTCACTGGTTCTTCACGTTCTGTAGATGTAGATGCCACTGGTTCTTCACTTTCTGTTGATGTAGATGCCACTGGTTCTTCACTTTCTGTAGATGTAGATGCCACTGGTTCTTCACGTTCTGTAGATGTAGATGCCACTGGTCCTTCACATTCTGGAGACGAATATGCCATTGCTTCTTCACGTTCTGCAGATGTAGATGTCACTGGTTACAGATGTAGATGCCACTGGTTCTTCACGTTCTGGAGATATAGATGTCACTGGTTTTTCGCGTTCTGTAGATGTAGATGCCACTGGTCCTTCACATTCTGTAGATGTAGATGCCACTGGTTCGTCACGTTCGAAAGATGTAGATGCCACTGGTTCTTCACATTCTGCAGATGTAGATGCCACTGGTCCTTCACGTTCTGTAGACGAAGATGCCACTGGTTCTTCACGTTCTGTAGATTTAGATGCCACTGGTTTTTCACGTTCTGCAGATGTATATGCCACTGGTTCTTCACGTTATGTAGATGAAGATGCCACTGGTTCTTCACGTTCTGTAGATGTAAACGCCACTGGTTCATCACGTTCTACAGATGTAGATGCCACTGGTTCTTCATGTTCTGTAGATTTAGATGCCACTGCTTCTTCACATTCTGTAGATGTAGAAGCCACTGGTTCGTCACTTTCTGTAGACGCAGATGCCACTGGTTCTTCACATTCTGTAGACGCAGATGCCACTGGTCCTTCACGTTCTGTAGACGTAGATGCCACTGGTTCTTCACTTTCTGTAGATGTAGATGCCACTGGTTCTTCACTTTCTGTAGATGTAGATGCCACTGGTTCTTCACGTTCTTTAGATGTAGATGCCACTGGTCCTTCACATTCTGTAGACGAATATGCCATTGATTCTTCACGTTCTGCAGATGTAGATGTCACAGGTTCATCAAGTTCTACAGATGTAGATGCCACTGGTTCTTCACGTTCTGGAGATATAGATGTCACTGGTTTTTCGCGTTCTGTAGATGTAGATGCCACTGGTCCTTCACATTCTGTAGATGTAGATGCCACTGGTTCGTCACGTTCGAAAGATGTAGATGCCACTGGTTCTTCACATTCTGCAGATGTAGATGCCACTGGTCCTTCACGTTCTGTAGACGAAGATGCCACTGGTTCTTCACGTTCTGTAGATTTAGATGCCACTGGTTTTTCACGTTCTGCAGATGTATATGCCACTGGTTCTTCACGTTATGTAGATGAAGATGCCACTGGTTCTTCACGTTCTGTAGATGTAAACGCCACTGGTTCATCACGTTCTACAGATGTAGATGCCACTGGTTCTTCATGTTCTGTAGATTTAGATGCCACTGCTTCTTCACATTCTGTAGATGTAGAAGCCACTGGTTCGTCACTTTCTGTAGACGCAGATGCCACTGGTTCTTCACATTCTGTAGACGCAGATGCCACTGGTCCTTCACGTTCTGTAGACGTAGATGCCACTGGTTCTTCACTTTCTGTAGATGTAGATGCCACTGGTTCTTCACTTTCTGTAGATGTAGATGCCACTGGTTCTTCACGTTCTTTAGATGTAGATGCCACTGGTCCTTCACATTCTGTAGACGAATATGCCATTGATTCTTCACGTTCTGCAGATGTAGATGTCACAGGTTCATCAAGTTCTACAGATGTAGATGCCACTGGTTCTTCACGTTCTGGAGATATAGATGTCACTGGTTTTTCGCGTTCTGTAGATGTAGATGCCACTGGTCCTTCACATTCTGTAGACGTCGATGCCACTGGTTCTTCACGTTCTTTAAATGTAGATGTCACTGGTTCTTCACATTCTGTAGTTGTAGATGTCACTGGTTCTTCACGTTCTGTAGATGTAGATGCCACTGGTTCTTCACTTTCTGTTGATGTAGATGCCACTGGTTCTTCACTTTCTGTAGATGTAGATGCCACTGGTTCTTCACGTTCTGTAGATGTAGATGCCACTGGTCCTTCACATTCTGGAGACGAATATGCCATTGCTTCTTCACGTTCTGCAGATGTAGATGTCACTGGTTACAGATGTAGATGCCACTGGTTCTTCACGTTCTGGAGATATAGATGTGACTGGTTTTTCGCGTTCTGTAGATGTAGATGCCACTGGTCCTTCACATTCTGTAGATGTAGATGCCACTGGTTCGTCACGTTCGAAAGATGTAGATGCCACTGGTTCTTCACATTCTGCAGATGTAGATGCCACTGGTCCTTCACGTTCTGTAGACGAAGATGCCACTGGTTCTTCACGTTCTGTAGATTTAGATGCCACTGGTTTTTCACGTTCTGCAGATGTATATGCCACTGGTTCTTCACGTTATGTAGATGAAGATGCCACTGGTTCTTCACGTTCTGTAGATGTAGACGCCACTGGTTCATCACGTTCTACAGATGTAGATGCCACTGGTTCTTCATGTTCTGTAGATTTAGATGCCACTTCTTCTTCACATTCTGTAGATGTAGAAGCCACTGGTTCGTCACTTTCTGTAGACGCAGATGCCACTGGTTCTTCACATTCTGTAGACGCAGATGCCACTGGTCCTTCACGTTCTGTAGTCGTAGATGCCACTGGTTCTTCACTTTCTGTAGATGTAGATGCCACTGGTTCTTCACTTTCTGTAGATGTAGATGCCACTGGTTCTTCACGTTCTTTAGATGTAGATGCCACTGGTCCTTCACATTCTGTAGACGAATATGCCATTGATTCTTCACGTTCTGCAGATGTAGATGTCACAGGTTCATCAAGTTCTACAGATGTAGATGCCACTGGTTCTTCACGTTCTGGAGATATAGATGTCACTGGTTTTTCGCGTTCTGTAGATGTAGATGCCACTGGTCCTTCACATTCTGTAGACGTCGATGCCACTGGTTCTTCACGTTCTTTAAATGTAGATGTCACTGGTTCTTCACGTTCTGTAGATGTAGACGCCACTGGTTCTTCACGTTCTGGAGATGTAGATACCACTGGTTCTTCACGTTTTGCAGATGTAGATGCCACTGGTTCGTCACGTTTTACAGATGTAGATGCTACTGGTTCTTCACGTTATGCAGATGTAGATGCCACTGGTTCTTCCCGTTCTGTAGATGTAGATGCCACTGGTTATTCACGTTCTGTAGATGTAGATGCCACTGGTTCGTCACGTTATACAGATGTAGATGCCACTGGTTCTTCACGTTCTGCAGATGTAGATGCCACTGGTTCTTCACGTTCTGTAGATGTAGATGTCACTGGTTCTTCACGTTTTGCAGATGTAGATGCCACTGGTTCGTCACGTTTTACAGATGTAGATGCCACTGGTTCTTCACGTTCTGCAGATGTAGATGCCACTGGTTCTTCAAGTTCTGTAGATGTAGATGCCACTGGTTATTCACGTTCTGTAGACGAAAATGCCACTGGTTCTTTACGTTCTGTAGATGTAGATGCCACTGGTTTTTCACGTTCTGCAGATGTATATGCCACTGGTTCTTCACGTTATGTAGATGAAGATGCCACTGGTTATTCACGTTCTGTAGATGTAAATGCCACTGGTTCATCACGTTCTACAGATGTAGATGCCACTGGTTATTCACGTTCTGTAGATTTAAATGCCACTGCTTCTTCACATTCTGTAGATGTAGAAGCCACTGGTTCGTCACATTCTGTAGACGCAGATGCCACTAGTCCTTCACGTTCTGTAGACGTAGATGCCACTGGTTCTTCACTTTCTGTAGACGTAGATGCCACTGGTCCTTCACATTCTGTAGTTGTAGATGCCACTGGTCCTTCACATTCTGTAGACGAATATGCCACTGGTTCTTCACGTTCTGTAGATATCACTGGTTCGTCAAGTTCTACAGATGTAGATGCCACTGGTTCTTCACGTTCTGGAGATATAGATGTCACTGGTTTTTCGTGTTCTGTAGAAGTAGATGCCACTGGTCCTTCACATTCTGTAGACGTAGATGCCACTGGTTCTTCACGTTCTTTAGATGTAGATGTCACTGGTTCTTCACGTTCTGTAGATGTAGACGCCACTGGTTCTTCACGTTCTGTAGATGTAGATGCCACTGGTCCCTCACGTTCCGTAGATGTAGATGCCACTGGTTCTTCACGTTCTTCAGATGTGGATGCCACTGGTTCTCCAAGTTCTTTAGATGTAGATGCCACTGGTTATTCACGTTCTGCAGATGTAGATGCCAACGGTTCGTCACGTTCTACAGATGTAGATGCCACTGGTTCTTAACGTTCTGCAGATGTAGATGCCACTGGTTCTTCACGTTCTGTAGATGTAGATTCCACTGGTCCTTCACGTTCTGGAGATGTAGATACCACTGGTTCTTCACGTTTTGCAGATGTAGATGCCACTGGTTCGTCACGTTTTACAGATGTAGATGCTACTGGTTCTTCACGTTCTGCAGATGTATATGCCACTGGTTCTTCACGTTCTGTAGATGTAGATGCCACTGGTTATTCACGTTCTGTAGATGTAGATGCCACTGGTTCGTCACGTTCTACAGATGTAGATGCCACTGGTTCTTCACGTTCTCCAGATGTAGATGCCACTGGTTCTTCACGTTCTGTAGATGTAGATGCCACTGGTTCTTCACGTTTTGCAGATGTAGATGCCACTGGTTCGTCACGTTTTACAGATGTAGATGCCACTGGTTCTTCGCGTTCTTTAGATGTAGATGTCACTGGTTCTTCACGTTCTGTAGATGTAGATGCCACTGGTTATTCACGTTCTGTAGACGAAGATGCCACTGGTTCTTTACGTTCTGTAGATGTAGATGCCACTGGTTTTTCACGTTCTGCAGATGTATATGCCACTGGTTCTTCACGTTATGTAGATGAAGATGCCACTGGTTCTTCACGTTCTGTAGATGTAGATTCCACTGGTTCATCACGTTCTACAGATGTAGATGCCACTGGTTCTTCACGTTCTGTAGATTTAAATGCCACTGCTTCTTCACATTCTGTAGATGTAGAAGCCACTGGATCGTCACATTCTGTAGACGCAGATGCCACTAGTCCTTCACGTTCGGTAGACGTAGATGCCACTGGTTATTCACTTTCTGTAGATGTAGATGCCACTGGTTCTTCACGTTCTGTAGATGTAGATGCCACTGGTCCTTCACATTCTGTAGACGAATATGCCACTGGTTCTTCACGTTCTGTAGATGTAGATGTCACTGGTTCGTCAAGTTCTACAGATGTAGATGCCACTGGTTCTTCACGTTCTGGAGATATAGATGTCACTGGGTCTTCACGTTCTGTAGATGTAGACGCCACTGGTTCTTCACGTTCTGTAGATGTAGATGCCACTGGTCCCTCACGTTCCGTAGATGTAGATGCCACTGGTTCTTCACGTTCTGCAGATGTAGATGCCACTGGTTCTCCACGTTCTGTAGATGTAGATGCCACTGGTTCTTCACGTCCTGCAGATGTAGATGCCAACGGTTCGTCACGTTCTACAGATGTAGATGCCACTGGTCCTTCACATTCTGTAGACGAATATGCCACTGGTTCTTCACGTTCTGTAGATGTAGATGTCACTGGTTCGTCAAGTTCTACATATGTAGATGCCACTGGTTCTTCACGTTCTGGAGATATAGATGTCACTGGTTTTTCGCGTTCTGTAGAAGTAGATGCCACTGGTCCTTCACATTCTGTAGACGTAGATGCCACTGGTTCTTCACGTTCTTTAGATGTAGATGTCACTGGGTCTTCACGTTCTGTAGATGTAGACGCCACTGGTTCTTCACGTTCTGTAGATGTAGATGCCACTGGTCCCTCACGTTCCGTAGATGTAGATGCCACTGGTTCTTCACGTTCTGCAGATGTAGATGCCACTGGTTCTCCACGTTCTGTAGATGTAGATGCCACTGGTTCTTCACGTCCTGCAGATGTAGATGCCAACGGTTCGTCACGTTCTACAGATGTAGATCCCACTGGTTCTTCACGTTCTGCAGATGTAGATGCCACTGGTCCTTCACGTTCTGTAGACACAGATGCCACTGGTTCTTCACGTTCTACAGATATAGATGCCACTGGTTCTTCATGTTCTTCAGATGTAGACGCCATTGGTTTTTCACTTTCTGTAAATGTATATGCCACTGGTCCTTCACGTTCTGTCGATGCAGATTCCACTGGTTTTTCACGTTCTGTAGATGTAGATGTCACTGGTTCTTCACGTTCTGCAGAAGTAGATGCCACTGGTTCTTCACGTTCTGTAGATGTAGATGCCACTGGTTCTTCATGTTCTGCAGATGTAGATGCCACTGTTCCTTCACGTTCTGTAGACGAAGATGCCACTGGTTCTTCATGTTCTGTAGATGTAAATGCCACTGGGTCTTCACGTTCTGCAGATGTATATGCCACTGGTTCTTCACGTTATGTAGATGAAGATACCACTGGTTCTTCACGTTCTGTAGATGTAGATGCCACTGGTTCATCACGTTCTACAGATGTAGATGCCACTGGTTCTTCACTTTCTGTAGATTTAGATGCCACTGCTTCTTCACATTCTGTAGATGCAGATGCCACTGGTCCTTCACGTTCTGTAGACGTAGATGCCACTGGTTCTTCACTTTCTTTAGATGTAGATGCCACTGGTTCTTCACTTTCTGTAGATGTAGATGCCACTGGTTCTTCACGTTCTGTAGATGTAGATGCCACTGGTCCTTCACATTCTGTAGACGAATATGCCATTGGTTCTTCACGTTCTGCAGATGTAGATGCCACTGGTTCTTCACTTTCTGTAGATGTAGATGCCACTGGTTCTTCACGTTCTGTAGCTGTAGATGCCACTGATCCTTCACATTCTGTAGACGAATATGCCACTGGTTCTTCACGTTCTGTAGATGTAGATGTCACTGGTTCGTCAAGTTCTACAGATGTTGATGCCACTGGTTCTTCACGTTCTGGAGATATAGTTGTCACTGGTTTTTCGCGTTCTGTAGAAGTAGATGCCACTGGTCCTTCACATTCTGTAGACGTAGATGCCACTGGTTCTTCACGTTCTGTAGATGTAGATGCCACTGGTTCTTCACGTTCTACAGATGTAGATGCCACTGGATCTTCACGGTCTGCAGATGTAGATGTCACTGGTTCTTCACGTTCTGTAGATGTAGACGCCACTGGTTCTTCACATTCTGTAGATGTATAAGCCACTGGTTCGTTACATTCTGTAGACGCAGATGCCACTGGTTCTTCACATTCTGTAGACGCAGATGCCACTGGTCATTCACGTTCTGTAGACGTAGATGCCACTGGTTCTTAACTTTCTTTAGATGTAGATGCCACTGGTTCTTCACTTTCTGTAGATGTAGATGCCACTGGTTCTTCACGTTCTGTAGATGTAGATGCCACTGGTCCTTCACATTCTGTAGACGCAGATGCCACTGGTCATTCACGTTCTGTAGACGTAGATGCCACTGGTTCTTCACTTTCTTTAGATGTAGATGCCACTGGTTCTTCACTTTCTGTAGATGTAGATGCCACTGGTTCTTCACGTTCTGTAGATGTAGATGCCACTGGTCCTTCACATTCTGTAGACAAATATGCCATTGATTCTTCACGTTCTGCAGATGTAGATGCCACTGGTTCTTCACGTTCTGTAGATGTAGATGCCACTGGTTCTTCACGTTCTGCAGATGTAGATGCCACTGGTTCTTCACGTTCTGGAGATATAGATGTCACTGGTTTTTCGTGTTCTGTAGAAGTAGATGCCACTGGTCCTTCACATTCTGTAGACGTAGATGCCACTGGTTCTTCACGTTCTTTAGATGTAGATGTCACTGGTTCTTCACGTTCTGTAGATGTAGACGCCACTGGTTCTTCACGTTCTGTAGATGTAGATGCCACTGGTCCCTCACGTTCCGTAGATGTAGATGCCACTGGTTCTTCACGTTCTTCAGATGTGGATGCCACTGGTTCTCCAAGTTCTTTAGATGTAGATGCCACTGGTTATTCACGTTCTGCAGATGTAGATGCCAACGGTTCGTCACGTTCTACAGATGTAGATGCCACTGGTTCTTAACGTTCTGCAGATGTAGATGCCACTGGTTCTTCACGTTCTGTAGATGTAGATTCCACTGGTCCTTCACGTTCTGGAGATGTAGATACCACTGGTTCTTCACGTTTTGCAGATGTAGATGCCACTGGTTCGTCACGTTTTACAGATGTAGATGCTACTGGTTCTTCACGTTCTGCAGATGTATATGCCACTGGTTCTTCACGTTCTGTAGATGTAGATGCCACTGGTTATTCACGTTCTGTAGATGTAGATGCCACTGGTTCGTCACGTTCTACAGATGTAGATGCCACTGGTTCTTCACGTTCTCCAGATGTAGATGCCACTGGTTCTTCACGTTCTGTAGATGTAGATGCCACTGGTTCTTCACGTTTTGCAGATGTAGATGCCACTGGTTCGTCACGTTTTACAGATGTAGATGCCACTGGTTCTTCGCGTTCTTTAGATGTAGATGTCACTGGTTCTTCACGTTCTGTAGATGTAGATGCCACTGGTTATTCACGTTCTGTAGACGAAGATGCCACTGGTTCTTTACGTTCTGTAGATGTAGATGCCACTGGTTTTTCACGTTCTGCAGATGTATATGCCACTGGTTCTTCACGTTATGTAGATGAAGATGCCACTGGTTCTTCACGTTCTGTAGATGTAGATTCCACTGGTTCATCACGTTCTACAGATGTAGATGCCACTGGTTCTTCACGTTCTGTAGATTTAAATGCCACTGCTTCTTCACATTCTGTAGATGTAGAAGCCACTGGATCGTCACATTCTGTAGACGCAGATGCCACTAGTCCTTCACGTTCGGTAGACGTAGATGCCACTGGTTATTCACTTTCTGTAGATGTAGATGCCACTGGTTCTTCACGTTCTGTAGATGTAGATGCCACTGGTCCTTCACATTCTGTAGACGAATATGCCACTGGTTCTTCACGTTCTGTAGATGTAGATGTCACTGGTTCGTCAAGTTCTACAGATGTAGATGCCACTGGTTCTTCACGTTCTGGAGATATAGATGTCACTGGTTTTTCGCGTTCTGTAGAAGTAGATGCCACTGGTCCTTCACATTCTGTAGACGTAGATGCCACTGGTTCTTCACGTTCTTTAGATGTAGATGTCACTGGGTCTTCACGTTCTGTAGATGTAGACGCCACTGGTTCTTCACGTTCTGTAGATGTAGATGCCACTGGTCCCTCACGTTCCGTAGATGTAGATGCCACTGGTTCTTCACGTTCTGCAGATGTAGATGCCACTGGTTCTCCACGTTCTGTAGATGTAGATGCCACTGGTTCTTCACGTCCTGCAGATGTAGATGCCAACGGTTCGTCACGTTCTACAGATGTAGATGCCACTGGTCCTTCACATTCTGTAGACGAATATGCCACTGGTTCTTCACGTTCTGTAGATGTAGATGTCACTGGTTCGTCAAGTTCTACATATGTAGATGCCACTGGTTCTTCACGTTCTGGAGATATAGATGTCACTGGTTTTTCGCGTTCTGTAGAAGTAGATGCCACTGGTCCTTCACATTCTGTAGACGTAGATGCCACTGGTTCTTCACGTTCTTTAGATGTAGATGTCACTGGGTCTTCACGTTCTGTAGATGTAGACGCCACTGGTTCTTCACGTTCTGTAGATGTAGATGCCACTGGTCCCTCACGTTCCGTAGATGTAGATGCCACTGGTTCTTCACGTTCTGCAGATGTAGATGCCACTGGTTCTCCACGTTCTGTAGATGTAGATGCCACTGGTTCTTCACGTCCTGCAGATGTAGATGCCAACGGTTCGTCACGTTCTACAGATGTAGATCCCACTGGTTCTTCACGTTCTGCAGATGTAGATGCCACTGGTCCTTCACGTTCTGTAGACACAGATGCCACTGGTTCTTCACGTTCTACAGATATAGATGCCACTGGTTCTTCATGTTCTTCAGATGTAGACGCCATTGGTTTTTCACTTTCTGTAAATGTATATGCCACTGGTCCTTCACGTTCTGTCGATGCAGATTCCACTGGTTTTTCACGTTCTGTAGATGTAGATGTCACTGGTTCTTCACGTTCTGCAGAAGTAGATGCCACTGGTTCTTCACGTTCTGTAGATGTAGATGCCACTGGTTCTTCATGTTCTGCAGATGTAGATGCCACTGTTCCTTCACGTTCTGTAGACGAAGATGCCACTGGTTCTTCATGTTCTGTAGATGTAAATGCCACTGGGTCTTCACGTTCTGCAGATGTATATGCCACTGGTTCTTCACGTTATGTAGATGAAGATACCACTGGTTCTTCACGTTCTGTAGATGTAGATGCCACTGGTTCATCACGTTCTACAGATGTAGATGCCACTGGTTCTTCACTTTCTGTAGATTTAGATGCCACTGCTTCTTCACATTCTGTAGATGCAGATGCCACTGGTCCTTCACGTTCTGTAGACGTAGATGCCACTGGTTCTTCACTTTCTTTAGATGTAGATGCCACTGGTTCTTCACTTTCTGTAGATGTAGATGCCACTGGTTCTTCACGTTCTGTAGATGTAGATGCCACTGGTCCTTCACATTCTGTAGACGAATATGCCATTGGTTCTTCACGTTCTGCAGATGTAGATGCCACTGGTTCTTCACTTTCTGTAGATGTAGATGCCACTGGTTCTTCACGTTCTGTAGCTGTAGATGCCACTGATCCTTCACATTCTGTAGACGAATATGCCACTGGTTCTTCACGTTCTGTAGATGTAGATGTCACTGGTTCGTCAAGTTCTACAGATGTTGATGCCACTGGTTCTTCACGTTCTGGAGATATAGTTGTCACTGGTTTTTCGCGTTCTGTAGAAGTAGATGCCACTGGTCCTTCACATTCTGTAGACGTAGATGCCACTGGTTCTTCACGTTCTGTAGATGTAGATGCCACTGGTTCTTCACGTTCTACAGATGTAGATGCCACTGGATCTTCACGGTCTGCAGATGTAGATGTCACTGGTTCTTCACGTTCTGTAGATGTAGACGCCACTGGTTCTTCACATTCTGTAGATGTATAAGCCACTGGTTCGTTACATTCTGTAGACGCAGATGCCACTGGTTCTTCACATTCTGTAGACGCAGATGCCACTGGTCATTCACGTTCTGTAGACGTAGATGCCACTGGTTCTTAACTTTCTTTAGATGTAGATGCCACTGGTTCTTCACTTTCTGTAGATGTAGATGCCACTGGTTCTTCACGTTCTGTAGATGTAGATGCCACTGGTCCTTCACATTCTGTAGACGCAGATGCCACTGGTCATTCACGTTCTGTAGACGTAGATGCCACTGGTTCTTCACTTTCTTTAGATGTAGATGCCACTGGTTCTTCACTTTCTGTAGATGTAGATGCCACTGGTTCTTCACGTTCTGTAGATGTAGATGCCACTGGTCCTTCACATTCTGTAGACAAATATGCCATTGATTCTTCACGTTCTGCAGATGTAGATGCCACTGGTTCTTCACGTTCTGTAGATGTAGATGCCACTGGTTCTTCACGTTCTGCAGATGTAGATGCCACTGTTCCTTCACGTTCTGTAGACGAAGATGCCACTGGTTGTTCATGTTCTGTAGATGTAAATGCCACTGGGTCTTCACGTTCTGCAGATGTATATGCCACTGGTTCTTCACGTTATGTAGATGAAGATGCCACTGGTTCTTCACGTTCTGTAGATGTAGATGCCACTGGTTCATCACGTTCTACAGATGTAGATGCCACTGGTTCTTCACTTTCTGTAGATTTAGATGCCACTGCTTCTTCACATTCTGTAGACGCAGATGCCACTGGTCCTTCACGTTCTGTAGACATAGATGCCACTGGTTCTTCACTTTCTTTATATGTAGATGCCACTGGTTCTTCACTTTCTGTAGATGTAGATGCCACTGGTTCTTCACGTTCTGTAGATGTAGATGCCACTGGTCCTTCACATTCTGTAGACGAATATGCCATTGGTTCTTCACGTTCTGCAGATGTAGATGCCACTGGTTCTTCACTTTCTGTAGATGTAGATGCCACTGGTTCTTCACGTTCTGTAGATGTAGATCCCACTGATCCTTCACATTCTGTAGACGAATATGCCACTGGTTCTTCACGTTCTGTAGATGTAGATGTCACTGGTTCGTCAAGTTCTACAGATGTTGATGCCACTGGTTCTTCACGTTCTGGAGATATAGATGTCACTGGTTTTTCGCGTTCTGTAGAAGTAGATGCCACTGGTCCTTCACATTCTGTAGACGTAGATGCCACTGGTTCTTCACGTTCTTTAGATGTAGATGTCACTGGTTCTTCACGTTCTGTAGATGTAGATGCCACTGGTTCTTCACGTTCTACAGATGTAGATGCCACTGGTTCTTCACGGTCTGCAGATGTAGATGTCACTGGTTCTTCACGTTCTGTAGATGTAGACGCCACTGGTTCTTCACATTCTGTAGATGTAGAAGCCACTGGTTCGTTACATTCTGTATACGCAGATGCCACTGGTTCTTCACATTCTGTAGACGCAGATGCCACTGGTCATTCACGTTCTGTAGACGTAGATGCCACTGGTTCTTCACTTTCTTTAGATGTAGATGCCACTGGTTCTTCACTTTCTGTAGATGTAGATGCCACTGGTTCTTCACTTTCTGTAGATGTAGATGCCACTGGTTCTTCACGTTCTGTAGCTGTAGATGCCACTGATCCTTCACATTCTGTAGACGAATATGCCACTGGTTCTTCACGTTCTTTAGATGTAGATGTCACTGGTTCTTCACGTTCTGTAGATGTAGATGCCACTGGTTCTTCACGTTCTACAGATGTAGATGCCACTGGTTCTTCACGGTCTGCAGATGTAGATGCCACTGATTCTTCACATTCTGTAGACGTAGATGCCACTGGTTCTTCACGTTCTGTAGATGTAGATGCCACTGGTTCTTCACGTTCTACAGATGTAGATGCCACTGGTTCTTCACGGTCTGCAGATGTAGATGTCACTGGTTCTTCACGTTCTGTAGATGTAGACGCCACTGGTTCTTCACATTCTGTAGATGTATAAGCCACTGGTTCGTTACATTCTGTAGACGCAGATGCCACTGGTTCTTCACATTCTGTAGACGCAGATGCCACTGGTCATTCCCGTTCTGTAGACGTAGATGCCACTGGTTCTTCACTTTCTTTAGATGTAGATGCCACTGGTTCTTCACTTTCTGTAGATGTAGATGCCACTGGTTCTTCACGTTCTGTAGATGTAGATGCCACTGGTCCTTCACATTCTGTAGACGCAGATGCCACTGGTCATTCACGTTCTGTAGACGTAGATGCCACTGGTTCTTCACTTTCTGTAGATGTAGATGCCACTGGTTCTTCACGTTCTGTAGATGTAGATGCCACTGGTCCTTCACATTCTGTAGACGAATATGCCATTGATTCTTCACGTTCTGCAGATGTAGATGCCACTGGTTCTTCACGTTCTGTAGATGTAGATGCCACTGGTTCTTCACGTTCTGCAGATGTAGATGCCACTGTTCCTTCACGTTCTGTAGACGAAGATGCCACTGGTTCTTCATGTTCTGTAGATGTAAATGCCACTGGGTCTTCACGTTCTGCAGATGTATATGCCACTGGTTCTTCACGTTATGTAGATGAAGATGCCACTGGTTCTTCACGTTCTGTAGATGTAGATGCCACTGGTTCATCACGTTCTACAGATGTAGATGCCACTGGTTCTTCACTTTCTGTAGATTTAGATGCCACTGCTTCTTCACATTCTGTAGACGCAGATGCCACTGGTCCTTCACGTTCTGTAGACATAGATGCCACTGGTTCTTCACTTTCTTTAGATGTAGATGCCACTGGTTCTTCACTTTCTGTAGATGTAGATGCCACTGGTTCTTCACGTTCTGTAGATGTAGATGCCACTGGTCCTTCACATTCTGTAGACGAATATGCCATTGGTTCTTCACGTTCTGCAGATGTAGATACCACTGGTTCTTCACGTTCTGTAGATGTAGACGCCACTGGTTCTTCACTTTCTTTAGATGTAGATGCCACTGGTTCTTCACTTTCTGTAGATGTAGATGCCACTGGTTCTTCACTTTCTGTAGATGTAGATGCCACTGGTTCTTCACGTTCTTTAGATGTAGATGTCACTGGTTCTTCACGTTCTGTAGATGTAGATGCCACTGGTTCTTCACGTTCTACAGATGTAGATGCCACTGGTTCTTCACGGTCTGCAGATGTAGATGTCACTGGTTCTTCACGTTCTGTAGATGTAGACGCCACTGGTTCTTCACATTCTGTAGATGTAGAAGCCACTGGTTCGTTACATTCTGTATACGCAGATGCCACTGGTTCTTCACATTCTGTAGACGCAGATGCCACTGGTCATTCACGTTCTGTAGACGTAGATGCCACTGGTTCTTCACTTTCTTTAGATGTAGATGCCACTGGTTCTTCACTTTCTGTAGATGTAGATGCCACTGGTTCTTCACTTTCTGTAGATGTAGATGCCACTGGTTCTTCACGTTCTGTAGCTGTAGATGCCACTGATCCTTCACATTCTGTAGACGAATATGCCACTGGTTCTTCACGTTCTTTAGATGTAGATGTCACTGGTTCTTCACGTTCTGTAGATGTAGATGCCACTGGTTCTTCACGTTCTACAGATGTAGATGCCACTGGTTCTTCACGGTCTGCAGATGTAGATGCCACTGATTCTTCACATTCTGTAGACGTAGATGCCACTGGTTCTTCACGTTCTGTAGATGTAGATGCCACTGGTTCTTCACGTTCTACAGATGTAGATGCCACTGGTTCTTCACGGTCTGCAGATGTAGATGTCACTGGTTCTTCACGTTCTGTAGATGTAGACGCCACTGGTTCTTCACATTCTGTAGATGTATAAGCCACTGGTTCGTTACATTCTGTAGACGCAGATGCCACTGGTTCTTCACATTCTGTAGACGCAGATGCCACTGGTCATTCCCGTTCTGTAGACGTAGATGCCACTGGTTCTTCACTTTCTTTAGATGTAGATGCCACTGGTTCTTCACTTTCTGTAGATGTAGATGCCACTGGTTCTTCACGTTCTGTAGATGTAGATGCCACTGGTCCTTCACATTCTGTAGACGCAGATGCCACTGGTCATTCACGTTCTGTAGACGTAGATGCCACTGGTTCTTCACTTTCTGTAGATGTAGATGCCACTGGTTCTTCACGTTCTGTAGATGTAGATGCCACTGGTCCTTCACATTCTGTAGACGAATATGCCATTGATTCTTCACGTTCTGCAGATGTAGATGCCACTGGTTCTTCACGTTCTGTAGATGTAGATGCCACTGGTTCTTCACGTTCTGCAGATGTAGATGCCACTGTTCCTTCACGTTCTGTAGACGAAGATGCCACTGGTTCTTCATGTTCTGTAGATGTAAATGCCACTGGGTCTTCACGTTCTGCAGATGTATATGCCACTGGTTCTTCACGTTATGTAGATGAAGATGCCACTGGTTCTTCACGTTCTGTAGATGTAGATGCCACTGGTTCATCACGTTCTACAGATGTAGATGCCACTGGTTCTTCACTTTCTGTAGATTTAGATGCCACTGCTTCTTCACATTCTGTAGACGCAGATGCCACTGGTCCTTCACGTTCTGTAGACATAGATGCCACTGGTTCTTCACTTTCTTTAGATGTAGATGCCACTGGTTCTTCACTTTCTGTAGATGTAGATGCCACTGGTTCTTCACGTTCTGTAGATGTAGATGCCACTGGTCCTTCACATTCTGTAGACGAATATGCCATTGGTTCTTCACGTTCTGCAGATGTAGATACCACTGGTTCTTCACGTTCTGTAGATGTAGACGCCACTGGTTCTTCACTTTCTTTAGATGTAGATGCCACTGGTTCTTCACTTTCTGTAGATGTAGATGCCACTGGTTCTTCACTTTCTGTAGATGTAGATGCCACTGGTTCTTCACGTTCTGTAGCTGTAGATGCCACTGATCCTTCACATTCTGTAGACGAATATGCCACTGGTTCTTCACGTTCTTTAGATGTAGATGTCACTGGTTCTTCACGTTCTGTAGATGTAGATGCCACTGGTTCTTCACGTTCTACAGATGTAGATGCCACTGGTTCTTCACGGTCTGTAGACGCAGATGCCACTGGTCATTCACGTTCTGTAGATGTAGATGCCACTGGTTCTTCACGTTCTGTAGATGTAGATGCCACTGGTTCTTCACGTTTTGCAGATGTAGATGCCACTGGTTCGTCACGTTTTACAGATGTAGATGCCACTGGTTCTTCGCGTTCTTTAGATGTAGATGTCACTGGTTCTTCACGTTCTGTAGATGTAGTTTCCACTGGTTCATCACGTTCTACAGATGTAGATGCCACTGGTTCTTCACGTTCTGTAGATTTAAATGCCACTACTTCTTCACATTCTGTAGATGTAGAAGCCACTGGATCGTCACATTCTGTAGACGCAGATGCCAATAGTCCTTCACGTTCGGTAGACGTAGATGCCACTGGTTATTCACTTTCTGTAGATGTAGATGCCACTGGTTCTTCACGTTCTGTAGATGTAGATGCCACTGGTCCTTCACATTCTGTAGACGAATATGCCACTGGTTCTTCACGTTCTGTAGATGTAGATGTCACTGGTTCGTCAAGTTCTACAGATGTAGATGCCACTGGTTCTTCACGTTCTGGAGATATAGATGTCACTGGTTTTTCGCGTTCTGTAGAAGTAGATGCCACTGGTCCTTCACATTCTGTAGACGTAGATGCCACTGGTTCTTCACGTTCTTTAGATGTAGATGTCACTGGGTCTTCACGTTCTGTAGATGTAGACGCCACTGGTTCTTCACGTTCTGTAGATGTAGATGCCACTGGTCCCTCACGTTCCGTAGATGTAGATGCCACTGGTTCTTCACGTTCTGCAGATGTAGATGCCACTGGTTCTCCACGTTCTGTAGATGTAGATGCCACTGGTTCTTCACGTCCTGCAGATGTAGATGCCAACGGTTCGTCACGTTCTACAGATGTAGATGCCACTGGTCCTTCACATTCTGTAGACGAATATGCCACTGGTTCTTCACGTTCTGTAGATGTAGATGTCACTGGTTCGTCAAGTTCTACAGATGTAGATGCCACTGGTTCTTCACGTTCTGGAGATATAGATGTCACTGGTTTTTCGCGTTCTGTAGAAGTAGATGCCACTGGTCCTTCACATTCTGTAGACGTAGATGCCACTGGTTCTTCACGTTCTGTAGATGTAGATGCCACTGGTCCTTCACATTCTGTAGACAAATATGCCATTGATTCTTCACGTTCTGCAGATGTAGATGCCACTGGTTCTTCACGTTCTGTAGATGTAGATGCCACTGGTTCTTCACGTTCTGCAGATGTAGATGCCACTGTTCCTTCACGTTCTGTAGACGAACATGCCACTGGTTGTTCATGTTCTGTAGATGTAAATGCCACTGGGTCTTCACGTTCTGCAGATGTATATGCCACTGGTTCTTCACGTTATGTAGATGAAGATGCCACTGGTTCTTCACGTTCTGTAGATGTAGATGCCACTGGTTCATCACGTTCTACAGATGTAGATGCCACTGGTTCTTCACTTTCTGTAGATTTAGATGCCACTGCTTCTTCACATTCTGTAGACGCAGATGCCACTGGTCCTTCACGTTCTGTAGACATAGATGCCACTGGTTCTTCACTTTCTTTATATGTAGATGCCACTGGTTCTTCACTTTCTGTAGATGTAGATGCCACTGGTTCTTCACGTTCTGTAGATGTAGATGCCACTGGTCCTTCACATTCTGTAGATGTAGATGCCACTGGTTCTTCACGTTCTGTAGCTGTAGATCCCACTGATCCTTCACATTCTGTAGACGAATATGCCACTGGTTCTTCACGTTCTGTAGATGTAGATGTCACTGGTTCGTCAAGTTCTACAGATGTTGATGCCACTGGTTCTTCACGTTCTGGAGATATAGATGTCACTGGTTTTTCGCGTTCTGTAGAAGTAGATGCCACTGGTCCTTCACATTCTGTAGACGTAGATGCCACTGGTTCTTCACGTTCTGTAGATGTAGATGTCACTGGTTCTTCACGTTCTGTAGATGTAGATGCCACTGGTTCTTCACGTTCTACAGATGTAGATGCCACTGGTTCTTCACGGTCTGCAGATGTAGATGTCACTGGTTCTTCACGTTCTGTAGATGTAGACGCCACTGGTTCTTCACATTCTGTAGATGTAGAAGCCACTGGTTCGTTACATTCTGTATACGCAGATGCCACTGGTTCTTCACATTCTGTAGACGCAGATGCCACTGGTCATTCACGTTCTGTAGACGTAGATGCCACTGGTTCTTCACTTTCTTTAGATGTAGATGCCACTGGTTCTTCACTTTCTGTAGATGTAGATGCCACTGGTTCTTCACTTTCTGTAGATGTAGATGCCACTGGTTCTTCACGTTCTGTAGCTGTAGATGCCACTGATCCTTCACATTCTGTAGACGAATATGCCACTGGTTCTTCACGTTCTTTAGATGTAGATGTCACTGGTTCTTCACGTTCTGTAGATGTAGATGCCACTGGTTCTTCACGTTCTACAGATGTAGATGCCACTGGTTCTTCACGGTCTGCAGATGTAGATGCCACTGATTCTTCACATTCTGTAGACGTAGATGCCACTGGTTCTTCACGTTCTGTAGATGTAGATGCCACTGGTTCTTCACGTTCTACAGATGTAGATGCCACTGGTTCTTCACGGTCTGCAGATGTAGATGTCACTGGTTCTTCACGTTCTGTAGATGTAGACGCCACTGGTTCTTCACATTCTGTAGATGTATAAGCCACTGGTTCGTTACATTCTGTAGACGCAGATGCCACTGGTTCTTCACATTCTGTAGACGCAGATGCCACTGGTCATTCCCTTTCTGTAGACGTAGATGCCACTGGTTCTTCACTTTCTTTAGATGTAGATGCCACTGGTTCTTCACTTTCTGTAGATGTAGATGCCACTGGTTCTTCACGTTCTGTAGATGTAGATGCCACTGGTCCTTCACATTCTGTAGACGCAGATGCCACTGGTCATTCACGTTCTGTAGACGTAGATGCCACTGGTTCTTCACTTTCTGTAGATGTAGATGCCACTGGTTCTTCACGTTCTGTAGATGTAGATGCCACTGGTCCTTCACATTCTGTAGACGAATATGCCATTGATTCTTCACGTTCTGCAGATGTAGATGCCACTGGTTCTTCACGTTCTGTAGATGTAGATGCCACTGGTTCTTCACGTTCTGTAGATGTAGATGCCACTGGTTCTTCACGTTCTACAGATGTAGATGCCACTGGTTCTTCACGGTCTGCAGATGTAGATGTCACTGGTTCTTCACGTTCTGTAGATGTAGACGCCACTGGTTCTTCACATTCTGTAGATGTATAAGCCACTGGTTCGTTACATTCTGTAGACGCAGATGCCACTGGTTCTTCACATTCTGTAGACGCAGATGCCACTGGTCATTCCCTTTCTGTAGACGTAGATGCCACTGGTTCTTCACTTTCTTTAGATGTAGATGCCACTGGTTCTTCACTTTCTGTAGATGTAGATGCCACTGGTTCTTCACGTTCTGTAGATGTAGATGCCACTGGTCCTTCACATTCTGTAGACGCAGATGCCACTGGTCATTCACGTTCTGTAGACGTAGATGCCACTGGTTCTTCACTTTCTGTAGATGTAGATGCCACTGGTTCTTCACGTTCTGTAGATGTAGATGCCACTGGTCCTTCACATTCTGTAGACGAATATGCCATTGATTCTTCACGTTCTGCAGATGTAGATGCCACTGGTTCTTCACGTTCTGTAGATGTAGATGCCACTGGTTCTTCACGTTCTGCAGATGTAGATGCCACTGTTCCTTCACGTTCTGTAGACGAAGATGCCACTGGTTCTTCATGTTCTGTAGATGTAAATGCCACTGGGTCTTCACGTTCTGCAGATGTATATGCCACTGGTTCTTCACGTTATGTAGATGAAGATGCCACTGGTTCTTCACGTTCTGTAGATGTAGATGCCACTGGTTCATCACGTTCTACAGATGTAGATGCCACTGGTTCTTCACTTTCTGTAGATTTAGATGCCACTGCTTCTTCACATTCTGTAGACGCAGATGCCACTGGTCCTTCACGTTCTGTAGACATAGATGCCACTGGTTCTTCACTTTCTTTAGATGTAGATGCCACTGGTTCTTCACTTTCTGTAGATGTAGATGCCACTGGTTCTTCACGTTCTGTAGATGTAGATGCCACTGGTCCTTCACATTCTGTAGACGAATATGCCATTGGTTCTTCACGTTCTGCAGATGTAGATGCCACTGGTTCTTCACGTTCTGTAGATGTAGACGCCACTGGTTCTTCACATTCTGTAGATGTAGAAGCCACTGGTTCGTTACATTCTGTATACGCAGATGCCACTGGTCCTTCACATTCTGTAGACGCAGATGCCACTGGTCATTCACGTTCTGTAGACGTAGATGCCACTGGTTCTTCACTTTCTGTAGATGTAGATGCCACTGGTTCTTCACGTTCTGTAGATGTAGATGCCACTGGTCCTTCACATTCTGTAGACGAATATGCCATTGATTCTTCACGTTCTGCAGATGTAGATGCCACTGGTTCTTCACGTTCTGTAGATGTAGATGCCACTGGTTCTTCACGTTCTGCAGATGTAGATGCCACTGTTCCTTCACGTTCTGTAGACGAAGATGCCACTGGTTCTTCATGTTCTGTAGATGTAAATGCCACTGGGTCTTCACGTTCTGCAGATGTATATGCCACTGGTTCTTCACGTTATGTAGATGAAGATGCCACTGGTTCTTCACGTTCTGTAGATGTAGATGCCACTGGTTCATCACGTTCTACAGATGTAGATGCCACTGGTTCTTCACTTTCTGTAGATTTAGATGCCACTGCTTCTTCACATTCTGTAGACGCAGATGCCACTGGTCCTTCACGTTCTGTAGACATAGATGCCACTGGTTCTTCACTTTCTTTAGATGTAGATGCCACTGGTTCTTCACTTTCTGTAGATGTAGATGCCACTGGTTCTTCACGTTCTGTAGATGTAGATGCCACTGGTCCTTCACATTCTGTAGACGAATATGCCATTGGTTCTTCACGTTCTGCAGATGTAGATGCCACTGGTTCTTCACGTTCTGTAGATGTAGACGCCACTGGTTCTTCACATTCTGTAGATGTAGAAGCCACTGGTTCGTTACATTCTGTATACGCAGATGCCACTGGTTCTTCACATTCTGTAGACGCAGATGCCACTGGTCATTCACGTTCTGTAGATGTAGATGCCACTGGTTCTTCACGTTCTGTAGATGTAGACGCCACTGGTTCTTCACTTTCTTTAGATGTAGATGCCACTGGTTCTTCACTTTCTGTAGATGTAGATGCCACTGGTTCTTCACTTTCTGTAGATGTAGATGCCACTGGTTCTTCACGTTCTGTAGCTGTAGATGCCACTGATCCTTCACATTCTGTAGACGAATATGCCACTGGTTCTTCACGTTCTTTAGATGTAGATGTCACTGGTTCTTCACGTTCTGTAGATGTAGATGCCACTGGTTCTTCACGTTCTACAGATGTAGATGCCACTGGTTCTTCACGGTCTGTAGACGCAGATGCCACTGGTCATTCACGTTCTGTAGATGTAGATGCCACTGGTTCTTCACGTTCTGTAGATGTAGATGCCACTGGTTCTTCACGTTTTGCAGATGTAGATGCCACTGGTTCGTCACGTTTTACAGATGTAGATGCCACTGGTTCTTCGCGTTCTTTAGATGTAGATGTCACTGGTTCTTCACGTTCTGTAGATGTAGTTTCCACTGGTTCATCACGTTCTACAGATGTAGATGCCACTGGTTCTTCACGTTCTGTAGATTTAAATGCCACTACTTCTTCACATTCTGTAGATGTAGAAGCCACTGGATCGTCACATTCTGTAGACGCAGATGCCAATAGTCCTTCACGTTCGGTAGACGTAGATGCCACTGGTTATTCACTTTCTGTAGATGTAGATGCCACTGGTTCTTCACGTTCTGTAGATGTAGATGCCACTGGTCCTTCACATTCTGTAGACGAATATGCCACTGGTTCTTCACGTTCTGTAGATGTAGATGTCACTGGTTCGTCAAGTTCTACAGATGTAGATGCCACTGGTTCTTCACGTTCTGGAGATATAGATGTCACTGGTTTTTCGCGTTCTGTAGAAGTAGATGCCACTGGTCCTTCACATTCTGTAGACGTAGATGCCACTGGTTCTTCACGTTCTTTAGATGTAGATGTCACTGGGTCTTCACGTTCTGTAGATGTAGACGCCACTGGTTCTTCACGTTCTGTAGATGTAGATGCCACTGGTCCCTCACGTTCCGTAGATGTAGATGCCACTGGTTCTTCACGTTCTGCAGATGTAGATGCCACTGGTTCTCCACGTTCTGTAGATGTAGATGCCACTGGTTCTTCACGTCCTGCAGGTGTAGATGCCAACGGTTCGTCACGTTCTACAGATGTAGATGCCACTGGTCCTTCACATTCTGTAGACGAATATGCCACTGGTTCTTCACGTTCTGTAGATGTAGATGTCACTGGTTCGTCAAGTTCTACAGATGTAGATGCCACTGGTTCTTCACGTTCTGGAGATATAGATGTCACTGGTTTTTCGCGTTCTGTAGAAGTAGATGCCACTGGTCCTTCACATTCTGTAGACGTAGATGCCACTGGTTCTTCACGTTCTGTAGATGTAGATGCCACTGGTCCTTCACATTCTGTAGACAAATATGCCATTGATTCTTCACGTTCTGCAGATGTAGATGCCACTGGTTCTTCACGTTCTGTAGATGTAGATGCCACTGGTTCTTCACGTTCTGCAGATGTAGATGCCACTGTTCCTTCACGTTCTGTAGACGAAGATGCCACTGGTTGTTCATGTTCTGTAGATGTAAATGCCACTGGGTCTTCACGTTCTGCAGATGTATATGCCACTGGTTCTTCACGTTATGTAGATGAAGATGCCACTGGTTCTTCACGTTCTGTAGATGTAGATGCCACTGGTTCATCACGTTCTACAGATGTAGATGCCACTGGTTCTTCACTTTCTGTAGATTTAGATGCCACTGCTTCTTCACATTCTGTAGACGCAGATGCCACTGGTCCTTCACGTTCTGTAGACATAGATGCCACTGGTTCTTCACTTTCTTTATATGTAGATGCCACTGGTTCTTCACTTTCTGTAGATGTAGATGCCACTGGTTCTTCACGTTCTGTAGATGTAGATGCCACTGGTCCTTCACATTCTGTAGATGTAGATGCCACTGGTTCTTCACGTTCTGTAGCTGTAGATCCCACTGATCCTTCACATTCTGTAGACGAATATGCCACTGGTTCTTCACGTTCTGTAGATGTAGATGTCACTGGTTCGTCAAGTTCTACAGATGTTGATGCCACTGGTTCTTCACGTTCTGGAGATATAGATGTCACTGGTTTTTCGCGTTCTGTAGAAGTAGATGCCACTGGTCCTTCACATTCTGTAGACGTAGATGCCACTGGTTCTTCACGTTCTGTAGATGTAGATGTCACTGGTTCTTCACGTTCTGTAGATGTAGATGCCACTGGTTCTTCACGTTCTACAGATGTAGATGCCACTGGTTCTTCACGGTCTGCAGATGTAGATGTCACTGGTTCTTCACGTTCTGTAGATGTAGACGCCACTGGTTCTTCACATTCTGTAGATGTAGAAGCCACTGGTTCGTTACATTCTGTATACGCAGATGCCACTGGTTCTTCACATTCTGTAGACGCAGATGCCACTGGTCATTCACGTTCTGTAGACGTAGATGCCACTGGTTCTTCACTTTCTTTAGATGTAGATGCCACTGGTTCTTCACTTTCTGTAGATGTAGATGCCACTGGTTCTTCACTTTCTGTAGATGTAGATGCCACTGGTTCTTCACGTTCTGTAGCTGTAGATGCCACTGATCCTTCACATTCTGTAGACGAATATGCCACTGGTTTTTCACGTTCTTTAGATGTAGATGTCACTGGTTCTTCACGTTCTGTAGATGTAGATGCCACTGGTTCTTCACGTTCTACAGATGTAGATGCCACTGGTTCTTCACGGTCTGCAGATGTAGATGCCACTGATTCTTCACATTCTGTAGACGTAGATGCCACTGGTTCTTCACGTTCTGTAGATGTAGATGCCACTGGTTCTTCACGTTCTACAGATGTAGATGCCACTGGTTCTTCACGGTCTGCAGATGTAGATGTCACTGGTTCTTCACGTTCTGTAGATGTAGACGCCACTGGTTCTTCACATTCTGTAGATGTATAAGCCACTGGTTCGTTACATTCTGTAGACGCAGATGCCACTGGTTCTTCACATTCTGTAGACGCAGATGCCACTGGTCATTCCCGTTCTGTAGACGTAGATGCCACTGGTTCTTCACTTTCTTTAGATGTAGATGCCACTGGTTCTTCACTTTCTGTAGATGTAGATGCCACTGGTTCTTCACGTTCTGTAGATGTAGATGCCACTGGTCCTTCACATTCTGTAGACGCAGATGCCACTGGTCATTCACGTTCTGTAGACGTAGATGCCACTGGTTCTTCACTTTCTGTAGATGTAGATGCCACTGGTTCTTCACGTTCTGTAGATGTAGATGCCACTGGTCCTTCACATTCTGTAGACGAATATGCCATTGATTCTTCACGTTCTGCAGATGTAGATGCCACTGGTTCTTCACGTTCTGTAGATGTAGATGCCACTGGTTCTTCACGTTCTGCAGATGTAGATGCCACTGTTCCTTCACGTTCTGTAGACGAAGATGCCACTGGTTCTTCATGTTCTGTAGATGTAAATGCCACTGGGTCTTCACGTTCTGCAGATGTATATGCCACTGGTTCTTCACGTTATGTAGATGAAGATGCCACTGGTTCTTCACGTTCTGTAGATGTAGATGCCACTGGTTCATCACGTTCTACAGATGTAGATGCCACTGGTTCTTCACTTTCTGTAGATTTAGATGCCACTGCTTCTTCACATTCTGTAGACGCAGATGCCACTGGTCCTTCACGTTCTGTAGACATAGATGCCACTGGTTCTTCACTTTCTTTAGATGTAGATGCCACTGGTTCTTCACTTTCTGTAGATGTAGATGCCACTGGTTCTTCACGTTCTGTAGATGTAGATGCCACTGGTCCTTCACATTCTGTAGACGAATATGCCATTGGTTCTTCACGTTCTGCAGATGTAGATGCCACTGGTTCTTCACGTTCTGTAGATGTAGACGCCACTGGTTCTTCACATTCTGTAGATGTAGAAGCCACTGGTTCGTTACATTCTGTATACGCAGATGCCACTGGTCCTTCACATTCTGTAGACGCAGATGCCACTGGTCATTCACGTTCTGTAGACGTAGATGCCACTGGTTCTTCACTTTCTGTAGATGTAGATGCCACTGGTTCTTCACGTTCTGTAGATGTAGATGCCACTGGTCCTTCACATTCTGTAGACGAATATGCCATTGATTCTTCACGTTCTGCAGATGTAGATGCCACTGGTTCTTCACGTTCTGTAGATGTAGATGCCACTGGTTCTTCACGTTCTGCAGATGTAGATGCCACTGTTCCTTCACGTTCTGTAGACGAAGATGCCACTGGTTCTTCATGTTCTGTAGATGTAAATGCCACTGGGTCTTCACGTTCTGCAGATGTATATGCCACTGGTTCTTCACGTTATGTAGATGAAGATGCCACTGGTTCTTCACGTTCTGTAGATGTAGATGCCACTGGTTCATCACGTTCTACAGATGTAGATGCCACTGGTTCTTCACTTTCTGTAGATTTAGATGCCACTGCTTCTTCACATTCTGTAGACGCACATGCCACTGGTCCTTCACGTTCTGTAGACATAGATGCCACTGGTTCTTCACTTTCTTTAGATGTAGATGCCACTGGTTCTTCACTTTCTGTAGATGTAGATGCCACTGGTTCTTCACGTTCTGTAGATGTAGATGCCACTGGTCCTTCACATTCTGTAGACGAATATGCCATTGGTTCTTCACGTTCTGCAGATGTAGATGCCACTGGTTCTTCACGTTCTGTAGATGTAGACGCCACTGGTTCTTCACATTCTGTAGATGTAGAAGCCACTGGTTCGTTACATTCTGTATACGCAGATGCCACTGGTTCTTCACATTCTGTAGACGCAGATGCCACTGGTCATTCACGTTCTGTAGACGTAGATGCCACTGGTTCTTCACTTTCTTTAGATGTAGATGCCACTGGTTCTTCACTTTCTGTAGATGTAGATGCCACTGGTTCTTCACTTTCTGTAGATGTAGATGCCACTGGTTCTTCACGTTCTGTAGCTGTAGATGCCACTGATCCTTCACATTCTGTAGACGAATATGCCACTGGTTCTTCACGTTCTTTAGATGTAGATGTCACTGGTTCTTCACGTTCTGTAGATGTAGATGCCACTGGTTCTTCACGTTCTACAGATGTAGATGCCACTGGTTCTTCACGGTCTGCAGATGTAGATGCCACTGATTCTTCACATTCTGTAGACGTAGATGCCACTGGTTCTTCACGTTCTGTAGATGTAGATGCCACTGGTTCTTCACGTTCTACAGATGTAGATGCTACTGGTTCTTCACGGTCTGCAGATGTAGATGTCACTGGTTCTTCACGTTCTGTAGATGTAGACGCCACTGGTTCTTCACATTCTGTAGATGTATAAGCCACTGGTTCGTTACATTCTGTAGACGCAGATGCCACTGGTTCTTCACATTCTGTAGACGCAGATGCCACTGGTCATTCACGTTCTGTAGACGTAGATGCCACTGGTTCTGCACTTTCTTTAGATGTAGATGCCACTGGTTCTTCACTTTCTGTAGATGTAGATGCCACTGGTTCTTCACGTTCTGTAGATGTAGATGCCACTGGTCCTTCACATTCTGTAGACGCAGATGCCACTGGTCATTCACGTTCTGTAGACGTAGATGCCACTGGTTCTTCACTTTCTGTAGATGTAGATGCCACTGGTTCTTCACGTTCTGCAGATGTAGATGCCACTGTTCCTTCACGTTCTGTAGACGAAGATGCCACTGGTTCTTCATGTTCTGTAGATGTAAATGCCACTGGGTCTTCACGTTCTGCAGATGTATATGCCACTGGTTCTTCACGTTATGTAGATGAAGATGCCACTGGTTCTTCACGTTCTGTAGATGTAGATGCCACTGGTTCATCACGTTCTACAGATGTAGATGCCACTGGTTCTTCACTTTCTGTAGATTTAGATGCCACTGCTTCTTCACATTCTGTAGACGCAGATGCCACTGGTCCTTCACGTTCTGTAGATGTAGATGCCACTGGTCCTTCACATTCTGTAGACGAATATGCCATTGATTCTTCACGTTCTGCAGATGTAGATGCCACTGGTTCTTCACGTTCTGCAGATGTAGATGCCACTGTTCCTTCACGTTCTGTAGACGAAGATGCCACTGGTTCTTCATGTTCTGTAGATGTAAATGCCACTGGGTCTTCACGTTCTGCAGATGTATATGCCACTGGTTCTTCACGTTATGTAGATGAAGATGCCACTGGTTTTTCACGTTCTGTAGATGTAGATGCCACTGGTTCATCACGTTCTACAGATGTAGATGCCACTGGTTCTTCACTTTCTGTAGATTTAGATGCCACTGCTTCTTTACATTCTGTAGACGCAGATGCCACTGGTCCTTCACGTTCTGTAGACATAGATGCCACTGGTTCTTCACTTTCTTTAGATGTAGATGCCACTGGTTCTTCACTTTCTGTAGATGTAGATGCCACTGGTTCTTCACGTTCTGTAGATGTAGATGCCACTGGTCCTTCACATTCTGTAGACGAATATGCCATTGGTTCTTCACGTTCTGCAGATGTAGATGCCACTGATTCTTCACTTTCTGTAGATGTAGATGCCACTGGTTCTTCACGTTCTGTAGCTGTAGATCCCACTGATCCTTCACATTCTGTAGACGAATATGCCACTGGTTCTTCACGTTCTGTAGATGTAGATGTCACTGGTTCGTCAAGTTCTACAGATGTTGATGCCACTGGTTCTTCACGTTCTGGAGATATAGATGTCACTGGTTTTTCGCGTTCTGTAGAAGTAGATGCCACTGGTCCTTCACATTCTGTAGACGTAGATGCCACTGGTTCTTCACGTTCTTTAGATGTAGATGTCACTGGTTCTTCACGTTCTGTAGATGTAGATGCCACTGGTTCTTCACGTTCTACAGATGTAGATGCCACTGGTTCTTCACGGTCTGCAGATGTAGATGTCACTGGTTCTTCACGTTCTGTAGATGTAGACGCCACTGGTTCTTCACATTCTGTAGATGTAGAAGCCACTGGTTCGTTACATTCTGTAGACGCAGATGCCACTGGTTCTTCACATTCTGTAGACGCAGATGCCACTGGTCATTCACGTTCTGTAGACGTAGATGCCACTGGTTCTTCACTTTCTTTAGATGTAGATGCCACTGGTTCTTCACTTTCTGTAGATGTAGATGCCACTGGTTCTTCACTTTCTGTAGATGTAGATGCCACTGGTTCTTCACGTTCTGTAGCTGTAGATGCCACTGATCCTTCACATTCTGTAGACGAATATGCCACTGGTTCTTCACGTTCTTTAGATGTAGATGTCACTGGTTCTTCACGTTCTGTAGATGTAGATGCCACTGGTTCTTCACGTTCTACAGATGTAGATGCCACTGGTTCTTCACGGTCTGCAGATGTAGATGCCACTGGTTCTTCACGTTCTGCAGATGTAGATGCCACTGGTTCTTCACATTCTGTAGATGTAGATGCCACTGCACGTTCGTTAGATGCAGATTCCACTGGTTCTTCACGTTGTGTAGATGTAGATGTCACTGGTTCTTCACGTTCTGTAGATGTAGATGTCACTGGTTCTTCACGTTTTGCAGATGTAGATGCCACTGGTTCTTCACCTTCTGCAGATGTAGATGCCACTGGTTCTTCACGTTCTGTAGATGTATATGCCACTGGTTATTCACGTTCTGTAGACGAAGATGCCACTGGTTCTTTACGTTCTGTAGATGTAGATGCCACTGGTTTTTCACGTTCTGCAGATGTATATGCCACTGGTTCTTCACGTTATGTAGATGAAGATGCCACTGGTTCTTCACGTTCTGTAGATGTAAATGCCCCTGGTTCATCACGTTCTACAGATGTAGATGCCACTGGTTCTTCACGTTCTGTAGATTTAAATGCCACTGCTTCTTCACATTCTGTAGATGTAGAAGCCACTGGTTCGTCACATTCTGTAGACGCAGATGCCACTAGTCCTTCACGTTCTGTAGACGTAAATGCCACTGGTTCTTCACTTTCTGTAGACGTAGATGCCACTGGTCCTTCACATTCTGTAGTTGTAGATGCCACTGGTCCTTCACATTCTGTAGACGAATATACCACTGGTTCTTTACGTTCTGTAGATGTCACTGGTTCGTCAAGTTCTACAGATGTAGATGCCACTGGTTCTTCACGTTCTGGAGATATAGATGTCACTGGTTTTTCGTGTTCTGTAGAAGTAGATGCCACTGGTCCTTCACATTCTGTAGATGAAGATGCCACTGGTTCTTCACGTTCTTTAGATGTAGATGTCACTGGTTCTTCACGTTCTGTAGATGTAGACGCCACTGGTTCTTCACGTTCTGTAGATGTAGATGCCACTGGTCCCTCACGTTCCGTAGATGTAGATGCCACTGGTTCTTCACGTTCTTCAGATGTGGATGCCACTGGTTCTCCAAGTTCTGTAGATGTAGATGCCACTGGTTATTCACGTTCTGCAGATGTAGATGCCAACGGTTCGTCACGTTCTACAGATGTAGATGCCACTGGTTCTTAACGTTCTGCAGATGTAGATGCCACTGGTTCTTCACGTTCTGTAGATGTAGATTCCACTGGTCCTTCACGTTCTGGAGATGTAGATACCACTGGTTCTTCACGTTTTGCAGATGTAGATGCCACTGGTTCGTCACGTTTTACAGATGCAGATGCTACTGGTTCTTCACGTTCTGCAGATGTAGATGCCACTGGTTCTTCACGTTCTGTAGATGTAGATGCCACTGGTTATTCACGTTCTGTAGATGTAGATGCCACTGGTTCGTCACGTTCTACAGATGTAGATGCCACTGGTTCTTCACGTTCTGCAGATGTAGATGTCACTGGTTCTTCACGTTCTGTAGATGTAGATGCCACTGGTTATTCACGTTCTGTAGACGAAGATGCCACTGGTTCTTTACGTTCTGTAGATGTAGATGCCACTGGTTTTTCACGTTCTGCAGATGTATATGCCACTGGTTCTTCACGTTATGTAGATGAAGATGCCAATGGTTCTTCACGTTCTGTAGATGTAGATGCCACTGGTTCATCACGTTCTACAGATGTAGATGCCACTGGTTCTTCACGTTCTGTAGATTTAAATGCCACTGCTTCTTCACATTCTGTAGATGTAGAAGCCACTGGTTCGTCGCATTCTGTAGACGCAGATGCCACTAGTCCTTCACTTTCTTTAGATGTAGATGCCACTGGTTCTTCACTTTCTGTAGATGTAGATGCCACTGGTTCTTCACGTTCTGTAGATGTAGATGCCACTGGTCCTTCACATTCTGTAGACGAATATGCCATTGGTTCTTCACGTTCTGCAGATGTAGATGCCACTGGTTCTTCACTTTCTGTAGATGTAGATGCCACTGGATCTTCACGTTCTGTAGCTGTAGATCCCACTGATCCTTCACATTCTGTAGACGAATATGCCACTGGTTCTTCACGTTCTGTAGATGTAGATGTCACTGGTTCGTCAAGTTCTACAGATGTTGATGCCACTGGTTCTTCACGTTCTGGAGATATAGATGTCACTGGTGTTTCGCGTTCTGTAGAAGTAGATGCCACTGGTCCTTCACATTCTGTAGACGTAGATGCCACTGGTTCTTCACGTTCTTTAGATGTAGATGTCACTGGTTCTTCACGTTCTGTAGATGTAGACGCCACTGATTCTTCACGTTCTGTAGATGTAGATGCCACTGGTCCCTCACGTTCCGTAGATGTAGATGCCACTGGTTCTTCACGTTCTTCAGATGTGGATGCCACTGGTTCTCCAAGTTCTGTAGATGTAGATGTAGATGCCACTGGTTATTCACGTTCTGCAGATGTAGATGCCAACGGTTCGTCACGTTCTACAGATGTAGATGCCACTGGTTCTTAACGTTCTGCAGATGTAGATGCCACTGGTTCTTCATGGTCTGCAGATGTAGATGTCACTGGTTCTTTACGTTCTGTAGATGTACACGCCACTGGTTCTTCACATTCTGTAGATGTAGAAGCCATTGGTTCATTACATTCTGTAGACGCAGATGCCACTGGTTCTTCACATTCTGTAGACGCAGATGCCACTGGTCATTCACGTTCTGTAGACGTAGATGCCACTGGTTCTTCACTTTCTTTAGATGTAGATGCCACTGGTTCTTCACTTTCTGTAGATGTAGATGCCACTGGTTCTTCACGTTCTGTAGATGTAGATGCCACTGGTCCTTCACATTCTGTAGACGAATATGCCATTGATTCTTCACGTTCTGCAGATGTAGATGCCACTGGTTCTTCACTTTCTGTAGATGTAGATGCCACTGGTTCTTCACGTTCTGTAGCTGTAGATGCCACTGATCCTTCACATTCTGTAGACGAATATGCCACTGGTTCTTCACGTTCTTTAGATGTAGATGTCACTGGTTCTTCACGTTCTGTAGATGTAGATGCCACTGGTTCTTCACGTTCTACAGATGTAGATGCCACTGGTTCTTCACGGTCTGCAGATGTAGATGCCACTGGTTCTTCACGTTCTGCAGATGTAGATGCCACTGGTTCTTCACGTTCTGTAGATGTAGATGCCACTGCACGTTCGTTAGATGCAGATTCCACTGGTTCTTCACGTTGTGTAGATGTAGATGTCACTGGTTCTTCACGTTCTGTAGATGTAGATGTCACTGGTTCTTCACGTTTTGCAGATGTAGATGCCACTGGTTCGTCACGTTTTACAGATGTAGATGCCACTGGTTCTTCACGTTCTGCAGATGTAGATGCCACTGGTTCTTCACGTTCTGTAGATGTAGATGCCACTGGTTATTCACGTTCTGTAGACGAAGATGCCACTGGTTCTTTACGTTCTGTAGATGTAGATGCCACTGGTTTTTCACGTTCTGCAGATGTATATGCCACTGGTTCTTCACGTTATGTAGATGAAGATGCCACTGGTTCTTCACGTTCTGTAGATGTAAATGCCACTGGTTCATCACGTTCTACAGATGTAGATGCCACTGGTTCTTCACGTTCTGTAGATTTAAATGCCACTGCTTCTTCACATTCTGTAGATGTAGAAGCCACTGGTTCGTCACATTCTGTAGACGCAGATGCCACTAGTCCTTCACGTTCTGTAGACGTAGATGCCACTGGTTCTTCACTTTCTGTAGACGTAGATGCCACTGGTCCTTCACATTCTGTAGTTGTAGATGCCACTGGTCCTTCACATTCTGTAGACGAATATGCCACTGGTTCTTCATGTTCTTTAGATGTCACTGGTTCGTCAAGTTCTACAGATGTAGATGCCACTGGTTCTTCACGTTCTGGAGATATAGATGTCACTGGTTTTTCGTGTTCTGTAGAAGTAGATGCCACTGGTCCTTCACATTCTGTAGACGTAGATGCCACTGGTTCTTCACGTTCTTTAGATGTATATGTCACTGGTTCTTCACGTTCTGTAGATGTAGACGCCACTGGTTCTTCACGTTCTGTAGATGTAGATGCCACTGGTCCCTCACGTTCCGTAGATGTAGATGCCACTGGTTCTTCACGTTCTTCAGATGTGGATGCCACTGGTTCTCCAAGTTCTGTAGATGTAGATGTAGATGCCACTGGTTATTCACGTTCTGCAGATGTAGATGCCAACGGTTCGTCACGTTCTACAGATGTAGATGCCACTGGTTCTTAACGTTCTGCAGATGTAGATGCCACTGGTTCTTCACGTTCTGTAGATGTAGATTCCACTGGTCCTTCACGTTCTGGAGATGTAGATACCACTGGTTCTTCACGTTTTACAGATGTAGATGCTACTGGTTCTTCACGTTCTGCAGATGTAGATGCCACTGGTTCTTCACGTTCTGTAGATGTAGATGCCACTGGTTATTCACGTTCTGTAGATGTAGATGCCACTGGTTCGTCACGTTCTACAGATGTAGATGCCACTGGTTCTTCACGTTCTGCAGATGTAGATGCCACTGGTTCTTCACGTTCTGTAGATGTAGATGCCACTGGTTCTTCACGTTTTGCAGATGTAGATGCCACTGGTTCGTCACGTTTTACAGATGTAGATGCCACTGGTTTTTCACGTTCTTTAGATGTAGATGTCACTGGTTCTTCACGTTCTGTAGATGCCACTGGTTATTCACGTTCTGTAGACGAAGATGCCACTGGTTCTTTACGTTCTGTAGATGTAGATGCCACTGGTTTTTCACGTTCTGCAGATGTATATGCCACTGGTTCTTCACGTTATGTAGATGAAGATGCCACTGGTTCTTCACGTTCTGTAGACGTAGATGCCACTGGTTCTTCACTTTCTTTAGATGTAGATGCCACTGGTTCTTCACTTTCTGTAGATGTAGATGCCACTGGTTCTTCACGTTCTGTAGATGTAGATGCCACTGGTCCTTCACATTCTGTAGACGAATATGCCATTGATTCTTCACGTTCTGCAGATGTAGATGCCACTGGTTCTTCACTTTCTGTAGATGTAGATGCCACTGGTTCTTCACGTTCTGTAGCTGTAGATGCCACTGATCCTTCACATTCTGTAGACGAATATGCCACTGGTTCTTCACGTTCTTTAGATGTAGATGTCACTGGTTCTTCACGTTCTGTAGATGTAGATGCCACTGGTTCTTCACGTTCTACAGATGTAGATGCCACTGGTTCTTCACGGTCTGCAGATGTAGATGCCACTGGTTCTTCACGTTCTGTAGATGTAGATGCCACTGGTTCTTCACGTTTTGCAGATGTAGATGCCACTGGTTCGTCACGTTTTACAGATGTAGATGCCACTGGTTTTTCACGTTCTTTAGATGTAGATGTCACTGGTTCTTCACGTTCTGTAGATGCCACTGGTTATTCACGTTCTGTAGACGAAGATGCCACTGGTTCTTTACGTTCTGTAGATGTAGATGCCACTGGTTTTTCACGTTCTGCAGATGTATATGCCACTGGTTCTTCACGTTATGTAGATGAAGATGCCACTGGTTCTTCACGTTCTGTAGACGTAGATGCCACTGGTTCTTCACTTTCTTTAGATGTAGATGCCACTGGTTCTTCACTTTCTGTAGATGTAGATGCCACTGGTTCTTCACGTTCTGTAGATGTAGATGCCACTGGTCCTTCACATTCTGTAGACGAATATGCCATTGATTCTTCACGTTCTGCAGATGTAGATGCCACTGGTTCTTCACTTTCTGTAGATGTAGATGCCACTGGTTATTCACGTTCTGTAGCTGTAGATGCCACTGATCCTTCACATTCTGTAGACGAATATGCCACTGGTTCTTCACGTTCTTTAGATGTAGATGTCACTGGTTCTTCACGTTCTGTAGATGTAGATGCCACTGGTTCTTCACGTTCTACAGATGTAGATGCCACTGGTTCTTCACGGTCTGCAGATGTAGATGCCACTGGTTCTTCACGTTCTGCAGATGTAGATGCCACTGGTTCTTCACGTTCTGTAGATGTAGATGCCACTGCACGTTCGTTAGATGCAGATTCCACTGGTTCTTCACGTTGTGTAGATGTAGATGTCACTGGTTCTTCACGTTCTGTAGATGTAGATGTCACTGGTTCTTCACGTTTTGCAGATGTAGATGCCACTGGTTCGTCACGTTTTACAGATATAGATGCCACTGGTTCTTCACGTTCTGCAGATGTAGATGCCACTGGTTCTTCACGTTTTGCAGATGTAGATGCCACTGGTTCGTCACGTTTTACAGATGTAGATGCCACTGGTTCTTCACGTTCTGCAGATGTAGATGCCACTGGTTCTTCACGTTCTGTAGATGTAGATGCCACTGGTTCTTCACGTTCTGTAGACGTAAATGCCACTGGTTCTTCACTTTCTTTAGATGTAGATGCCACTGGTTCTTCACTTTCTGTAGATGTAGATGCCACTGGTTCTTCACGTTCTGTAGATGTAGATGCCACTGGTCCTTCACATTCTGTAGACGAATATGCCATTGATTCTTCACGTTCTGCAGATGTAGATGCCACTGGTTCTTCACTTTCTGTAGATGTAGATGCCACTGGTTCTTCACGTTCTGTAGCTGTAGATGCCACTGATCCTTCACATTCTGTAGACGAATATGCCACTGGTTCTTCACGTTCTTTAGATGTAGATGTCACTGGTTCTTCACGTTCTGTAGATGTAGATGCCACTGGTTCTTCACGTTCTACAGATGTAGATGCCACTGGTTCTTCACGGTCTGCAGATGTAGATGCCACTGGTTCTTCACGTTCTGCAGATGTAGATGCCACTGGTTCTTCACGTTCTGTAGATGTAGATGCCACTGCACGTTCGTTAGATGCAGATTCCACTGGTTCTTCACGTTGTGTAGATGTAGATGTCACTGGTTCTTCACGTTCTGTAGATGTAGATGTCACTGGTTCTTCACGTTTTGCAGATGTAGATGCCACTGGTTCGTCACGTTTTACAGATGTAGATGCCACTGGTTCTTCACGTTCTGCAGATGTAGATGCCACTGGTTTTTCACGTTCTGTAGATGTAGATGCCACTGGTTATTCACGTTCTGTAGACGAAGATGCCACCGGTTCTTTACGTTCTGTAGATGTAGATGCCACTGATTTTTCACGTTCTGCAGATGTATATGCCACTGGTTCTTCACGTTATGTAGATGAAGATGCCACTGGTTCTTCACGTTCTGTAGATGTAAATGCCACTGGTTCATCACGTTCTACAGATGTAGATGCCACTGGTTCTTCACGTTCTGTAGATTTAAATGCCACTGCTTCTTCACATTCTGTAGATGTAGAAGCCACTGGTTCGTCACATTCTGTAGACGCAGATGCCACTAGTCCTTCACGTTCTGTAGACGTAGATGCCACTGGTTCTTCACTTTCTGTAGACGTAGATGCCACTGGTCCTTCACATTCTGTAGTTGTAGATGCCACTGGTCCTTCACATTCTGTAGACGAATATGCCACTGGTTCTTCACGTTCTTTAGATGTCACTGGTTCGTCAAGTTCTACAGATGTAGATGCCACTGGTTCTTCACGTTCTGGAGATATAGATGTCACTGGTTTTTCGTGTTCTGTAGAAGTAGATGCCACTGGTCCTTCACATTCTGTAGACGTAGATGCCACTGGTTCTTCACGTTCTTTAGATGTATATGTCACTGGTTCTTCACGTTCTGTAGATGTAGACGCCACTGGTTCTTCACGTTCTGTAGATGTAGATGCCACTGGTCCCTCACGTTCCGTAGATGTAGATGCCACTGGTTCTTCACGTTCTTCAGATGTGGATGCCACTGGTTCTCCAAGTTCTGTAGATGTAGATGTAGATGCCACTGGTTATTCACGTTCTGCAGATGTAGATGCCAACGGTTCGTCACGTTCTACAGATGTAGATGCCACTGGTTCTTAACGTTCTGCAGATGTAGATGCCACTGGTTCTTCACGTTCTGTAGATGTAGATTCCACTGGTCCTTCACGTTCTGGAGATGTAGATACCACTGGTTCTTCACGTTTTACAGATGTAGATGCTACTGGTTCTTCACGTTCTGCAGATGTAGATGCCACTGGTTCTTCACATTCTGTAGATGTAGATGCCACTGGTTATTCACGTTCTGTAGATGTAGATGCCACTGGTTCGTCACGTTCTACAGATGTAGATGCCACTGGTTCTTCACGTTCTGCAGATGTAGATGCCACTGGTTCTTCACGTTCTGTAGATGTAGATGCCACTGGTTCTTCACGTTTTGCAGATGTAGATGCCACTGGTTCGTCACGTTTTACAGATGTAGATGCCACTGGTTCTTCACGTTCTTTAGATGTAGATGTCACTGGTTCTTCACGTTCTGTAGATGCCACTGGTTATTCACGTTCTGTAGACGAAGATGCCACTGGTTCTTTACGTTCTGTAGATGTAGATGCCACTGGTTTTTCACGTTCTGCAGATGTATATGCCACTGGTTCTTCACGTTATGTAGATGAAGATGCCACTGGTTCTTCACGTTCTGTAGACGTAGATGCCACTGGTTCTTCACTTTCTTTAGATGTAGATGCCACTGGTTCTTCACTTTCTGTAGATGTAGATGCCACTGGTTCTTCACGTTCTGTAGATGTAGATGCCACTGGTCCTTCACATTCTGTAGACGAATATGCCATTGATTCTTCACGTTCTGCAGATGTAGATGCCACTGGTTCTTCACTTTCTGTAGATGTAGATGCCACTGGTTCTTCACGTTCTGTAGCTGTAGATGCCACTGGTTCTTCACGTTATGTAGATGAAGATGCCACTGGTTCTTCACATTCTGTAGACGAATATGCCACTGGTTCTTCACGTTCTTTAGATGTAGATGTCACTGGTTCTTCACGTTCTGTAGATGTAGATGCCACTGGTTCTTCACGTTCTACAGATGTAGATGCCACTGGTTCTTCACGGTCTGCAGATGTAGATGCCACTGGTTCTTCACGTTCTGCAGATGTAGATGCCACTGGTTCTTCACGTTCTGTAGATGTAGATGCCACTGCACGTTCGTTAGATGCAGATTCCACTGGTTCTTCACGTTGTGTAGATGTAGATGCCACTGGTTCGTCACGTTTTACAGATGTAGATGCCACTGGTTCTTCACGTTCTGCAGATGTAGATGCCACTGGTTCTTCACGTTCTGTAGATGTAGATGCCACTGGTTATTCACGTTCTGTAGACGAAGATGCCACTGGTTCTTTACGTTCTGTAGATGTAGATGCCACTGGTTTTTCACGTTCTGCAGATGTATATGCCACTGGTTCTTCACGTTATGTAGATGAAGATGCCACTGGTTCTTCACGTTCTGTAGATGTAAATGCCACTGGTTCATCACGTTCTACAGATGTAGATGCCACTGGTTCTTCACGTTCTGTAGATTTAAATGCCACTGCTTCTTCACATTCTGTAGATGTAGAAGCCACTGGTTCGTCACATTCTGTAGACGCAGATGCCACTAGTCCTTCACGTTCTGTAGACGTAGATGCCACTGGTTCTTCACTTTCTGTAGACGTAGATGCCACTGGTCCTTCACATTCTGTAGTTGTAGATGCCACTGGTCCTTCACATTCTGTAGACAAATATGCCACTGGTTCTTCACGTTCTTTAGATGTCACTGGTTCGTCAAGTTCTACAGATGTAGATGCCACTGGTTCTTTACGTTCTGTAGATGTAAATGCCACTGGTTTTTCACGTTCTGCAGATGTATATGCCACTGGTTCTTCACGTTATGTAGATGAAGATGCCACTGGTTCTTCACGTTCTGTAGATGTAAATGCCACTGGTTCATCACGTTCTACAGATGTAGATGCCACTGGTTCTTCACGTTCTGTAGATTTAAATGCCACTGCTTCTTCACATTCTGTAGATGTAGAAGCCACTGGTTCGTCACATTCTGTAGATTCAGATGCCACTAGTCCTTCACGTTCTGTAGACGTAGATGCCACTGGTTCTTCACTTTATGTAGACGTAGATGCCACTGGTCCTTCACATTCTGTAGACGAATATGCCACTGGTTCTTCACGTTCTTTAGATGTCACTGGTTCGTCAAGTTCTACAGATGTAGATGCCACTGGTTCTTCACGTTCTGGAGATATAGATGTCACTGGTTTTTCGTGTTCTGTAGAAGTAGATGCCACTGGTCCTTCACATTCTGTAGACGTAGATGCCACTGGTTCTTCACGTTCTTTAGATGTATATGTCACTGGTTCTTCACGTTCTGTAGATGTAGACGCCACTGGTTCTTCACGTTCTGTAGATGTAGATGCCACTGGTCCCTCACGTTCCGTAGATGTAGATGCCACTGGTTCTTCACGTTCTTCAGATGTGGATGCCACTGGTTCTCCAAGTTCTGTAGATGTAGATGTAGATGCCACTGGTTATTCACGTTCTGCAGATGTAGATGCCAACGGTTCGTCACGTTCTACAGATGTAGATGCCACTGGTTCTTAACGTTCTGCAGATGTAGATGCCACTGGTTCTTCACGTTCTGTAGATGTAGATTCCACTGGTCCTTCACGTTCTGGAGATGTAGATACCACTGGTTCTTCACGTTTTACAGATGTAGATGCTACTGGTTCTGTACGTTCTGCAGATGTAGATGCCACTGGTTCTTCACGTTCTGTAGATGTAGATGCCACTGGTTATTCACGTTCTGTAGATGTAGATGCCACTGGTTCGTCACGTTCTACAGATGTAGATGCCACTGGTTCTTCACGTTCTGCAGATGTAGATGCCACTGGTTCTTCACGTTCTGTAGATGTAGATGCCACTGGTTCTTCACGTTTTGCAGATGTAGATGCCACTGGTTCGTCACGTTTTACAGATGTAGATGCCACTGGTTCTTCACGTTCTTTAGATGTAGATGTCACTGGTTCTTCACGTTCTGTAGATGCCACTGGTTATTCACGTTCTGTAGACGAAGATGCCACTGGTTCTTTACGTTCTGTAGATGTAGATGCCACTGGTTTTTCACGTTCTGCAGATGTATATGCCACTGGTTCTTCACGTTATGTAGATGAAGATGCCACTGGTTCTTCAGGTTCTGTAGATGTAGATGCCACTGGTTCATCACGTTCTACAGATGTAGATGCCACTGGTTCTTCACGTTCTGTAGATTTAAATGCCACTGCTTCTTCACATTCTGTAGATGTAGAAGCCACTGGTTCGTCACATTCTGTAGACGCAGATGCCACTAGTCCTTCACTTTCTTTAGATGTAGATGCCACTGGTTCTTCACTTTCTGTAGATGTAGATGCCACTGGTTCTTCACGTTCTGTAGATGTAGATGCCACTGGTCCTTCACATTCTGTAGACGAATATGCCATTGGTTCTTCACGTTCTGCAGATGTAGATGCCACTGGTTCTTCACTTTCTGTAGATGTAGATGCCACTGGTTCTTCACGTTCTGTAGCTGTAGATCCCACTGATCCTTCACATTCTGTAGACGAATATGCCACTGGTTCTTCACGTTCTGTAGATGTAGATGTCACTGGTTCGTCAAGTTCTACAGATGTTGATGCCACTGGTTCTTCACGTTCTGGAGATATAGATGTCACTGGTTTTTCGCGTTCTGTAGAAGTAGATGCCACTGGTCCTTCACATTCTGTAGACGTAGATGCCACTGGTTCTTCACGTTCTTTAGATGTAGATGTCACTGGTTCTTCACGTTCTGTAGATGTAGATGCCACTGGTTCTTCACGTTCTACAGATGTAGATGCCACTGGTTCTTCACGGTCTGCAGATGTAGATGTCACTGGTTCTTCACGTTCTGTAGATGTAGACGCCACTGGTTCTTCACATTCTGTAGATGTAGAAGCCACTGGTTCGTTACATTCTGTAGACGCAGATGCCACTGGTTCTTCACATTCTGTAGACGCAGATGCCACTGGTCATTCACGTTCTGTAGACGTAGATGCCACTGGTTCTTCACTTTCTTTAGATGTAGATGCCACTGGTCCTTCACATTCTGTAGACGAATATGCCATTGATTCTTCACGTTCTGCAGATGTAGATGCCACTGGTTCTTCACTTTCTGTAGATGTATATGCCACTGGTTCTTCACGTTATGTAGATGAAGATGCCACTGGTTCTTCACGTTCTGTAGATGTAGATGCCACTGGTTCATCACGTTCTACAGATGTAGATGCCACTGGTTCTTCACGTTCTGTAGATTTAAATGCCACTGCTTCTTCACATTCTGTAGATGTAGAAGCCACTGGTTCGTCACATTCTGTAGACGCAGATGCCACTAGTCCTTCACGTTCTGTAGACGTAGATGCCACTGGTTGTTCACTTTCTGTAGATGTAGATGCCACTGGTTCTTCACGTTCTGTAGATGTAGATGCCACTGGTCCTTCACATTCTGTAGACGAATATGCCACTGGTTCTTCACGTTCTGTAGATGTAGATGTCACTGGTTCGTCAAGTTCTACAGATGTAGATGCCACTGGTTCTTTACGTTCTGGAGATATAGATGTCATTGGTTTTTCGCGTTCTGTAGATGTAGATGTCACTGGTTCGTCAAGTTCTACAGATGTTGATGCCACTGGTTCTTCACGTTCTGGAGATATAGATGTCACTGGTTTTTCGCGTTCTGTAGAAGTAGATGCCACTGGTCCTTCACATTCTGTAGACGTAGATGCCACTGGTTCTTCACGTTCTTTAGATGTAGATGTCACTGGTTCTTCACGTTCTGTAGATGTAGACGCCACTGGTTCTTCACGTTCTGTAGATGTAGATGCCACTGGTCCCTCACGTTCCGTAGATGTAGATGCCACTGGTTCTTCACGTTCTTCAGATGTGGATGCCACTGGTTCTCCAAGTTCTTTAGATGTAGATGTAGATGCCACTGGTTATTCACGTTCTGCAGATGTAGATGCCAACGGTTCGTCACGTTCTACAGATGTAGATGCCACTGGTTCTTAACGTTCTGCAGATGTAGATGCCACTGGTTCTTCACGGTCTGCAGATGTAGATGTCACTGGTTCTTTACGTTCTGTAGATGTAGACGCCACTGGTTCTTCACATTCTGTAGATGTAGAAGCCACTGGTTCATTACATTCTGTAGACGCAGATGCCACTTGTTCTTCACATTCTGTAGACGCAGATGCCACTGGTCATTCACGTTCTGTAGACGTAGATGCCACTGGTTCTTCACTTTCTTTAGATGTAGATGCCACTGGTTCTTCACTTTCTGTAGATGTAGATGCCACTGGTTCTTCACGTTCTGTAGATGTAGATGCCACTGGTCCTTCACATTCTGTAGACGAATATGCCATTGATTCTTCACGTTCTGCAGATGTAGATGCCACTGGTTCTTCACTTTCTGTAGATGTAGATGCCACTGGTTCTTCACGTTCTGTAGCTGTAGATGCCACTGATCCTTCACATTCTGTAGACGAATATGCCACTGGTTCTTCACGTTCTTTAGATGTAGATGTCACTGGTTCTTCACGTTCTGTAGATGTAGATGCCACTGGTTCTTCACGTTCTGTAGATGTAGATGCCACTGCACGTTCGTTAGATGCAGATTCCACTGGTTCTTCACGTTGTGTAGATGTAGATGTCACTGGTTCTTCACGTTCTGTAGATGTAGATGTCACTGGTTCTTCACGTTTTGCAGATGTAGATGCCACTGGTTCGTCACGTTCTTCAGATGTGGATGCCACTGGTTCTCCAAGTTCTGTAGATGTAGATGTAGATGCCACTGGTTATTCACGTTCTGCAGATGTAGATGCCAACGGTTCGTCACGTTCTACAGATGTAGATGCCACTGGTTCTTAACGTTCTGCAGATGTAGATGCCACTGGTTCTTCACGGTCTGCAGATGTAGATGTCACTGGTTCTTTACGTTCTGTAGATGTAGACGCCACTGGTTCTTCACATTCTGTAGATGTAGAAGCCACTGGTTCATTACATTCTGTAGACGCAGATGCCACTTGTTCTTCACATTCTGTAGACGCAGATGCCACTGGTCATTCACGTTCTGTAGACGTAGATGCCACTGGTTCTTCACTTTCTTTAGATGTAGATGCCACTGGTTCTTCACTTTCTGTAGATGTAGATGCCACTGGTTCTTCACGTTCTGTAGATGTAGATGCCACTGGTCCTTCACATTCTGTAGACGAATATGCCATTGATTCTTCACGTTCTGCAGATGTAGATGCCACTGGTTCTTCACTTTCTGTAGATGTAGATGCCACTGGTTCTTCACGTTCTGTAGCTGTAGATGCCACTGATCCTTCACATTCTGTAGACGAATATGCCACTGGTTCTTCACGTTCTTTAGATGTAGATGTCACTGGTTCTTCACGTTCTGTAGATGTAGATGCCACTGGTTCTTCACGTTCTGTAGATGTAGATGCCACTGCACGTTCGTTAGATGCAGATTCCACTGGTTCTTCACGTTGTGTAGATGTAGATGTCACTGGTTCTTCACGTTCTGTAGATGTAGATGTCACTGGTTCTTCACGTTTTGCAGATGTAGATGCCACTGGTTCGTCACGTTTTACAGATGTAGATGCCACTGGTTCTTCACGTTCTGCAGATGTAGATGCCACTGGTTCTTCACGTTCTGTAGACGAAGATGCCACTGGTTATTCACGTTCTGTAGACGAAGATGCCACTGGTTCTTTACGTTCTGTAGATGTAGATGCCACTGGTTTTTCACGTTCTGCAGATGTATATGCCACTGGTTCTTCACGTTATGTAGATGAAGATGCCACTGGTTCTTCACGTTCTGTAGATGTAAATGCCACTGGTTCATCACGTTCTACAGATGTAGATGCCACTGGTTCTTCACGTTCTGTAGATTTAAATGCCACTGCTTCTTCACATTCTGTAGATGTAGAAGCCACTGGTTCGTCACATTCTGTAGATTCAGATGCCACTAGTCCTTCACGTTCTGTAGACGTAGATGCCACTGGTTCTTCACTTTCTGTAGACGTAGATGCCACTGGTCCTTCACATTCTGTAGACGAATATGCCACTGGTTCTTCACGTTCTTTAGATGTCACTGGTTCGTCAAGTTCTACAGATGTAGATGCCACTGGTTCTTCACGTTCTGGAGATATAGATGTCACTGGTTTTTCGTGTTCTGTAGAAGTAGATGCCACTGGTCCTTCACATTCTGTAGACGTAGATGCCACTGGTTCTTCACGTTCTTTAGATGTATATGTCACTGGTTCTTCACGTTCTGTAGATGTAGACGCCACTGGTTCTTCACGTTCTGTAGATGTAGATGCCACTGGTCCCTCACGTTCCGTAGATGTAGATGCCACTGGTTCTTCACGTTCTTCAGATGTGGATGCCACTGGTTCTCCAAGTTCTGTAGATGTAGATGTAGATGCCACTGGTTATTCACGTTCTGCAGATGTAGATGCCAACGGTTCGTCACGTTCTACTGATGTAGATGCCACTGGTTCTTAACGTTCTGAAGATGTAGATGCCACTGGTTCTTCACGTTCTGTAGATGTAGATTCCACTGGTCCTTCACGTTCTGGAGATGTAGATACCACTGGTTCTTCACGTTTTACAGATGTAGATGCTACTGGTTCTTCACGTTCTGCAGATGTAGATGCCACTGGTTCTTCACGTTCTGTAGATGTAGATGCCACTGGTTATTCACGTTCTGTAGATGTAGATGCCACTGGTTCGTCACGTTCTACAGATGTAGATGCCACTGGTTCTTCACGTTCTGCAGATGTAGATGCCACTGGTTCTTCACGTTCTGTAGATGTAGATGCCACTGGTTCTTCACGTTTTGCAGATGTAGATGCCACTGGTTCGTCACGTTTTACAGATGTAGTTGCCACTGGTTCTTCACGTTCTTTAGATGTAGATGTCACTGGTTCTTCACGTTCTGTAGATGCCACTGGTTATTCACGTTCTGTAGACGAAGATGCCACTGGTTCTTTACGTTCTGTAGATGTAGATGCCACTGGTTTTTCACGTTCTGCAGATGTATATGCCACTGGTTCTTCACGTTATGTAGATGAAGATGCCACTGGTTCTTCACGTTCTGTAGATGTAGATGCCACTGGTTCATCACGTTCTACAGATGTAGATGCCACTGGTTCTTCACGTTCTGTAGATTTAAATGCCACTGCTTCTTTACATTCTGTAGATGTAGAAGCCACTGGTTCGTCACATTCTGTAGACGCAGATGCCACTAGTCCTTCACTTTCTTTAGATGTAGATGCCACTGGTTCTTCACTTTCTGTAGATGTAGATGCCACTGGTTCTTCACGTTCTGTAGATGTAGATGCCACTGGTCCTTCACATTCTGTAGACGAATATGCCATTGGTTCTTCACGTTCTGCAGATGTAGATGCCACTGGTTCTTCACTTTCTGTAGATGTAGATGCCACTGGTTCTTCACGTTCTGTAGCTGTAGATCCCACTGATCCTTCACATTCTGTAGACGAATATGCCACTGGTTCTTCACGTTCTGTAGATGTAGATGTCACTGGTTCGTCAAGTTCTACAGATGTTGATGCCACTGGTTCTTCACGTTCTGGAGATATGGATGTCACTGGTTTTTCGCGTTCTGTAGAAGTAGATGCCACTGGTCCTTCACATTCTGTAGACGTAGATGCCACTGGTTCTTCACGTTCTTTAGATGTAGATGTCACTGGTTCTTCACGTTCTGTAGATGTAGATGCCACTGGTTCTTCACGTTCTACAGATGTAGATGCCACTGGTTCTTCACGGTCTGCAGATGTAGATGTCACTGGTTCTTCACGTTCTGTAGATGTAGACGCCACTGGTTCTTCACATTCTGTAGATGTAGAAGCCACTGGTTCGTTACATTCTGTAGACGCAGATGCCACTGGTTCTTCACATTCTGTAGACGCAGATGCCACTGGTCATTCACGTTCTGTAGACGTAGATGCCACTGGTTCTTCACTTTCTTTAGATGTAGATGCCACTGGTCCTTCACATTCTGTAGACGAATATGCCATTGATTCTTCACGTTCTGCAGATGTAGATGCCACTGGTTCTTCACTTTCTGTAGATGTATATGCCACTGGTTCTTCACGTTATGTAGATGAAGATGCCACTGGTTCTTCACGTTCTGTAGATGTAGATGCCACTGGTTCATCACGTTCTACAGATGTAGATGCCACTGGTTCTTCACGTTCTGTAGATTTAAATGCCACTGCTTCTTCACATTCTGTAGATGTAGAAGCCACTGGTTCGTCACATTCTGTAGACGCAGATGCCACTAGTCCTTCACGTTCTGTAGACGTAGATGCCACTGGTTGTTCACTTTCTGTAGATGTAGATGCCACTGGTTCTTCACGTTCTGTAGATCTAGATGCCACTGGTCCTTCACATTCTGTAGACGAATATGCCACTGGTTCTTCACGTTCTGCAGATGTAGATGCCACTGGTCCTTCACGTTCTGTAGAAGAAGATGCCACTGGTTCTTCACGTTCTGTAGATGTAGACGCCATTGGTTCTTCACGTTCTGTAGACAAAGATGTCACTGGTTCGTCAAGTTCTACAGATGTAGATGCCACTGGTTCTTCACGTTCTGGAGATATAGATGTCATTGGTTTTTCGCGTTCTGTAGAAGTAGATGCCACTGGTCCTTCACATTCTGTAGACGTAGATGCCACTGGTTCTTCACGTTCTTTATATGTAGATGTCACTGGTTCTTCACGTTCTGTAGATGTAGACGCCACTGTTTCTTCACGTTCTGTAGATGTAGATGCCACTGGTCCCTCACGTTCCGTAGATGTAGATGCCACTGGTTTTTCACGTTCTGCAGATGTAGATGCCACTGGTTCTTCACGTTCTGTAGATGTAGATGCCAACGGTTCATCACGTTTTGTAGACGCAGATGCCACTAGTCCTTCACTTTCTTTAGATGTAGATGCCACTGGTTCTTCACTTTCTGTAGATGTAGATGCCACTGGTTCTTCACGTTCTGTAGATGTAGATGCCACTGGTCCTTCACATTCTGTAGACGAATATGCCATTGGTTCTTCACGTTCTGCAGATGTAGATGCCACTGGTTCTTCACTTTCTGTAGATGTAGATGCCACTGGTTCTTCACGTTCTGTAGCTGTAGATCCCACTGATCCTTCACATTCTGTAGACGAATATGCCACTGGTTCTTCACGTTCTGTAGATGTAGATGTCACTGGTTCGTCAAGTTCTACAGATGTTGATGCCACTGGTTCTTCACGTTCTGGAGATATAGATGTCACTGGTTTTTCGCGTTCTGTAGAAGTAGATGCCACTGGTCCTTCACATTCTGTAGACGTAGATGCCACTGGTTCTTCACGTTCTTTAGATGTAGATGTCACTGGTTCTTCACGTTCTGTAGATGTAGACGCCACTGGTTCTTCACGTTCTGTAGATGTAGATGCCACTGGTCCCTCACGTTCCGTAGATGTAGATGCCACTGGTTCTTCACGTTCTGCAGATGTAGATGCCACTGGTTCTCCACGTTCTGTAGATGTAGATGCCACTGGTTCTTCACGTTCTGCAGATGTAGATGCCAACGGTTCGTCACGTTCTACAGATGTAGATGCCACTGGTTCTTAACGTTCTGCAGATGTAGATGCCACTGGTCCTTCACGTTCTGTAGACACAGATGCCACTGGTTCTTCACGTTCTACAGATATATATGCCACTGGTTCTTCATGTTCTGCAGATGTAGACGCCATTGGTTTTTCACGTTCTGTAAATGTAGATGCCACTGGTCCTTCACGTTCTGTCGATGCAGATTCCACTGGTTTTTCACGTTCTGTAGATGTAGATGTCACTGGTTCTTCACGTTCTGCAGAAGTAGATGCCACTGGTTCTTCACGTTCTGTAGATGTAGATGCCACTGGTTCTTCACGTTCTGCAGATGTAGATGCCACTGTTCCTTCACGTTCTGTAGACGAAGATGCCACTGGTTCTTCATGTTCTGTAGATGTAAATGCCACTGGGTCTTCACGTTCTGCAGATGTATATGCCACTGGTTCTTCACGTTATGTAGATGAAGATGCCACTGGTTCTTCACGTTCTGTAGATGTAGATGCCACTGGTTCATCACGTTCTACAGATGTAGATGCCACTGGTTCTTCACTTTCTGTAGATTTAGATGCCACTGCTTCTTCACATTCTGTAGACGCAGATGCCACTGGTCCTTCACGTTCTGTAGACGTAGATGCCACTGGTTCTTCACTTTCTTTAGATGTAGATGCCACTGGTTCTTCACTTTCTGTAGATGTAGATGCCACTGGTTCTTCACGTTCTGTAGATGTAGATGCCACTGGTACTTCACATTCTGTAGACGAATATGCCACTGGTTCTTCACGTTCTGTAGATGTAGATGCCACTGGTCCCTCACGTTCCGTAGATGTAGATGCCACTGGTTCTTCACGTTCTGCAGATGTAGATGCCACTGGTTCTCCACGTTCTGTAGATGTAGATGCCACTGGTTCTTCACGTTCTGCAGATGTAGATGCCAACGGTTCGTCACGTTCTACAGATGTAGATGCCACTGGTTCTTAACGTTCTGCAGATGTAGATGCCACTGGTCCTTCACGTTCTGTAGACACAGATGCCACTGGTTCTTCACGTTCTACAGATATATATGCCACTGGTTCTTCATGTTCTGCAGATGTAGACGCCATTGGTTTTTCACGTTCTGTAAATGTAGATGCCACTGGTCCTTCACGTTCTGTCGATGCAGATTCCACTGGTTTTTCACGTTCTGTAGATGTAGATGTCACTGGTTCTTCACGTTCTGCAGAAGTAGATGCCACTGGTTCTTCACGTTCTGTAGATGTAGATGCCACTGGTTCTTCACGTTCTGCAGATGTAGATGCCACTGTTCCTTCACGTTCTGTAGACGAAGATGCCACTGGTTCTTCATGTTCTGTAGATGTAAATGCCACTGGGTCTTCACGTTCTGCAGATGTATATGCCACTGGTTCTTCACGTTATGTAGATGAAGATGCCACTGGTTCTTCACGTTCTGTAGATGTAGATGCCACTGGTTCATCACGTTCTACAGATGTAGATGCCACTGGTTCTTCACTTTCTGTAGATTTAGATGCCACTGCTTCTTCACATTCTGTAGACGCAGATGCCACTGGTCCTTCACGTTCTGTAGACGTAGATGCCACTGGTTCTTCACTTTCTTTAGATGTAGATGCCACTGGTTCTTCACTTTCTGTAGATGTAGATGCCACTGGTTCTTCACGTTCTGTAGATGTAGATGCCACTGGTACTTCACATTCTGTAGACGAATATGCCACTGGTTCTTCACGTTCTGTAGATGTAGATTCCACTGGTCCTTCACGTTCTGGAGATGTAGATACCACTGGTTCTTCACGTTTTGCAGATGTAGATGCCACTGGTTCGTCACGTTTTACAAATGTAGATGCTACTGGTTCTTCACGTTCTGCAGATGTAGATGCCACTGGTTCTTCACGTTCTGTAGATGTAGATGCCACTGGTTATTCACGTTCTGTAGATGTAGATGCCACTGGTTCGTCACGTTCTACAGATGTAGATGCCACTGGTTCTTCACGTTCTGCAGATGTAGATGCCGCTGGTTCTTCACGTTCTGTAGATGTAGATGACACTGGTTCTTCACGTTTTGCAGATGTAGATGCCACTAGTTCGTCACGTTTTACAGATGTAGATGCCACTGGTTCTTCACGTTCTTTAGATGTAGATGTCACTGGTTCTTCACGTTCTGTAGATGTAGATGCCACTGGTTATTCACGTTCTGTAGACGAAGATGCCACTGGTTCTTTACGTTCTGTAGATGTAGATGCCACTGGTTTTTCACGTTCTGCAGATGTATATGCCACTGGTTCTTCACGTTATGTAGATGAAGATGCCACTGGTTCTTCACGTTCTGTAGATGTAGATGCCACTGGTTCTTCACGTTCTGCAGATGTAGATGCCACTGTTCCTTCACGTTCTGTAGACGAAGATGCCACTGGTTCTTCATGTTCTGTAGATGTAAATGCCACTGGGTCTTCACGTTCTGCAGATGTATATGCCACTGGTTCTTCACGTTATGTAGATGAAGATGCCACTGGTTCTTCACGTTCTGTAGATGTAGATGCCACTGGTTCATCACGTTCTACAGATGTAGATGCCACTGGTTCTTCACTTTCTGTAGATTTAGATGCCACTGCTTCTTCACATTCTGTAGACGCAGATGCCACTGGTCCTTCACGTTCTGTAGACGTAGATGCCACTGGTTCTTCACTTTCTTTAGATGTAGATGCCACTGGTTCTTCACTTTCTGTAGATATAGATGCCACTGGTTCTTCACTTTCTTTAGATGTAGATGCCACTGGTTCTTCACTTTCTGTAGATGTAGATGCCACTGGTTCATCACGTTCTACAGATGTAGATGCCACTGGTTCTTCACGTTCTGTAGATTTAAATGCCACTGCTTCTTCACATTCTGTAGATGTAGAAGCCACTGGTTCGTCACATTCTGTAGACGCAGATGCCACTAGTCCTTCACTTTCTTTAGATGTAGATGCCACTGGTTCTTCACTTTCTGTAGATGTAGATGCCACTGGTTCTTCACGTTCTGTAGATGTAGATGCCACTGGTCCTTCACATTCTGTAGACGAATATGCCATTGGTTCTTCACGTTCTGCAGATGTAGATGCCACTGGTTCTTCACTTTCTGTAGATGTAGATGCCACTGGTTCTTCACGTTCTGTAGCTGTAGATGCCACTGATCCTTCAAATTCTGTAGACGAATATGCCACTGGTTCTTCACGTTCTGTAGATGTAGATGTCACTGGTTCGTCAAGTTCTACAGATGTTGATGCCACTGGTTCTTCACGTTCTGGAGATATAGATGTCACTGGTTTTTCGCGTTCTGTAGAAGTAGATGCCACTGGTCCTTCACATTCTGTAGACGTAGATGCCACTGGTTCTTCACGTTCTTTAGATGTAGATGTCACTGGTTCTTCACGTTCTGTAGATGTAGATGCCACTGGTTCTTCACGTTCTACAGATGTAGATGCCACTGGTTCTTCACGGTCTGCAGATGTAGATGTCACTGGTTCTTCACGTTCTGTAGATGTAGACGCCACTGGTTCTTCACATTCTGTAGATGTAGAAGCCACTGGTTCGTTACATTCTGTAGACGCAGATGCCACTGGTTCTTCACATTCTGTAGACGCAGATGCCACTGGTCATTCACGTTCTGTAGACGTAGATGCCACTGGTTCTTCACTTTCTTTAGATGTAGATGCCACTGGTCCTTCACATTCTGTAGACGAATATGCCATTGATTCTTCACGTTCTGCAGATGTAGATGCCACTGGTTCTTCACTTTCTGTAGATGTATATGCCACTGGTTCTTCACGTTATGTAGATGAAGATGCCACTGGTTCTTCACGTTCTGTAGATGTAGATGCCACTGGTTCATCACGTTCTACAGATGTAGATGCCACTGGTTCTTCACGTTCTGTAGATTTAAATGCCACTGCTTCTTCACATTCTGTAGATGTAGAAGCCACTGGTTCGTCACATTCTGTAGACGCAGATGCCACTAGTCCTTCACGTTCTGTAGACGTAGATGCCACTGGTTGTTCACTTTCTGTAGATGTAGATGCCACTGGTTCTTCACGTTCTGTAGATGTAGATGCCACTGGTCCTTCACATTCTGTAGACGAATATGCCACTGGTTCTTCACGTTCTGTAGATGTAGATGTCACTGGTTCGTCAAGTTCTACAGATGTAGATGCCACTGGTTCTTTACGTTCTGGAGATATAGATGTCATTGGTTTTTCGCGTTCTGTAGATGTAGATGTCACTGGTTCGTCAAGTTCTACAGATGTTGATGCCACTGGTTCTTCACGTTCTGGAGATATAGATGTCACTGGTTTTTCGCGTTCTGTAGAAGTAGATGCCACTGGTCCTTCACATTCTGTAGACGTAGATGCCACTGGTTCTTCACGTTCTTTAGATGTAGTTGTCACTGGTTCTTCACGTTCTGTAGATGTAGACGCCACTGGTTCTTCACGTTCTGTAGATGTAGATGCCACTGGTCCCTCACGTTCCGTAGATGTAGATGCCACTGGTTCTTCACGTTCTTCAGATGTGGATGCCACTGGTTCTCCAAGTTCTGTAGATGTAGATGTAGATGCCACTGGTTATTCACGTTCTGCAGATGTAGATGCCAACGGTTCGTCACGTTCTACAGATGTAGATGCCACTGGTTCTTAACGTTCTGCAGATGTAGATGCCACTGGTTCTTCACGGTCTGCAGATGTAGATGTCACTGGTTCTTTACGTTCTGTAGATGTAGACGCCACTGGTTCTTCACATTCTGTAGATGTAGAAGCCACTGGTTCATTACATTCTGTAGACGCAGATGCCACTGGTTCTTCACATTCTGTAGACGCAGATGCCACTGGTCATTCACGTTCTGTAGACGTAGATGCCACTGGTTCTTCACTTTCTTTAGATGTAGATGCCACTGGTTCTTCACTTTCTGTAGATGTAGATGCCACTGGTTCTTCACGTTCTGTAGATGTAGATGCCACTGGTCCTTCACATTCTGTAGACGAATATGCCATTGATTCTTCACGTTCTGCAGATGTAGATGCCACTGGTTCTTCACTTTCTGTAGATGTAGATGCCACTGGTTCTTCACGTTCTGTAGCTGTAGATGCCACTGATCCTTCACATTCTGTAGACGAATATGCCACTGGTTCTTCACGTTCTTTAGATGTAGATGTCACTGGTTCTTCACGTTCTGTAGATGTAGATGCCACTGGTTCTTCACGTTCTGTAGATGTAGATGCCACTGCACGTTCGTTAGATGCAGATTCCACTGGTTCTTCACGTTGTGTAGATGTAGATGTCACTGGTTCTTCACGTTCTGTAGATGTAGATGTCACTGGTTCTTCACGTTTTGCAGATGTAGATGCCACTGGTTCGTCACGTTTTACAGATGTAGATGCCACTGGTTCTTCACGTTCTGCAGATGTAGATGCCACTGGTTCTTCACGTTCTGTAGACGAAGATGCCACTGGTTATTCACGTTCTGTAGACGAAGATGCCACTGGTTCTTTACGTTCTGTAGATGTAGATGCCACTGGTTTTTCACGTTCTGCAGATGTATATGCCACTGGTTCTTCACGTTATGTAGATGAAGATGCCACTGGTTCTTCACGTTCTGTAGATGTAAATGCCACTGGTTCATCACGTTCTACAGATGTAGATGCCACTGGTTCTTCACGTTCTGTAGATTTAAATGCCACTGCTTCTTCACATTCTGTAGATGTAGAAGCCACTGGTTCGTCACATTCTGTAGATTCAGATGCCACTAGTCCTTCACGTTCTGTAGACGTAGATGCCACTGGTTCTTCACTTTCTGTAGACGTAGATGCCACTGGTCCTTCACATTCTGTAGACGAATATGCCACTGGTTCTTCACGTTCTTTAGATGTCACTGGTTCGTCAAGTTCTACAGATGTAGATGCCACTGGTTCTTCACGTTCTGGAGATATAGATGTCACTGGTTTTTCGTGTTCTGTAGAAGTAGATGCCACTGGTCCTTCACATTCTGTAGACGTAGATGCCACTGGTTCGTCACGTTCTTTAGATGTATATGTCACTGGTTCTTCACGTTCTGTAGATGTAGACGCCACTGGTTCTTCACGTTCTGTAGATGTAGATGCCACTGGTCCCTCACGTTCCGTAGATGTAGATGCCACTGGTTCTTCACGTTCTTCAGATGTGGATGCCACTGGTTCTCCAAGTTCTGTAGATGTAGATGTAGATGCCACTGGTTATTCACGTTCTGCAGATGTAGATGCCAACGGTTCGTCACGTTCTACTGATGTAGATGCCACTGGTTCTTAACGTTCTGAAGATGTAGATGCCACTGGTTCTTCACGTTCTGTAGATGTAGATTCCACTGGTCCTTCACGTTCTGGAGATGTAGATACCACTGGTTCTTCACGTTTTACAGATGTAGATGCTACTGGTTCTTCACGTTCTGCAGATGTAGATGCCACTGGTTCTTCACGTTCTGTAGATGTAGATGCCACTGGTTATTCACGTTCTGTAGATGTAGATGCCACTGGTTCGTCACGTTCTACAGATGTAGATGCCACTGGTTCTTTACGTTCTGGAGATATAGATGTCATTGGTTTTTCGCGTTCTGTAGATGTAGATGTCACTGGTTCGTCAAGTTCTACAGATGTTGATGCCACTGGTTCTTCACGTTCTGGAGATATAGATGTCACTGGTTTTTCGCGTTCTGTAGAAGTAGATGCCACTGGTCCTTCACATTCTGTAGACGTAGATGCCACTGGTTCTTCACGTTCTTTAGATGTAGTTGTCACTGGTTCTTCACGTTCTGTAGATGTAGACGCCACTGGTTCTTCACGTTCTGTAGATGTAGATGCCACTGGTCCCTCACGTTCCGTAGATGTAGATGCCACTGGTTCTTCACGTTCTTCAGATGTGGATGCCACTGGTTCTCCAAGTTCTGTAGATGTAGATGTAGATGCCACTGGTTATTCACGTTCTGCAGATGTAGATGCCAACGGTTCGTCACGTTCTACAGATGTAGATGCCACTGGTTCTTAACGTTCTGCAGATGTAGATGCCACTGGTTCTTCACGGTCTGCAGATGTAGATGTCACTGGTTCTTTACGTTCTGTAGATGTAGACGCCACTGGTTCTTCACATTCTGTAGATGTAGAAGCCACTGGTTCATTACATTCTGTAGACGCAGATGCCACTGGTTCTTCACATTCTGTAGACGCAGATGCCACTGGTCATTCACGTTCTGTAGACGTAGATGCCACTGGTTCTTCACTTTCTTTAGATGTAGATGCCACTGGTTCTTCACTTTCTGTAGATGTAGATGCCACTGGTTCTTCACGTTCTGTAGATGTAGATGCCACTGGTCCTTCACATTCTGTAGACGAATATGCCATTGATTCTTCACGTTCTGCAGATGTAGATGCCACTGGTTCTTCACTTTCTGTAGATGTAGATGCCACTGGTTCTTCACGTTCTGTAGCTGTAGATGCCACTGATCCTTCACATTCTGTAGACGAATATGCCACTGGTTCTTCACGTTCTTTAGATGTAGATGTCACTGGTTCTTCACGTTCTGTAGATGTAGATGCCACTGGTTCTTCACGTTCTGTAGATGTAGATGCCACTGCACGTTCGTTAGATGCAGATTCCACTGGTTCTTCACGTTGTGTAGATGTAGATGTCACTGGTTCTTCACGTTCTGTAGATGTAGATGTCACTGGTTCTTCACGTTTTGCAGATGTAGATGCCACTGGTTCGTCACGTTTTACAGATGTAGATGCCACTGGTTCTTCACGTTCTGCAGATGTAGATGCCACTGGTTCTTCACGTTCTGTAGACGAAGATGCCACTGGTTATTCACGTTCTGTAGACGAAGATGCCACTGGTTCTTTACGTTCTGTAGATGTAGATGCCACTGGTTTTTCACGTTCTGCAGATGTATATGCCACTGGTTCTTCACGTTATGTAGATGAAGATGCCACTGGTTCTTCACGTTCTGTAGATGTAAATGCCACTGGTTCATCACGTTCTACAGATGTAGATGCCACTGGTTCTTCACGTTCTGTAGATTTAAATGCCACTGCTTCTTCACATTCTGTAGATGTAGAAGCCACTGGTTCGTCACATTCTGTAGATTCAGATGCCACTAGTCCTTCACGTTCTGTAGACGTAGATGCCACTGGTTCTTCACTTTCTGTAGACGTAGATGCCACTGGTCCTTCACATTCTGTAGACGAATATGCCACTGGTTCTTCACGTTCTTTAGATGTCACTGGTTCGTCAAGTTCTACAGATGTAGATGCCACTGGTTCTTCACGTTCTGGAGATATAGATGTCACTGGTTTTTCGTGTTCTGTAGAAGTAGATGCCACTGGTCCTTCACATTCTGTAGACGTAGATGCCACTGGTTCGTCACGTTCTTTAGATGTATATGTCACTGGTTCTTCACGTTCTGTAGATGTAGACGCCACTGGTTCTTCACGTTCTGTAGATGTAGATGCCACTGGTCCCTCACGTTCCGTAGATGTAGATGCCACTGGTTCTTCACGTTCTTCAGATGTGGATGCCACTGGTTCTCCAAGTTCTGTAGATGTAGATGTAGATGCCACTGGTTATTCACGTTCTGCAGATGTAGATGCCAACGGTTCGTCACGTTCTACTGATGTAGATGCCACTGGTTCTTAACGTTCTGAAGATGTAGATGCCACTGGTTCTTCACGTTCTGTAGATGTAGATTCCACTGGTCCTTCACGTTCTGGAGATGTAGATACCACTGGTTCTTCACGTTTTACAGATGTAGATGCTACTGGTTCTTCACGTTCTGCAGATGTAGATGCCACTGGTTCTTCACGTTCTGTAGATGTAGATGCCACTGGTTATTCACGTTCTGTAGATGTAGATGCCACTGGTTCGTCACGTTCTACAGATGTAGATGCCACTGGTTCTTCACGTTCTGCAGATGTAGATGCCACTGGTTCTTCACGTTCTGTAGATGTAGATGCCACTGGTTATTCACGTTCTGTAGATGTAGATGCCACTGGTTCGTCACGTTCTACAGATGTAGATGCCACTGGTTCTTCACGTTCTGCAGATGTAGATGCCGCTGGTTCTTCACGTTCTGTAGATGTAGATGACACTGGTTCTTCACGTTTTGCAGATGTAGATGCCACTAGTTCGTCACGTTTTACAGATGTAGATGCCACTGGTTCTTCACGTTCTTTAGATGTAGATGTCACTGGTTCTTCACGTTCTGTAGATGTAGATGCCACTGGTTATTCACGTTCTGTAGACGAAGATGCCACTGGTTCTTTACGTTCTGTAGATGTAGATGCCACTGGTTTTTCACGTTCTGCAGATGTATATGCCACTGGTTCTTCACGTTATGTAGATGAAGATGCCACTGGTTCTTCACGTTCTGTAGATGTAGATGCCACTGGTTCTTCACGTTCTGCAGATGTAGATGCCACTGTTCCTTCACGTTCTGTAGACGAAGATGCCACTGGTTCTTCATGTTCTGTAGATGTAAATGCCACTGGGTCTTCACGTTCTGCAGATGTATATGCCACTGGTTCTTCACGTTATGTAGATGAAGATGCCACTGGTTCTTCACGTTCTGTAGATGTAGATGCCACTGGTTCATCACGTTCTACAGATGTAGATGCCACTGGTTCTTCACTTTCTGTAGATTTAGATGCCACTGCTTCTTCACATTCTGTAGACGCAGATGCCACTGGTCCTTCACGTTCTGTAGACGTAGATGCCACTGGTTCTTCACTTTCTTTAGATGTAGATGCCACTGGTTCTTCACTTTCTGTAGATATAGATGCCACTGGTTCTTCACTTTCTTTAGATGTAGATGCCACTGGTTCTTCACTTTCTGTAGATGTAGATGCCACTGGTTCATCACGTTCTACAGATGTAGATGCCACTGGTTCTTCACGTTCTGTAGATTTAAATGCCACTGCTTCTTCACATTCTGTAGATGTAGAAGCCACTGGTTCGTCACATTCTGTAGACGCAGATGCCACTAGTCCTTCACTTTCTTTAGATGTAGATGCCACTGGTTCTTCACTTTCTGTAGATGTAGATGCCACTGGTTCTTCACGTTCTGTAGATGTAGATGCCACTGGTCCTTCACATTCTGTAGACGAATATGCCATTGGTTCTTCACGTTCTGCAGATGTAGATGCCACTGGTTCTTCACTTTCTGTAGATGTAGATGCCACTGGTTCTTCACGTTCTGTAGCTGTAGATGCCACTGATCCTTCAAATTCTGTAGACGAATATGCCACTGGTTCTTCACGTTCTGTAGATGTAGATGTCACTGGTTCGTCAAGTTCTACAGATGTTGATGCCACTGGTTCTTCACGTTCTGGAGATATAGATGTCACTGGTTTTTCGCGTTCTGTAGAAGTAGATGCCACTGGTCCTTCACATTCTGTAGACGTAGATGCCACTGGTTCTTCACGTTCTTTAGATGTAGATGTCACTGGTTCTTCACGTTCTGTAGATGTAGATGCCACTGGTTCTTCACGTTCTACAGATGTAGATGCCACTGGTTCTTCACGGTCTGCAGATGTAGATGTCACTGGTTCTTCACGTTCTGTAGATGTAGACGCCACTGGTTCTTCACATTCTGTAGATGTAGAAGCCACTGGTTCGTTACATTCTGTAGACGCAGATGCCACTGGTTCTTCACATTCTGTAGACGCAGATGCCACTGGTCATTCACGTTCTGTAGACGTAGATGCCACTGGTTCTTCACTTTCTTTAGATGTAGATGCCACTGGTCCTTCACATTCTGTAGACGAATATGCCATTGATTCTTCACGTTCTGCAGATGTAGATGCCACTGGTTCTTCACTTTCTGTAGATGTATATGCCACTGGTTCTTCACGTTATGTAGATGAAGATGCCACTGGTTCTTCACGTTCTGTAGATGTAGATGCCACTGGTTCATCACGTTCTACAGATGTAGATGCCACTGGTTCTTCACGTTCTGTAGATTTAAATGCCACTGCTTCTTCACATTCTGTAGATGTAGAAGCCACTGGTTCGTCACATTCTGTAGACGCAGATGCCACTAGTCCTTCACGTTCTGTAGACGTAGATGCCACTGGTTGTTCACTTTCTGTAGATGTAGATGCCACTGGTTCTTCACGTTCTGTAGATGTAGATGCCACTGGTCCTTCACATTCTGTAGACGAATATGCCACTGGTTCTTCACGTTCTGTAGATGTAGATGTCACTGGTTCGTCAAGTTCTACAGATGTAGATGCCACTGGTTCTTTACGTTCTGGAGATATAGATGTCATTGGTTTTTCGCGTTCTGTAGATGTAGATGTCACTGGTTCGTCAAGTTCTACAGATGTTGATGCCACTGGTTCTTCACGTTCTGGAGATATAGATGTCACTGGTTTTTCGCGTTCTGTAGAAGTAGATGCCACTGGTCCTTCACATTCTGTAGACGTAGATGCCACTGGTTCTTCACGTTCTTTAGATGTAGTTGTCACTGGTTCTTCACGTTCTGTAGATGTAGACGCCACTGGTTCTTCACGTTCTGTAGATGTAGATGCCACTGGTCCCTCACGTTCCGTAGATGTAGATGCCACTGGTTCTTCACGTTCTTCAGATGTGGATGCCACTGGTTCTCCAAGTTCTGTAGATGTAGATGTAGATGCCACTGGTTATTCACGTTCTGCAGATGTAGATGCCAACGGTTCGTCACGTTCTACAGATGTAGATGCCACTGGTTCTTAACGTTCTGCAGATGTAGATGCCACTGGTTCTTCACGGTCTGCAGATGTAGATGTCACTGGTTCTTTACGTTCTGTAGATGTAGACGCCACTGGTTCTTCACATTCTGTAGATGTAGAAGCCACTGGTTCATTACATTCTGTAGACGCAGATGCCACTGGTTCTTCACATTCTGTAGACGCAGATGCCACTGGTCATTCACGTTCTGTAGACGTAGATGCCACTGGTTCTTCACTTTCTTTAGATGTAGATGCCACTGGTTCTTCACTTTCTGTAGATGTAGATGCCACTGGTTCTTCACGTTCTGTAGATGTAGATGCCACTGGTCCTTCACATTCTGTAGACGAATATGCCATTGATTCTTCACGTTCTGCAGATGTAGATGCCACTGGTTCTTCACTTTCTGTAGATGTAGATGCCACTGGTTCTTCACGTTCTGTAGCTGTAGATGCCACTGATCCTTCACATTCTGTAGACGAATATGCCACTGGTTCTTCACGTTCTTTAGATGTAGATGTCACTGGTTCTTCACGTTCTGTAGATGTAGATGCCACTGGTTCTTCACGTTCTGTAGATGTAGATGCCACTGCACGTTCGTTAGATGCAGATTCCACTGGTTCTTCACGTTGTGTAGATGTAGATGTCACTGGTTCTTCACGTTCTGTAGATGTAGATGTCACTGGTTCTTCACGTTTTGCAGATGTAGATGCCACTGGTTCGTCACGTTTTACAGATGTAGATGCCACTGGTTCTTCACGTTCTGCAGATGTAGATGCCACTGGTTCTTCACGTTCTGTAGACGAAGATGCCACTGGTTATTCACGTTCTGTAGACGAAGATGCCACTGGTTCTTTACGTTCTGTAGATGTAGATGCCACTGGTTTTTCACGTTCTGCAGATGTATATGCCACTGGTTCTTCACGTTATGTAGATGAAGATGCCACTGGTTCTTCACGTTCTGTAGATGTAAATGCCACTGGTTCATCACGTTCTACAGATGTAGATGCCACTGGTTCTTCACGTTCTGTAGATTTAAATGCCACTGCTTCTTCACATTCTGTAGATGTAGAAGCCACTGGTTCGTCACATTCTGTAGATTCAGATGCCACTAGTCCTTCACGTTCTGTAGACGTAGATGCCACTGGTTCTTCACTTTCTGTAGACGTAGATGCCACTGGTCCTTCACATTCTGTAGACGAATATGCCACTGGTTCTTCACGTTCTTTAGATGTCACTGGTTCGTCAAGTTCTACAGATGTAGATGCCACTGGTTCTTCACGTTCTGGAGATATAGATGTCACTGGTTTTTCGTGTTCTGTAGAAGTAGATGCCACTGGTCCTTCACATTCTGTAGACGTAGATGCCACTGGTTCGTCACGTTCTTTAGATGTATATGTCACTGGTTCTTCACGTTCTGTAGATGTAGACGCCACTGGTTCTTCACGTTCTGTAGATGTAGATGCCACTGGTCCCTCACGTTCCGTAGATGTAGATGCCACTGGTTCTTCACGTTCTTCAGATGTGGATGCCACTGGTTCTCCAAGTTCTGTAGATGTAGATGTAGATGCCACTGGTTATTCACGTTCTGCAGATGTAGATGCCAACGGTTCGTCACGTTCTACTGATGTAGATGCCACTGGTTCTTAACGTTCTGAAGATGTAGATGCCACTGGTTCTTCACGTTCTGTAGATGTAGATTCCACTGGTCCTTCACGTTCTGGAGATGTAGATACCACTGGTTCTTCACGTTTTACAGATGTAGATGCTACTGGTTCTTCACGTTCTGCAGATGTAGATGCCACTGGTTCTTCACGTTCTGTAGATGTAGATGCCACTGGTTATTCACGTTCTGTAGATGTAGATGCCACTGGTTCGTCACGTTCTACAGATGTAGATGCCACTGGTTCTTTACGTTCTGGAGATATAGATGTCATTGGTTTTTCGCGTTCTGTAGATGTAGATGTCACTGGTTCGTCAAGTTCTACAGATGTTGATGCCACTGGTTCTTCACGTTCTGGAGATATAGATGTCACTGGTTTTTCGCGTTCTGTAGAAGTAGATGCCACTGGTCCTTCACATTCTGTAGACGTAGATGCCACTGGTTCTTCACGTTCTTTAGATGTAGTTGTCACTGGTTCTTCACGTTCTGTAGATGTAGACGCCACTGGTTCTTCACGTTCTGTAGATGTAGATGCCACTGGTCCCTCACGTTCCGTAGATGTAGATGCCACTGGTTCTTCACGTTCTTCAGATGTGGATGCCACTGGTTCTCCAAGTTCTGTAGATGTAGATGTAGATGCCACTGGTTATTCACGTTCTGCAGATGTAGATGCCAACGGTTCGTCACGTTCTACAGATGTAGATGCCACTGGTTCTTAACGTTCTGCAGATGTAGATGCCACTGGTTCTTCACGGTCTGCAGATGTAGATGTCACTGGTTCTTTACGTTCTGTAGATGTAGACGCCACTGGTTCTTCACATTCTGTAGATGTAGAAGCCACTGGTTCATTACATTCTGTAGACGCAGATGCCACTGGTTCTTCACATTCTGTAGACGCAGATGCCACTGGTCATTCACGTTCTGTAGACGTAGATGCCACTGGTTCTTCACTTTCTTTAGATGTAGATGCCACTGGTTCTTCACTTTCTGTAGATGTAGATGCCACTGGTTCTTCACGTTCTGTAGATGTAGATGCCACTGGTCCTTCACATTCTGTAGACGAATATGCCATTGATTCTTCACGTTCTGCAGATGTAGATGCCACTGGTTCTTCACTTTCTGTAGATGTAGATGCCACTGGTTCTTCACGTTCTGTAGCTGTAGATGCCACTGATCCTTCACATTCTGTAGACGAATATGCCACTGGTTCTTCACGTTCTTTAGATGTAGATGTCACTGGTTCTTCACGTTCTGTAGATGTAGATGCCACTGGTTCTTCACGTTCTGTAGATGTAGATGCCACTGCACGTTCGTTAGATGCAGATTCCACTGGTTCTTCACGTTGTGTAGATGTAGATGTCACTGGTTCTTCACGTTCTGTAGATGTAGATGTCACTGGTTCTTCACGTTTTGCAGATGTAGATGCCACTGGTTCGTCACGTTTTACAGATGTAGATGCCACTGGTTCTTCACGTTCTGCAGATGTAGATGCCACTGGTTCTTCACGTTCTGTAGACGAAGATGCCACTGGTTATTCACGTTCTGTAGACGAAGATGCCACTGGTTCTTTACGTTCTGTAGATGTAGATGCCACTGGTTTTTCACGTTCTGCAGATGTATATGCCACTGGTTCTTCACGTTATGTAGATGAAGATGCCACTGGTTCTTCACGTTCTGTAGATGTAAATGCCACTGGTTCATCACGTTCTACAGATGTAGATGCCACTGGTTCTTCACGTTCTGTAGATTTAAATGCCACTGCTTCTTCACATTCTGTAGATGTAGAAGCCACTGGTTCGTCACATTCTGTAGATTCAGATGCCACTAGTCCTTCACGTTCTGTAGACGTAGATGCCACTGGTTCTTCACTTTCTGTAGACGTAGATGCCACTGGTCCTTCACATTCTGTAGACGAATATGCCACTGGTTCTTCACGTTCTTTAGATGTCACTGGTTCGTCAAGTTCTACAGATGTAGATGCCACTGGTTCTTCACGTTCTGGAGATATAGATGTCACTGGTTTTTCGTGTTCTGTAGAAGTAGATGCCACTGGTCCTTCACATTCTGTAGACGTAGATGCCACTGGTTCGTCACGTTCTTTAGATGTATATGTCACTGGTTCTTCACGTTCTGTAGATGTAGACGCCACTGGTTCTTCACGTTCTGTAGATGTAGATGCCACTGGTCCCTCACGTTCCGTAGATGTAGATGCCACTGGTTCTTCACGTTCTTCAGATGTGGATGCCACTGGTTCTCCAAGTTCTGTAGATGTAGATGTAGATGCCACTGGTTATTCACGTTCTGCAGATGTAGATGCCAACGGTTCGTCACGTTCTACTGATGTAGATGCCACTGGTTCTTAACGTTCTGAAGATGTAGATGCCACTGGTTCTTCACGTTCTGTAGATGTAGATTCCACTGGTCCTTCACGTTCTGGAGATGTAGATACCACTGGTTCTTCACGTTTTACAGATGTAGATGCTACTGGTTCTTCACGTTCTGCAGATGTAGATGCCACTGGTTCTTCACGTTCTGTAGATGTAGATGCCACTGGTTATTCACGTTCTGTAGATGTAGATGCCACTGGTTCGTCACGTTCTACAGATGTAGATGCCACTGGTTCTTCACGTTCTGCAGATGTAGATGCCACTGGTTCTTCACGTTCTGTAGATGTAGATGCCACTGGTTCTTCACGTTTTGCAGATGTAGATGCCACTGGTTCGTCACGTTTTACAGATGTAGTTGCCACTGGTTCTTCACGTTCTTTAGATGTAGATGTCACTGGTTCTTCACGTTCTGTAGATGCCACTGGTTATTCACGTTCTGTAGACGAAGATGCCACTGGTTCTTTACGTTCTGTAGATGTAGATGCCACTGGTTTTTCACGTTCTGCAGATGTATATGCCACTGGTTCTTCACGTTATGTAGATGAAGATGCCACTGGTTCTTCACGTTCTGTAGATGTAGATGCCACTGGTTCATCACGTTCTACAGATGTTGATGCCACTGGTTCTTCACGTTCTGTAGATTTAAATGCCACTGCTTCTTCACATTCTGTAGATGTAGAAGCCACTGGTTCGTCACATTCTGTAGACGCAGATGCCACTAGTCCTTCACTTTCTTTAGATGTAGATGCCACTGGTTCTTCACTTTCTGTAGATGTAGATGCCACTGGTTCTTCACGTTCTGTAGATGTAGATGCCACTGGTCCTTCACATTCTGTAGACGAATATGCCATTGGTTCTTCACGTTCTGCAGATGTAGATGCCACTGCTTCTTCACTTTCTGTAGATGTAGATGCCACTGGTTCTTCACGTTCTGTAGCTGTAGATCCCACTGATCCTTCACATTCTGTAGACGAATATGCCACTGGTTCTTCACGTTCTGTAGATGTAGATGTCACTGGTTCGTCAAGTTCTACAGATGTTGATGCCACTGGTTCTTCACGTTCTGGAGATATAGATGTCACTGGTTTTTCGCGTTCTGTAGAAGTAGATGCCACTGGTCCTTCACATTCTGTAGACGTAGATGCCACTGGTTCTTCACGTTCTTTTATATGTAGATGTCACTGGTTCTTCACGTTCTGTAGATGTAGATGCCACTGGTTCTTCACGTTCTACAGATGTAGATGCCACTGGTTCTTCACGGTCTGCAGATGTAGATGTCACTGGTTCTTCACGTTCTGTAGATGTAGACGCCACTGGTTCTTCACATTCTGTAGATGTAGAAGCCACTGGTTCGTTACATTCTGTAGACGCAGATGCCACTGGTTCTTCACATTCTGTAGACGCAGATGCCACTGGTCATTCACGTTCTGTAGACGTAGATGCCACTGGTTCTTCACTTTCTTTAGATGTAGATGCCACTGGTCCTTCACATTCTGTAGACGAATATGCCATTGATTCTTCACGTTCTGCAGATGTAGATGCCACTGGTTCTTCACTTTCTGTAGATGTATATGCCACTGGTTCTTCACGTTATGTAGATGAAGATGCCACTGGTTCTTCACGTTCTGTAGATGTAGATGCCACTGGTTCATCACGTTCTACAGATGTAGATGCCACTGGTTCTTCACGTTCTGTAGATTTAAATGCCACTGCTTCTTCACATTCTGTAGATGTAGAAGCCACTGGTTCGTCACATTCTGTAGACGCAGATGCCACTAGTCCTTCACGTTCTGTAGACGTAGATGCCACTGGTTGTTCACTTTCTGTAGATGTAGATGCCACTGGTTCTTCACGTTCTGTAGATGTAGATGCCACTGGTCCTTCACATTCTGTAGACGAATATGCCACTGGTTCTTCACGTTCTGTAGATGTAGATGTCACTGGTTCGTCAAGTTCTACAGATGTAGATGCCACTGGTTCTTCACGTTCTGGAGATATAGATGTCATTGGTTTTTCGCGTTCTGTAGAAGTAGATGCCACTGGTCCTTCACATTCTGTAGACGTAGATGCCACTGGTTCTTCACGTTCTTTATATGTAGATGTCACTGGTTCTTCACGTTCTGTAGATGTAGACGCCACTGTTTCTTCACGTTCTGTAGATGTAGATGCCACTGGTCCCTCACGTTCCGTAGATGTAGATGCCACTGGTTTTTCACGTTCTGCAGATGTAGATGCCACTGGTTCTCCACGTTCTGTAGATGTAGATGCCACTGGTTCTTCACGTTCTGCAGATGTAGATGCCAACGGTTCATCACGTTTTGTAGACGCAGATGCCACTAGTCCTTCACTTTCTTTAGATGTAGATGCCACTGGTTCTTCACTTTCTGTAGATGTAGATGCCACTGGTTCTTCACGTTCTGTAGATGTAGATGCCACTGGTCCTTCACATTCTGTAGACGAATATGCCATTGGTTCTTCACGTTCTGCAGATGTAGATGCCACTGGCTCTTCACTTTCTGTAGATGTAGATGCCACTGGTTCTTCACGTTCTGTAGCTGTAGATCCCACTGATCCTTCACATTCTGTAGACGAATATGCCACTGGTTCTTCACGTTCTGTAGATGTAGATGTCACTGGTTCGTCAAGTTCTACAGATGTTGATGCCACTGGTTCTTCACGTTCTGGAGATATAGATGTCACTGGTTTTTCGCGTTCTGTAGAAGTAGATGCCACTGGTCCTTCACATTCTGTAGACGTAGATGCCACTGGTTCTTCACGTTATTTAGATGTAGATGTCACTGGTTCTTCACGTTCTGTAGATGTAGACGCCACTGGTTCTTCACGTTCTGTAGATGTAGATGCCACTGGTCCCTCACGTTCCGTAGATGTAGATGCCACTGGTTCTTCACGTTCTGCAGATGTAGATGCCACTGGTTCTCCACGTTCTGTAGATGTAGATGCCACTGGTTCTTCACGTTCTGCAGATGTAGATGCCAACGGTTCGTCACGTTCTACAGATGTAGATGCCACTGGTTCTTAACGTTCTGCAGATGTAGATGCCACTGGTCCTTCACGTTCTGTAGACACAGATGCCACTGGTTCTTCACGTTCTACAGATATATATGCCACTGGTTCTTCATGTTCTGCAGATGTAGACGCCATTGGTTTTTCACGTTCTGTAAATGTAGATGCACTGGTCCTTCACGTTCTGTCGATGCAGATTCCACTGGTTTTTCACGTTCTGTAGATGTAGATGTCACTGGTTCTTCACGTTCTGCAGAAGTAGATGCCACTGGTTCTTCACGTTCTGTAGATGTAGATGCCACTGGTTCTTCACGTTCTGCAGATGTAGATGCCACTGTTCCTTCACGTTCTGTAGACGAAGATGCCACTGGTTCTTCATGTTCTGTAGATGTAAATGCCACTGGGTCTTCACGTTCTGCAGATGTATATGCCACTGGTTCTTCACGTTATGTAGATGAAGATGCCACTGGTTCTTCACGTTCTGTAGATGTAGATGCCACTGGTTCATCACGTTCTACAGATGTAGATGCCACTGGTTCTTCACTTTCTGTAGATTTAGATGCCACTGCTTCTTCACATTCTGTAGACGCAGATGCCACTGGTCCTTCACGTTCTGTTGACGTAGATGCCACTGGTTCTTCACTTTCTTTAGATGTAGATGCCACTGGTTCTTCACTTTCTGTAGATGTAGATGCCACTGGTTCTTCACGTTCTGTAGATGTAGATGCCACTGGTACTTCACATTCTGTAGACGAATATGCCACTGGTTCTTCACGTTCTGTAGATGTAGATTCCACTGGTCCTTCACGTTCTGGAGATGTAGATACCACTGGTTCTTCACGTTTTGCAGATGTAGATGCCACTGGTTCGTCACGTTTTACAGATGTAGATGCTACTGGTTCTTCACGTTCTGCAGATGTAGATGCCACTGGTTCTTCACGTTCTGTAGATGTAGATGCCACTGGTTATTCACGTTCTGTAGATGTAGATGCCACTGGTTCGTCACGTTCTACAGATGTAGATGCCACTGGTTCTTCACGTTCTGCAGATGTAGATGCCGCTGGTTCTTCACGTTCTGTAGATGTAGATGCCACTGGTTCTTCACGTTTTGCAGATGTAGATGCCACTAGTTCGTCACGTTTTACAGATGTAGATGCCACTGGTTCTTCACGTTCTTTAGATGTAGATGTCACTGGTTCTTCACGTTCTGTAGATGTAGATGCCACTGGTTATTCACGTTCTGTAGACGAAGATGCCACTGGTTCTTTACGTTCTGTAGATGTAGATGCCACTGGTTTTTCACGTTCTGCAGATGTATATGCCACTGGTTCTTCACGTTATGTAGATGAAGATGCCACTGGTTCTTCACGTTCTGTAGATGTAGATGCCACTGGTTCTTCACGTTCTGCAGATGTAGATGCCACTGTTCCTTCACGTTCTGTAGACGAAGATGCCACTGGTTCTTCATGTTCTGTAGATGTAAATGCCACTGGGTCTTCACGTTCTGCAGATGTATATGCCACTGGTTCTTCACGTTATGTAGATGAAGATGCCACTGGTTCTTCACGTTCTGTAGATGTAGATGCCACTGGTTCATCACGTTCTACAGATGTAGATGCCACTGGTTCTTCACTTTCTGTAGATTTAGATGCCACTGCTTCTTCACATTCTGTAGACGCAGATGCCACTGGTCCTTCACGTTCTGTAGACGTAGATGCCACTGGTTCTTCACTTTCTTTAGATGTAGATGCCACTGGTTCTTCACTTTCTGTAGATATAGATGCCACTGGTTCTTCACGTTCTGTAGATGTAGATGCCACTGGTACTTCACATTCTGTAGACGAATATGCCACTGGTTCTTCACGTTCTGTAGATGTAGATTCCACTGGTCCTTCACGTTCTGGAGATGTAGATACCACTGGTTCTTCACGTTTTGCAGATGTAGATGCCACTGGTTCGTCACGTTTTACAGATGTAGATGCTACTGGTTCTTCACGTTCTGCAGATGTAGATGCCACTGGTTCTTCACGTTCTGTAGATGTAGATGCCACTGGTTATTCACGTTCTGTAGATGTAGATGCCACTGGTTCGTCACGTTCTACAGATGTAGATGCCACTGGTTCTTCACGTTCTGCAGATGTAGATGCCGCTGGTTCTTCACGTTCTGTAGATGTAGATGCCACTGGTTCTTCACGTTTTGCAGATGTAGATGCCACTGGTTCGTCACGTTTTACAGATGTAGATGCCACTGGTTCTTCACGTTCTTTAGATGTAGATGTCACTGGTTCTTCACGTTCTGTAGATGTAGATGCCACTGGTTATTCACGTTCTGTAGACGAAGATGCCACTGGTTCTTTACGTTCTGTAGATGTAGATTCCACTGGTTTTTCACGTTCTGCAGATGTATATGCCACTGGTTCTTCACGTTATGTAGATGAAGATGCCACTGGTTCTTCACGTTCTGTAGATGTAGATGCCACTGGTTCATCACGTTCTACAGATGTAGATGCCACTGGTTCTTCACGTTCTGTAGATTTAAATGCCACTGCTTCTTCACATTCTGTAGATGTAGAAGCCACTGGTTCGTCACATTCTGTAGACGCAGATGCCACTAGTCCTTCACTTTCTTTAGATGTAGATGCCACTGGTTCTTCACTTTCTGTAGATGTAGATGCCACTGGTTCTTCACGTTCTGTAGTTGTAGATGTCACTGGTCCTTCACATTCTGTAGACGAATAAGCCATTGGTTCTTCACGTTCTGCAGATGTAGATGCCACTGGTTCTTCACTTTCTGTAGATGTAGATGCCACTGGTTCTTCACGTTCTGTAGCTGTAAATCCCACTGATCCTTCACATTCTGTAGACGAATATGCCACTGGTTCTTCACGTTCTGTAGATGTAGATGTCACTGGTTCGTCAAGTTCTACAGATTTTGATGCCACTGGTTCTTCACGTTCTGGAGATATAGATGTCACTGGTTTTTCGCGTTCTGTAGAAGTAGATGCCACTGGTCCTTCACATTCTGTAGACGTAGATGCCACTGGTTCTTCACGTTCTTTAGATGTAGATGTCACTGGTTCTTCACGTTCTGTAGATGTAGATGCCACTGGTTCTTCACGTTCTACAGATGTAGATGCCACTGGTTCTTCACGGTCTGCAGATGTAGATGTCACTGGTTCTTCCCGTTCTGTAGATGTAGACGCCACTGGTTCTTCACATTCTGTAGATGTAGAAGCCACTGGTTCGTTACATTCTGTAGACGCAGATGCCACTGGTTCTTCACATTCTGTAGACGCAGATGCCACTGGTCATTCACGTTCTGTAGACGTAGATGCCACTGGTTCTTCACTTTCTTTAGATGTAGATGCCACTGGTTCTTCACTTTCTGTAGATGTAGATGCCACTGGTTCTTCACGTTCTGTAGATGTAGATGCCACTGGTCCTTCACATTCTGTAGACGAATATGCCATTGATTCTTCACGTTCTGCAGATGTAGATGCCGCTGGTTCTTCACGTTCTGTAGATGTAGATGCCACTGGTTCTTCACGTTTTGCAGATGTAGATGCCACTAGTTCGTCACGTTTTACAGATGTAGATGCCACTGGTTCTTCACGTTCTTTAGATGTAGATGTCACTGGTTCTTCACGTTCTGTAGATGTAGATGCCACTGGTTATTCACGTTCTGTAGACGAAGATGCCACTGGTTCTTTACGTTCTGTAGATGTAGATGCCACTGGTTTTTCACGTTCTGCAGATGTATATGCCACTAGTTCTTCACGTTATGTAGATGAAGATGCCACTGGTTCTTCACGTTCTGTAGATGTAGATGCCACTGGTTCTTCACGTTCTGCAGATGTAGATGCCACTGTTCCTTCACGTTCTGTAGACGAAGATGCCACTTGTTCTTCATGTTCTGTAGATGTAAATGCCACTGGGTCTTCACGTTCTGCAGATGTATATGCCACTGGTTCTTCACGTTATGTAGATGAAGATGCCACTGGTTCTTCACGTTCTGTAGATGTAGATGCCACTGGTTCATCACGTTCTACAGATGTAGATGCCACTGGTTCTTCACTTTCTGTAGATTTAGATGCCACTGCTTCTTCACATTCTGTAGACGCAGATGCCACTGGTCCTTCACGTTCTGTAGACGTAGATGCCACTGGTTCTTCACTTTCTTTAGATGTAGATGCCACTGGTTCTTCACTTTCTGTAGATATAGATGCCACTGGTTCTTCACGTTCTGTAGATGTAGATGCCACTGGTACTTCACATTCTGTAGACGAATATGCCACTGGTTCTTCACGTTCTGTAGATGTAGATTCCACTGGTCCTTCACGTTCTGGAGATGTAGATACCACTGGTTCTTCACGTTTTGCAGATGTAGATGCCACTGGTTCGTCACGTTTTACAGATGTAGATGCTACTGGTTCTTCACGTTCTGCAGATGTAGATGCCACTGGTTCTTCACGTTCTGTAGATGTAGATGCCACTGGTTATTCACGTTCTGTAGATGTAGATGCCACTGGTTCGTCACGTTCTACAGATGTAGATGCCACTGGTTCTTCACGTTCTGCAGATGTAGATGCCGCTGGTTCTTCACGTTCTGTAGATGTAGATGCCACTGGTTCTTCACGTTTTGCAGATGTAGATGCCACTGGTTCGTCACGTTTTACAGATGTAGATGCCACTGGTTCTTCACGTTCTTTAGATGTAGATGTCACTGGTTCTTCACGTTCTGTAGATGTAGATGCCACTGGTTATTCACGTTCTGTAGACGAAGATGCCACTGGTTCTTTACGTTCTGTAGATGTAGATGCCACTGGTTTTTCACGTTCTGCAGATGTATATGCCACTGGTTCTTCACGTTATGTAGATGAAGATGCCACTGGTTCTTCACGTTCTGTAGATGTAGATGCCACTGGTTCATCACGTTCTACAGATGTAGATGCCACTGGTTCTTCACGTTCTGTAGATTTAAATGCCACTGCTTCTTCACATTCTGTAGATGTAGAAGCCACTGGTTCGTCACATTCTGTAGACGCAGATGCCACTAGTCCTTCACTTTCTTTAGATGTAGATGCCACTGGTTCTTCACTTTCTGTAGATGTAGATGCCACTGGTTCTTCACGTTCTGTAGTTGTAGATGTCACTGGTCCTTCACATTCTGTAGACGAATAAGCCATTGGTTCTTCACGTTCTGCAGATGTAGATGCCACTGGTTCTTCACTTTCTGTAGATGTAGATGCCACTGGTTCTTCACGTTCTGTAGCTGTAAATCCCACTGATCCTTCACATTCTGTAGACGAATATGCCACTGGTTCTTCACGTTCTGTAGATGTAGATGTCACTGGTTCGTCAAGTTCTACAGATTTTGATGCCACTGGTTCTTCACGTTCTGGAGATATAGATGTCACTGGTTTTTCGCGTTCTGTAGAAGTAGATGCCACTGGTCCTTCACATTCTGTAGACGTAGATGCCACTGGTTCTTCACGTTCTTTAGATGTAGATGTCACTGGTTCTTCACGTTCTGTAGATGTAGATGCCACTGGTTCTTCACGTTCTACAGATGTAGATGCCACTGGTTCTTCACGGTCTGCAGATGTAGATGTCACTGGTTCTTCCCGTTCTGTAGATGTAGACGCCACTGGTTCTTCACATTCTGTAGATGTAGAAGCCACTGGTTCGTTACATTCTGTAGACGCAGATGCCACTGGTTCTTCACATTCTGTAGACGCAGATGCCACTGGTCATTCACGTTCTGTAGACGTAGATGCCACTGGTTCTTCACTTTCTTTAGATGTAGATGCCACTGGTTCTTCACTTTCTGTAGATGTAGATGCCACTGGTTCTTCACGTTCTGTAGATGTAGATGCCACTGGTCCTTCACATTCTGTAGACGAATATGCCATTGATTCTTCACGTTCTGCAGATGTAGATGCCACTGGTTCTTCACTTTCTGTAGATGTATATGCCACTGGTTCTTCACGTTATGTAGATGAAGATGCCACTGGTTCTTCACGTTCTGTAGATGTAGATGCCACTGGTTCATTACGTTCTACAGATGTAGATGCCACTGCTTCTTCACATTCTGTAGATGTAGAAGCCACTGGTTCGTCACATTCTGTAGACGCAGATGCCACTAGTCCTTCACGTTCTGTAGACGTAGATGCCACTGGTTGTTCACTTTCTGTAGATGTAGATGCCACTGGTTCTTCACGTTCTGTCGATGTAGATGCCACTGGTCCTTCACATTCTGTAGACGAATATGCCACTGGTTCTTCACGTTCTGTAGATGTAGATGTCACTGGTTCGTCAAGTTCTACAGATGTAGATGCCACTGGTTCTTCACGTTCTGGAGATATAGATGTCACTGGTTTTTCGCGTTCTGTAGAAGTAGATGCCACTGGTCCTTCACATTCTGTAGACGTAGATGCCACTGGTTCTTCACGTTCTTTAGATATAGATGTCACTGGTTCTTCACGTTCTGTAGATGTAGACGCCACTGGTTCTTCACGTTCTGTAGATGTAGATGCCACTGGTCCCTCACTTTCCGTAGATGTAGATGCCACTGGTTCTTCACGTTCTGCAGATGTAGATGCCACTGGTTCTCCACGTTCTGTAGATGTAGATGCCACTGGTTCTTCACGTTCTGCAGATGTAGATGCCAACGGTTCGTCACGTTCTACAGATGTAGATGCCACTGGTTCTTAACGTTCTGCAGATGTAGATGCCACTGGTCCTTCACCTTCTGTAGACACAGATGCCACTGGTTCTTCACGTTCTACAGATATATATGCCACTGGTTCTTCATGTTCTGCAGATGTAGACGCCATTGGTTTTTCACTTTCTGTAAATGTAAATGCCACTGGTCCGTCACGTTCTGTCGATGCAGATTCCACTGGTTTTTCACGTTCTGTAGATGTAGATGTCACTGGTTCTTCACGTTCTGCAGAAGTAGATGCCACTGGTTCTTCACGTTCTGTAGATGTAGATGCCACTGGTTCTTCACGTTCTGCAGATGTAGATGCCACTGTTCCTTCACGTTCTGTAGACGAAGATGCCACTGGTTCTTCATGTTCTGAGATGTAAATGCCACTGGGTCTTCACGTTCTGCAGATGTATATGCCACTGGTTCTTCACGTTATGTAGATGAAGATGCCACTGGTTCTTCACGTTCTGTAGATGTAGATGCCACTGGTTCATCACGTTCTACAGATGTAGATGCCACTGGTTCTTCACTTTCTGTAGATTTAGATGCCACTGCTTCTTCACATTCTGTAGACGCAGATGCCACTGGTCCTTTACGTTCTGTAGACGTAGATGCCACTGGTTCTTCACTTTCTTTAGATGTAGATGCCACTGGTTCTTCACTTTCTGTAGATGTAGATGCCACTGGTTCTTCACGTTCTGTAGATGTAGATGCCACTGGTACTTCACATTCTGTAGACGAATATGCCACTGGTTCTTCACGTTCTGTAGATGTAGATTCCACTGGTCCTTCACGTTCTGGAGATGTAGATACCACTGGTTCTTCACGTTTTGCAGATGTAGATGCCACTGGTTCGTCACGTTTTACAGATGTAGATGCTACTGGTTCTTCACGTTTTGCAGATGTAGATGCCACTGGTTCTTCACGTTCTGTAGATGTAGATGCCACTGGTTATTCACGTTCTGTAGATGTAGATGCCACTGGTTCGTCACGTTCTACAGATGTAGATGCCACTGGTTCTTCACGTTCTGCAGATGTAGATGCCACTGGTTCTTCACGTTCTGTAGATGCCACTGGTTCTTCACGTTTTGCAGATGTAGATGCCACTGGTTCGTCACGTTTTACAGATGTAGATGCCACTGGTTCTTCACGTTCTTTAGATGTAGATGTCACTGGTTCTTCACGTTCTGTAGATGTAGATGCCACTGGTTATTCACGTTCTGTAGACGAAGATGCCACTGGTTCTTTACGTTCTGTAGATGTAGATGCCACTGGTTTTTCACGTTCTGCAGATGTATATGCCACTGGTTCTTCACGTTATGTAGATGAAGATGCCACTGGTTCTTCACGTTCTGTAGATGTAGATGCCACTGGCTCATCACGTTCTACAGATGTAGATGCCACTGGTTCTTCACGTTCTGTAGATTTAAATGCCACTGCTTCTTCACATTCTGTAGATGTAGAAGCCACTGGTTCGTCACATTCTGTAGACGCAGATGCCACTAGTCCTTCACTTTCTTTAGATGTAGATGCCACTGGTTCTTCACTTTCTGTAGATGTAGATGCCACTGGTTCTTCACGTTCTGTAGATGTAGATGCCACTGGTCCTTCACATTGTGTAGACGAATATGCCATTGGTTCTTCACGTTCTCCAGATGTAGATGCCACTGGTTCTTCACTTTCTGTAGATGTAGATGCCACTGGTTCTTCACGTTCTGTAGATGTAGATGCCACTGGTCCTTCACATTCTGTAGACGAATATGCCACTGGTTCTTCACGTTCTGTAGATGTAGATGTCACTGGTTCGTCAAGTTCTACAGATGTTGATGCCACTGGTTCTTCACGTTCTGGAGATATAGATGTCACTGGTTTTTCGCGTTCTGTAGAAGTAGATGGCACTGGTCCTTCACATTCTGTAGACGTAGATGCCACTGGTTCTTCACGTTCTTTAGATGTAGATGTCACTGGTTCTTCACGTTCTGTAGATGTAGATGCCACTGGTTCTTCACGTTCTGTAGATGTAGAAGCCACTGGTTCGTCACATTCTGTAGACGCAGATGCCACTAGTCCTTCACGTTCTGTAGACGTAGATGCCACTGGTTGTTCACTTTCTGTAGATGTAGATGCCACTGGTTCTTCACGTTCTGTAGATGTAGATGCCACTGGTCCTTCACATTCTGTAGACGAATATGCCACTGGTTCTTCACGTTCTGTAGATGTAGATGTCACTGGTTCGTCAAGTTCTACAGATGTAGATGCCACTGGTTCTTCACGTTCTGGAGATATAGATGTCACTGGTTTTTCGCGTTCTGTAGAAGTAGATGCCACTGGTCCTTCACATTCTGTAGACGTAGATGCCACTGGTTCTTCACGTTCTGTAGATGTAGATGCCACTGGTCCCTCACGTTCCGTAGATGTAGATGCCACTGGTTCTTCACGTTCTGCAGATGTAGATGCCACTGGTTCTCCACGTTCTGTAGATGTAGATGCCACTGGTTCTTCACGTTCTGCAGATGTAGATGCCAACAGTTCGTCACGTTCTACAGATGTAGATGCCACTGGTTCTTAACGTTCTGCAGATGTAGATGCCACTGGTCCTTCACGTTCTGTAGACACAGATGCCACTGGTTCTTCACGTTCTACAGATATATATGCCACTGGTTCTTCATGTTCTGCAGATGTAGACGCCATTGGTTTTTCACGTTCTGTAAATGTAGATGCCACTGGTCCGTCACGTTCTGTCGATGCAGATTCCACTGGTTTTTCACGTTCTGTAGATGTAGATGTCACTGGTTCTTCACGTTCTGCAGAAGTAGATGCCACTGGTTCTTCACGTTCTGTAGATGTAGATGTCACTGGTTCTTCACGTTGTGCAGATGTAGATGCCACTGTTCCTTCACGTTCTGTAGAGGAAGATGCCACTGGTTCTTCATGTTCTGTAGATGTAAATGCCACTGGGTCTTCACGTTCTGCAGATGTATATGCCACTGGTTCTTCACGTTATGTAGATGAAGATGCCACTGGTTCTTCACGTTCTGTAGATGTAGATGCCACTGGTTCATCACGTTCTACAGATGTAGATGCTACTGGTTCTTCACTTTCTGTAGATTTAGATGCCACTGCTTCTTCACATTCTGTAGACGCAGATGCCACTGGTCCTTCACGTTCTGTAGACGTAGATGCCACTGGTTCTTCACTTTCTTTAGATGTAGATGCCACTGGTTCTTCACTTTCTGTAGATGTAGATGCCACTGGTTTTTCACGTTCTGTAGATGTAGATGCCACTGGTCCTTCACATTCTGTAGACGAATATGCCATTGGTTCTTCACGTTCTGCAGATGTAGATGCCACTGGTTCTTCACTTTCTGTAGATGTAGATGCCACTGGTTCTTCACGTTCTGTAGCTGTAGATGCCACTGATCCTTCACATTCTGTAGACGAATATGCCACTGGTTCTTCACGTTCTGTAGATGTAGATGTCACTGGTTCGTCAAGTTCTACAGATGTTGATGCCACTGGTTCTTCACGTTCTGGAGATATAGATGTAACTGGTTTTTCGTCTTCTGTAGAAGTAGATGCCACTGGTCCTTCACATTCTGTAGACGTAGATGCCACTGGTTCTTCACGTTCTTTAGATGTAGATATCACTGGTTCTTCACGTTCTGTAGATGTAGATGCCACTGGTTCTTCACGTTCTACAGATGTAGATGCCACTGGTTCTTCACGGTCTGCAGATGTAGATATCACTGGTTCTTCACGTTCTGTAGATGTAGACGCCACTGGTTCTTCACATTCTGTAGATGTAGAAGCCACTGGTTCGTTACATTCTGTAGACGCAGATGCCACTGGTTCTTCACATTCTGTAGACGCAGATGCCACTGGTCATTCACGTTCTATAGACGTAGATGCCACTGGTTCTCAACGTTCTGTAGATGTAGATGCCACTGGTTCTTCACGTTCTGCAGATGTAGATGCCAACGGTTCGTCACGTTCTACAGATGTAGATGCCACTGGTTCTTAACGTTCTGCAGATGTAGATGCCACTGGTCCTTCACGTTCTGTAGACACAGATGCCACTGGTTCTTCACGTTCTACAGATATATATGCCACTGGTTCTTCATGTTCTGCAGATGTAGACGCCATTGGTTTTTCACGTTCTGTAAATGTAGATGCCACTGGTCCTTCACGTTCTGTCGATGCAGATTCCACTGTTTTTTCACGTTCTGTAGATGTAGATGTCACTGGTTCTTCACGTTCTGCAGAAGTAGATGCCACTGGTTCTTCACGTTCTGTAGATGTAGATGCCACTGGTTATTCACGTTCTGCAGATGTAGATGCCACTGTTCCTTCACGTTCTGTAGACGAAGATGCCACTGGTTCTTCATGTTCTGCAGATGTATATGCCACTGGTTCTTCACGTTATGTAGATGAAGATGCCACTGGTTCTTCACGTTCTGTAGATGTAGATGCCACTGGTTCATCACGTTCTACAGATGTAGATGCCACTGGTTCTTCACTTTCTGTAGATTTAGATGCCACTGCTTCTTCACATTCTGTAGACGCAGATGCCACTGGTCCTTCACGTTCTGTAGACGTAGATGCCACTGGTTCTTCACTTTCTGTAGATGTAGATGCCACTGGTTCTTCACTTTCTGTAGATGTAGATGCCACTGGTTCTTCACGTTCTGTAGATGTAGATGCCACTGGTCCTTCACATTCTGTAGACGAATATGCCATTGGTTCTTCACGTTCTGCAGATGTAGATGACACTGGTTCTTCACTTTCTGTAGATGTAGATGCCACTGGTTCTTCACGTTCTGTAGCTGTAGATGCCACTGGTCCTTCACATTCTGTAGACGAATATGCCACTGCTTCTTCACGTTCTGTAGGTGTAGATGTTACTGGTTCGTCAAGTTCTACAGATGTAAATGCCACTGGTTCTTCACGTTCTGGAGATATAGATGTCACTGGTTTTTCGCGTTCTGTAGAAGTAGATGCCACTGGTCCTTCACATTCTGTAGACGTAGATGCCACTGGTTCTTCACGTTCTGCAGATGTAGATGCCGCTGGTTCTCCACGTTCTGTAGATGTAGATGTAGATGCCACTGGTTCTTCACGTTCTGCAGATGTAGATGCCAACGGTTCGTCACGTTCTACAGATGTAGATGCCACTGGTTCTTCACGTTCTGCAGATGTAGATGCCACTGGTCCTTCACGTTCTGTAGACACAGATGCCACTGGTTCTTCACGTTCTACAGATATAGATGCCACTGGTCCTTCACGTTCTGTAGACGCAGATGCCACTAGTTCTTCACGTGTTGTAGATGTAGATGCCACTGGTTCTTCACGTTCTACAGATGTAGATGCCACTGGTTCTTTATGTTCTACAGATGTAGATGCCACTGGTTCTTCACGGTCTGCAGATGTAGATGCCACTGGTTCTTCACGTTCTGCAGATGTAGATGCCACTGGTTCTTCACGTTCTATAGATGTAGATGCCACTGGTCCTTCACGTTCTGTAGATGCAGATTCCACTGGTTCTTCACGTTCTGTAGATGGAGATGTCACTGGTTCTTCACGTTCTGCAGAAGTAGATGCCACTGGTTCTTCACGTTCTGTAGATGCCACTGGTTCTTCACGTTCTGCAGATGTAGATGCCACTGGTCCTTCACGTTCTGTAGACGAAGATGCCACTGGTTCTTCACGTACTGTAGATGTAGATGACACTGGTTCTTCACATTCTGCAGATGTATATGCCACTGGTTTTTCACGTTATGTAGATGAAGATGCCACTGGTTCTTCACGTTCTGTAGATGTAGATGCCACTAGTTCATCACGTTCTACAGATGTAGATGCCACTGGTTCTTCACGTTCTGTAGATTTAGATGCCACTGCTTCTTCACATTCTGTAGAGGTAGAAGCCACTGGTTCGTTACATTCTGTAGACGCAGATGCCACTGGTTCTTCACATTCTGTAGACGCAGATGCCACTGGTCCTTCACGTTCTGTAGACGTAGATGCCACTGGTTCTTCACTTTCTGTAGATGTAGATGCCACTGGTTCTTCACTTTCTGTAGATGTAGATGCCATTGGTTCTTCACGTTCTGTAGATGTAGATGCCACTGGTCCTTCACATTCTGTAGAGGAATATGCCATTGGTTCTTCACGTTCTGCAGATGTACATGTCACTGGTTCGTCAAGTTCTACAGATGTAGATGCCACTGGTTCGTCAAGTTCTACAGATGTAGATGCCACTGGTTCTTCACGTTCTGGAGATTTAGATGTCACTGGTTTTTCGCGTTCTGTAGATGTAGATGCCACTGGTCCTTCACATTCTGTAGACGTAGATGCCACTGGTTCTTCACGTTCTTTAAATGTAGATGTCACTGGTTCTTCACATTTTGTAGATGTAGACGCCACTGGTTCTTGACGTTATGTAGATGTAGATACCACTGGTCCTTCATGTTCTGTAGATGTAGATACCACTGGTTCTTCACGTTTTGCAGATGTAGATGCCACTGGTTCGTCACGTTCTAAAGATGTAGATGCCACTGGTTCTTCACGTTCTGCAGATATAGATGCCACTGGTCCTTCACGTTCTGTAGACGAAGATGCCACTGGTTCTTTACGTTCTGTAGATGTAGATGCCACTGGTTCGTTACATTCTGTAGACGCAGATTCCACTGGTTCTTCACATTCTGTAGACGCAGATGCCACTGATTCTTCACATTCCGTAGACGCAGATGCAACTGGTTCTTCACGTTCTGTAGATGTAGATGTCACTGGTTCGTCAAGTTCTACAGATGTAGATGCCACTGGTTCTTCACGTTTCTAGAGATATAGATGTCACTGTTTTTTTGCGTTCTGTAGAAGTAGATGCCACTGGTCCTTCACATTCTGTAGATGTAGATGCCACTGGTTCTTCACGTTCTTTAGATGTAGATGTCACTGGTTCGTCAAGTTCTACAGATGTAGATGCCACTGGTTCTTCACGTTCTGGAGATATAGATGTCACTGGTTTTTCGCGTTCTGTAGATGTAGATGCTACTAGTCCTTCACATTCTGTAGACGTAGATGCCACTTGTTCTTCACGTTCTTTAAATGTAGATGTCACTGGTTCTTCACGTTCTGTAGATGTAGACGCCACTGGTTCTTCACGCTCTGTAGATGTAGATGCCACTGGTCCTTCACGTTCTGTAGATGTAGATACCACTGGTTCTTCACGTTTTGCAGATGTAGATGCCACTGGTTCGTCACGTTATACAGATGTAGATGCCTCTGGTTCTTTACGTTCTGCATATGTAGATGCCACTAGTTCTTCACGTTCTGTAGATGTAGATGCCACTGGTTCTTCACGTTCTCTAGATGTAGATGCCACTGGTTCGTCACGTTCTAAAGATGTAGATGCCACTGGTTCTTCACGTTCTGCAGATGTAGATGCCACTGGTCCTTCATGTTCTGTAGACGAAGATGCCACTGGTTCTTTACGTTCTGTAGATGTAGATGCCACTGGTTCTTCACGTTCTGCAGATGTGTATGCCATTGGTTCTTCACGTTATGTAGATGAAGATGCCACTGGTTCTTCACGTTCTGTAGATGTAGATGCCACTGGTTCATCACGGTCTACAGATGTAGATGCCACTGCTTCTTCACATTCTGTAGATGTAGAAGCCACTGGTTCCCACATTCTGTAGACGCAGATGCCACTGGTTCTTCACATTCTGTAGACGCAGATGCCACTGGTCCTTCACGTTCTGTAGACGTAGATGCCACTGGTTCTTCACTTTCTGTAGATGTAGATGCCACTGGTTCTTCACGTTCTGTAGATGTAGATGCCACTGGTCCTTCACATTCTTTAGACGAATATGCCACTGGTTCTTCACGTTCTGTAGATGTTGATGTCACTGGTTCGTCAAGTTCTACAGATGTAGATGCCACTGGTTCTTCACGTTCTGGAGATATAGATGTCACTGGTTTTTCGCGTTCTGTAGATGCCACTGGTCCTTCACATTCTGTAGACGTAGATGCCACTGGTTCTTCACGTTCTTTAGATGTAGATGTCACTGGTTCTTCACGTTCTGTAGATGTAGATGCCACTGGTTCTCCACGTTCTGTAGATGTAGATGTAGATGCCACTGGTTCTTCACGTTCTGCAGATGTAGATGTCACTGGTTCGTCACGTTCTACAGATGTAGATGCCACTGGTTCTTCACGTTCTGCAGATGTAGATGCCACTGGTCCTTCACGTTCTGTAGAAGAAGATGCCACTGGTTCTTCACGTTCTGTAGATGTAGACGCCATTGGTTCTTCACGTTCTGTAGACAAAGATGCCACTGGTTCTTCACGTTCTACAGATATAGATGCCACTGGTTCTTCACATTCTGTAGACGCAGATGCAACTGGTTTTTCACGTTCTGTAGACGTAGATGCCACTGATCCTTCACATTCTGTAGACGAATATGCCACTGGTTCTTCACGTTCTGTAGATGTAGATGTCACTGGTTCGTCAAGTTCTACAGATGTAGATGCCACTGGTTCTTCACGTTTCTAGAGATATAGATGTCACTGGTTTTTTGCGTTCGGTAGAAGTAGATGCCACTGGTCCTTCACATTCTGTAGATGTAGATGCCACTGGTTCTTCACGTTCTTTAGATGTAGATGTCACTGGTTCGTCAAGTTCTACAGATGTAGATGCCACTGGTTCTTCACGTTCTGTAGACGAAGATGCCACTGGTTCTTCACGTACTGTAGATGTAGATGACACTGGTTCTTCACATTCTGCAGATGTATATGCCACTGGTTTTTCACGTTATGTAGATGAAGATGCCACTGGTTCTTCACGTTCTGTAGATGTAGATGCCACTAGTTCATCACGTTCTACAGATGTAGATGCCACTGGTTCTTCACGTTCTGTAGATTTAGATGCCACTGCTTCTTCACATTCTGTAGAGGTAGAAGCCACTGGTTCGTTACATTCTGTAGACGCAGATGCCACTGGTTCTTCACATTCTGTAGACGCAGATGCCACTGGTCCTTCACGTTCTGTAGACGTAGATGCCACTGGTTCTTCACTTTCTGTAGATGTAGATGCCACTGGTTCTTCACTTTCTGTAGATGTAGATGCCACTGGTTCTTCACGTTCTGTAGATGTAGATGCCACTGGTCCTTCACATTCTGTAGAGGAATATGCCATTGGTTCTTCACGTTCTGCAGATGTAGATGTCACTGGTTCGTCAAGTTCTACAGATGTAGATGCCACTGGTTCTTCACGTTCTGGAGAATTAGATGTCACTGGTTTTTCGCGTTCTGTAGATGTAGATGCCACTGGTCCTTCACATTCTGTAGACGTAGATGCCACTGGTTCTTCACGTTCTTTAAATGTAGATGTCACTGGTTCTTCACATTTTGTAGATGTAGACGCCACTGGTTCTTGACGTTATGTAGATGTAGATACCACTGGTTCTTCACGTTTTGCAGATGTAGATGCCACTGGTTCGTCACGTTCTAAAGATGTAGATGCCACTGGTTCTTCACGTTCTGCAGATATAGATGCCACTGGTCCTTCACGTTCTGTAGACGAAGATGCCACTGGTTCTTTACGTTCTGTAGATGTAGATGCCACTGGTTCGTTACATTCTGTAGACGCAGATTCCACTGGTTCTTCACATTCTGTAGACTCAGATGCCACTGGTTCTTCACATTCTGTAGACGCAGATGCAACTGGTTTTTCACGTTCTGTAGACGTAGATGCCACTGATCCTTCACATTCTGTAGACGAATATGCCACTGGTTCTTCACGTTCTGTAGATGTAGATGTCACTGGTTCGTCAAGTTCTACAGATGTAGATGCCACTGGTTCTTCACGTTTCTAGAGATATAGATGTCACTGGTTTTTTGCGTTCTGTAGAAGTAGATGCCACTGGTCCTTCACATTCTGTAGATGTAGATGCCACTGGTTCTTCACGTTCTTTAGATGTAGATGTCACTGGTTCGTCAAGTTCTACAGATGTAGATGCCACTGGTTCTTCACGTTCTGGAGATATAGATGTCACTGGTTTTTCGCGTTCTGTAGATGTAGATGCTTCTAGTCCTTCACATTCTGTAGACGTAGATGCCACTTGTTCTTCACGTTCTTTAAATGTAGATGTCACTGGTTCTTCACGTTCTGTAGATGTAGACGCCACTGGTTCTTCACGCTCTGTAGATGTAGATGCCACTGGTCCTTCACGTTCTGTAGATGTAGATACCACTGGTTCTTCACGTTTTGCAGATGTAGATGCCACTGGTTCGTCAAGTTATACAGATGTAGATGCCTCTGGTTCTTTACGTTCTGCATATGTAGATGCCACTAGTTCTTCACGTTCTGTAGATGTAGATGCCACTGGTTCTTCACGTTCTCTAGATGTAGATGCCACTGGTTCGTCACGTTCTAAAGATGTAGATGCCACTGGTTCTTCACGTTCTGCAGATGTAGATGCCACTGGTCCTTCATGTTCTGTAGACGAAGATGCCACTGGTTCTTTACGTTCTGTAGATGTAGATGCCACTGGTTCTTCACGTTCTGCAGATGTATATGCCATTGGTTCTTCACGTTATGTAGATGAAGATGCCACTGGTTCTTCACGTTCTGTAGATGTAGATGCCACTGGTTCATCACGTTCTACAGATGTAGATGCCACTGCTTCTTCACATTCTGTAGATGTAGAAGCCACTGGTTCGTCACATTCTGTAGACGCAGATGCCACTGGTTCTTCACATTCTGTAGACGCAGATGCCACTGGTCCTTCACGTTCTGTAGACGTAGATGCCACTGGTTCTTCACTTTCTGTAGATGTAGATGCCACTGGTTCTTCACGTTCTGTAGATGTAGATGCCACTGGTCCTTCACATTCTTTAGACGAATATGCCACTGGTTCTTCACGTTCTGTAGATGTTGATGTCACTGGTTCGTCAAGTTCTACAGATGTAGATGCCACTGGTTCTTCACGTTCTGGAGATATAGATGTCACTGGTTTTTCGCGTTCTGTAGATGCCACTGGTCCTTCACATTCTGTAGACGTAGATGCCACTGGTTCTTCACGTTCTTTAGATGTAGATGTCACTGGTTCTTCACGTTCTGTAGATGTAGATGCCACTGGTTCTCCACGTTCTGTAGATGTAGATGTAGATGCCACTGGTTCTTCACGTTCTGCAGATGTAGATGCCACTGGTTCGTCACGTTCTACAGATGTAGATGCCACTGGTTCTTCACGTTCTGCAGATGTAGATGCCACTGGTCCTTCACGTTCTGTAGAAGAAGATGCCACTGGTTCTTCACGTTCTGTAGATGTAGACGCCATTGGTTCTTCACGTTCTGTAGACACAGATGCCACTGGTTCTTCACGTTCTACAGATATAGATGCCACTGGTTCTTCATGTTCTGCAGATTTAGACGCCATTGGTTTTTCACGTTCTGTAAATGTAGATGCCACTGGTCCTTCACGTTCTGTAGACGCAGATGCCACTGGTTCTTCACGTTCTGTAGATGTAGATGCCACTGGTTCTTCACGTTCTACAGATGTAGATGCCACTGGTTCTTCACGTTCTACAGATGTAGATGCCACTGGTTCTTCACAGTCTGCAGATGTAGATTCCACTGGTTCTTCACGTTCTGCAGATGTAGATGCCACTGGTTCTTCACGTTCTGTAGATGTAGATGCCACTGGTCCTTCACGTTCTGTAGATGCAGATTCCACTGGTTCTTCACGTTCTGTAGATGTAGATGCCACTGGTTCTTCACGTTCTGCAGATGTAGATGCCACTGGTTATTCACGTTCTGCAGATGTAGATGCCACTGGTTCTTCACATTCAGCAGATGTAGATTACCACTGGTTCTTCACGTTCTGCAGATGTAGATGCCACGACCGCCATCTATCGAACTTATGAACTCTCGGTTCTGAACAGCAGCAACTGGAGCGTACGGACTGGGTTTGGTTCGTATCTCTGATAGTTCGCAAGCTGAACGTTCATAAGTAGAGGTAGTTACCGTACATAGACGTACAGTCCTAGAGAGTGTTCGACGCCTTGACCCCGCTGAGTGTGAATCCTCTCTCTCCCTGCCGCTCGCTCCCCATCCAGGGCAACATTCTGGTGAAAAACATCGCGAGCCGCGTTGCCAGAGTCACCGACTTTGGCTTCAGCTTCTTTGTGGACCGTCCACGTGAGTGGTGACCCTCATACACCTGCACTTGTGTGTGTGGGTGTGTGTGGGTGTGTGGGTGTGTGTGTGGGTGTGTGTGTGGGTGTCTGTGTGTGTGGGTGTGTGGGTGTGTGTAGTGGGTGTCTGTGTGTGTGTGTGGGTGTGTGGGTGTGTGGGTGTGGGTGTGTGGGTGTGTGGGTGTGTGGTTATGGGTGTGTGGGTGTGTGAGTGGGTGTGTGTGTGTGGGTGTGTGGGTGTCTGTGTGCGGGTTTCTCCTCCCACCCACCCACCCACCACCGCCCCCCACACACGCGCACGTACCCAGTCCACATTCACCATCACCGCCGCTGTCGCTTGCCGTCGTCCGCACAGCCTCGCACGTGGGAGGCACCCTCGTCTACGTGGCGCCCGAGGTGCTGCTGGGCTACCCGGTCACCTGCGCCGCGGACACGTGGTCCCTGGGCTGCACCGTCGCCAAGATGGCCACCGGCAGGGACCTCTTCCTCTCCTTCGGCCGCGACGACCACCTGGCATGCTGCATCGAGGTGACCGGGGAGCCTCCTTGGGGGAAAGGGGGGGGGACACCTCAAGCGGGAGACTTGGCCCAGACCGGCCCCGCAGACATCCACCCAGCCAGTCACCCAGCCAGACACCCAGCCAGCCACACAGCCAGACACCCAGCCAGCCACCCAGTCAGACACCCAGCCAGTCACCCAGTCAGACACCCAGCCAGTCACGCAGCCAGTCACCCAGTCAGACACCCAGCTAGACACCCAGCTAGTCACCCAGCCAGTCACCTGGCCAGTTACCCAGTCAGACACCCAGCCAGTCACGCAGCCAGTCATCCAGCCAGTCACGCTGCCAGACACCCAGCCAGTCACGCTGCCAGACACCCAGTCAGACACCCAGCCAGTTACCCAGCCAGACACCCAGCCAGTCACCTGGCCAGTTACCCAGCCAGTCACCTGACCAGTTACCCAGCCAGTCACCCAGCCAGACACGCAGCCAGTGACCCAGCCAGTCACCCAGCCAGTCACCCAGCCAGTCACCCAGCCCGATACACAGCCACCCGGCCAGCCACCTGACCAGTCACCCAGTCAGTCACCCAGTAAGTCACCCAGCCAATCACCCAGCCAGACACCCAGACAAATACGCAGTTACCCAGCCAGTCACCCAGCCAGTGACCCACCGACTCGCCAAACCCACCGACCGACCCACTCACCCACCCACCTACCAACCCACCTACCTACCGACACACCCACCCACCTACCAACCTATCTACCCACCTACACACTCACCCACCCACCTACCAACCTACCCACCTATCTACCCACCTACGCACCCATAATGCTCAATGTGACAATGTCACATAGAGATCTTTTTCTGCCGTACGGCCGATGAGAAATAGCTACGTAGCTCTGTGGGCGCCTTACCTGGTTAAAGAAAAATAGTTTAGCTGTAGCTTGGGTCCCTGTGTAGGTCACTGTCCTTCTATATGAGTCTCTAGATCTCCAAGGTGCTCTGTATGGGTCTCTGTGAGTTCCTTTTGTTCTTTGTAAGTCTATGGGTCTCTATGGGTCTCTGTATGGGTCTCTGTGAGTCCCTATTGTTCTATGTAAGTATATGGGTCTCTATGGGTCTCTGTATGGGTCTCTGTGAGTCCTTATTGTTCTATATAAGTATATGGGTCTCTATGGGTCTATGTATGGGTCTCTGTGAGTCCCTATTGTTCTATGTAAGTCTATGGGTCTCTATGGGTCTCTGTATGGGTTTCTGTGAGTCCCTATGGTTCTATGTGAGTCTCTGAATCTCTGTCGGTCTCTATGCATCTATGTATGGGTCTCTAGGAGTCCCTATGTTTCTATATGTCTCTGAATCTCTATGGGTCTCTCTGTGTAACACGCGTGTAACATGCGTGTAACACGCGTGTAACATGCGTGTAAAATGCATGTAACAAGCGTGTCTCTCTTTGTCGCTGTCTTGAAATGGTTGTGCAGATCCTGGGCATGCCTCCAAAAGAAATGGTGGAGAGATCTCGCAACAAAGAGCACTTCTTTGGTGAGTAGAAGGGTGGTGTGGTGGTGGTGTGGTGGTGGTGCTGTGTTGGTGGTGGTTCAGTGGTGGTGGTGTCGTGGTGTGGTGTGTTGTTGATGTGGTGGTGGCGATGGTGGTGGTGTGGTGGTGGGGGGGGCCTGGGGGGAGCGGTAGGGAGGAGGTGGTGGTTGGGGTTTGGGCCCACTCAATTACGACCTGGGTTGGGGTTGATAAGCAACCCAAGTATGGATAGGTGGGTCGATAGGTTGGTGGGTGGGTAGGTGGGTGGGTGAGTTGGTGGATAGGTCGGGTGGTAGGTGGGTTGAGTGGATAGGTAGTTAGGTGAGTAAGTGGGTGGGTGGGAGTCGGTGTGGGTGGGTGAGTTGATATGTTGTTGACGTGGTGGTTAGTGACACTGTGCGTGTGTCTGTCTCTCTCTCCCTGTCTCTCTCTTTATCTCTTTATGTGTCTCTCTCTGTGTCTCTGTCTCTCTCTGCCTCTCTCTCTATCTCTCTGTCTCTCTCTGTCTCTCTCCCTGTCTCTCTATCCATCTCTCTCTATCTCTCTATCTCTGTCTATCTGTGTCTCTCTCTGTCTCTCTCGCTCTCCTGCAGACCGATTCGGCCATCCTCTCTGCCCGGCCACGAAGCGTCACCCGGGAAGCATTCCCCTGCATTTCGTGCTGTGGGGATGTGGAGCTCAGCTCGTGAACTTTATCAGAAACTGCCTACAGTAAGAACAAAGACAAAGATCCCCCATGTAGCCTCTAGCAGGCTGTAGGGGCAAGTGCTGTTAGTAGTAGCGAGTAGCAGCACCTACACACAGACAAAATCCCCCGTGTAGCCTCTAGCAGACTGTAGGGGCAAGTGCTGTTAGTAGTAGCGAGTAGCAGCATCTATGAAGGCCGGTGCTGTGGCACACACAGAGGGGGTGGGTGGCCAGCACCACGCCCGGCCGCCTTTGTCTCAGGGTTGGAGATGTTTACACACCGCACCAGGTACTCTTTTGAGGCTGAGTCGACCGAGGGGAGGACCAGGACCGGTTGTTCAGATAATCGCAGTCACTGGTGTTGGCTGTGAGCGGGAATCGAACACGTACACACACGTACACACACTCACACGCCACTAAGTGGCAGTGATGTCACCACGACGCTTGTGCCAGGCCATGTGCACCTTGAGGCCACGTGAAGTGTCGAACGCCCGCCCGCTGGCAGGAGGTCACGGGGCAGACCCAGGTGCCACAGGTCGACTGACTGAGATGACTGGCTGATGCACCACCTGTGCCCCCTACTGTGCCAACCTGCTGTGCTTTAGCCACCCGGCGCTCCGCTCGTTGTTGTGAGCGTCGCTCCTCCGCCCTCTGTTGTTGTTGGAGGGCGACTGCCTCCAACTGCCCAGTAGCGTCCTTCACGAGCCTCCTGCACAGAGGCCGATCTTGACACCGCTGGTACCAGTCATCAGCAAGTCCACTCAGCTCCACGTCCTCCTGTACCACGTCACTCCATCTCTTCTCTAGCCCGTGCCGTGCCCGTTTAGCCCCCTCAATCCGGCTGAACAAAAGCTGTTTCAGCATGCGGTGGCTGGGCATGCGGGCTACATGACCCAGCCATCGCAGCCTTGCCCGCCGGAGGAGCTCACCGATGGGACCTTGCCCAGATCTTTCAAGGATTTGTGAGCTCCTCACACAATCCAGTCTGGTTAAACCCAAGATGGATCGTAGGCAGGCCAGCCTAAATGTTTCTAACCGGCAAAGATGTTCCATTAGGGGGGTCCACGTTTCGCAAGCGTAGAGAAGGGAGGGAATGACGGTGGCCGAGAAGACCTGAAGCTTAGTGCGGAGCGAGAGACCAGGTAGCTTCCACACAGCGTTACGCAACCAATTAAAAGATATTGCCGCTCGACTGATTCGGAGTGAGACCTCTGCTGTTAAACTGGAGCCGGTCATAAGCACACTGCCCAGGTATGGGAAACTCTCCACTCGCTCCACAACTGCCCCATCACCGATTGGGAGTTGTGGGGGTGGAGTGTCCGATGGTACAATACCCAGGCAGGTGCTTAGTTTGGGTGGGGCTGATGGTAAGGCCCCACCTCTTAGTGGTACGCTCCAGTCTCAGCAGCAGCGTCTCCAACTCCTCCTCTGAATGAGCAGCTATTACCCAATCATCAGCATACATAACGTGGTTGAGCAATACGGAGCCATCCCTTGACCGCACCCGGGCATCGATCAGCCTCCCATTATATCTGTACCATATAGAGATTCCCCCGGTACAGCTATTGAAGGCTTCACGAACTATGTGGTCAAAATAGATGTTAAATAATGTGGGAGCCAGAGGACATCCCTGTCGCACCCCAAGGTGTACAGGTAATGGCTCTGACTCCCGGCCACGTAGTTTTACCCGGGCCCGCTCACCATCATGAAGGTCCTTAATGATCGTGAGCAGAGCGTCAGGTACTCCAAAAGCACGAAGAACAACCCAGAGCCCAGGCCTACTGATGGTATCATAGGCCTTGACCAGGTCAATAAAGCAGAGATGTAGGTCTTGTTGGAATTCCCTACACCTCTGCTGTAGCAGACGGACAGAAAATATGGCATCTGTGCAGGACCGCCCTTTCCTGAAACCACATTGGGGCTCCGCAAGCCTCTCCTCAGCGTGCCTGGCAAGGCGATGCTGAATAATCCTTGCCAGGACCTTTCCCGGCACACTGAGGAGTGAGATGCCCCTGTAGTTGTTACAGTCTGTGCGGTCCCCCTTCTTAAAAAGGGGGACTACCAGGGCATCCTTCCAATCCTGCGGAACCCGTCCAGTGGTCCAGACTGTTGTTATGATGTCATATAGGGCAGTCTGTGCACAAACGCCACCCTCCCTCAGCATTTCGCATGGGAGATCATCTCTGCCCGCTGCCTTTCCTGGTCTCAGACTCCGGATCGCCTTCAGTACTTCCTCAACAGATGGCACCTCAGCCAGCCACTCACAGGGGGTGACTTCTTCCAATATTTGAGGCACCGCAGCCTCAGCAGGGTCATCCTCACTTTGTGCCACGATGTTTTCCTGGCTGAGGGATTTTCCCTCCCCCAGGACCTCACAGAAATGCCCAGCAAATCTGCAAACCTATTCCTGGGGGTTGGAGATTAGATCACCGTTTTTTCCCCTAATGATGGTAATAGGTGTGGCGCTGCAGGTTACTTTTTTGATGGAGTTAAATAGAGATTTGTGATCACGGGCCACGGAGACAGACTCCATCTCCTCAGCAACCCGCGACCACCACCCATCCTTGCAGCGCCTCACGGCTCTCCGAACCTCCGAGCGAAGGCTGCGGTAAGCCTCCTCATTCTCTGACGTGGGATTCTGTAGCCGATGACAGTGGGCCTGTCGTTTTTTCTCAACCATCCTGAACACCTTCTCTGTCAGCCAGGGTCTCTGGGGAGGTCTGGACCGCGTACCCAAAGCAGCCATTGCAGCTGCATGAGTCACAGTCCTAAACCTCGCCCATTTCCCCTCGACATCAGGAGGAGTCGGGGACGATGCCAATCCCAGCCGCAAGCGATGATTAAATTCTCGCTTGCAACTTTCATCAGATAACTGAGACCAGGCCACTTTAGGTTGGCATGGGGTCCTGGGTGTACACCCACCACCGGAGTGGAAGAATGGCAGGCGCATCTTACATATGACTAGTCAATGGTCAGAGGGCAGATCAGCTCCACGGTAGATCCTGGTGTCAAGGACATGGGCTCGCATCCGCTGGTCCGTAACTATGTAGTCCAGCAGATGTTCTTGCTTGGACCCGGCATGCATCCATGATGTTGTGTGGATGCGCCGATGCCAGAACAGCGTGTTGGTAATTACAAGCCCATGGGCTGCACAAAAATCTAGCAGCCTCCTACCGTTGTTATTGAGCTGATCTGGCCCATGCCCTTCAATCACTCCAGACCAGGTGCCAGCATCATGACCAACTCGGCCATTGAAGTCACCCAACATGATGACTCTATCCCGAGGGGCCACTTTAGCCAGCACCTGTGACAGGAGGTCATAGAAGGCATCTGACTCATTGGCTTTGCCTGCATCCTTTCACGGATGTTCATCTTCGGTGGGGGCATAAGTAACCACGACCACCATTCCTCGCCTCCGGTTGATGGGAAGGCGAGCCCAAAGTAGCCTGGGGCTTACAGCTTCCCACACCTCACCGCCACGCTCCCACGCCCCCTTCGTTCTTTTGTTCAACAGAAGAGCCACATCCTGTTGTTTGGCAGTCTGCTGCCCCGAGTAGAGGACTGTCCACCCATCATGGTGGCAGGAGCCAGAACCGGTCCACCGGACCTCCTGAATGCCACAGAGATCCAGGCGGTACCGGTCCAGCTCCCGACAGAGGAGTGGCAGCCTCTCCTCCGCAGTGAGCGTTCGAACATTCCACGTTGCCACCCGTAGTGGTTTTTCGTTGTTTCTGGAGGAGCCCCGAGGGTAGATATTCAATCTCCTGGCTCCGCCAATTGGGGTTTGGCCAGGAGACGTCATAGACGCCTGGCCCCCCGGGGCCTCCGGCACAAGCTTATTAGCTATATACTTAATTCGCGGTTTAGTGGTAATTAATTGAAGGTGGAGGGGTTACCAGCCCCTCGCACCCGTCCAGAGCTCCCGTTTAGACCCTGTGGTGGACACAGATGCCATGAGGGGAGGAGCCAATCGAAATTGGACCTCCCCCCACAGCACTGTCCACGGCAGAGTTGCCCGTCCGGCACCACGAGGAGGTAGGGGGTTGTTTTGCCGGACGGACCTACACACACGTACACACACACGTACAGATACACACGTACACACACACGTACACACACACACGTACACACACACGTACAGACACACACGTACACACACACACGTACACACACACACACGTACAGACACACACGTACACACACACACGTACACACACACACGTACAGACACACACGTACAGACACGATCAGATCGGAACGTGACGTACGTCTAGCGAACGTCATATCCTCACCCCGCCTCACCCCCCTTCTTGTCCTTCCCCCCCCCCTCCGTGCCCCCCCTAACCCCCTCCGTGCCCCCCCTTACCCCCCTCCATGCCCCCCCTCACCCTAGCTGGGATCCGGAACTCCGCATGACACCGGAGCAGGCGCTGGCTCACGGCTGGCTCCAGAGCGACGACACCGCCAGCCCCAGCGACGACCTCCCCACCACCAGCCGGGCCCTCCCCACCACCAGCCGGGCCCTCCCCACCACCAGCCATGCCCTCCCCACCACCAGCCGGGCCCTCCCTACCACCAGCCGGGCCCTCCCCACCACCAGCCGGGCCCTCCCCAGAGCTGTGAAGCCACGGTGAGGCTCTCTCTGTGTGTATGGGTCTCTGTGGGTCTCTATGAGTCTCTATGAGTCTCTGTGTGTATGGGTCTCTGTGTGTATGGGTCTCTGTGTGTCTCTGTATGTGTATGGGTCTCTAAGAGTATGGGTCTCTGTGAGTATGGGTCTCTGTGAGTTTCTGTGGGTCTCTATGAGTATGGGTCTCTGTGAGTCTCTGTGGGTCTCTATGAGTATGGGTCTCCATGAGTATGGGTCTCTGTGAGTCTCTGTGGGTCTCTATGAGTATGGGTCTCTGTGTGTATGGGTCTCTGCTGGTCTCTATGAGTATGAGTCTCTGTGAGTCTCTGTGAGTCTCTATGAGTATGGGTCTCTGCTGGTCTCTATGAGTATGGGTCGCTGTGAGTCTCTGTGGGTCTCTATGAGTATGGGTCTCTGTGAGTCTCGGTGGGTCTCTATGAGTATGGGTCTCTGTGAGTCTCGGTGGGTCTCTATGAGTATGGGTCTCTATGAGTATGGGTCTCTGTGGGTCTCTGCTGGTCTCTATGAGTATGGGTCTCTGTGAGTCTCTGTGGGTCTCTATGAGTATGGGTCTCTGTGAGTCTCTGTGGGTCTCTATGAGTATGGGTCTCTGTGAGTCTCTGTGGGTCTCTATGGGTATGGGTCTCTATGAGTATGGGTCTCTGTGAGTCTCTGTGGGTCTCTATGAGTATGGGTCTCTATGTGTATGGGTCTCTGTGTGTATGGGTCTCTGCTGGTCTCTATGAGTATGGGTCTCTGTGAGTCTCTGTGGGTCTCTATGAGTATGGGTCTCTGTGTGTATGGGTCTCTGCTGATCTCTATGAGTATAGGTCTCTATGAGTCTCTGTGGGTCTCTATGGGTATGGGTCTCTATGAGTATGGGCCTCTGTGAGTCTCTGTGGGTTTCTATGAGTATGGGTCTCTGTGAGTCTCTGCGGGTCTCTATGAGTATGGGTCTCTATGAGTATGGGTCTCTGTGAGTCTCTGTGGGTCTCTATGAGTATGGGTCTCTGTGAATCTCTGTGGGTGTTTATGAGTATGGGTCTCTATGAGCATGGGTCTCTATGAGTATGGGTCTCTATGAGTATGGGTCTCTGTGAATCTCTGTGGGTGTCTATGAGTCTGTAGAAACTCGTGATGGGCAAGTCCACTCCTGGGGGTGGGGACCGACTGTGACCTCTGGCCGTAGTCGCGCGATGCTGACGTGGTGGTGCTGTGGTGTTGCTGCCTCTCTCTCCACAGAGCTCAGCCGGAGAAGAGGCTCCCATCATCATCATCATCAACATCCTCCTCCTCCGATGAGGAGGGGGAGGAGGAGGAGCAGGAGGAGGAGGAGAAGGAGGAGGATGAGGAGGAGATGGAGGAGGACGAGGACGAGGAGGAGGATGAGGATGAGGAGGATGAGGATGAGGAGGATGAGGAGGAGGAGGAGGATGAGGAGGATGAGGAGGAGGATGAGGAAGATGAGGATGAGGAGGATGAGGATGAGGAGGATGAGGAGGAGGATGAGGACGAGGAGGAGGAGACGGAGGATGAGGAGGAGATGGAGGAGGACGAGGAGGCGGAGGAGGCGATGGAGGAGGAGGAGTTGGATGAGGATGAGATGGATGAGGAGATAGAGGAGGAAACGGGGGATGAGGAAAAGGATGAGAATGAGGAGCAGGAGAACAAATGTGAGGAGGAGGGGGGTGATGAGGAGACAGAGGAGGAGGTGGAGAAGGTGGTGGTCGTGGTGGTGCAAGAGGTCGAGACGAAGGTGGTGAAGATGGAAGTGAACGAGGACAAGATGGAGGAGGAGGAGAAGACGGAGGAGGAGAAGGAGGAGAAGGACGAGAAGATGGAGGAGAAGGAGGTGGAGGAGGTGGAGGAGGAGACGGATGAGGAGAAGGAGGAGGAGAAGGAGGTGGTGGTGGTGGTGGCCGTGGTGCAAGAGGTCGAGACGAAGGAGTTGGAGGAGGAGACAGAAGAGAACAAGGAGAAGATGGAGAAGATGGAGGAGGTGGAGATGCGGCAACAGCAGAAGAAGGAGGAGGAGGAGGAGGAGAAGAAGAAGAGGAAGCGAGGGGGCTTGGCCCAACTGGGCAGGGCGCTCCGCTCACTCCGGTCGCTCTTCGGCCGCCTGCTGCTGTGTGGTGGACGGCCCACGGCAGAGTAGCGGCGTGGTGGTGGTGGTGGAGTCGGTGCCATCCACCACCACGAGCAGCACCACCACCGCACGCACCACCCACTCACCCCGTAACACCACACTCACCACACACACCCAGCCACACACACCCAGCCCACACACACACACTCACCCCACACACACACACACTCACCCCACACACACACACACTCACCCCACACACACACTCACCCCACACACACACTCACCACACACACACACACTCACCACACACACTCACCACACACACACACTCACCCCACACACTCCCGTGGGGAAACAGCTGTGGCAGAAGACGAAAGAGTGGAAACCCAGACATGGACTGGACACAGCCACTCTGACTGCACTCACCACACAGCCCACCACTCACTCACCACACACTCAGCCCAGTAGCCTACCCAGGGCCCACTTACCCCGGGACTCCAGCCCATGCTGGTTTTCATCCGGTGGCAGTCCTCAAAGGAGGAGGATGAGGGAGGGAGTGACCTCGCCACACGGTTTCCAGGACATGGGGAGGGGGAAGGGAGGCCTGGTGCAGGCACTGGGCGAGAAGCCTGTCTAGGCCCTGCCACGTGAAGTTTGTTTAAGAAAAAATGTTATAATTTAATCATATATAGCTCTGTACATAATATCGTAGTTTTGAATGTTATTATTGTAAATATTATAATTATTGTAAGAATGTTGTGTTCTTCTAAGAGGGTTGTTATTGTGCATAAAGTCACCGGGACGTGAGATGACCTTGCGGACGTTGATTTTGTGGGGTCTGGTGCCGTCGATTGTCAGTGACGTGTGGGGTCTGGGTTCATCTTGGCCGTGTCACTGGGGTTTATAATGGGCAGGTAGGGTGGGTTCATCTTGGCCGTGTCACTGGGGTTTATAATGGACAGGTAGGGTGGGTTTATAATGGGCAGGTAGGGTGGGTTTATAATGGACAGGTAGGGTGGGTTTATAATGGGCAGGTAGGGTGGGTTCATCTTGGCCGTGTCACTGGGGTTTATAATGGGCAGGTAGGGTGGGTTTATAATGGACAGGTAGGGTGGGTTATAATGGACAGGTAGGGTGGGTTTATAATGGGCAGGTAGGGTGGGTTTATAATGGGCAGGTAGGGTGGGTTTATAATGGGCAGGTAGGGTGGGTTTATAATGAACAGGTAGGGTGGGTTTACAATGGGCAGGTAGGGTGGGTTTATAATTGGCAGGTAGGGTGGGTTTATAATGGGCAGGTAGGGTGGGTATTTAATGGTCAGGTAGGATGGGTTTATAATGGACAGGTAGGGTGGGTTTATAATGGACAGGTAGGGTGGGTTTATAATGGGCAGGTAGAGTGGGTTAATAATGCGCAGGTAGAGTGGGTTTATAATGGACAGGTAGGGTGGGTTTATAATGGGCAGGTAGAGTGGGTTTATAATGGGCACGTAGAGTGGGTTCATAATGGACAGGTGGGGTGGATTTATAATGGGCAGGTAGGGTGGGATGGCGATTGGACGCCTTCCCCACGTAAGATGGCGGTTAGGTGCCTTCCCTATGCAAGATGGCGGTTGGGCGCCTTCCCTTGGTCCCTTTCCAAATAGATTGGTCCCTTTCCACGTTAATGGGTCTCTTTGTGAGTCTGTGGGCGTATGTTGTGAGTCTACCGGCGTCCGTTGTGAGTCTGCTTGTGTCCGTTGTGAGTCTGTGGGTGTCCGTTCTGAGTCTGCGGGTGTCTGTTGCGAGTCTGTGGGTGTCCGTTGTGAGTCTTCCGGCGTCCGTTGTGAGTCTGCTTGTGTCCGTTGTGTGTCTGTGGGTGTCTGTTCTGAGTCTGCGGGTGTCTGTTGTGAGTCTGTGGGTGTCTGTTGCGAGTCTGTGGGTGTCCGTTGCGAGTCTGCGGGTGTCTGTTGTGAGTCTGTGGGTGTCCGTTCTGAGTCTGCGGGTGTCTGTTGTGAGTCTGCGGGTGTCTGTTGTGAGTCTGTGGGTGTCCATTGTGAGTCTGTGGGTGTCCGTTGTGAGTCTGCGGGTGTCCGTTGTGAGTCTGTGGATGTCCATTGTGAGTCTGCGGGTGTCCGTTGTGAGTCTGTGGGTGTTCCTTGTGAGTCTGTTGGTGTCCGTTGCGAGTCTGTGGGTGTCTGTTGTGAGTCTGTGGGTGTCCATTGTGAGTCTGCGGGTGTCCGTTGTGAATCTGTGGGTGTTCATTGTGAGTCTGCGGGTGTCCGTTGTGAGTCTGTGGGTGTTCATTGTGAGTCTGTGGGTGTCCGTTGCGAGTCTGTGGGTGTCCGTTCTGAGTCTGCGGGTGTCTGTTGTGAGTCTGCGGGTGTCCGTTGTGAGTCTGTGGGTGTCCGTTGCGAGTCTGTGCGTGTCCGTTGTGAGTCTGCGGGTGGTGTTAGTGATTGTGGTTGTTAGTAGTGGTGATAGTGGTGGTGTTACTGGTGTTAGTGATGGTGGTGTTGGTGGTATTAGTGATGGTGGTGTAAGTGAGGTGATCAGATGCCATGGTGGTCCCCATCTTTAAGAAGGGAGACCGCACAGACTGTAACAACTACAGGGGCATCTCACTCCTCAGTGTGCCGGGAAAGGTCCTGGCAAGGATTATTCAACACTGCCTTACCAGGCATGCTGAGGAGAGGCTTGCGGAGCCCCAATGTGGTTTCAGGAAAGGGTGGTCCTGCACAGATGCCATATTTTCTGTCCGTTTGCTAAAGCAGAGGTGTAGGGAATTCCAACAAGACCTACATCTCTGCTTTATTGACCTGGTAAAGGCCTATGACACCATAAGTAGGCCTGCTCTCTGGCTTCTTCGTGCTTTCGGAGTCCCTGACCCGCTGCTCACGATCTTTAAGGACCTTCATTATGGTGAGCGGACCCGGGTAAAACTACATTGCCGGGAGTCGGAGCCATTCCCTGTTCACCTTGGGGTGCGACAGGGATGTCCTCTGGCTCCAACATTATTTAACATCTATTTCGACCACGTAGTTCGTGAGGCCTTCAGTAGCTGTACCGGAGGAATTTCCATCTGGTACAGATACAGTGGGAGGCTGATCAATGCCCGGATGCCGTCAAGGGATGGCTCCCTATTGGTCAACCACGTTATGTATGCCGATGACGTGATAATTGCGGCTCACTCAGAGGAGGAGTTGGAGGCGCTGCTGCTAAAACTGGAGTGTGCCACTAAGAGGTGGGGCCTTACCATCAGCCCCACCAAAACGAAGCACCTGCCTGGGTATTTTGTACCATCGAGCACTCCACCCCCACAACTCCCAATCGGTGATGGGGCAGTTGTGGAGAGAGTGGAAAGTTTCCCATACCTGGGCAGTGTGCTCATGACCGTCTCCGGTTTAACAGCAGAGGTCTCACTCCGAATCAGTCGAGCGGCATTATCTTTTCAGCAGTTGGGTAACGCTGTGTGGAAGCTACCTGGTCTGTCGCTCCACACGAAGCTTCGGGTCTTCTCAGCCACAGTCATTCCCTCCCTTCTCTACGCTTGTGAAACGTGGACCCCCCTAATGGAACATCTTTGCCGGTTAGAAACGTTGAGGCTGGTCTGCCTCCGATCAATCCTGGGTTTAACAAGGCTGGATTGTGTGAGGAGCTCACAAATCCTCGAAAGATCTGGACAAAGCCCCATCAGTGAGCTCCTCCGGCAGTCAAGGCTGCGTTGGCTGGGCCATGCAGCCTGCATGCCCAATCACCGCATGCCCAAGCAGATTTTATTTGGCCGGATCGAGGGGGCTGAACGGACGCAGCACGGGCTAGAGAAGAGATGGAATGATGTGGTACAGCAGGATGTGGAGCTGAGTGGACTTGCCGATAACTGGTACCAGCTGTGTCAAGATCGGCCTCTGTGGAAGAGGCTCGTGAAGGACGCTACTGGGCAGTTGGAGGCAGTCGCCCTCCAACAACAACGGAGAGCGCAGGAACGACGCTCCCAACAACGAGCAGAGCGCCGGATGGCTAAAGCACAGCAAGTTGGCACAGTAAGGGGCACAGGTGGTGCATCAGCCAGTCATCTCAGTCAGTCGACCTGTGGCACCTGGGTCTGCCCCGTGACCTCCTGCCAGCGGGCGGGCGTTCGACACTTCACTTGGCCTCAAGGTGCACATGGCCTGGCACAAGCGTCGTGGTGACATCACCGCCACTTAGTGGCGAATGGCGATTGTTGTTGTTGGTGTTAGTGATGGTGGAATTTTTGTTGCTGGTGTTAGTCGTGGTGGTGTTAGTGATGGTGGTATTATTGGTGCTGGTAGTGGTGTTCGTGGTGGTCTTAGTGGTGGTGTTAGTGTTGGTGGTATTATTGGTGGTGGTGTTAGTAGTGGTGTTAGTTATGGTGTTAGTGGGGTAGTGTAGCGGTTAGCGCGCTGCTCTAAGAACCTGGCGACCTGGGTTTGATTCCCGCTCACAGCCAACATTGGTGACGATTATCTGAACTGGTCCTGGGCCTCACCCTAGATCGACTCAGCCTTAAATGAGTACCTGGTGGGAGGTGCAAACATTGCCACTGGGGAGACAAAGGCGGCCGGGCGTGGTGTTGGCTACCCACCCTCTCGTGTGCCGTGCCGGCCTTCATAGGTGCTCGCGGACAGCACTTGCCCCAACAGTCTGTTAAGGCTATACGGGGGATCTTTGTCTTTGTTCGTGGTGTTAATTGTGGTGTTAGTAGTGGTGTTCGTAGTAGTGGTGTTCGTAGTAGTGGTGTTCGTAGTGGTGGTGTTCGTAGTGGTGGTGTTGGTGGTGTTAGGAGTAGTGTTAGTAGTGGTGTCCGAACAGAGGAGCAATGCTCACGACAACAACCTTTGAGCCGGGCATCTAAAATGCAGCAAGTTGGCACAGTCATCTCAGTCAGACAACTCATGGCACCTGGGTCTGACCTGTGACCGCCTGTCAGTGAGCCTTCGGCACTTCACGTGGTCTCAAAGTGCACCTGGCCTGGCACAGGCGCCGTGGTCACATCACCGCTACTTAGTGGCGAATGGCAGTTGTTGTTTTTTGTATTTTTCGTATTGTGTGACTGGTGAGGATGTGAGTCCGTGTTGATGAGAGTCCGCATTGTGACGTGACGTGGGTTTAGACGTGGGTGTGTCATGCCCCTTCAACTCTGCGTGTCCCTTGCCTCTGTCTGCCGCTCTCCACGCAGAGACCCGGACCGCGCGAGAGACACCGTGAGCTCTGAGCACCCTCGTCTGCAAGTTGCTACCATGGAGGTACATGTGGCTCCTCGACTCGTGTGGTGAAGTATGGGTGGACGTGTGTTCTCCCCTCTGCGTGTGCCTACCTGTCACCTGTATACCTGGGTGTGCTTCTCCTTGCCCGCCTAAGTGTGTGCGCGTCTATCAGAGTGTCTCTCCGAGATCCTGTTGGTGTACGTGCCCGTCTACGCGTGAGCATCTACAGCGCTGTTATCTATCCACTGATGGATGAACGCCTCTCTCCCTGAGACCCTACTACCCCTCACATCCTGTGATGGAATAATCTGCCAAGCGCCGATTTCGTCGCACCATCTCTCTAGCGGCTCTCCTCTCTGATGTGTTCTGTTCCTTGGTTGTCGCTCCGTTATTATTCTTGACCGTGAGCCATTGTTGTCCCTCCTAGCCATGGCTCGTCCGGCCCGAGTCCCACTCACTCCTCTTAACAGTTTGAACGATGCCATTGACCTGCGTGTGACCTCGAAATCCACACGTCTTTCATTGTAAATCCAAGCATGGCAACTGATATTGGCCAAATATCCCAACGCTGAGAACTGGCAACATCTCGGCAGGACCCTCCTGAATGTGGAGCCCAGGATGTCAGAGATGCTGGCTCAGTGCTCGCCCACTGCACTTGCTCCAACATCTTAATCAAGCCCATGTGGTGGACGTTTGGCTTTGTGTGTGTAGATCAGCCGAGCTGGAGAGGCTCAGAGTAACGGCGAGTCTTGCACCACGTGGAGTGCGCTGTCCTCAGCGCGCACCGGCTCCATCCGCAGCAAATCGCCACAAGGTAAGAATAGAAATGAGTGACGTCAAGATGGCCACGCTGAATGGTGGGACATCACGACGGTCATGTTTCAAGGGGGACGTCACAGTGACCATGATGCATGGGGGACTTCATGGTGGCCATGTTGCATGGGTGATGTACCGTTCGAATTTTGCCGTTCTCTGGTCTAACACCGACGAGACAAGGTCATAAAGAAGGCTGTCTCTGGTGCGGGCCAGTCAGTTTCAAAGACAATGCCCATATATTATCGGAGCATGTTTGTTTGCATATTTTTCCACAAGTACGTGTGGTAAATGCAGACTTGATGCCTTGCAAAAGGTATCTATTTGGTGTTTGAACATATTAACACCTGTTTTTGTGCCAGAAAGGGTAAAAGCTATTCTTATTTCATAAAATCCTTCTTGGCATATCTGTGTTATATTTATCTAATTCGTTAACCCCGTTTTCAAACCCAAGCAACCTAAGATGTCCTCAGAGCTGCATATAGCTGGACATCGAACAAAGATGGTCACTGCATGGCACGCTTTCAGATGTGCTTCTGCAGTCATCTGGAATGCTCTTCCGACATTAGGCAGCCACTGGAGCGATGCACTTTTAAATCAATAATTTTTGCGAACTTGTTAGTTTGTTGCCTTTCCCCCTCACTTCTGATTAGCAGGGCTGCCGAAGCACGGTTTAACATACGGACATAACTGGTATTGGCCAAAACATCCAAATCCCCTGCAAATTCCTCAAATTGGGATCACACAGCAGACGTAATGACAGCAGCGTCGCCCCCATTCTCTGTAAAGCATCTGCAGGAACCTCCTGAAAAGGAATCTTGAGACTTTTTGAGGCTGTGCTGCTTAAATGAAAGATCACCGACAGCTGTTGTTATTCTCTTGCCTGCAGCAATCCTGGCTCTCTTTGGCCCACAAATGACCCACCGGGAGAAGCTGGAGCTTGTCGCCATACAGAAAGTATGGTACTTTGCGCTCCGCAACAGATCCCGGGGACACAACAACGATGGATACGACGACCACGAACATCATTACATTCCGGTGAGACTCGCCACAAAGCCCCCGCCGTGGGGGCGGTCACAGGGCGCAGCAGTCGCGGGGTTCGTGGCTTCTTGTCATTGCAATTTAAGCACCAACCAACCAGAGAAAGCACACGTGCACTCTCCCACACACTTCACAATCAGAAGTGTATTTCCCAAGTTAAGCCCATTGAGCTAAATAGCTTTTTTTAGGGTGACTCGGCCAGCAGACATCAGAGCATTCCACAATTACAGATTTAAGAAAACCAAACGCTTAATAAAAGCAATTATTTCGTAAAATAATGCTCACATGTTGTGATTTTCAAAATATAGTCAGTCTAAATTTGTGTAATTTTGTGCAGGTCCACCATGAGCACCTCCACTACCGCTATGAGGTGCTGAAGAAGATTGGGGATGGAGCTCAAAGCCAGGTGATCCGGTGCCTTGACCAAAAGATGAACACCCTGGTGGCAGTGAAGATCTTGAGATCACCATTGAGGTAAGAATTCAGAGTGGTGTCGTCACAAGGACGACGTTGTTGTTATGTCCAGTGCTGTGGGCGGCCGTGTGATGAGGTGGTGACAACTCGTGCCTCACGTAGAGGGTCCCCGGTTCGACTCCTGACTCGGGTGTCCTCCTGTGTGGAGTTTGTATGTTCTCCCCCTGTTTTGGATCAGTTCACTCTTACATTACATTAAGTCTTCATTTAACCCGGTAGATGCATTCCTGAAAAGTGCCGCATTAAGGGAAAGCACATTAAGCAAACATAATATCCCCATATATAATGTAACGATAAAGTTTTGCAAGATATAATACACGCACACAGTGATGTAAAGAGATCAATAACGGAGGGCATGCTGTCACGTCACGTGATCATTCCGCATTCCACCTACTGTGTCATACCGCTCAGCCTTGCAATTTTATAGCGGGCACATTCCACGTTATAATGGGCGCCTTCCTGCATTAGAACAGAAGCATTCCGGATTATAATGGGTGCGGTCCGTGTTATAACGGGAGCCTTCCACATTATCATGGGCACGTTCCACGCTATAAAAGGCGTGTTCCACGCTGTAATGGGGTTGTCCCATGTCATAACGGGCGTGTTACATGTTATAACGGGTGCGTTCTGCGTTATAGCAGCTACTTCATGGGACCTCCTTTGCCAGTACCAAAATATACTCCCAAAGAAGGTCCATGATGTAGCCGTTCACCCTGAGCTCTCATTACTCTGATAACGCTTGTCTTTGTGCTGTACACCTTTTGGCGTACTCTGGTCTAACATCGTTTTTGAGACGAGGCTCAAAAGAAAGCTGTCTCTGGTGTGGACCAATCAGTTTCAAAGACAATGCATATATTATCAGAGTATGTTTTTTGTTTGCATTCTGACCACAAGTATTATGGTTAATGCAGACATGATTCCTTGTAAAAGGTTTCAGTTTGGTGTTTTAACATCTTAACACCTGTTTTGTTGCCAGAAAAAAAGGGAAAATCTATTCTGATATTTTGGTACTGGCAAAGGAGGTCCCATGATATCCCACGTTATAATGCCTTGCTCTGTGAGAGCCACATTTAGTCACGACTCAGCTGTGGCTCAGTCTCTAAAACTCAGGCTCAGCTCTCGCTCAGCCGTGGTTTGGCTCAGGCTTGAGCCGCTCAGCTGCTGTTAAAGATACATGAGTGGCTCAGCCGTGGCTTGGCTCAGCTTCTGGGAATCCTGAGTGTGGCTGGGGCCATGCTCGGAGTCGGCTCAATTCACACATTAGGGAATCACTACGTTCAGGCAACACCCCAAACCCCCTTCTATCCCTTGCTTATTTGATCCTCTTCTCGATCCTTTCTGGAACCTTCCATGAGCGCGGTACCGGAACTCACAATGCCATTACACTTGGGGAACGTATATTTATTTATTTAATTCGGAATAGAATTTGTTTCTGGTCATTCCTTTAGCAAGTCTAAGTCATGATTCATTTGTGGATTTTCTCTGCACAGCTCCAAGGATGATAAATTTCAGAGAAAGGAGCTCCAGATGGCTCTGGAACTTCAGGGCGAGGGCAGTGATGAGGAGTACAACGTCATCAAAGTCCTGAACCATTTTGACTTCAGAGGACACCACTGCATTGTCCTGGAGCTGTTGAAGTACGTACCATGTGTTCCCACCGCCCCCCCCCCCCCCATAGCGTGGTTAACTACATTAGCTAAACTAAAACTTTTATTTAACAGGTAAAGCCCACTGCCCTATCAGTTATTTTTCACAAGCGGCCTGGCTACAAATGATAGCTAAAAAAAATGGCTGATGTGGAAATGTATAGCAGCCAAATACTCTAAACACATGTTTCTAAATGTGGAGGGACAAACCAGAGAACCCGGAGAAAAATCCACGTGACCAGGGGTAGAACATGCAAACTCAAAATATACATGCGTCACGGTCGGGATCAAAGCCCCGATCTCTTCCACACCAGGGGAGGGTGATAACGTCACACCACCGGGGCTAGATGTTACTTTTGGGATTCCTGTGCCACCCACGCATTGTGATACTGTGGAGCTGTAATGTGTCCCGGGTGCACGAGGCCACTCCTCTTTTCTCAATCAGCCCCGCCCACTTTTATATAGCCACGCCTCCACTCGATCAGCAGGTTGGCTGCAGCGCAGTGGTGACGCTTGTGCCCCTCGGTGAAAATCCCTGAGTTCGATTCTCAACTCGGACGCCTTTCTGCGTGGAGTTTGTATCTCCTAATGGATAATTCCACCACCCGGAAACAGAGCCAATGAAAGCAAGTGGACAGATGTGCTAACTGATTTGGTTTATCAACAAACCGATGACCTAAACCCACACTGAGCTATGAATCATATTAGTCGTGAATGTGCAAATATCATATTAATATTGTCGTTATCAGAATCCACGCAGTATTGCAGGGTATGACACTGACGCTGCTTCGTTGTTGTCATTGTTGTTGCTGCTGCTGCCTCTTTCACAGGGAGAGCCTCTATGATGTGATTACGGAAGCGGGGTTCCGGAAATTGCACATGGGGATGGTGAAAACTTACACCAGGGGCATCCTCAAGTTCCTTTGCCACACCAAGGCCAGGAGCATCATCCATGCAGACATCAAGCCAGTGAGTGGACACAGCAATCAGCGTGACTTTGTTCCGGAGTTGTGTCATTATTGGGGACTCGGTCCATAGAGAAAACTAACCACGTTGGTCACAGGGTCGATGTGTTAGCTCTGTCCGTCTATCTGGAAGGAAGCAGGGTCACCTTACCTCTGGTGATGATCTGGTATGAATTAAACTGTTGTGTAGAGTCGTGTCGCTATTGCGGGACTCACCACAGATAAAACCAGCAATGTAGATGACAGCGTTGCCCCAAACTTTGGGAAACACAAACCGGAGCCGAAAAGAATGATTTTCAAAACGTGCCAAACACGCGTTTGAACTGACAGCTGCCCGTTGTCAGCTTCCATGCTGTGAATGGAAAACTTCCCAAGACAAACGTGCGGTGGAAAGCGTCACGAAATCCGTGCGCCCTCGATTGTGTTTTTTGGTCCGTAACTCGTTATCGGGCAGCTGTGAGCAACTAGGATAAGTTGCCTATAGAGCCGCACCCTTTTACTTAGATGGTGCTTCAGAGAGCTTTAAATGTGATGAGCCTCGACTAACATCGCTCATCTTGACGCATTTGAAAGGGGCACCCCCAGTGGCAGCTGTCAGAAAACAGCGAATGTTGCACTTGACTCAAGGTTGATGACGGCGCTACGCCTCACCTAGTTCCCCTGTTTAGTTTGCACCGTGGTACGTGATTGATCCACTGCTGGCTGAATGCTATCGGCGTAACCTCCGAGTGTGAATTACTTCTGCCTTTCTTCCTTTAGGAAAATGTTCTACTCAAGGATACCGTGACTGGCACCATCAGGGTCACGGACTTTGGCACCAGCTTTTTTGTGAAAAGGCAACGTGAGTAACCTCACCTGGGTGTGAGTTTCTGCGTGTGGGTGTGAGTTTCTGCGTGTGGGTGTGTCTGTGTTCCAGTGTGTGTGTGTGTGTGCAAGTCTCTTAGTGTCTGTACATGTGACAGTGTGTGATAACGATGCTGTTCATGACACAGTGAGTATACACACACACGTACTTATATATTCGTTGTTGTTGTGCAGCTCTGCATGTGGGTGGGACCCTGCCATACCTCTCTCCGGAGGTATTGCTGGGCTACAGATTAACGTGTGCAGTGGACATGTGGGCACTGGGCTGCACAGTGGCAGAGTTGGCGACCGGCAGGAAATTATTCCATTCGGACAGCCGCGATGACCACCTCCCGTGCTGCATGGAGGTATTTCCAACTGGACGTTCACCCGCTCGTGATTCCCCCCTCCTTTCTTGAAGTTGTAGGCTATGGGGGGGGGGGGGGAGCCAGGAGAGGGGGGGCGATTGGCTACTTGGTGATCTGGCGAATGGCAGCCATCGTATGTTTTATGCGTGTACACGTGTGTGTCTTGAACGTGTGGGGGGAGGAGTGGTGTAGCGGTTAGCGTGCTCAGCTACAAACCCGGTAATGCGAGTTTGATTCCAATTCACGGCCAACATCAGTGAGGATTATCTGAACCGGTACTGGGCATCCCCTAGTACAAATCAGCCTCAAATGAGTACCTGGTGCCGTGTGCACCTGCTTCAATATGGCCAACTATCCCCTCTCTGTGTGTACCACAGTCCTGGCCCTCAACAGGTGCCGCTACTGTTGCTGCTGCTGTTTCTACTCACTACTAAAAGCACTTGCCCCTACAGTCTGCTGCGGCTACACGGGTGACTTTTGCCTTTATCTCAACCATGTGCAGATCCTTGGGTTGCCTCCAAGATGCATTATGTATGCAGCTCCTGACGGAATGCACTACTTTGGTTAGTTGAAGGGTGGGGCGAGCAACTGGACGGATTCAGTGTTAGGGTGTGGCCTGGAGCTGTTGTAGTATTTTGGGGGGGTGGCCATGCGGGGGGGCCTCTTTGTATTTTCAATTCCTTGGGTGAGTGGGTGTGTAAATGGGCGCGTGGGCAAGTGGGTAGGTGGGCAAAGTGGTGGTTGGTGACTGTGTGTCTCTCCTGCTGTGCATGTCTCCTGCAGATCGTTTGGGCATGATGTTCTCCCCAGTCAAGAGAAGGGTGCCAGGGAGCTTGTCACTTCACGGGGCACTCAAAAGCCACGACCCGGAGTTTGTTGACTTTGTCAGCTCCTGCCTGCGGTAAGAATCATCCCCCACCCCCTCCCCCCTCCCCATGAGGATTTCTCCCACCAAGGTGATCAACGATCGCCCTCCACCGATCACCAGGAAGATGTGGAGCTGAGTTAACCTGCCGATAACCAGTACCACCGGTGTTAAGATCGCCCTCTTTGGAGGTCCGTTAAAGATGCTCCTCGGCAGTGCGAGGCTCAGGGCATTATTAGAGTACCGCGTATTGAAGGATTGCCGCTGCTACCAAGACTACCGCTGATGCCGTGCGATCCTGGACCTCGTGGGAGAAGGGAAGGAACGTCAATCCTCTCACCACGCCTCTCTCAGCATGTGAGCCACGTGTGACCCCGGTGCGTCTCTCAACAGATGGGATCCGGATTGTCGTATGATGCCAGCGCAGGCGCTGGGTCACAGCTGGCTCCGGACCGTGGCCACCAGCACCACCAGCAACGCCACCGCCACCACCATTGCTGCTCCTGGCAGTGTACAGTGTTTTGGAGCTGCTGAGTGACGGTAAGCCATGAGTTGCTTGTCCAATGTTCAAGGCAGTCCATAGGGAGGTGTGGGGCCCGGGGCAAGTCACAATTAAATCGGAAGTATTACCAACAATACAGGGGTTTTTTCGGTTAGATCGCATAGATATACATGTGTTGTTAAACTCACCACTACCCAACACAGCCAATTAGTAAGGTGTATCATGTAAACAAAATGTGCCAATTAGTTACTAGATCAGCACACCAGTGTTGGAAAGTAAACCCACCACATTTACTATTCGAGTACGACATTTTGCCGGGGATTGCAACCAGCCTCATAAGGTGACGGCCAGAATTGTGGAGAAATACTCCTGTTTCGGTCTTAGTGATAAATGTGAATGTGATGTCATCATTTGTGAGCCAATCTGGTGCGAAAGCCTACGTGTTAAAAAGACATTTGATGTCTGACACCGTGACATCGAAGCACAGGGCCGCCAAAAGCACGGTGCCTGGGGCGGTTTCCTCAGTACACCGTACCCGGGGGACGGCTCTGCTCCCGTTAATGTATTTATATTTATTACTACTACCCTTATTTAGCCAGCATGAGCCTCACTCAGTCTCAAGACTCTTTTTCAGTAGAGTCCTGCCAAGTTGTTTGCAGTACAGAACAAATTTGCTTTTGCTACTGCTGCTATGTGATCCCAATTGAGTGATTTGGAGGTTCAATTTCTAACACTGGCGAGGATGTCCATCCAACACTGGTTGCGTGGCGTGTGTCAGGGTTCAGTTACGTGGAGGAAAATGCCAAACCCAAAGGAATGAAAGTTACATTTTAATGTACAATTTTATTGAGGGACTGTGTGTTGTCTTGGAGGGGTCTGGGGCTGTTTTTGTTGATGTTTTGCTGCCTTGCCCAAGTTTACATTTAGTGTTGAAAATCTGGCAGGATTTTATGTACTTTGTGCTTATGTGCTCAATTTTTTGTGACTTGCTTACATTTTTACACGTTGCACTCCTCTTGTTTGTTGTAACTTGCTGACCCTGTGCCTCGACTGCATATCTGTGAAAGAAGAGCTTCATAGCTTATCGGATTCCTCTTCATCCAGTCTAAATAATGTATTCTGATTTTGGAAACCAATGCAGGACAAAACGGGGGGGGGGGGGGTAGAACACACTCCACATTCCACACGGAGAAAGTGGCCCAAGTATGGGAATCAAACCCAGGTCCCTCTTTGACTGAGTTCCAGCCCTGCTGCCTGCAAACGAACACATGTACAGTTCAAACCCCACGTATACATTCGGTTATATACGGATGTATTTTTATAATTGGTTCCTGGGTGAGGACAAATAATGAGGCAGCCATATCTTTACCATGTAGCCCTTCATCCTTTGTGATATCGCAAGACTAATGCCCATTCTGTAACCAGACCCACGATGGGCAAAGGTATGCTGCATTATTGCACCATCGTTATTAGCCTGGTCAATCTATCTCTGCACACAGTCCGTACGCGGACGATGGTGGGGGGGGGGGGGGGGGGGGCTGTGATCTCTGCTGTAGCAGGAAGTTGGAACGGTGTCGTGCGCATCTCTTTATAGAGCGGAGCCGGCCCTGCCCCCATCCTCCGCGCTTGCCCTGGCCTCTAAATGGAAGCTGACGTTTGTGGTGGAAGAGGAGACCCTGGTGGAGGAGCTGGTGGTGCAGGAGGAGACCCTGGTGGAGGAGCTGGTGGTGCAGGAGGAGACCCTGGTGGAGGAGCTGGTGGTGCAGGAGGAGGAGACCCTTGTGGAGGAGCTGGTGGTGCAGGAGGAGGACACCCTGGTGGAGGAGCTGGTGGTGCAGGAGGAGACCCTGGTGGAGGAGCTGGTGGTGCAGGAGGGGGAGGAGACCCTGGTGGAGGAGCTGGTGGTGCAGGAGGAGACTCTGGTGGAGGAGCTGGTGGTGCAGGAGGAGACCCTGGTGGAGGAGCTGGTGGTGCAGGTGGAGGAGGAGACCCTGGTGGAGGAGCTGGTGGTGCAGGAGGAGGAGACCTTGGTGGAGGAGCTGGTGGTGCAGGACGAAGAGGAGATGGAGGGGGAGACAGAGGAGGTGGAGATGAAGAAGGAGCAGGAGGAGGAGATGGTGGTGCAGGAGATGGTGGTGGAGGAGAAGGAGATGACAAGGAAAGAGGATCAGGCGATGGTGATGCAGGAGGAGAAGAGGAAGCGAGGGGGCCTGGCCCGCATAGGGAGAACCATCCGTTCACTCCTCCGACGCGCGCTGCTGTGTGGTGGCCGGTCCACCACACAGTAGAGGTGGTGGTCATGGATCGTTGTGAACCACGACCACTATCACCACACCCACCACATGCACACTCCACACATACACCCCCCTGTGATACCCACCACCCACCACACACACCCTGCACCCACCAACCCCGTGACACCCACCACACACTACACAAAGGGCTAGGGGTTTAGAGGGTTAGGGGTTTATAAAGTTATGGGTTTAGAGGTTTTGGGGTATTTTGGGGATAAGGGGTTTATATGTTTAGGTATTTCGAGGGTTATAGGGTTTAGGGGTTGAGAGTGTTAGGGGTTTAGGGGATTCTAGAGTTAGGGGTTTAGAGGGTTAGGGTTTTAAGGGTAAAGGGGTTTAAAGGGTTAGGTGTTTAGAGGATTAGGCTATTAGGGGTATAGGGTTTTAAAGAGTTAGGGGTTTAGGGGTTAAGAGGGTTAGGGATTTAGAGGGTTTTGAATTTAACGATTTTGTGTTTAAGGGTTTAGGTTAGGGGTTCAGTGGGTTAGAGGTTTGGGGGTTTATGGGTTAGGATTTTAGAGCGTGATGGGTTTAGACCGTTATGGTTTTAAGGGTAAAGAGGTTTTGAGGGTTGAGTTTTAGAGGGTTACAGTTTAGAAGGTTATGGTTTTAAAGGGTTCTCGGTTTAGATAATTAGGTGTTTAGAGGGTTTATGGGGTTTGATTGTTAAAGGGTTAGTGGTTTAGAGGGTTAGGAGTTTATAAGGTTATGGGCTTAGGGGTTTAGAGGTTTTGGGGTTTTTAGGGGGTAAGCAGTTTAGAGGTTTGGGGGGTTTTAAGGGTTATGATGTTTAGGGTTTGAGCGTATTAGGGGTTTTGAGGGTTAGGGTTTTAGTGGGTTAAGGGTGTAGAGGGTTAGGGGATTAGAGGGTGAGGGGTTTAGAGGGTTGGGGTTTTCAAGGTATTTGGGTTAGGATTTCAAACGGTGAGGAGTTTAGACGGAGAGGGTTTTAAGGGTGAAGGGGTTGAGGTCTTTATTTGGTAGAGTTTAGGTTATGGGTTTAGAGGGTTAAGGGTTTAGAGTTACTGTCGGTGTTTAGAGGTTTAGGGGGTTTATGGGTTTTGATTGCTCGGTGTTTTGGTTTACAAGGTTACGAGTTTGAGAAGGTTATGGGTTTAGAGGTTTCGGTGTTTCGGGGATTAGAGGTTTATAAGGTGAGGGGTTTAAAGGGTTATGGTTTTACAGGTTTATGGGTTTAGACAATTTGGGGTTTAAGGGTTTAGAACAGGGGTGGGCAAATTTTTTGACTCGCGGGCCACAATGGGTTCTAAAATTTGACAGAGGGGCCGGGCCAGGAACAGATGGATGGAGTGTTTGTGTGAACTAATATAAATGGCATGTAAAAATAATAACATGAAAGGATTTGGCCTTTAACAGGTAGCAAAGCATTTATTTGCAAGGCAATTTAACAAATTGTACGAACATGAACATACAAAAACATGTCGTAACTCCCGGTCAAAGTCCGCCATCTAATGGGGAAATGGGGGCATTACAGGAGAAAGGTAAAATTTAATTTAGTAATAATAATATTTGTACAAGTTCGGCGGGCCGGATTAAAAAGCCCAACGGGCCGTATACGGCCCGGGGGGCGTGCTTTTCCCATGTCTGGTTTAGAAGGTTAAGGGTTTAGACAGCTAAGAGTTTTTGGGGTTTATGGGTTAGGGTTCTAAAGGGTGAGGTGTTTAGACGGTTGGAGTCTTCAGGGTAAAGTCCTTTAGAGAATTTGGTGTTTAGAGGGTTAGGGATTTAGAGTGTTAGGGGTTTAGTGGTTTGAGAGTTGAGGGTTAACACCTAGACTTTCACAACTAATATTGGGTTAGTCTCCAACACTAAATGGCACTTTTTGTTGATGTGACAAATTTTCCTAATTGGCTGTGTCAGGTGGTGGCTGGTTTAACGACACATTTATAGTTACACAATCTAACCCCAAAATTTTTTTTATGGGTTTAGAGGGGTAGGGGTTTAGTGGGTTATGTGTTTAGAGGGTTAGCATTTTAGGGGTATAGGTGTTTTAAGGGTTAGGCATCTAGAGGGTTAGTTCTTTAGAGGGTTGGGGTTTAAATGTGTTGGGATTAGATTAGGGATTTAGGGTTTTAGAACGTTAGGGTTTTGAGGGTTAGGGTTTTAGAAGTTGAGGATTTAGAAGGTTGTGAGTTCAGAGGGTTAGGGGTCTAGAGGGTTAGTTCATTACAGGGGTTTGGTTTAGATTGGTTGGTATTTAGAATATTAGGGATGTAGGGTTTTAGAAGCCTAGAGTTTCAAGGTTTAGAGGGTTAGGGATTCAGAGGGTTGAGGGTTTGATTTTTAATGGCTTCGAAGGTTAGGGTTAAAAGACTAAGGGGTTTGGAGAGTGAGGGGTTTTTGGTGGGTTAGGGTTTTAAGGGTAAAGGGTTTGAGAGGGTTAGCGGTTTAGATGGTTATGGGTTTAAATGGTTAGGGATTTAGATAGTTACGGGGTTTAGAGGTTTTAGAGGGTTTTATTTGTTCGAGGTTTAGTGGTTAAGGTCTCTGTGCGAGTCCAACAGGTTTATTTTAGTCTATGGTAAGATAAAAACAGTTCAGTTTAATTTGTATATATTTAAACAATTTGTTTACCTTCCCTGTCGTGTTTTTGTATTGTATTTTTGTTATGTTCTGACCTGCCCGATTGGACGTCTGTGAAAACAGATCGTTATAGCTCATCAGATTCATCCAGTATAAATAAATATTCAGATTAAAATTCTATTGACCTCTGTGCGAATCTATGGATTTCTGTGTGAGTTTTTCGGTCTCTTGAGTGTATGGATCTCTGTGTGAGGCTATTGGTCTCTGTGCATGTCAAAAGGACTCTGTGTGAGTCTATGGGGTTGCTGTGTGAGTCTGAGTGTCTGTAGGAATGCATGGGTCTCTGTTGGAGTCTATGGGTTTCTGGGTATGGTTGTTTGTGCGAGTTTTACATGCACAAATGGAACTTAAAAAGGTCATTGAGGGTTGCAGAATCCAAATTGAATATTAAGTTCCCCGCAGTGCAAGCCAGCTCCCTAGTCGTGTCATCAAACAGCCCCTGTAATTCTTTATAATAAAAGACTTACTCCAAGAAATCCACACTGAGTCACAGTAGGGTCCTGAATTGGGGTTTTATTTTATAATCTTTGGTTTTATTCGGTTAAGTCACGTAGGTAAAAAATAAATTAAAATTAAATAAAAGAATAAATTAAAACACGACGTTTCGAAGGCAACACAAGCTTCCATCTTCAGGTGGAAACAGTCACAGCAAAAAATCGCTGCACCAAGTGGCGAGGCTCTGGAAACCTCTGGCTTAAATACAGGTTATGGGAGGGGGGGGGAGGAGCCATGTAGGGGGACCTTGGTGGGGTGAGGGGCTGACTTAATCCGTCTTTTGTTGTGTAGAGGGTGTGGGGGGAGGGTCACTGTGTATGTGCAATAGAAACGGAAAAATAGAAAAAAATTAAAGATCGGCAAGAATGTGCTGTAAGGTGCGGAGTAGAAAACCGTGGAAATAGAAAAGCTTAAATGCAGGTTAAGGGGGGGCGGGTGGGAGGAGCCATGTAGGGGGACCTTGGTGGGGTGCGGGGCTGAGTTAATCCGTCTTTTGTTGTGTAGAGGGTGCGGGGGATGGGTCACTGTGTATGTGCAATAGAAACGGAAAAAAAATAGAAAAATTAAAGATCGGCAAGAATGTGCTGTCAGGGGGAAGTAGAAAAAAGGGAAATAGAAAGTTCGGAAGGAATATGCTTGGTATACCACTACTTGAAATTGCTGTTAGAAATTAGTTGACGGTTGGTATGATTTAAAACGTCCTTCCAGTGGTTGCTTAATTTGAAACTATCCTCTCGGTTGAAGGTATGCCTGTATTTGTATATCTGAATGGCTTGGTGAACACATCTCTGGTGATAACCTATAGGTTTACAGAGAACCTTGGTATCGGAGAAGACAATCTCATGATCACCCATAGCGTTGTGACAATGATCAGCCACAGCAGAAGAATTCGTTCTGCCGTGTTTCAAATCTCATTTGTGCTCGCGAATTCGGTCAGAGACATGTCGCTTTGTCTCCCCGATATAGCAATCACCACAGGTACAACTCAATTTGTAAACCCCGGGGTACTGTAAGTCAGGAATGACATCCAGGATCAATTTAAAGATCATACTCGGCATTCTGAAGGTCCTCCGTGGTCTGACAATGATCACGTTGCCATGTTTACGCTTCTTACAAATATTTTTGCCCTGTTGAATCGATCACCAAACCCAAGTGACGGTAATGTTACGGTAAAAAAAAATCTCAGTGGGTGACCTCTGGGCAGAGCATGACCTTGCAAACAGACGACCAATCGAGTGAAATAAACATGGGAAACGCACCTCGATGAACAAGCTGACTTCCCTGTGTGTTTGGACAAACTCATTCATCACAGGCAAAACGAACATGTCCCGAATGCCCACGTCCTTCAGGAACTGCATCTGGAGGTGTTGGCACACCAATTGCATCACCTAGCAAAAGAGGAAAACAGCAGGAACGACGTGAATACATCATCGCCATGCAGCAGTCTACGCCCGTCAATTTCTCACAGCGGTAGTAAGGTCCTTAGGTGTCTGGGAGCACAAGGCAGGTGCAGGTGGGTGAGTCATAATTTCCATCCCTGACGCCAAAACTTATTTCAGGCTGTGCAAGAGATAATGACATGGGTTAATTGTCACACAAGCCAATTAGAAAGCTGCCATGCTGTTAATGGTTAGTAAACTGAACTCACAGACCATAGGTCGCTAAATGGGTACACCACAGTTAGCTGATCGGCAAGTCACGTGTGATGCAGCAAAGTGTGGCTTTCAGCCGGCTCTTCCAACACATCTGGTCAACGTGGAAAAGTAGAATATGGGACCTTCCTGGTGTGGACTAATCAGTTTCAAAGACAATGCATATATTATCAGAGCATGTTTGCATGTTCACCACAAGTACGTGTGGTTAATGCAGACAGGATTCCTTGAATGAGGATTCTGTTTGGTGTTTTAACATCTTGACACCTGTTGTATTGCCAGAAAGGGTAAAACCTATTGTTATATGGAAAAGTAGACCAAATACTCGTAAAGAGTTCGCTCTCATGAAAGTCTTTTCACCAGCGGTGGTGTGACCAAGCAATTGCAGAGCTGCACTTTTATATAAGTCAGGTCAGAGCCAGTTACACATTGGAGGATAAACATCCCACGGTGGCTGGGCAATTGTTGTGCAATAATGTCAGGTCAAACTTACTTAGGATATTTACAGGTGCATTTTATTCATGCCGTATATATTAATGCACACATTGTGTAGTAGTGGTATTATTATTAAACTCACCTTTAATGACGATGACCATAAACATGATTAAGAGTAACTAGTAATGAATGTGCGACTGTACGATGTGGACGTAGCGGAGGGGCCCCCCACGGTGAGCGGTGACGCAACGCGCGCAGTGGCCCGCGTCACGTGGTTGGCACCTCACGTGCACAGAGCGAGGCAGGCAGAGCCAGAGGGGCGGGGGGGCGGCGTTGCCTAGGCGACGTTGGCGTCCTCGCGGTCTACTCCACGGTCAAGCTGCGTGTCACTTGGTGACCCCCCCACCGCCTTTTACTGGACACCTGTGAGTGAGAGCTTGATAGCGCTTCGGATTTCTCCAGGGTCAAAACAGATTTTGATTCCCAGTACAGTGTGCACAGCACCTGTACGACGGGTCCTCGTTTAACGCAGTAGATGCGTTCCTGAAAAGTGCCGCGCTAAGCGAAAACTATTTCCCCCGTAATGAATGTCCAAGCGCAGTCAGAATTGGGTTACAAACAACTTGAGGGGACGCCGCCGCGTTACCGTCTCGTCTCGCTCAACCGCGCAGCTCAAGAAAGTAGTTCGGTGTCGACTGCTCACAAGTCGCCTTATGGCGGTGCGCGTTCCCTAAATGAAGGCAACCGCGTTATAGCGTGAACACGCGGGACAGACCCAGTTGTCGTGTGCGGGTCAACTCCCTGAGATAAACTTGCTGCCGACTTCATGCGTTGTATACGCCCAGTGCTCAGCCAATTGTTGTGAGCGTCGCTCCTCTGTCCTCTGTTGTTAATGGAGGGAGACTGCGCCCAACTGCCAAGTATCATCCTTCGCGAGCCTCTTCAAAACGCTCACCTTGACACCGCTGGAAGCAGCCATCGGACTTGACCTCACCCCACAACAGTGCAAGTTTAACCGCTCAACATTAAAACACAACGATGGGTCGCTTGCACCAATCGCACAACATCACAGCGTTGACTCTCAACTGTTACTTGTGTAGAGGGGGTCAGATTGTCCAGACATTCGGTTGATACTAATAGGGTTTATTTTTCCAGTATTGTAGATTATTTGAATTACATTTGTTTGGGCGTCAGGGTGGTGCAGTGGTCACGCCCGTGCATGGCATCTTCTGAAGGAGTGCCTGGCATCGCTTTCCTAATTCTGGTCCCTTTCTCTGCATGGGTTTACTCCCATAGCAAAACAACAACAAAAACATACACTGTAACTGGTACTAGCCAAACATCTGGGATTGTTTTTGTTATGCTGCCTTGCCCAAAATGGCATTTGGTGATAAAAAAATTTGGCAGGAATTGATGCACTAATGCAATTTGAACTCTTATATATTTTCATTTCATGACTTGCTTAGCGTTCATATTCTTGGTAAAGTCACGTAAATAGAAAACAAGAAATAAAATTCAAATTAAATAAAAAATAACAAATAAAAAATAAATTGAAAATAATAAAAGCAAAAAACCCAGGACGTTTCAATCGCAACACAAGTGGTCTTTATTTTATTGTTTTTTGTTTTCTATTTACGTGACTTTACCGAAAGAACCAAGAATATGATTTCCTGCAGTCACGAAAGTTTTAAGTCAAAATTTGCTTCGCGTTCCTTTACTTTGCCCTCCTATCTGTTTGTATTGCTGTTTGTTGTTGTAACTTTCTGACTCGCCCCGACTGGACATCTGTGAAAAAAAGAGCTTCATAGCTCATCAGATTCGTCCAGCCTAATTAAAGATTCTGATTCTAACATTAACTGACCCAGTTTTCGCGCAGATATCATGGCCAGGATGCGGAACAAAGGGACCCCCGGTCACACTCACGTGGAATGCCTAGGGCATTGCACAGCAATTAAATGGACTAGTTTTGTGAGATTTATTTGGTGGCTTAGGGAAGGCCTTTATTCAACAATGTATATCATGGCCGATAAGAATTTTTATAGTTATACACCATAGCCCACGATTTCCTGCACCGTTCATTCACTTGAGGAGACTGCGCATGGTGGAGATGGATTACCCTCGGTATCCTGTCCCAAAGTAATTCCAGTGGTTCAGGTAGTGGAAGAGTTGCTAGAGCTTCTGGTTCTTGCCGAAGCCTTGTGACTTTGGGATGAGAGCGTGGTAGGATGAGTGAAGCGTAGAGCTAAAGCTCCTGGAACATCCTGTACCCAAACAACACCAAACATTCAAAATCTTACAATGCTGCTGTTCCAGCACGAACAACATAACAATGAACACATTTTAACAAATTCAACGTAATGCAGGTAATTGAGTGGCTCGAGGTTAATTTCAATGTCAGAGCACCGAGCCAATGCCATTGAGGTCCTCCATTCAAAATTCAGTGAGCCATCTATCAACAAACGTTCCTGCGAATTAAGTGCAGGAATGCTGTGGTCTCAACTTGGTCACCAATGGCTGCACAGTAAACATCATGTCAAATGTGTTTTTGTTCACTGAAGCATATCCCAGCTCTGAGGGTTTGAATTCCATTTGACGTGTAATGAATTATCTTCAGCTTGGATTTCTGGTAAAGCACATCAGTGGCAACTTGTCTCTGAACCAGGGGTTCCTTGTTCGACAAACTGTGTTTCTGGAACATTCAAGCATCCTCAAGTGCCGTGGATAAGTAAGAGTTTTATCGTTCCACTATTGTTTTGTTGACTGTATCAGCTTTAACAGGATTTGCCCAAAACGCCTTAGCAAGGAAGGATGAGTCTTTGTAAGTTAGCAAATAGAGAGGGTGGAGACCTCAGCATGTAGACATCTCAACCACAACTCTACCTGGTCTCTGTTATTTATTAAATGAGCCAGCCCTTGCCACACTGAGGTTATACGAATGAACCTTGCATGCCACAGACAGGGCAGTGAACGGCAGTTGCTGCTATTGTTTTGGTTGTTTGTAGCTTTTTTTTGTACCCAGCGATGGCAAGCTCGTACTCCGAGTGCCCATAGAAGGAGGCTGGGTCAAAGATGACGGGCCCTTCATTAATCTCTGCAGCATTCCCAGTCCATATATCACTGTGGAGCAGTGCCAGAACCACCTCTACGTCCCGGAAAAAATCCCCCAACCGAAGCTGCACACCACGCAAAAAACAACACCGCTTTATTCATGATAACGTTTTTTTCGAGTTAGATCGCATAAATTTACATGCGTCGTACACCCACCTCCAATTGCAATGAGGCAATTGCCAGAAGTCAGAACGCTTCTGGCAATTGCTTGATGATGCTGGTTGTAATCACCAGCGAAAGGTCGTACTCATTTTAAAATGTTCCGCGTTTCCTCTCTAACACACCAGAGTGCCGAAGCAATAACATAAATGGCACGTTCTGTTCATGTCAGAAACATTACTAATGGGCGATCTAAGCCAAAAAAAACTTTATCATGAATAATATTGGTCGCGAAAGCCTGCGTGTGAAACACCACTTTACCTTTAAAGTCACCTCGAAAACCCACTGCGATCAAATGGGTTTCCCATATGGCTGTGCACATGATGAGCTACACTGCTGCATGTATTAACTCTTTCCTGCTCAGAGATGACCGCAAGTTGCGGGGTGCATCCCGTTCACCGCTGAATCTCGTGTACGTCATCGGAACGTAATAGGAAGTAAATATTAATTAACTTTATTAGTACCGAGGATCCCACAAGGCCGTGCGGGAACGTGTGTAGCACAGTTTGGTACCAGCTATAATAGAGTGCTGTCCTGTTGCTACGGTGCTCTGCGGCGAGTACAATGTCTTTAAAAACAACGGCGCTATGCCTCTCTAAATAAAATTACCGCTGAACCGCTTGCGGGTTCCGAGATTCGGTGGTGAACGAGACCCATCCTGAAATGAGCAGTCGTCTCGGAACAGGAAAGGGTTAAGGGCGAGAGTGAAACAGCTTACGAACCTGAAGCCGAGACCAGAGCTCGCGGGTTTCCCGTTCACCGTAGTCCTTCTCTATCATGTCCAGCTGAAGCTGCAGTTGCTGCCGTGAGAAGAACGTCACCCAGTCCTCCTGCCACTCATTCAGCTGGTGGCATAAATATAGTTTTATTACGGACATTTAGAAACATAAGCAAATAATACCTACTTTATTTGGCCAATCCTTGACCTAAAACAGTGATATTCACTCATTTTCGGAGGGGGGCCACTTTCGCGAATAAGACATTATCAGTGAAAGAGCCATCTCACATTTGAAACCATTGGGGGGTTTGACAGCATGATGGGGTGTTTTCACTTGTGTGTATTGTCGGGGACTGCACGTCAGGGGTCGCAGTAAAAAGGACACCAGGGACTGCCACCGGCCCACGGGCCTTGCAATGAAGAACACGGACTTAAGATGTCACCCAGAAACGTTGAATTTTACGTACAAATGGCTGGGTAATTCTTAAGACATAATTCGACACTCATGTTATGTACCGATTATCATGCTGTAGTCTTTGAACATCTCATTTTAGCCACCAATTGATATCCTCATAAAAAAATTACAACAGCATTGATCCTAACGATAGGTTCTGCGCTTAATTCCCACACCTCCGTTTAGCACGGTTGGCTATGTACGGTGGAAAGGAAGTTCAACATACATTCATACAAGTCTCTCAAACCCGGCTGAGTGTAATTGGTAATTAGCGAAAACATAACTGATTACGTGAACACTGGTTATGCAAGATCGATCTCTGAGGGAACTTCAGTGATATCTGGTGATGTCAGTTGTAACTGTGTGCCCTGTTATCAATGGTACAACTGTGTGCAATGGAAGAAAATATATGCATTTTTTTATCAAATATATTGTTTTATAAATTTGTGTACTTGCACAAGATAAAATGTACGCCAATCTAGTTCTTCTTAAAATGTAACCTTAAACCAATGTTACCATCATCAGTGGTTAATAGAATATTACACAAAGGACTCTCATATTTCTACGATGTAATACTAATTAGACTGACATCTGAACAACAGCTGATTTCACCGCTCCATGATAAAACTAATTTAATCAAGTAAACATTATTGCCGTTCCTATAAAACTTTGGTCACCCAGGCTGTCCTTCAACAAAAGGGTATATTAAATCTATAACATAGTTTTTTCTGGGTTAGATCGCATAAAAATGAATGAGCCGTTAAACCTACCACCACCTAACAGCTAATTAGTAAGGTTGTCACGTAAACGGAACATGCCAATCCGCTACTTGAACAGCAAACCGAAGTGTTGGAGAGAAAATCCACAACATTTACAATCTGAGTATGACGTTTCGCTGGTATTTACAACTATCATCATTAGGTGGACAGCCAAAATCATAGAGAAATCCTCCTGTTTCATTCCTTGGAGGGATAGATGTGATGACGTCACTTGTGAGCCCTTCACGAATTGGAATGTTCTGTTTATGTGACAAACCTTACGAATTGGCTGTCGGTGGCGGGTTTAACGACAAATTTATATTTCAACGATCTAACCCAAAAAAAAACGATATTATGGATGATATTGGCCGCGAAAGCCTACGTGTTAAACGGGTATATTCAAATTTAAATGGGCTACAACCAGTTTCATGACTTTAAAGCGGAGATCACATGTGGGATGTAACCACAGCATATAGCCGTATGAAACCCACATACTCTACATCCTCCTGCCCAGGGTCTATACCTGTTGGGAGAAATTCAAGACTGAAATTTTTATCAAAATCTGTAAAACACATGAGAACCTTAATTTAGCAGTCTCAAACTGACTGGGACCCCTGTCGTGACGGAGCAGCTGAACATTGCACAAAATCATCAACGCATATACAGATATATACCAAGGGTGACCAACTTTCCTGACCCTACCAGCAGCATACCATAATCTTCAGATGGCCGCGGGAGCCACAAGAGATAAAGATTAGCCATACAGAAGTTGACTCGTGTCGACTGGCTGTGGAATTTTGACTTTAGAAATCTCAGTGCCCTGGGAGTACTCATGGCCTGCCTCCGATACCAGATTGTTCTCACTTCATATAAAGTTAAATTGAAGAGTTACAAATTAGCAGCGCCTCTGCAGAGCCACACTTGAACTGCCCAGGAGCCACATGCAGATGCCGAGCAATGGTCTGGCCAACCATGGTATTTTCTGTACATTATAGACTTGTAAATCTAGCGTATATAAATAATTAGCTGAAAACATTTATTTTAGCATTTACTCTATTGCCCTTTAATGAATGAATAGCAAAACTACATGAACTCTCTCCTAAAACCTTCTTTTGGCTAGCAGACCTTGACATTTATCTCCTGAACATATTGCGATTATATTCTTGGTTCTTTCGGCAAAGTCACGTAGAAGGGAAATAATACAAATAAAACATAATATAATAAAATTCTCACGACATTTCGGCCACAACGCAAACAGCCGTCCTCAGGTGAAGAAACAGAGCTGTCGGAAAGACAGCGTCTTAATGAACACTACCCAGCGTTCATTAAGACGCTGTCTTTCCGACAGCTCTGTTTCTTCATCTGAGGACGTCTGCTTGCGTTGTGGTCGAAACTTCGTGAAAATTTTATTATATAATGTTTTATTTGTATTATTTTATTATTTCCCTTCCACGTGACTTTACCGAAAGAAACAAAAATATGAATCCCTGCAGTCACGAAAGCTTTAAATCGAAAAATATTGCGATTAGCAAAAATATAAAGGGACGCAATGTTGAATGCTCTAAGTCTCCTTTGCAGAAGAGTTTGCCCTGATGGACTTAAATACAGATACTTTTAATAGCCATAATTCATATATTACCCAACATAATTCATATTCTGAAAAGTACATTGCACACACATGAACAATACAGTTCCCTTCATCACAAAGATGGCTAAAACAAAGAGATGAATGTGATTAGGTGTGGAAAAGCATGACCGCTGGCTGGCTAGTTGTGTTCATGTATGAAATAATGACAGCATGTGTCTATCTCATTCACTAGCTCAATCGCTTGATTTTTACGATTAATAAACAGCTGTATGAAATGTGTGTTTGTTTACACACAAATCGCCTGTTTACACATATTCATTAGATCCGATTAGCATGCCTACTCTCAGTGCGAAGGAATGTCAACATAATACATAGTTGACATGATGCTAGGGTTGGATCGGTGGGCCTAGTTTTCCACATGTTTTACATTTTCATGATTCAATACCGATAGTTTCTCTTCCTTGTGAAGCCTCTCTCCAATCTTCCTGTTGTGAAGGTGCATTTCAGCCAGATGCTGCCCCAACAAGCCTGAGCCCCTGTCAGAGTGTACAACACAATAGACCTGTCAAAGAAAACATTAACTTTATCATGTCAACAAACCCCAAGTAATAATTCATATGCAAACTAAACTACATCATATTTGTCCAGGTGGTCTGTGGCCAAGAACCTCGCTTGAAAATACGAATATATCAGTTCACATTCTGGTTTAGGTGACTCAAAACAATATTCTTCTGGGGTTTATACAATGAGTGTTACTTCCTGGGAAGTCAATCCTATGTAGACTATAAATGAAACCATTTTTTATATTACCAGAGCTATTTTTCAGAACCGACCTGGCCACAAATGATAGCCTAACGAAGTGGCTTATCACATGGAAATGTATAGCAGCCAAATGCTCAAAATACTCATGTTTCTAAATGTGCAGGGAAAAACTGGAGAAACCGGAGAAAAATCTGCACGACCACGGGGAGAACATGCAAACTTAAAATATACAGCAGGCGTCAAGGTCGGGATCGAACCTACGAAGTCCAATATACCAGGCGAGGCAGTTAACATCTCCTAGCCACCATGGCGCCCCATTCTCTGACTTATCCACCCACCCACCCACTCGTAAAGCCACCCACTCACTCACCCTGCCACGTACTGAATCTCTAAACCAACAACTCAACCACCCACTCACTCACCCTGCCACGTACTTAATCTCTAAACCAACAACTCAACCACCCACCCACTCATCCAACCTCTCACTTACTAAACCAGCCACTCACCAACCCACCGACCCACTCATCCACCTATTCACTTAAAATAGTTCAACTACAATTGAATTATTTTAAATTCACCAGGCAAGGCCCACTGAGCTATATAGATCCTTGTCGGAAACGACGTGGCAAACAAATGATAGCTCAAAGAAGTGGCTTATCACGTGGACATTTATAGCAGCCAAAGCCTCTAAATGTATATTTCTAAATATGCATGAAAAACTCGGAGGTCCCAGAGAAAAATCCATGCAACCACAGGGAGAACATGCAAACTCCAAATATACAGGCGTCACGATCGAGATCGAACCCACGATGTCTTATACAAATGGCGAGGGAGTTAACATTCCGCTACCCTGGCGCTCCACTCTGACTCAGCCTCCCACCCACCCACTCAAACACCCAGCCAAGCACTCATGAACCCAATCACCGTGGCACCCACTTAATCGCGAAACCCACTCACTCATCAACACACCCAGCCACTCACTTAACCACTTACCTACGAACCCACCTGCATACCCCCCACTCACTAACTCAACGACCCACTCACTCAACACTCCACTAACCCACCCAATCACCTATTCATGCCCCAAATCACACACTGACCCATTCACCCACTTAATCTATAACTCATGCACTCATCCACCCACCTGCTCACCAGCCACTTATCTACTCACCCACCCACTCATCCTGCCACCTACTCAACCTCTAACCCACCCACGCACCGAACTACCCACCTACCCAATCACCCATCCAATAAACTACAACTAAACTATTTTGTATTTTACCAGGTAAGCCCCACAGAGCTATATAAAACATTTTAGAAGTGATCTGGCTACAACTGATACGTGAACGAAGTGGCTTATCAAGCTGACATTTCTTCTAAACAAATCTTGACTCTAAATGGGGAGGGATGAATCTGGAGGACCCGGAGAAAGATCTACGAAGACACAGGCAAAACATTAAAACTCATAATATACAGGCAGCAGGGTCAGAATCGAATACACGATTTCCTGTATACTTAGTGAGGTAGTTAATATCTCACCATAGTGGCACCCCGCTCTCTGACCCACTCACCCAATTACACACTAACTCACCCACTCAACCTCCCACATTAACTTACCCACCCACCAGTCACTCCCCCATTCACCCAACCACCCCCTCACTCACCCAACCACGCACCAACTCACCTACCCACTAACTCACCCACCCATCTTCTCCCGCACTCAGCCAGCCACCCGCTCAATCACGTGCCGACTAACTTACTCACACACTCACCGACCAATACACCCATTCACCCATTCACTTACCCACCCACAATCTCACTAGCCAAGCCAACCACCCAGCCCCTCACTCACCCACTTATTCAATCACTCACTACCCCACACACTCACCCAACCACTTGCTCACTTACCCATACGCTAACCCAACCACTCACTCACCGACTCACCCACCCACTAACTCATCAAAATTAATTCTCAACCACTCACCCAACCACCCACGCAATCTCATACCCACTAACTCACTCACCTACCCATTTATGCACTCACGCACCCACTTACTCACTCACGCACCCACCAACCAACCCACCTACCCATCTCTTCACTCACTCACCCACCCACACAGTCAATCACTCACCTACATACCTACCCACTAATACTCACCCACTCATCCAACAACGAACTCACCAACCCACCCGCCGACTCACTCAGGTACTAACCCACTCAACTTATAACCCACACACTAACCACCTAACCACCTACCCACACACTCACTCACTCACTCACCCACACACTCACTCACTCATCCACCCACCCAAACATCCACTCACCCACCCACTAATTCACCCACCCACTCACTCCCTCATCCATCCACTCACCTACTCGCCCATCCACTCACTTACTCAATGAGCCACTCACCTTCTCACCCAGTACTTACACATCAACTGACTCTGCCACCCACTCAATTCCTAACCCACCCACTCACCCAACCAGCTGCCCACTCCCTCAGCCACTCACCTACTTACCCACCCCACTTACACATCCACTTACCCTGCAATCCACTCAATTTCTAATCCCCCACTCACCCAACCACCCGCCCACTCATCTACTCACCCATTACCACGGAATTATTCACCCACCCATCAGTCAACCACCCAATAATTCAACCACTCACAAACTAAATCGCCTATTAATTAAACCACCCACTACCTCAACCACCCACTAACTTAACCACCGAGCCACTCACCCACTCAGCAAGCCACCCACCTATATCTCTAACCCAATATTTCACTCACCCACCGCCCACTCACCTACACACTAAATTATGTTTATTTTACCAGGTTAGGCCCAATGAGCTACGTAGCTCGTTTTCAAAACAACCTTCACCACAAATAAACCGACCATTAAAATTATAGACTGATCATTTCTTTGTCAGTGGGCAAACGTACAAAATCAGCAGAGGATCAAATACTTTTTTCCCTCACTGTACATTGCGGGGGTCACAAAAATATCTCCAAAATCCTGAATAAACACAAAATCCAGGTCCAATTCAACACAGTACAAAAAAATCCGTGATCTGGTTCCATCTGTAAAGGATGTGGTTCCAGACATACAGTACCCGGGCGTTTACAAACTAAAGTGCGTCTGTGGTAGCAGCTACATTGGAGAAACCACACGACATATATCAGACCCCATCCGCGAACATAAAGCAGACTTGAAACACGGTAGGACGAACTCCTCTGCCGTGGCAGATCACTGTTATAATTCAGTGGGCTCACATGACATTGACTTCTCCAAGACAGAGGTTCTTTGCAAGCCAACCGGCTACCATGAGAGATTCGTTCATGAGGCCATCCACATATACAAGCACAGATACAATTTCAACCGAGAAGATGGATTCTGGCTTAGTAACCATTGGAAAGATGTTTTAAACCATTTCGGTTCTTAATTGATTGTATTTTATGGTGATTTTCAGACCGCAGCCCTTTCGCTGGCACTGCCTCTTAATACTTCTCACACCACGGTCAATGGTATGGTTTACAACATGTAGTATAATAATTAATAGTATAACATTGTAATGTTTAACATAACTCATAAGGCAATATATAGCATCGTAATTGCATAATGAATATACATCAGTGTGGTATATAGTTGGGTTCATAGAATAAGACAGTGTAATATCACAAGTCTAATAGTTTATAATCTAAAGTATAGGGTAGTGTAAAGTAACGCATTGTATAATTCAAAAGTGGAATTTGTCTATGATATGATGTTATACAATGTAGTTTAGATTGGAAGGTATAATATTGTATTATATAGTAGTCCAGTTTACAGCATAGTCATAAGGCAACTCAGGACACAACAGCGCACCTTGGCTGTTGCACTTGCCCCTTTTCTTGTTTCCTCTCTGCCTGTGTTCCCAGCCCCCTCCCTCCTCCTCTCCGGAGGTGATGCAGGTAACATGCAAATTCATATTTTAACTCCGCCCACACAGCTTAATAGACGCGGTCCTTGCATGTCAGCGTTCATTCAAGCTCTGTCTTCCGGACAGACCTGTCTCTTCACTTGAAGAAGGCCACTTGTGTTGTGGCCAAAACGTCGTGAGAATTTTATTGTCTTATTTAATTTTATTATTTTATTCCCATTCTACGTGACTTTACCGAAAGAACCAAGAAGATGAATCCTTGCAGTCATGAAAGCTTTAAACTGAAATTTACTTTTTATTTCACCAGGCAAGGCCCATTAAGCTATATAGATCCTTTTCAGAATAGACCTGGCTACAAATGATAGATATACGAGTGGCTTATCACAGATACATTTATTGCAGCCAAATCCTCTAAACACATGTTGCTTCTAAATGCAGAGGGAAAACCCTGAGTATCTAGAACAAAATCCAGGCGACCACGGGTGAGAACTTGCAAACTCCAAATATACAGGCGACAGGGTCGGGATCGAATCTACCACCTCCTGTATACTAGGCAAAATAGTGAACATCTCACCACCTTGGCGCCTCACTCTCTGACTCAGCCATCCACTCACTTACACGCTAACTTACCCACTCAACTTCCCATGTTAAATTACCCACCCAGCCGTCACTCACCCATTCACTCACTCACCCAACCCGTCACTCACCCCTCCACTAACCCACCCACTCACTCATTAACTTGCCCACCTATCTTCTCAACCACTCACCCAGCATCCCACTCAATCTCATACCAAACTAATCTACACACACCCACACACCCACTCACTGACCCACTCACTTATGCACTCGCCCAACCACCCACTTACTCCCTCATGCACTCACCAACCCACCCACCCATCTCCTCACTCACACACCCACCCCATCAATCACCCACCCACTAACTAACACCCACACACTCACCTACTCACCCACTCACCGACCCAGCACTCACTCACCGAGCCACTCAATTGCTAACCCACCCACTCACCCACCCACCTGCCCACTCACTCACCCACCCACCTGCCCACTCACTCACCCAGTCACTAACGCACTCACTCAATGTATAACCCACCCACTACCCACCTAACCTCCTTCCCACACACTCATTCACCCAACCACATACCCACCCACACTCACCCATACACTCACCTACTCGCCCAGCTGCTCAATAATTTACCGAGCCACTCACCTAATTACCCAGCCACTCACCTACTCACTCACCCACTTACACATCCACTCACCCTGCCACCCACTCCATTTCTAACCCACACACTCACCCAACCACCTCCCACTCCCTCAGCCACTCACCGACTCACCAAATCACCCACTACCCAAATAACTAATCATCCACCCATCACTCAACCAAACAATAATAAAGCCACCCAATAATTAAACCACCCATTAACTCAACCACCCACTAACTCAACCAGGTTTATTTTACCAGGTCAGGCCCACTGAGCTATAAATATCGTTTTCAGAAGCACCATCGCCAAAAATTATAGCTCAAAAAAGTGGCTTATCATGTATACATTTATAGCAACCAACTCCTCTAAATACATGTTTCTAAATGTGGAGGGAAATCTACAGGCATTAGGTTCAGGATCGAACCCACAACCTTCTGTATACGAGGCGAGGTAGTTAACATATCGCCACTGTGGCCCCCCACTATATGACTCTCCCACCCACTAACCCACACAGTCACCCACTCACTTAAATACCCACCGTCACATGCATCCAGGCACTGACTCACCCAGCCACTCAGTACCCATAAACCCACCCAGGCACTCACCCATGCACTTGCCCACTCACCCACCCACCCAATTATCCACAAACTAAACTAAATGTTAAATATTTTTTTTTATTTTACCAGGTCAGGCCCACAGCAAAATAGATATTTTTCAGAAGCCACGTGACCACAAATAGCAGTTCAATGAAGTGGCTTTTCACGTAGAAGCTAAATTCTATAAATGCATGTGTCTAAATGCAGCAGGACAACCCGAAGAACTCTGATTAAATGTCACGCGACCACAGGAACAACATGCACACTCCAAATTTCCAGGCGTCAGGGTCGGGATTGAACTCACAACCTCCTGCATAAAATACGAGGAAGTTAACATCTCGCCACAATGGCACTCCACTATCTGACGTAGCCACCCACTCACCCACCCACTCACAACAAACCCACTCAACCCTGACAACTACTCAATCTCTAACCCACCAACCCAAGCACACAACAACCCACCTACCCATTCACCAACCCAGCCAATAAACTAAACTAATTTTATTTTACCAGGTAAGGGTCACAGAGCTATATACTGTACATCACTTTCAGTAGTGACCTGGTTACAAATGATAGGCCAACGAAGTGGCTTATCACGTAGACATTTATTGCAGCCAAATCCTATAAATGCATGTTGATTTTATATGCAGAGGGAAAACCCGGAGGACATGGAGAAAAATCCATGCGACCAAGGGGAGAACGTGCAAACTCCAAATATACAGGCAGAAGGGTCGAGATCGAAACCACAACCTCCTGTTTTCCAGGTGAAGTGGCTCGCATCTCACCACAATGGCGCTCCATTGTCCGACTCTCCCATCCATGAACCCACACACCCATCCACTCAAATACCCACCCATTAACTCAACAACCCATGAACTCAACCACCCACTAACTCAACCAGCCACTTACTCAACCAGCTACTTACTCAACCACCCACAAACTCAACCACCGAGCCACTCACACACTCACCAAGCCATTCTCTCAATCTATAACTCACACTCATGCATCCAGCTACTCACCCATCCACTCATCCACCCACCCACACACCAACCCACTCACCCACGCACCCAGCCAATCATAAAAAAACACTGAACTAAAACGATTTTTTTTTCCAGGTAAGGCCCACAGCTATATAAATCTTTATCAGAAGCAATCTGCCCACAAATAACAGCTCAATGAAGTGGCTTTTCACGTAGAACGTTATAGCAGCCACATTCTATAAATGCATGTTTCTAAATACGGAGGGACAACCCGGAGAACCCGGAGAAAATTCCACCCGACCATGGGGAGAAGATGCAAACTCCAAATGTATACAGGCTTTAGGGTTGGGGGGAACCTACGAACTCCAATATACCAGGCGAGGGAGTTAACATCTCGCCACTGTGGCGCCTCATTATCTGACTCACCCACCAACTCAACTACTAAAGCCACCCACACACTCACTCACCCACTCACAAACCCACTCATTCACTAACCCACTGACTCATCAACACACCAAGCCACTCACTCAAGAACTTACCTATGCACCCACCTACACACCCACTCACTCTAAATATACAGACGTCAGGGTCGGGATCGAACCCATGACCTCGTTTATAAAAGACGAGGCAGTTAACATCTCGCCACCATGGCACTCCACACTCCGACTCAGCCACCTACTCACCCACCCACTCACAAACCCACCCACTGGATCTCAAACACACTCACTCACCAATTTACCCACCCACTCACCCTGACACCCACTCAATCTCCAACTGACCCACCCACGCACTCAAAATCCCACCTACCCACTCAACCATCCAATAAACTGAAACTAAACATTTTTTTTTTTACCAGGTAAGGCACACAGAGGTATAGCAAGTGACCTGGTTACAAATAATAGGTCGACGAAGTGGCTTATCACGTAAACATTTATTGCATTCAAATCCTTTAAACGCATGTTGATTTGAAATGCGGAGGGAAAACCCGGCTATTTTAATGCACACAATGGACCAGAAGGACAAGCGCAAAGGGTTCACATAATGCGCATGCATAATGTACGTTGACTCATTAATCTCTCCCCCCCTCCCCACTTTGCATCAAGAGCGCCAAAGTGTGGTCACCACATCTATGCCTCTTTATAAGGAACGAAACAGACTAACTTCTCCACAAATCTGGCTGTCGCCTGATGAAGCTAGTTGTAATTACTGGCGAAAAGTTGTACTCAGATTGTAAATGTTGTGGCTTGACTCTCCAACACACCGGTGTGCTGTACTAGTGATAAATTGGCATGTTCTGATTACGTGACAACCCTTACTAGTTGGCTGTGTCGGGTGGTGGTGGGTTTTAACGACACATTTATATATTTATGCGATCTAACCCAAAAAACCCTCTATTATGGATAATATTGGTCGCGAAAGCCTACGTGTAAAACAAATCCCAAGGAATAAAAAAAATCGATGCGACCACGGAAGAAGATGAAAACTCCAAATATACAGGCTTCAGGGTCGGGATCGAATTGATTACATCCTGTATTCTGGGCGAGGGAGTTAACATCTCGCCACTGCGGTGCCTCATTATCTGACTCACCCACCCGCTCAACTACTAAAGCCACCCACACCCTCACTCACCCACTCAAAAACCCACTCACCCTGCCACCCACTCGCTCATACAAATCGGGCATCAATACCGTTGCTTTGTATGATCTGTGAAACGCAGAATATTGCAGATAAAATCGGACATTTCGAGCTTGCTGCAGGATCGATTGAGTGGAATCAATACAATTAGTCTTGATTCACGATCAACAAAGACCATATATAGGAAAATCTCTGATCGGTGATTTGGATTGCATCATATTGCAGCGCCCCTTTGATGATGTTATAAAGCACTTGCCCCAACAGTCTGTTAAAGGCTACACGGGGGATCTTTGTGTGCGAGTAGCTCACAGATGCTTGAGAGATCTGGGCACTGTCCGATCATCAGTGAGCTCCTCCGGCAGGCGAGGCTGAGTTGGCTGTTGTCTGTGCATTAAGAGGTGTTAAATATCCCACGCAGAGGAGTCTGCTTATAGGACAGATAAAAGGTTCATCTTCTTTGGTTCTTTCGGTAAAGTCACGTAGAATTAGAATAAAATAATAAATTGATAAAATAAAATAACACAATAATATTTTCCCGACGTTTCGGCCACAACACAAGCGGCCTTCATCGGGTGAAGGGACGAGACTGTCTGGTAGGACAACACTCCAGCGTTGTCCTACCAGACAGTCTCGTCCCTTCACCCGATGAAGGCCGCTTGTGTTGTGGCCGAAACGTCGTGAGAATATTATTGTGTTATTTTATTTTATCAATTTATTATTTTATTCTAATTCTACGTGACTTTACCGAAAGAACCAAAGAAGATGAATCATTGCAGTCACGAAAGCTTTAAATCGAAAGATAAAAGGTTCTTCACGTACCGTGTCCCGTGTCACCTAAACGTTAAATGGGGCCCCGGTAAATTCAGTGTCCACCGCTGAATCATCTTTCACCATCACCACTCGTCCATGAAGGCCAATGCGACGAGGCCATAGATAGACGGCGCGTTATAACGGAGAAGGGGGGGACCAGGAGAAACGTCGTACTACGTGACATCACAACACCCTGCACACAACCGTAGTGGCAGATTAGGGTGCGCATCATTCACGAATATGTGGTTTAAGTGGTTGAGAGTAGATTTTGGTGTAAACTGATCACGATGCTTTGCGTGGCCTGCATTTAAAATGTAATGTGTGGGTGCGTGAGCAGATATGAGTGGGTGAGTGCGTCAGTAAGCCGGTAGGTGAGTATGTGGGTGGATGGAGGGGGATGGGCGGGAACGCCATGGGCTGGAGTGGAGGCGGACTGATGCGTTACGGGAGGATATGGAGCTGAGTGGGCTTTGCCGACGACTGGTACCAGCGGTGTCGGGATCGGCCTCTGCGGGGGAGGCTCGTGAAGGACGCTTCTACTGGGCAGTTGGAGACAGTCGCCCTCCACCAACAACGGAGGAGTGACGCTCACAACAACGAGCGGAACACCGGATGATGAATATGCAGCAATTTGGCACAGTACGGGGTACAGGTGGTGCATCTGCCAGTCATCTCAGTCAGCCAACCCATGGCACCTGGGTCTGTTCCAGGACCTCCGGTCAGCGAGCCTTCGACACTTCACGTGGCTTCAAAGTGCACCTGGCCTGGCACAGGCGCCGTGGTGACGTCACTGTCACATATTGGCGAATGGCGACGGTCGATAACGCGGCGGTGGTTGTGAGAAATGCCATTTTGGGGGGGGGGGGGGGGGGGGGCGCCAAACCTGACCAGCTGTAAACCTCACGTCGCCTCGCAGCCACACAGTGGCAACAGGGAGTTCTGGATGGGTGCAAGGGGCTGGTAATCCCCCTCCATCTTCAACTAAATAACCACACACGCGAGCCCTTGGGGCTCTCTGTGAGTCGATGGATCTGTGTGTGGTGAGTCTATGGGTCTCTGTGAGAGTCCGTGGGTCTCTGTGTGGTGAGTTTATGTGTGTCTGTTTTATGAGTCTATAGGGCTCTGTACGAGTCTGTTTGATTCGGTGGTTCTCTGTGTGATGAGTCTATGCGTTTTTGTATGACTCTATGGGTCTCTATGTGGTGATTCTATGGGTCTGTTTGGTGAGTCTATGGGTCTCTCTCTGAGTCTATGGGTCTCTGTGGGGTGAGTCTATGCGTCTTTGTGGGGTGAGTCTATGCGTCTCTGTCTGATGTGTCTATGGGTCTCTGTGGTGAGTCTATGGGTCTCTGTGGTGAGTCTATGGGTCTCTGTGGTGAGTCTATGGGTCTCTGTGGTGAGTCTATGGGTCTCTGTGTGAGTATGGGTACGATTGAGTCTATGGGTATCTGTCTGGTGAGTCTATGTCTCTGTTTGGTGAGTCTATGTCTCTGTTTGGTGAGTCTATAGGGCTCTGTGCGAGTCTGTGGATCTGTTTGAGTCTGTGGTTCTCTGTCTGATGAGTCTATGGGTCTCTGTGGTGAGTCTATGGTTCTCTGTGCAAGTCTGAGGGTATGTGCGTGGTGAGTGTATAGGTCTATGTGTGATGACTCTATGGGTCTCTATGTGATGGATATCTGTGGTGCACATATCCTGGCACAAGCGCCGTGGCGTCATCACCACCACTAAGTGGAGAATGCTCCTACCCCTGCTCCTGCTTGTTTTTGTGCTCGGGAAGGAGAGAGAAAACTAGACTAAGGTCCACTGAGCTAAACATCTCTTCTTCAGAAGCGATTTGGCACCAATGATAGCTCAACGAAGTGGCTCATCATCACAGTCACGAAAGTTTTAAGTAAAAACTTTAAACGAATGTTTCTAAATGTGGAGGGAAAAACCGGAGGACCCGGAGAAAAAGTCCACACGACCACGGGGAGAGACAGAGACACGCAAACTCCAAATATACAGCAGGCATCAGGGTCGGGGTCGAACCCACAACCTCCTGTACACCAGGCGAGGTAGTTAGGGGGGAAAGCAGAGACAGCGAGAGAGAGGAGAATTAGTCAAACTCACACTCAGTATTACTAACTAACCATGATACACTCGCCATGATACTCACCATCATACTCACGCATTCACCATCATACTCACACACAAGCCCACACACATCAACTGTCGCCATTCACCACTACGTGGCGGTGATGTCCCCACAATAACTCAGGTGCCAAGGTTTGACGGCTGTGCCAGGCTAAGTGCAGGAGGAGGCCACGGGCCAGACTCAGGTGCCATGGGTTGACTGCTCTACCTGGCTAGGTACAAGAGGAGGGCTAGACCCTGGTGCTATGGGTTAACTCGTGTGCCACCACCTGCACAACCACCACAATAACAACCACACAACAATAACCACGACCAACAACTGTAACCACAGTTTAACACGTAGGCTTTCGCGACCAATATTATTAATAATAACGGTTTTTGGGTTAGATCGCGTTTATTTATAAATGTGTCGTAACCCTCCACCACCCGACACGGCCAATCAGCAAAAAAAGTGTCACGTTGACAAAAGACAAATAATTCACTACTTTAGCCCACCGGTGTGTTGAAGAGTGAATCCACATTTACAGTTTGAGTACTGGGCTAAAGTAGTGAATTATTTGTCTTTTGTCAACGTGACACTTTTTTTGCTGATTGGCCGTGTCGGGTGGTGGAGGGTTACGACACATTTATAAATAAACGCGATCTAACCCAAAAACCGTTATTATGAACTGTAACCACAACTATAATTTAACCACAACTATAATTCCCATCAGCCACACGGCCCTCTGGGAGTGCCTCTCAACAGCAGCAGCAGCAGGGCCGAGCTCTGCTTGAAGCAAACTCAGCAGAACGTGACGGCTGTGGGCCAGGCGCCTCCTCTGTCTCCCCCCACCGCCGCCGCCGCCACTGCTGATGTGGACACACCGCGCGAGGTTCTCACCTTCAGGCTGAGTCGACGTAGAGGAGGCCCAGCGAGCCGCCGCTTCAGAAGCTTTCGCGAGCCACTGACGGTGGCCGTGAGCTGGAATCCAAATCAGCCGCTCGCCACCCACAATCCACAGCGCGCGCCGCCTCCACTCGGCCCCGGCCTAAGCGGAAGTAGCAGCGGGGGAGGGGGGCGGGGCATGGGGGGTGAGGGGGCGGGTGACGAGGGGAGGGGGTTGGGGCATGGGGGGTGAGGGGGCGGGTCGCGAGGGGGGGCATGGGGGGTTGTGAGGGGGCATGGGGGGTTGCGAATGTGGAGGGGCGGGGGGGGAAGGGGGGTCACGAGGAGGGGCGGGGGGGGGCAGGGGGGGTAGCGAGGGGGAGGGAAATGTCGGGCCATGGGGCGTGGTCGCGCATGGGGAGCAGGGGGGGAGGAGCTCAGGTGTGAGGGGGAGGAGCTCATGGCTCTGACGTCACGGGGGCGTGGTTACTTTGTACCGCCCCCGCGTCTCGTGCCACGTGCTTCCCATTGGCAGTTTGGCCGTTAGAGAGGCCCGGACAGACCCCAGAGCAGGAGTGGAACCGAGCTGTGGGTGAGTGGTGGCGGTGGTGGTGTGAGTCTCTCTGTGCGAGGCTGTGTGAGTCTCTCTGTGTGAGTCTGTGTGTGAGTCTCTCTGTGCGAGTCTGTGTGTGTGTGAGTCTGTGTGTGTGTGAGTCTGTGTGCGTGAGTCTCTCTGTGTGAGTCTCTGTGTGCGTGTGAGACTCTGTGTGAGTCTCCCTGTGTGAGTCTCTGTGTGTGTGTGAGTCTGTGTGTGTGAGTCTGTGTGTGTGTATCTCTGCGTGAGTCTCTGTGTGTGTGTGAGTCTCTGTGTGAGTCTGTGTGTGTGTGAGACGCTCTGTGTGAGTCTCTCTGTGTGTGTGAGTCTGTGTGAGTCTGTGTGTGTGTGGAACGGTCGTGGAGCTGACAGCGCGCTGCGCTATGAACCCGGCGTCCCCGAGTTGGATTCCCTCTAAAGGCCAACAGCAGTAACGATTATCTGAACCGGTGCTGGGCCTCCCCTAGATCGACTTAACCTCGAATGAGTACCTGGTGTGGTGTGTAAAGATCGCCACTGGGGAGACAAAGGCGGCCGGGCGTGGTCCTGGCAATCCAACACCCTCGTGTGTCGTGCCGGCCTTCATACGTACTGCTGGCTAACAGCACTTGCCCCTACAGCCTGTTAAGTCTCTACGGGGATCTTTGTCTTTGGTGTCCCATACTGGCAGGGGGAGGAGTGGTGGTGTTAATGTTGGTGGTGTTAGTGGTGGTGGTGCTCGTGATGGTGGTGGTGTTAGTTGTGTTAGTGATGGTGGTGTTAGTGATTGTGGTTGTTAGTAGTGGTGATAGTGGTGGTGTTACTGGTGTTAGTGATGGTGGTGTTGGTGTTGGTGGTATTAGTGATGGTGGTGTAAGTGAGGTGATCGGATGCCATGGTGATCCCCATCTTTAAGAAGGGAGAACGCACAGACTGTAACAACTACAGGGGCATCTCACTCAGTGTGCCGGGAAAGGTCCTGGCAAGGATTATTCAACACTGCCTTACCAGGCATGCTGAGGAGAGGCTTGCGGAGCCCCAATGTGGTTTCAGGAAAGGGCGGTCCTGCACAGATGCCATATTTTCTGTCCGTTTGCTAAAGCAGAGGTGTAGGGAATTCCAACAAGACCTTCATCTCTGCTTTATTGACCTGGTAAAGGCCTATGACACCATCAGTAGGCCTGGGCTCTGGGTTCTTCGTGCTTTCGGAGTCCCTGACCCGCTGCTCACGATCTTTAAGGACCTTCATTATGGTTAGCGGACCCGGGTAAAACTACATGGCCGGGAGTCGGAGCCATTCCCTGTTCACCTTGGGGTGCGACAGGGATGTCCTCTGGCTGCAACATTATTTAACATCTATTTCAACCACGTAGTTCGTGAAGCCTTCAGTAGCAGTACCGGAGGAATTTCCATCTGGTACAGATACAGTGGGAGGCTGATCAATGCCCGGATGCCGTCAAGGGATGGCTCCCTATTGGTCAACCACGTTATGTATGCCAATGACCTGATAATTGCGGCTCACTCAGAGGAGGAGTTGGAGGCGCTTCTGCTAAAACTGGAGTGTGCCACTAAGAGGTGGGGCCTTACCATCAGCCCCACCAAAATGAAGCACCTGTCTGGGTATTTTGTACCATCGAGCACTCCACCCCCACAACTCCCAATCGGTGATGGGGCAGTTGTGGAGAGAGTGGAAAGTTTCCCATACCTGGGCAGTGTGCTCATGACCGTCTCCGGTTTAACAGCAGAGGTCTCACTCCGAATCAGTCGAGCGGCATTATCTTTTCAGCAGTTGCGTAACGCTGTGTGGAAGCTACCTGGTCTGTCGCTCCACACGAAGCTTCGGGTCTTCTCAGCCGCAGTCATTCCCTCCCTTCTCTACGCTTGTGAAACGTGGACCCCCCTAATGGAACATCTTTGCCAGTTAGAAACGTTGAGGCTGGCCTGCCTCCGATCAATCCTGGGTTTACCCATGCTGGATTGTGTGAGGAGCTCACAAATCCTCGAAAGATCTGGACAAAGCCCCATCAGTGAGCTCCTCCAGCAGGCAAGGCTGCGTTGGCTGGGCCATGTAGCCCGCATGCCCAATCACCGCATGCGCAAGCAGCTTTTATTCGGCCGGATCGAGGGGGCTGAACGGACGCGGCACGGGCTAGAGAAGAGATGGAGTGATGTGGTACAGCAGGATGTGGAGCTGAGTGGACTTGCCGATAACTGGTACCAGCTGTGTCAAGATCGGCCTCTGTGGAAGAGGCTCGTGAAGGACGCTACTGGGCAGTTGGAGGCAGTCGCCCTCCAACAACAACGGAGAGCGCAGGAACGACGCTCACAACAACGAGCAGAGCGCCGGATGGCTAAAGCACAGCAAGTTGGCACAGTAAGGGGCACAGGTGGTGCATCAGCCAGTCATCTCAGTCAGTCGACCTGTGGCACCTGGGTCTGCCCTGTGACCTCCTGCCAGCGGGCGGGCGTTCGACACTTCACGTGGCCTCAAGGTGCACATGGTCTGGCACAAGCGTCGTGGTGACATCACCGCCACTTAGCGGCGAATGGCGGTTGTTGTTGTTGTTGGTGTTAGTGATGGTGTAATTTTTGTTGCTGGTCTTAGTCGTGGTGGTGTTAGTGATGGTGGTATTATTGGTGCTGGTAGTGGTGTTCGTGGTGGTCTTAGTGGTGGTGTTGGTGGTGGTGGTATTATTGGTGGTGGTGTTAGTAGTGGTGTTAGTGATGGTGTTAGTGGGGTAGTGTAGCGGTTAGCGCGCTGCGCTAAGAACCTGGCGACCTGGGTTTGATTCCCGCTCACGGCCAACATTGGTGACGATTATCTGAACTGGTCCTGGGCCTCACCCTAGATCGACTCAGCCTTAAATGAGTACCTGGTGCGAGGTGCAAACATTGCCATTGGGGAGACAAAGGCGGCCGGGCGTGGTGTTGGCCACCCACCCCCTCGTGTGCCGTGCCGGCCTTCATAGGTGCTCGCGGACAGCACTTGCCCCAACAGTCTGTTAAGGCTATACGGGGGATCTTTGTCTTTGTTCTTGGTGTTAATTGTGGTGTTAGTAGTGGTGTTCGTAGTAGTGGTGTTCGTAGTGGTGGTGTTCGTAGTGGTGGTGTTCGTAGTGGTGGTGTTGGTGGTGTTAGGAGTAGTGTTAGTAGTGGTGTCCGAACAGAGGAGCAACGCTCACGACAACAACCTTTGAGCCGGGCATCTAAAATGCAGCAAGTTGGCACAGTCATCTCAGTCAGACAACTCATGGCACCTGGGTCTGACCTGTGACCGCCTGTCAGTGAGCCTTCGGCACTTCACGTGGTCTCAAAGTGCACCTGGCCTGGCACAGGCGCCGTGGTCACATCACCGCTACTTAGTGGCGAATGTCAGTTGTTGTTTTTTGTGTTTTTCGTATTGTGGGTGACTGGTGAGGATGTGAGTCCGTGTTGATGATGAGAGTCCGCATTGTGACGTGACGTGCGTTTAGACGTGGGTGTGTCACGCCCCTTCAACTCTGCGTGTCCCTCACCTCTGTCTCCCGCTCTCCACGCAGAGACCCGGACCGCGCGAGAGACACCGTGAGCTCTGAGCACCCTCGTCTGCAAGTTGCTACTATGGAGGTACATGTGGCTCCTTGACTCGTGTGGTGAAGTATGGGTGGACGTGTGTTCTCCCCTCTGCGTATGCCTACCTGTCACCTGTATACCTGGGTGTGCTTCTCCTTGCCCGCCTAAGTGTGTGCGCGTCTATCAGAGTGTCTCTCTGAGATCCTGTTGGTGTACGTGCCCGTCTACGCGTGAGCATCTACAGCGCTGTTATCTATCCACTGATGGATGAACGCCTCCCTCCCTGAGACCCTACTACCCCTCACATCCTGTGATGGAATAATCTGCCAAGCGCCGATTTCGTCGCACCATCTCTCTGGCGGCTCTCCTCTCTGATGTGTTCTGTTCCTTGGTTGTCGCTCCGTTATTATTCTTGACCGTGAGCCATTGTTGTCCCTACTAGCCATGGCTCGTCCGGCCCGAGTTCCACTCACTCCTCTTAACAGTTTGAACGATCCCATTGACCTGCCTGTGACCTCGAAATCCACACGTCTTTCATTGTAAATCCAAGCATGGCAACTGATATTGGCCAAATATCCCAACGCTGAGAACTGGCAACATCTCGGCAGGACTCTCCTGAATGTGGAGCCCAGGATGTCAGAGATGCTGGCTCAGTGCTCGCCCACTGCACTTGCTCCAACATCTTAATCAAGCCCATGTGGTGGACCTTCCTCTTTGTGTGTGTAGATCAGCCGAGCTGGAGAGGCTCGGAGTAACGGTGAGTCTTGCACCACGTGGAGTGCGTTGTCCTCAGCGCGCACCGGCTCCATCCGCAGCAAATCGCCACAAGGTAAGAACAGAAATGAGTGACGTCAAGATGGCCACGCTGAATGGTGGGACATCACGATGGTCATGTTTCAAGGGGGACGTCACAGTGACCATGATGCATGGGGGGACTTCATGGTGGCCATGTTGCATGGGTGATGTACCGTTCGACTTTTGCCGTTCTCTGGTCTAACACCGACGAGACAAGGTCATAAAGAAGGCTGTCTCTGGTGCAGGCCAGTCAGTTTCAAAGACAATGCCCATATATTATCAGAGCATGTTTGTTTGCATATTTTTCCACAAGTACGTGTGGTAAATGCAGACTTGATGCCTTGCAAAAGGTAGCTATTTGGTGTTTGAACATATTAACACCTGTTTTTGTGCCAGAAAGGGTAAAAGCTATTCTTATTTCATAAAATCCTTCATGGCATATCTGTGTTATATTTATCTAATTCATTAACCCTGTTGTCAAACCCAAGCAACCTAAGATGTCCTCAGAGCTACATATAGCTGGACATCAAACAAAGATGGTCACTGCATGGCACGCTTTCAGATGTGCTTCTGCATTCATCTGGAATGCTCTTCCGACATTAGGCAGCCACTAGAGCGATGCACTTTTAAATCAATATTTTTTGCGAACTTGTTAGTTTGTTGCCTTTCCCCCTCACTTCTGATTAGCAGGGCTGCCGAAGCACGGTTTAACATACGGACATAACTGGTATTGGCCAAAACATCCAAATCCCCTGCAAATTCCTCAAATTGGGATCACACAGCAGACGTAATGGCAGCAGAGTCACCCCCATTCTCTGTAAATCATCTGCAGGAACCTCCTGAAAAGGAATCTTGAGACTTTTTGAGGCTGTGCTGCGTAAACGAAAGATCACCGACAGCTGTCATTCTCTTGCCTGCAGCAATCCTGGCTCTCTTTGGCCCTCAAATGACCCACCGGGAGAAGCTGGAGCTTGTCGCCATACAGAAAGTATGGTACTTTGCGCTCAGCAACAGATTCCGGGGACACAACAACGATGGATACGACAACCACGAACATCATTACATTCCGGTGAGACTCGCCACAAAGCCCCCGCCGTGGGGGCGGTCACAGGGCGTAGCGGTCGCGGGGTTTATGGCTTCTTGTCATTGCAACTTAAGCACCAACCAACCAGAGAAAGCACACGTGCACTCTTCCACACACTCCACAATCAGAAGTTTATTTCCCAAGTTAAGCCCATTGAGCTAAAGTGCTTTTTTTAGGGTGACTCGGCCAGCAGACATCAGAGCATTCCACAATTACAGATTTAAGAAAACCAAACACTTAAAAAAAGCAATTATTTCGTAAAATAATGCTCACATGTGATTTTCAAAATACAGTCAGTCTAAATTTGTGTAATATTTGTGCAGGTCCACCATGAGCACCTTCACTACCGCTATGAGGTGCTGAAGAGGATTGGGCGCGGAGGTCAAGGCCAGGTGATCCGGTGCCTTGACCACAAGATGAACACCCTGGTGGCCGTGAAGATCTTGGTATCACCATTGAGGTAAGAATTCAGAGCGGTGTCGTCACAAGGATGATGTTGTTACGTCCAGTGCTGTGGGCGGCCGTGTGATGAGGTGGTGACAACTCGTGCCTCACGTACAGAGTCCCCGGTTCGACTCCTGACTCGGGTGCCCTCCTGTGTGGAGTTTTTATGTTCTCCCCCTGTTCTGGATCAGTTCACGCTTACATTACATTAAGTCTTCATTTAACCTAGTAGAGGCATTCCTGAAAAGTGCCACGTTAAGGGAAAGCACATTAAGCAAACATAATATCACCATATATAATGTAACGATAAAGTTTTGCAAGATATAATACACGCACACAGTGATGTGAAGAGACCAATAACGGAGGGCATGCTGTCACGTCACGTGATCATTCTGCATTCTGCCTACTGTGTCATACCGCTCAGCCGTGCAATTTTATAGCGGGCACATTCCACGTTATAATGGGCGCTTTCCTGCATTAGAACAGAAGCATTCCGGATTATAATGGGTGCAGTCCGCGTCATAATGGGAGCCTTCCACGTTATTATGGGCACGTTCCACGCTATAAAAGGCATGTTCCACGCTGTAATGGAGTTGTCCCATGTCATAACGGGTGTGTTCCGTGTTATAACGTGTGCGTTCTGCGTTATAGCAGCTACATCATGGGATCTCCTTTGCCAGTACCAAAATATACTCCCAAAGGATTTCCCATGATGTAGCCATTCACCCCGAGCTCTCATTACTCTGATAACGCTTGTCTTTGTGCTGTACGCCTTTTGGCGTCCCCTGGTCTAACACCGTTTTTGAGACGATGCTCAAAAGAAAGCTGTTTCTGGTGTGGACCAATCAGTTTCAAAGACAATGCATATATTATCAGAGTATGTTTTTTGTTTGCATTCTGACCACAAGTATTGTGGTTAATGCAGACAGAATTCCTTGTAAAAGGTTTCAGTTTGGTATTTTAACATCTTAACACCTGTTTTCTTGCTAGAAAAAAGGAGAAAATATATTGTGATATTTTGGTACTGGCAAAGGAGGTCCCATGATATTCCACGTTATAATGCCTTGCTCTGTGAGAGCCACATTCAGTCATGACTCAGCTGTGGCTCAGTCTCTAAAACTCAGGCTCAGCTCTAGCTCAGCCGTGGTTTGGCCCAGGCTTGAGCCGCTCAGCTACTGTTAAAGATACATGAGTGGCTCAGCCGTGGCTTGGCTCAGCTCCTGGGAATCCTGAGTGTGGCTGGGGCCATGCTCGGAGTCGGCTCAATTCACACATTAGGGAATCACTACGTTCAGGCAGCACCCCAAGCCCCCTTCTATCCCTTGCTTATTTGATCCTCTTCCCGATCCTTTCTGGAACCTTCCATGAGCGCACTACCGGAACTCACAATGCCATTACACCCGGGGAACGAATATTTATTTATTTAATTCTGAATAGAATTTGTTTCTGGTCATTCCTTAAGCAAGTCTAAGTCATGATTCATTTGTGGATTTTCTCTGCACAGCTCCAAGCATGATAAATTTCAGAGAATGGAGCTCCAGATGGCTCTGGAACTTCAGGGCGAGGGCAGTGATGAGGACTACAACGTTGTCAAAGTCCTGAATCATTTTGACTTCAGAGGACACCACTGCATTGTCCTGGAGCTGTTGAAGTACGTACCATGTGTTCCCACCGCCCCCCCCTCCCACCCATAGCGTGGTTAACTTCATTAGCTAAACTAAAACTTTTATTTAACAGGTAAAGCCCACTGCCCTATCAGTTATTTTTCACAAGCGGCCTGGCTACAAATGATAGCTAAAAAAAGTGGCTGATGTGGAAATGTATAGCAGCCAAATACTCTAAACATATGTTTCTAAATGTGGAGGGAAAAACCAGAGAACCCGGAGAAAAAGCCACGTGACCAGGGGTAGAACATGCAAACTCAAAATATACATGCGTCACGGTCGGGATCAAAGCCCCGATCTCTTCCACACCAGGGGAGGGTGATAACGTCACACCACCGGGGCTAGATGTTACTTTTGGGATTCCTGTGCCACCCACGCATTGTGATACTGTGGAGCTGTCATGTGTCCCGGGTGCACGAGGCCACGCCTCTTTTCTCAATCAGCCCCGCCCACTTTTATATAGCCACGCCTCCACTCGATCAGCGCAGTGGTGATGCTTGAGCCCCTCGGTGAAAATCCCTGAGTTCGATTCTCAACTCGGACGCCTTTCTCTGTGGAGTTTGTATCTCCTAATGGATAATTCCACCACCCGGAAACAGAGCTAATGAAAGCAAGTGGACAATGGTGCTAACTGATTTGGTTTATCAGCAAACCGATGACCTAAACCCACACTGAGCTATGAATCGTATTAGTCGTGAATGTGCAAATAGAATATTAATATTTCGTTATCAGAATCCACGCAGTATTGCAGGGTATGACACTGACGCTGCTTCGTTGTTGTCATTGTTGCTGCTGCTGCCTCTTTCACAGGGAGAGCCTCTATGATGTGATTATGGAAGCGGGGCTCCGGAAATTGCACATGGGGATGGTGAAAACTTACACCAGGGGCATCCTCAAGTTCCTTTGCCACACCAAGGCCAGGAGCATCATCCATGCAGACATCAAGCCAGTGAGTGGACACAGCAATCAGCGTGACTTTGTTCCGGAGTTGTGTCATTATTGGGGACTCGGTCCATAGAGAAAACTGACCACGTTGGTCACAGGGTCGATGTGTTAGCTCTGTCCGTCTATCTGGAAGGAAGCAGGGTCACGTTACCTCTGGTGATGATCTGGTATGAATTAAACTGTCGTGTAGAGTCGTGTCGCTATTGGGGTACTCACCACAGAGAAAACTAGCAATGTAGATCACAGCGTTGCCCCAAACTTTGGGAAACACAAACCGGAGCCGAAAAGAATGATTTTCAAAACGTGCCAAACACGCGTTTGAACTGACAGCTGCCCGTTGTCAGCTTCCATGCTGTGAATGGAAAACTTCCCAAGACAAACGTGCGGTGGAAAGCGTCACGAAATCCGTGCGCCCTTGAGTGTGGTTTTTGGTCCATAACTCGTTATCGGGCAGCTGTGAGCATCTATGATAAGTTGTCTATAGAGCCGCACCCTTTTACTTATATGGTGCTTCAGAGAGCTTTAAATGTGATGAGCCTCGACTAACATCGCTCATCTTGACGCATTTGAAAGGGGCACCCCCAGTGGCAGCTGTCAGAAAACAGCGATTGTTGCACTTGACTCAAGGTTGATGACGGCGCTACGCCTCACCTAGTTCCCCTGTTTAGTTTGTACCGTGGTACGTGATTGATCCACTGCTGGCTGAATGCTATCGGCGTAACCTCCGAGTGTGAATTCCTTCTGTCTTTCTTCCTTTAGGAAAATGTTCTACTCAAGGATACCGTGACCGGCACCGTCAGGGTCACGGACTTTGGCAACAGCTTTTTTGTGAAAAGGCAACGTGAGTAAATTCACCTGGGTGTGAGTTTCTGCGTGTGGGTGTGAGTTTCTGCATGTGGGTGTGTCTGTGTTCCAGTGTGTGTGTGTAAGTCTCTTAGTGTCTGTACATGTGACAGTGTGTGATAACGATGCTGTTCATGACACAGTGAGTATACACACACACGTACATATATATTTGTTGTTGTTGTGCAGCTCTGCATGTGGGTGGGACCCTGCCATACCTCTCTCCGGAGGTATTGCTGGGCTACAGATTAACGTGTGCAGTGGACATGTGGGCACTGGGCTGCACAGTGGCAGAGTTGGCGACCGGCAGGGAATTATTCCATTCGGACAGCCGCGACGACCACCTCCCGTGCTGCATGGAGGTATTTCCAACTGGACGTTCACCCGCTCGTGATTCCCCCCTCCTTTCTTGAAGTTGTAGGCTATGGGGGGGTGGGGAGCCAGGAGAGGGGGGGGCGATTGGCTACTTGGTGATCTGGCGAATGGCAGCCATCGTATGTTGTATGTGTGTACACGTGTGTGTCTTGTACGTGTTGTGGGAGCAGTGGTGTAGCGGTTAGCGTGCTCAGCTACAAACCCGGTAATGCGAGTTTGATTCCAATTCACGGCCAACATCAGTGAGGATTATCTGAACCGGTACTGGGCATCCCCTAGTATAAATCAGCCTCAAATGAGTACCTGGTGCCGTGTGTACCTGCTTCAATATGGCCAACCATCCCCTCTCTGTGTGTGCCACAGTCCTGGCCCTCAACAGGTGCCGCTACTGTTGCTGCTGATGTTTCTACTCACTACTATAAGCACTTGCCCCTACAGTCTGCTGCGGCTACACGGGTGACTTTTGCCTTTATCTCAACCATGTGCAGATCCTCGGGTTGCCTCCAAGATGCATGATGGATGCAGCTCCTGACGGAATGCACTACTTTGGTGAGTTGAAGGGTGGGGCGAGCAACCGGCCGGATTCAGTGTTAGGGTGTGGCCTGGAGCTGTTGTAGTTCTTTTTGGGGGGGTGGCCATGGGGGGGGGGGCCTCTTTGTATTTTCAATTCCTTGGGTGAGTGGGTGGGTAAATGGGCGCGTGGGCAAGTGGGTAGGTGGGCAAAGTGGTGGTTGGTGACTGTGTGTCTCTTCTGCTGTGCATGTCTCCTGCAGATCGTTTGGGCATGATGTTCTCCCCAGTCAAGAGAAGGGTGCCAGGGAGCTTGTCACTTCACGGGGCACTCAAAAGCCACGACCCGGAGTTTGTTGACTTTGTCAGCTCCTGCCTGCAGTAAGAATCATCCCCCACCCCCTCCCCCCTCCCCATGAGGATTTCTCCCACCAAGGTGATCAACGATCGCCCTCCACCGATCACCAGGAAGATGTGGAGCTGAGTTAACCTGCCGATAACCAGTACCACCCTTGTTAAGATCGCCCTCTTTGGAGGTCCGTTAAAGATGATCCTCGGCAGTGCAAGGCTCAGGACATTTTTAGAGTACCGCGTATTGAAGGATTGCCGCTGCTACCAAGACTACCGCTGATGCCGTGCGATCCTGGACCTCGTGGGAGAAAGGGAAGGAACGTCAATCCTTTCACCACGCCTCTCTCACCACGTGCGCTGCGTGTGACCCCCGTGCGTCTCTCAACAGATGGGATCCGGATTGTCGCATGACGCCAGCGCAGGCGCTGGGTCACAGCTGGCTCCGGACGGTGGCCACCAGCACCACCAGCAACGCCACCGCCACCACCATTGCTGCTCCTGGCAGTGTACAGTGTTTTGGAGCTGCTGAGCGACGGTAAGCCATGAGCTGCTTGTCCAATATTCAAGGCAGTCCATAGGGAGGTGTGGGGCCCGGGGCAAGTCACAATTAAATCGGAAGTATTACCAACAATACAGGGTTTTTTTTCGGTTAGATCGCATAGATATACATGTGTTGTTAAACTCACCACCACCCAACACAGCCAATTAGTAAGGTGTATCATGTAAACAAAATGTGCCAATTAGTTACTAGATCAGCACACCAGTGTGTTGGAAAGTAAACCCACCACATTTACTATTCGAGTACGACATTTTGCCGGGGATTGCAACCAGCCTCATAAGGTGACGGCCAGAATTGTGGAGAAATACTCCTGTTTCGGTCTTAAATAGTGATAAATGTGAATGTGATGTCATCATTTGTGAGCCAATCTGGTGCGAAAGCCTACGTGTTAAAAAGACATTTTACGTCTGACACCGTGACATCGAAGCACAGGGCCGCCAAAAGCACGGTGCCCGGGGCGGTTTCCCCAGTACACCGTACCCGGGGAACGGCTCTGCTCCTGTTAATGTATTTATATTTATTACTACTACCCTTATTTAGCCAGCATGAGCCTCACTCAGTCTCAAGACTCTTTTTCAGTAGAGTCCTGCCAAGTTGTTTGCAGTACAGAACAAATTTGCTTTTGCTACTGCTGCTATGCGATCCCGATTGAATGATTTGGAGGTTCAATTTCTAACACTGACGAGGATGTCCATCCAAAACTGGTTGCGTGGCGTGTGTCAGGGTTCAGTTACGTGGAGGAAAATGCCAAACCCAAAGGAATGAAAGTTACATTTTAATGTACAATTTTATTGAGGGACTGTGTGTTGTCTTGGTGGGGTCTGGGGCTGTTTTTGTTGATGTTTTGCTGCCTTGCTCAAATTTACAGTTAGTGTTGAAAACTGGCAGGATTTTATGTACTTTGTGCTTATGTGCTCAATTTTTTGTGACTTGCTTACATTTTTACACGTTGCACTCCTTTTGTTTGTTGTTGTAACTTGCTTACCCTGTGCCTCGACTGCATATCTGTGAAGAAAGAGCTTCATAGCTCATCGGATTCCTCTTCATCCAGTCTAAATAATGTATTCTGATTTGGAAACCAATGCAGGACAAAACGGGGGGGGGGGGGGGAGGGGTAAAACACACTCCACATTCCACACGGAGAAGTGGCCCAAGTATGGGAATCAAACCCAGGTCCTTCTTTGACTGAGTTCCAGCCCTGCCACCCGCAAACGAACACATGTACAGTTCAAACCCCACGTGTACATTCGGTTATATACGGATGTATTTTTATAATTGGTTCCTGGGTGAGGACAAATAATGAGGCAGCCATATCTTTGCCATGTAGCCCTTCATCCAGTGTGATATCGCAAGACTAATGCCCATTTTGTAACCAGACCCACGATGGGCATGGTATGCTGCATTATTGCAGCATCGTTATTAGCCTAGTTAATCTATCTCTGCACACAGTCCGTACGCGGACGATGGGGGGAGGGGGGACGGACTGTGATCTCTGCTGTAGCAGGAAGTTGGAACGGTGTCGTGCGCATCTCTTCACAGAGCGGAGCCGGCGCTGCCCCCATCCTCCGCGCTTGCCCTGGCCTCTAAAGGGAAGCTGACGGTTGTGGTGGAAGAGGAGACCCTGGTGGAGGAGCTGGTGGTGCAGGATGAGGAGACCCTGCTGAAGGAGCTGGTGGTGCAGGAGGAGAACCTGGTGGAGGAGCTGGTGGTGCAGGAGGAGACCCGGGTGGAGGAGCTGGTGGTGCAGGAGGAGGAGACCCGGGTGGAGGAGCTGGTGGTGCAGGAGGAGGAGACCCGGGTGGAGGAGCTGGTGGTGCAGGACGAAGAGGAGATGGGGGGGGAGACAGAGGAGGTGGAGACGAAGAAGGAGCAGGAGGAGGAGATGGTGGTGCAGGAGATGGTGGTGGAGGAGAAGGAGATGACAAGGAAAGAGGATCAGGCGATGGTGATGCAGGAGGAGAAGAGGAAGCGAGGGGGCCTGGCCCGCATAGGGAGAACCATCCGTTCACTCCTCCGACGCGCGCTGCTGTGTGGTGGCCGGTCCACCACACAGTAGAGGTGGTGGTTATGGACAGTTGTGCACCACGACCACTATCACCACACCCACCACATGCACACTCCACACATACACCCCCCTGTGATACCCACCACCCACCACACACATCCTGCACCCACCCACCCCGTGACACCCACCACACACTACACAAAGAGCTAGGCGTTTAGAGGGTTAGGGGTTTATAAAGTTATGGGTTTAGAGGTTTTGGGGTATTTTGGGGATAAGGGGTTTATATGTTTAGGTATTTCGAGGGTTATAGGGTTTAGGGGTTGAGAGTGTTAGCGGTTTAGGGGATTCTAGAGTTAGGGGTTTAGAGGGTTAGGGTTTTAAGGGTAAAGGGGTTTAAAGGGTTAGGTGTTTAGAGGATTAGGCTATTAGGCGTATAGGGGTTTAAAGAGTTAGGGGTTTAGGGGTTCAGAGGGTTATGGTTTTAAGGGTAGAGGGGTTAAGAGGGTTAGGGATTTAGAGGGTTTTGAATTTAACGATTTTGTGTTTAAGGGTTTAGGTTAGGGGTTCAGTGGGTTAGAGGTTTGGGGGTTTATGGGTTAGGATTTTAGAGGGTGATGGGTTTAGACCGTTATGGTTTTAAGGGTAAAGGGGTTTTGAGGGTTGAGTTTTAGAGGGTTACAGTTTAGAAGTTTGTGGTTTTAGAGGGTTCTCGGTTTAGAGAATTAGGTGTTTAGAGGGTTTATGGGGTTTAATTGTTAAAGGGTTAGTGGTTTAGAGGGTTAGGAGTTTATAAGGTTATGGACTTAGGGGTTTAGAGGTTTTGGGGCTTTTAGGGGGTAAGCAGTTTAGAGGTTTGGGGGGTTTTAAGGGTTATGATGTTTAGGGGTTGAGCGTATTAGGGGTTTTGAGGGTTAGGGTTTTAGTGGGTTAAGGGTGTAGAGGGTTAGGGGATTAGAGGGTGAGGGGTTTAGAGGGTTGGGGTTTTCGTGGTATTTGGGTCAGGATTTCAAAGGGTGAGGAGTTTAGACAGATAGGGTTTTAAGGGTGAAGAGGCTGAGGTTTTTATTTGGTAGAGTTTAGAAGGTTATGGGTTTAGAGGGTTAAGGGTTTAGAGTTACTGTCGGTGTTTAGAGGTTTAGGGGGTTTATGGGTTTTGATTGCTCGGTGTTTTGGTTTACAAGGTTACGAGTTTTAGAAGGTTTTGGGTTTAGAGGTTTCGGTGTTTCGGGGATTAGAGGTTTATAAGGTGAGGGGTTTAAAGGGTTATGGTTTTACAGGTTTAGGTGTTTAGACAGTTTGGGGCTTAAGGGTTTAGAACAGGGGTGGGCAAATTTTTTGACTCACGGGCCACAATGGGTTCTAAAATTTGACAGAGGGGCCGGGCCAGGAACAGATGGATGGAGTGTTTGTGTGAACTAATATAAATGTCGTGTAAAAATAATAACATGAAAGGATTTGGCCTTTAACAGGTAGCAAAGCATTTATTTGCAAGGCAATTTAACAAATTGCACGAACATGAACAATACAAAAACATGTCGTAACTCCCGGTCAAAGTGCGCCATCTAAATGGGGAAATGGGGGCATTACAGGAGAAAGGTAAAATTTAATTTAATAATAATAATATTTGTATAAGTTCGGCGGGCCGGATTAAAAAGCCCAACGGGCCGTATACGGCCCGGGGGCCGTACTTTGCCCATGTCTGGTTTAGAAGGTTAAGGGTTTAGACAGTTAAGAGTTTTTGGGGTTTATGGGTTAGGGTTCTAAAGGGTGAGGTGTTTAGACGGTTGGAGTCTTCAGGGTAAAGTCCTTTAGAGGATTTGGTGTTTAGAGGGTTAGAGTTTAGAACGTTTTGAGTTTAGAGGGTTTAGAGAGTTACGTGTTTAGAGGTTTATGGGTTTCGATTGTTAGAGGTTGAATGGTTTAGATGGTTAGGAGTTGAGGAGGTTATAAGGGTATGTGTTTAGGGGTTTAGAGGTATAGGGGTTTCAAGGGTTAGGGATTTAGAGTGTTAGGGGTTTAGTGGTTTGAGAGTTGAGGGTTTAACACCTAGACTTTCACAACTAATATTGGGTTAGTCTCCAACACTAAATGGTACTTTTTGTTGATGTGACAAATTTTCCTAATTGGCTGTGTCGGGTGGTGGCTGGTTTAACGACACATTTATAGTTACACAATCTAACCCCAAAAAAACATTTATGGGTTTAGAGGGTTTAGTGGGTTATGTGTTTAGAGGGTTAGCATTTTAGGGGTATAGGTGTTTTAAGGGTTAGGCATCTAGAGGGTTAGTTCTTTAGAGGGTTGGGGTTTAAATGTGTTGGGATTAGATTAGGGATTTAGATTTTTAGAACGTTAGGGTTTTGAGGGTTTGGGTTTTAGAAGTTGAGGATTTAGAAGGTTGTGAGTTCAGAGGGTTAGGGGTCTAGAGGGTTAGTTCATTAGAGGGTTGTGGTTTAGATTGGTTGGTATTTAGAATATTAGGGATTTAGGGTTTTAGAAGGATCGAGTTTCAAGGTTTAGAGGGTTAGGGATTCAGAGGGTTGAGGGTTTGGTTTTTAATGGCTTCGAAGGTTAGGGTTAAAAGACTAAGGGGTTTGGAGAGTGAGGGGTTTTTGGTGGGTTAGGGTTTTAAGGGTAAAGTTTTTGAGAGGGTTAGCAGTTTAGATGGTTATGGGTTTAAATGGTTAGGGATTTAGATAGTTACGGGGTTTAGAGGTTTAGAGGGTTTTATTTGTTCGAGGTTTAGTGGTTAAGGTCTCTGTGCGAGTCCAACAGGTTTATTTTAGTCTATGGTAAGATAAAAACAGTTCAGTTTAATTTGTATATATTCAAACAATTTGTTTACCTTTCCTGTCGTGTTTTTGTATTGTATTTTTGTTATGTTCTGACCCGCCCGATTGGACGTCTGTGAAAACAGATCGTCATAGCTCATCAGATTCATCCAGTATAAATAAATATTCAGATTAAAATTCTATTGACCTCTGTGCGAATCTATGGATTTCTGTGTGAGTTTTTGGGTCTCTTGAGTGTATGGATCTCTGTGTGAGGCTATTGGTCTATGTGCATGTCAAAAGGACTCTGTGTGAGTCTATGGGGTTGCTGTGTGAGTCTGATTGTCTGTAGGAATGCATGGGTCTCTCTTGGAGTCTATGGGTTTCTGGGTATGGTTGTTTGTGCGAGTTTTACATGCACAAATGGAACTTAAAAAGGCCATTGAGGGTTGCAGAATCCAAATTGAATATTAAGTTCCCCGCAATGCAAGCCAGCTCCCTAGTCGTGTCATCAAACAGCCCCTGTAATTCTTTATAATAAAAGAATTACTCCAAGAAATCCACACTGAGTCACAGTAGGGTCCTGAATTGGGGTTTTATTTTATAATCTTTGGTTTTATTCGGTTAAGTCACGTAGGTAAAAAAGTAAACTAAAATTAAATAAAAGAAAAAAATAAAACACGACGTTTCGAAGGCAACACAAGCTTCCGTCTTCAGGTGGAAACAGTCACAGCAAAAAATCGCTGCACCAAGTGGCGAGGCTCTGGAAACCTCTGGCTTAAATACAGGTTAAGGGAGGGGGCGGGAGGAGCCATGTAGGGGGACCTTGGTGGGGTGAGGGGCTGAGTTAATCCGTCTTTTGTTGTGTAGAGGGTGTGGGGGGTGGGTCACTGTGTGTGTGCAATAGAAACGGAAAAAAAATAGAAAAATTAAAGATCGGCAAGAATGTGCTGTCAGGGGGAAGTAGAAAAAAGGGAAATAGAAAGTTCGGAAGGAATATGCTTGGTATACCACTACTTGAAATTGCTGTTAGAAATTAGTTGACGTTTGGTATGATTTAAAACGTCCTTCCAGTGGTTGCTTAATTTGAAACTATCCTCTCGGTTGAAGGTATGCCTGTATTTGTATATCTGAATGGCTTGGTGAACACATCTCTGGTGATAACCTATAGGTTTACAGAGAACCTTGGTATCGGAGAAGACAATCTCATGATCACCCATAGCGTTGTGACAATGATCAGCCACAGCAGAAGAATTCGTTCTGCCGTGTTTCAAATCTCATTTGTGCTCGCGAATTCGGTCAGAGACATGTCGCTTTGTCTCCCCGATATAGCAATCACCACAGGTACAACTCAATTTGTAAACCCCGGGGTACTGTAAGTCAGGAATGACATCCTTCACGGATGGGATCAGATCACGAATTTTGTGTACTGTATTGAACTGGACCTGGATCTTGTGTTTGTTTAGAATTTTGGAAATCTTTTTAGTAACGCCTGCTATATATGGTAGTGTGATGGTTTTGACCAGAGTATCAAGTGGTTGTTTCTGTATGGAGGGAGAAACAGCTTGGCGGATGGTACGGTCAGAGTATCCATTCCTTTTGAGGGCCAGGTGCACATGTTTTAATTCACTGGTCAGGTGGTGTTGGTCCGAAATGCAATTAACCCAATGGTATAAAGTTTTGATGAGATGATTCTTTTGGTCTGGGTGGTGGTGGGAATGAGGTTTCAAGTAGGAATCTGTGTGGGTGGGTTTCCTGTAGACAGAATGCCCCAATGAGCCATCAGGTCTCCTCTGAAACAGAACATCTAAGAATGGTAGCTTGCCATCTTTTTCCACGTCCATGGTGAATTTGATGGCGGGATGTCTGGAATTGATGTGGTGTAGGAAAAGGTTCAAAGCTGGGAGGCTATGTGGCCAAATGACGAAAGTGTCATCCACATATCTCTTCCCCTGGGAAGGTCTGAGGGTGGAAGTCTGGATGGCATCTGATTCAAATTTCTCCATGAAAATATTGGCTATCACTGGTGACAAGGGGGAACCCATGGGGGTACCCTCATTTTGTTTGTAGAAGGAGCCATTCCAAGTAAAGTAGGTATTGTTGAGGCAGTGCCTAACCAGTACAGGTGTATCGGCATCTAGTCCATGTTGGACCAAATTTTCAATTATTTCAATGGAATCAGGTACTGGGACCTTGGTGAACAAAGAGACCACATCGAAGCTGACAAGGATATCGTCAGGGGACAGTACAACGTCTTTGACCATAGAGACCAATTGGGCTGAGTTAAGTACTGCTGAGGCGGTCTTGCCAGTGAAAGGCAGCAAGAAATATGACAGAAAACGGGCTAGTCTATAGGTAGGGGAGTTGATCATGGATATGATGGGTCGTAGTGGGGTGCCTTCTTTATGGATCTTGGGAAGACCATATAATCTAGGGAGTCTTGCAGCAGAAGGTTTTAGGGAGGGACGTTTAGTTGGGTCGATTAGGGAGGTCGAACTTGTGATGATCTTGTTGGTTTTTATCGCTAGGCTATTGATAGGGTCATTTTTAATTTTTGAGTAACTTCCATCATTGAGCAGATTCTGGATTTTGTTGTTGTATGAGTCTTTATCCATGATTACAGTAGCGTTGCTTTTATCGGCTGAGAGGATGACTATATCACTTCTGTTTTTTTAAATTCGCGAGTTCAGAGCGTTCATTTTTGCTGATGTTACTAATGGGTTTCTTAGCATTCTTAAGAATCGGGGCTATTTCAGCTCTCGCAACGTCTGCTTGGATGTGTCCCACGCCTTTGAGGGTTACATCGACCTGAGAGATGATATCATCTACTGGTATGTGTTTTGGGGTGACAGCAAAATTCAGTCCCCTAGCCAGTACTGTTTTCAGATTGTCCGAAATCGGCGTGCTACTCTGATTAATGACGATTTTGTTGACGTCGAGTTTTGTTATATGTGGAACTGGGTTTTTCTTTAATAGCTGGTTGAATTTAGAAATCAGGTTAGCTTTACATTTGACTGACAGTGAATCAGCAGAAGAAGCAGTCATGTTGTCTATGTGATTCCAATCCGCACCAACCGGTATGTGCACCCGCATGTACACCACCTCTACACCGTTCATCATGCTAAGTCGGCCAATCAAATGCTAATTTTTATGCTAATTCCTTTGTCAAGGCACCTTGTTTCCTCGCACACAGCTTAACGGTCGCGGTCTGAGCGTGGCTGTGTTTCACTCCAGCGCTGTCCTCGAGACAGCCTGGTTCCTTCACCTGATGAAGGCCGCTTGTGTTGTGGCCGAAACGTCGTGATTTTTGTTGTTTTATTATTTACCTACGTGACTTTACCGAATAGAACCAAAGAGTATGGATCCTTGCAGTCACGAAAGCTTAAAATCTAGAATTGATAACCTCTACGGGGAGGGCCTTCACCTATCTGTTAGAGCTTTAAACAGACAACGGGACAAGAAGTCACAGCTCATCGAGACTCTGACCTTCCTCAAAAGATGCCGCGATCACAAGGTAATACCCATCGCTTTCACACTCATTTCTTCTGCTGTATCTTCTCCAAATTCTAAACAGATTCTGTTTAAGGCCAGCCTATCTTAAATCTCAGAGAGGATAAGGCTACTCCGATTTGAACTCGATACTTTAGACAGGACTCTCCTACAAGCTCATTTAATGTTAACACAAAAAATGTCACCTTCTGATTGGAATCACATAGACAACATGACTGCTTCTTCTGCTGATTCACTGTCAGACAAATGTAAAGCTAACCTAATTTCTTTCTGATTGAGAGGGGGTCAAATATATAACATTTTTGACATGCGTTTTTTCTGGATTTTGTTGTTGTTATTCTGTCTCTCACTGTTCAAATAAACCTACCATTAAAATTATAGACTGATAATTTCTTTACCAGTGGGCAAACGTACAAAATCAGCAGGGGATCAAATACTTTTTTCCCTCACTGTATATATAAATAAATAGTGCATATTTAGTGTATTATTGAGTGCATGTTTACGTGCTCTAACCCAAAAATCTCGATTATGGACTCAAACAACCGCTGGGAGACTTCTCACTCAGACCCGTAGCAAGACGATATCGCCCCAATATTCAAATTGTTCAAATATCCCCCGACTGAGTCCAGGATCAATTTAAAGATCATACTCAAACAAAATATGCAGCAATTATCAAGAAAGTGAAAATAGTAAGACGACCCAGATTCCGAAAGATCAGACATGAGACCGATATCATAAGGGCCTGCATAAAGACCACAGATGCATCCACCGAGACCAGAGGACGCCGGCCTCATCCTTGGAGTGGGCCCGTGGTTGTGATCGACAATGGACTCAGAGATTCCTCTGTCCAAACCACTGTGGACTTCACCAAGAAGACAGACACATCCAAGGTCAGCATTGAGACCAGAGATGCATCCACCGACACGAGACGACGCCGGCCTTATCCTTGGAGAGGGCCCGTGGTTGTGATCGACAATGGACTCAGAGATTCCTCGATCCAGACCAGCGGGGACTTCACCAAGAAGACGGACACATCCAAGGTCAGCATTGAGACTAGAGATGCATCCACCGAGACCAGAGGACGCCGGCCTTATCCTTGGAGTGGGCCCGTGGTTGTGATCGACAATGGACTCAGAGATTCCTCTGTCCAGACCACCGGGGAATTCACCAAGAAGACAGACACATCCAAGGTCAGCATTGAGACCAGAGATGCATCCACCAAGACCAGAGGACGCCGGCCTTATCCTTGGAGTGGGCTCGTGGTTGTGATCGACAATGGACTCAGAGATTCCTCTGTCCAGACCACCGGGGACTTCACCAAGAAGACGGCGGACACATCCAAGGTCAGCATTGAGACTAGAGATGCATCCACCGAGACCAGAGGACGCCGGCCTTATCCTTGGAGTGGGCCCGTGGTTGTGATCGACAATGGACTCAGAGATTCCTCTGTCCAGACCACCGGGGAATTCACCAAGAAGACAGACACATCCAAGGTCAGCATTGAGACTAGAGATAAATCCACCGAGACCAGAGGACGCCGGCCTTATCCTTGGAGTGGGCCCGTGGTTGTGATCGACAATGGACTCAGAGATTCCTCTGTCCAGACCTCCGGGGAATTCACCAAGAAGACAGACACATCGAAGTTCAGCATTGAGACCACAGATGCATCCACCGAGACCAGAGGACGCCGGCCTCATCCTTGGAGTGGGCCCGTGGTTGTGATCGACAATGGACTCAGAGATTTCTCTGTCCAAACCACTGGGGACTTCACCAAGAAGACAGACACATCCAAGGTCAGCATTGAGACCAGAGATGCATCCACCAAGACGAGAGGACGTCGGCCTTATCCTTGGAGTGGGCCGTGGTTGTAATCGACAATGGACTCAGAGATTCCTCTGTCCAGACCAGCGGGGAATTCACCAAGAAGACAGACACATCCAAGGTCAGCATTGAGACCAGAGATGCATCCACCGAGACCAGAGGACGCCGGCTTTATCCTTGGAGTGGGCCCGTGGTTGTGATCGACAATGGACTCAGAGATTCCTCTGTCCAGACCAGCGGGGACTTCACCAAGAAGACGGACACATCCAAGGTCAGCATTGAGACTAGAGATGCATCCACCGAGACCAGAGGACGCCGGCCTTATCCTTGGAGTGGGCCCGTGGTTGTGATCGACAATGGACTCAGAGATTCCTCTGTCCAGACCACCGGGGAATTCACCAAGAAGACAGACACATCCAAGGTCAGCATTGAGACTAGAGATGCATCCACCGAGACCAGAGGACGCCGGCCTTATCCTTGGAGTGGGCCCGTGGTTGTGATCGACAATAGACTCAGAGATTCCTCTGTCCAGACCACCGGGGAATTCACCAAGAAGACAGACACATCCAAGGTCAGCATTGAGACCAGAGATGCATCCACCGAGACCAGAGGACGCCGGCCTTATCCTTGGAGTGGGCCAGTGGTTGTGGCAGAAGGTCACGGGACAGACCCAGGTGCCATGGGTTGACTGACTGATATGTAAGTCTCACACATGCACACAGGCATGCATATGCAAACTCGCATACACGGAGGTTTACACTTTAAATACTATGTATGCCACCCACCAGGATTTCTCCTTACATGTTATGTTGTTTTCAATTACCATTGTACCGAAATTCAAACATAAAAACATATTTCCCGAATTCTTCCTGTCTTTTTGGTAATTGCTCAGAGTTTCGTTTCTTGATTTAATACTTGTTTCGTCTTTCAATCGAGACAAAGAATCTGTGCGAACATCTCACAATGCAGTGCACCCCATTGTATCAGAAAGAGGCTACAGTGAGCAAGAAAAAAAAAACATTGTCTCTATGGAATCCATCTTTCCTCAGCAACATCCAAATCAACCAACACAACATGGTCAGCAGTTAATTATTGTGCTGCATGTACGTGAATCATGCATACAAACTGACAGATTCATTGACACACACACACCCACAGGGGAAATACACCGCGTGAAATATTTTCTCCAAAGTTATTTGACTGAACTTCAGGATCCACATCAATTTAAAGCTTCCGTAACTGCAAGTATTCGTCTTCTTTGGTTCTTTCGGTAAAGTTACGTAGAATGAGAATAAAATAATTCATGAGGCCATTCACATATACAAGCACAGAGACCATTTCAACCGAGAAGATGGATTCTGGCTTAGTAACCATTGGAAAGATGTTTTAAACCATTTCCATTCTTAATTAATTGTATTTTACGATGACCTTCAGACCGCAGCTCTTTCGCTGGCATTGACTCTTAATACCTCTCACACCACGGTTAATGGTATGGTTTACAACATGGAGTATTACAGCGCCTTGCAGCTCTCTCTCTCCCCCTCCTCTGTTCCTACCATGGATGAACTCGTCCGTCTGAACGGGACCCGTAGCTATCCGTGTTGCTAAAGTTGAGGGTAAGAATCCACCCATTTTTCGCCATATAGCATTGTGATATATAACGACTTATTATTGGTAGCTTAGCTGATTGGAGAATATAGAGTTTATTGATAACATTGAGGTAATTTTTATTTTAGTATTTTTTATTGGTTCACTATATAGTATTCATTATATATTGTATTGTATACCCAGTTACTGTGAATAGCTCAGATGTGTAGGCCTTAACTTCAACAATGCTAAATTCGCCTAGTTATTTCAATGCTAAATTCTCCTGTTTGATTTGTACTAGGTGCCTCGGTGAATGTATATGCTCTGACTTTAACATAGCTATTTCTGTGACCAGTTACAAGCTAATCACTCAGCTATTTCAAAGCTAAATTCTATACTAATTCCTTTGTCAAGGAGTGCCTCTGCGGATGTGTATACTTTAACTTAGCTATTTCAATGCTAAATTCTATGCTAATTCCTTTGTCAAGGGGTGCCTTTGCGGATGTGTATGCTTTAACTTTAACATAGCCTTTTCTGTGACCAGTCACAAGCTAATCACTCAGCCATTTCAATGCTAAATTATATGCTAATTCCTTTGTCAAGGCGCTTTGTTTCTTCTCACACAGCTTAAAGGTCGTGATCTCAGCGTGGCTTTCTCACTCCAGCGCTGTCCTCCTGACAGTCTCGTCCCCTTCACCTGATGAAGGCCGCTTGTGTTGTGGCCGAAATGTCGTGAGAATATTATTGTGTTATTTTATTTTATCAATTTATTATTTTATTCTCATTCTACGTGACTTTACCGAAAGAACCAAAGAAGATGGATCCACATCAAGTTTAAATTATGCCTAAAGTCAACGTATTATAGATTGTCAAGCGATTTGCCAAGGCTTTTTTATTGTAACCTCACTGAAACAACGTGGTTGTCTCTGATGGTGGCATGCTGATCATGTGGAAACATTTTTTTATAAGCGAATTCACAATTTCAACCTGTAAATTTTTTTGAGATATTATAAAAATGTCATGACAGTTTTAACAAGAGTAAGTCAATTTAAACGGTTACGGACAAGTTTGCCGAAATTCCCACAAGCAATACTCAACATTTTACGTGATAATAATCAACATAAAATGTACACCTGTTATTTTACTATATTATAACATCAAATTATCAGTTTTAATGGTATACAGTCAATTGTAATTGCATTGAAATAATGTTAGAGCGCACCAGCAATGTGACATCACATCACGTGACGTGACAATGACATAACAGTTATGTCACAGACGTTACTGTGCCATCATTGTGACGTCACAATGACGTCACACCGGCCCTCAGGCTATATAAGCTGAAGCACTCTCAAACTGTCAGCAGTGTCGACTCGTCAAAGGAAACAAAGCATCTTGCACCAGACCGATTTAATATTGGAGCTTGTGTAAAGAATTTGAAAAAATGGCAACGTTTGGTTTGATTTTTTACATATTTCTCATACTTTTAAACAGTCAGTACCTGGATTGGCTGCAAACCTTTGGCCATATGGCCAGTTCTGCGATAATTGCTATGAGCGAGGCCTCCATCAAAGATGCAACTGCAGTGTTTGAGTTGTTAAAAAAGATATGGAATGGTGTTGGGCATGCAATGGCATATAACGGGATTATGAAAACTGCACATTTATTGTGGACCATTGTCCATAAAATATCCATAGACATGTCTGCTATTCATGTTATTCTCATCATCTGCCACATGTGGATCATAAAACATCAACAGAGGGCAGTGATGAAAACAAAATATGCAGCAATTATCAAGAAAGTGAAAATAGTAAGACGACCCAGATTCCGAAAGATCAGACATGAGACCGATATCATAAGGGCCGGCATGGAGACCACAGATGCATCCACCGAAACCAGAGGACGCCGGCCTCATCCTTGGAGTGGGCCCGTGGTTGTGATCGACAATGGACTCAGAGATTCCTCTGTCCAAACCACTGGGGACTTCACCAAGAAGACAGACACATCCAAGGTCAGCATTGAGACCAGAGATGCATCCACCGAGACCAGAGGACGCCGGCCTTATCCTTGGAGTGGGCCCGTGGTTGTGATCGACAATGGACTCAGAGATTCCTCTGTCCAGACCAGCGGGGACTTCACCAAAAAGACAGACACATCCAAGGTCAGCATTGAGACCAGAGATGCATCCACCGAGACCAGAGGACGCCGGCCTTATCCTTGGAGTGGGCCCGTGATTGTGATCGACAATGGTCTCAGAGATTCCTCTGTCCAGACCAGCGGGGACTTCACCAAGAAGACGGACACATCCAAGGTCAGCATTGAGACTAGAGATGCATCCACCGAGACCAGAGGACGCCGGCCTTATCCTTGGAGTGGGCCCGTGGTTGTGATCGACAATGGACTCAGAGATTGCTCTGTCCAAACCACTGGGGACTTCACCAAGAAGACAGACACATCCAAGGTCAGAATTGAGACTAGAGATGCATCCACCGAGACCAGAGGACGCCGGCCTTATCCTTGGAGTGGGCCCGTGGTTGTGATCGACAATGGGCTCAGAGATTCCTCTGCCCAGACCACAGGGGAATTCACCAAGAAGACAGACACATCCAAGGTCAGCATTGAGACCAGAGATGCATCCACCGAGACCAGAGGACGCCGGCCTTATCCTTGGAGTGGGCCCGTGGTTGTGATCGACAATGGACTCAGAGATTCCTCTGTCCAGACCACTGGGGACTTCACCATAAAGACAGACACATCCAAGGTCAGCATTGAGACTAGAGATGCATCCACCGAGACCAGAGGACGCCGGCCTTATCCTTGGAGTGGGCCCGTGGTTGTGATCGACAATGGACTCAGAGATTCCTCTGTCCAGACCACCGGGGAATTCACCAAGAAGACAGACACATCCAAGGTCAGCATTGAGACCAAAGATGCATCCACCGAGACCAGAGGACGCCGGCCTTATCCTTGGAGTGGGCCCGTGTTTGTGATCGACAATGGACTCAGAGATTCCACTGTCCAGACCACTGGGGACTTCACCATAAAGACAGACACATCCAAGGTCAGCATTGAGACTAGAGATGCATCCACCGAGACCAGAGGACGCCGGCCTTATCCTTGGAGTGGGCCCGTGGTTGTGATCGACAATGGACTCAGAGATTCCTCTGTCCAGACCACCGGGGAATTCACCAAGAAGACAGACACATCCAAGGTCAGCATTGAGACCAGAGATGCATCCACCGAGACCAGAGGACGCCGGCCTTATCCTTGGAGTGGGCCCGTGGTTGTGATCGACAATGGACTCAGAGATTCCTCTGTCCAGACCAGCGGGGACTTCACCAAAAAGACAGACACATCCAAGGTCAGCATTGAGACCAGAGATGCATCCACCGAGACCAGAGGACGCCGGCCTTATCCTTGGAGTGGGCCCGTGATTGTGATCGACAATGGACTCAGAGATTCCTCTGTCCAGACCAGCGGGGACTTCACCAAGAAGACGGACACATCCAAGGTCAGCATTGAGACTAGAGATGCATCCACCGAGACCAGAGGACGCCGGCCTTATCCTTGGAGTGGGCCCGTGGTTGTGATCGACAATGGACTCAGAGATTGCTCTGTCCAAACCACTGGGGACTTCACCAAGAAGACAGACACATCCAAGGTCAGAATTGAGACTAGAGATGCATCCACCGAGACCAGAGGACGCCGGCCTTATCCTTGGAGTGGGCCCGTGGTTGTGATCGACAATGGGCTCAGAGATTCCTCTGCCCAGACCACAGGGGAATTCACCAAGAAGACAGACACATCCAAGGTCAGCATTGAGACCAGAGATGCATCCACCGAGACCAGAGGACGCCGGCCTTATCCTTGGAGTGGGCCCGTGGTTGTGATCGACAATGGACTCAGAGATTCCTCTGTCCAGACCACTGGGGACTTCACCATAAAGACAGACACATCCAAGGTCAGCATTGAGACTAGAGATGCATCCACCGAGACCAGAGGACGCCGGCCTTATCCTTGGAGTGGGCCCGTGGTTGTGATCGACAATGGACTCAGAGATTCCTCTGTCCAGACCACCGGGGAATTCACCAAGAAGACAGACACATCCAAGGTCAGCATTGAGACCAAAGATGCATCCACCGAGACCAGAGGACGCCGGCCTTATCCTTGGAGTGGGCCCGTGTTTGTGATCGACAATGGACTCAGAGATTCCACTGTCCAGACCACTGGGGACTTCACCATAAAGACAGACACATCCAAGGTCAGCATTGAGACTAGAGATGCATCCACCGAGACCAGAGGACGCCGGCCTTATCCTTGGAGTGGGCCCGTGGTTGTGATCGACAATGGACTCAGAGATTCCTCTGTCCAGACCACCGGGGAATTCACCAAGAAGACAGACACATCCAAGGTCAGCATTGAGACCAGAGATGCATCCACCGAGACCAGAGGACGCCGGCCTTATCCTTGGAGTGGGCCCGTGTTTGTGATCGACAATGGACTCAGAGATTCCACTGTCCAGACCACTGGGGACTTCACCAAGAAGACAGACACATCCAAGGTCAGCATTGAGACTAGAGATGCATCCACCGAGACCAGAGGACGCCGGCCTTATCCTTGGAGTGGGCCCGTGGTTGTGATCGACAATGGACTCAGAGATTCCTCTGTCCAGACCACCGGGGAATTCACCAAGAAGACAGACACATCCAAGGTCAGCATTGAGACCAGAGATGCATCCACCGAGACCAGAGGACGCCGGCCTTATCCTTGGAGTGGGCCCGTGGTTGTGATCGACAATGGACTCAGAGATTCCTCTGTCCAGACCAGCGGGGACTTCACCAAAAAGACAGACACATCCAAGGTCAGCATTGAGACCAGAGATGCATCCACCGAGACCAGAGGACGCCGGCCTTATCCTTGGAGTGGGCCCGTGATTGTGATCGACAATGGACTCAGAGATTCCTCTGTCCAGACCAGCGGGGACTTCACCAAGAAGACGGACACATCCAAGGTCAGCATTGAGACTAGAGATGCATCCACCGAGACCAGAGGACGCCGGCCTTATCCTTGGAGTGGGCCCGTGGTTGTGATCGACAATGGACTCAGAGATTGCTCTGTCCAAACCACTGGGGACTTCACCAAGAAGACAGACACATCCAAGGTCAGAATTGAGACTAGAGATGCATCCACCGAGACCAGAGGACGCCGGCCTTATCCTTGGAGTGGGCCCGTGGTTGTGATCGACAATGGGCTCAGAGATTCCTCTGCCCAGACCACAGGGGAATTCACCAAGAAGACAGACACATCCAAGGTCAGCATTGAGACCAGAGATGCATCCACCGAGACCAGAGGACGCCGGCCTTATCCTTGGAGTGGGCCCGTGGTTGTGATCGACAATGGACTCAGAGATTCCTCTGTCCAGACCACTGGGGACTTCACCATAAAGACAGACACATCCAAGGTCAGCATTGAGACTAGAGATGCATCCACCGAGACCAGAGGACGCCGGCCTTATCCTTGGAGTGGGCCCGTGGTTGTGATCGACAATGGACTCAGAGATTCCTCTGTCCAGACCACCGGGGAATTCACCAAGAAGACAGACACATCCAAGGTCAGCATTGAGACCAAAGATGCATCCACCGAGACCAGAGGACGCCGGCCTTATCCTTGGAGTGGGCCCGTGTTTGTGATCGACAATGGACTCAGAGATTCCACTGTCCAGACCACTGGGGACTTCACCATAAAGACAGACACATCCAAGGTCAGCATTGAGACTAGAGATGCATCCACCGAGACCAGAGGACGCCGGCCTTATCCTTGGAGTGGGCCCGTGGTTGTGATCGACAATGGACTCAGAGATTCCTCTGTCCAGACCACCGGGGAATTCACCAAGAAGACAGACACATCCAAGGTCAGCATTGAGACCAGAGATGCATCCACCGAGACCAGAGGACGCCGGCCTTATCCTTGGAGTGGGCCCGTGTTTGTGATCGACAATGGACTCAGAGATTCCACTGTCCAGACCACTGGGGACTTCACCAAGAAGACAGACACATCCAAGGTCAGCATTGAGACTAGAGATGCATCCACCGAGACCAGAGGACGCCGGCCTTATCCTTGGAGTGGGCCCGTGGTTGTGATCGACAATGGACTCAGAGATTCCTCTGTCCAGACCACCGGGGAATTCACCAAGAAGACAGACACATCCAAGGTCAGCATTGAGACCAGAGATGCATCCACCGAGACCAGAGGACGCCGGCCTTATCCTTGGAGTGGGCCCGTGGTTGTGATCGACAATGGACTCAGAGATTCCTCTGTCCAGACCAGCGGGGACTTCACCAAGAAGACGGACACATCCAAGGTCAGCATTGAGACTAGAGATGCATCCACCGAGACCAGAGGACGCCGGACTTATCCTTGGAGTGGGCCCGTGGTTGTTATCGACAATGGACTCAGAGATTCCTCTGTCCAGACCACCGGGGAATTCACCAAGAAGAAAGACACATCCGAGGTCAGCATTGAGACTAAAGATGCATCCACCGAGACCAGAGGACGCCGGCCTTATCCTTGGAGTGGGCCAGTGGTTGTGGCAGAAGGTCACGGGACAGACCCAGGTGCCATGGGTTGACTGACTGATATGTAAGTCTCACACATGCACACAGGCATGCATATGCAAACTCGCATACACGGAGGTTTATACTTTAAATACTATGTATGCCACCCGCCAGGATTTCTCCTTACATGTTATGTTGTTTTCAATTACCATTGTACCGAAATTCAACATTAAAACATATTTCCCGAATTCTTCCTGTCTTTTTGGTAATTGCTCAGAGTTTCGTTTCTTGATTTAATACTTGTTTCGTCTTTCAATCGAGACAAAGAATCCGTGCGAACATCTCACAATGCAGTGCACCCCATTGTATCAGAAAGAGGCTACAGTGAGCAAGAAAAAAAAAACATTGTCTCCATGGAATCCATCTTTCCTCAGCAACATCCAAATCAACCAACACAACATGGTCAGCAGTTAATTATTGTGCTGCTTGTACGTGAATCATGCATACAAACTGACAGATTCATTGACACATACCCACAGGGGAAATACACCGCGTGAAATATTTCCTCCAAAGTTATTTGACTGAACTTCAGGATCCACATCAATTTAAAGCTTTCGTGACTGCAAGGATTCGTCTTCTTTGGTTCTTTCGGTAAAGTCACGTAGAATGAGAATAAAATAATTAATGAGGCCATTCACATATACAAGCACAGAGACCATTTCAACCGAGAAGATGGATTCTGGCTTAGTAACCATTGGAAAGATGTTTTAAACCATTTCCATTCTTAATTAATTGTATTTTACGATGACCTTCAGACCGCAGCTCTTTCGCTGGCATTGACTCTTAATACCTCTCACACCACGGTTAATGGTATAGTTTACAACATGGAGTATAACAGCGCCTCGCAGCTCTCTCTCTCCCCCTCCTCTGTTCCGACCATGGATGAACTCGTCCGTTTGAACGGGACCCGTAGCTATCCGTGTTGCTAAAGTTGAGGGTAAGAATCCACCCATTTTTCGCCATATAGCATTGTGATATATAACGACTTATTGTTGGTAGCTTAGCTGATTGGAGAATATAGAGTGTATTGATAACATTGAGGTAATTTATATTTTAGTATTTTTTATTGGTTCACTATATAGTATTCATTATATATTGTATTGTATACCCAGTTACTGTGAATAGCTCAGATGTGTAGGCCTTAGCTTCAACAATGCTAAATTCGCCTAGTTATTTCAATGCTAAATTCTCCTGTTTGATTTGTACTAGGTGCCTCGGTGAATGTATATGCTCTGACTTTAACATAGCTATTTCTGTGACCAGTTACAAGCTAATCACTCAGCTATTTCAATGCTAAATTCTATGCTAATTCCTTTGTCAAGGAGTGCCTCTGCGGATGTGTATACTTTAACTTAGCTATTTCAATGCTAAATTCTATGCTAATTCCTTTGTCAAGGGGTCCCTTTGCGGATGTGTATGCTTTAACTTTAACATAGCCTTTTCTGTGACCAGTCACAAGCTAATCACTCAGCCATTTCAATGCTAAATTATATGCTAATTCCTTTGTCAAGGCGCTTTGTTTCTTCTCACACAGCTTAAAGGTCGTGATCTCAGCGTGGCTTTCTCACTCCAGCGCTGTCCTCCAGACAGTCTCGTCCCCTTCACCTGATGAAGGCCGCTTGTGTTGTGGCCGAAATGTCGTGAGAATATTATTGTGTTATTTTATTTTATCAATTTATTATTTTATTCTCATTCTACGTGACTTTACCGAAAGAACCAAAGAAGATGGATCCACATCAAGTTTAAATTATGCCTAAAGTCAACGTATTATAGATTGTCAAGCGATTTGCCAAGTCTTTTTTTATTGTAACCTCACTGAAACAACGTGGTTGTCTCTGATGGTGGCATGCTGATCATGTGGAAACATTTTTTTATAAGCGAATTCACAATTTCAAACTGTAATTTTTTTGAGATATTATAAAAAGGATCATGATAGTTTTAACAAGAGTAAGTCAATTTAAACGGTTACGGACAGGTTTGCCGAAATTCCCACAAGTAATACTCAACATTTTACGTGATAATAATCAACATAAAATGTACACCTGTTATTGTACTATATTATAACATCAAATTATCAGTTTTAATGGTATACAGTCAATTGTAATTGCATTGAAATAATGTTAGAGCGCACCAGCAATGTGACATCACATCACGTGACGTGACAATGACATAACAGTTATGTCACAGACGTTACTGTGCCATCATTGTGACGTCACAATGACGTCACACCGGCCCTCAGGCTATATAAGCTGAAGCACTCTCAAACTGTCAGCAGTGTCGACTCGTCACAGGAAACAAAGCATCTTGCACCAGACCGATTTAATATTGGAGCTTGTGTAAAGAATTCGAAAAAATGGCAACGTTTGGTTTGATTTTTTACATATTTCTCATACTTTTCAACAGTCAGTACCTGGATTGGCTGCAAACCTTTGGCCATATGGCCAGTTCTGCGATAATTGCTATGAGCGAGGCCTCCATCAAAGATGCAACTGCAGTGTTTGAGTTGTTAAAAAAGATATGGAATGGTGTTGGGCATGCAATGGCATATAACGGGATTATGAAAACTGCAAATTTATTGTGGACCATTGTCCATAAAATATCCATAGACATGTCTGCTATTCATGTTATTCTCATCATCTGCCACATGTGGATCATAAAACATCAACAGAGGGCAGTGATGAAAACAAAATATGTAGCAATTATCAAGAAAGTGAAAATAGTAAGACGACCCAGATTCCGAAAGATCAGACATGAGACCGATATCATAAGGGCCTGCATGGAGACCACAGATGCATCCACCGAGACCAGAGGACGCCGGCCTCATCCTTGGAGTGGGCCCGTGGTTGTGATCGACAATGGACTCAGAGATTCCTCTGTCCAAACCACTGGGGACTTCACCAAGAAGACAGACACATCCAAGGTCAGCATTGAGACCAGAGATGTATCCACCGAGACCAGAGGACGCCGGCCTTATCCTTGGAGTGGACCCGTGGTTGTGATCGACAATGGACTCAGAGATTCCTCTGGCCAGACCAGCGGGGACTTCACCAAGACGACGGACACATCCAAGGTCAGCATTGAGACCAGAGATGCATCCACAGAGACCAGAGGACGCCGGCCTTATCCTTGGAGTGGGCCCGTGGTTGTGATCGACAATGGACTCAGAGATTCCTCTGTCCAGACCAGCGGGGACTTCACCAAGAAGACGGACACATCCAAGGTCAGCATTGAGACTAGAGATGCATCCACCGAGACCAGAGGACGCCGACCTTATCCTTGGAGTGGGCCCGTGTTTGTGATCGACAATGGACTCAGAGATTCCACTGTCCAGACCACTGGGGACTTCACCAAGAAGACAGACACATCCAAGGTCAGCATTGAGACTAGAGATGCATCCACCGAGACCAGAGGACGCCGGCCTTATCCTTGGAGTGGGCCCGTGGTTGTGATCGACAATGGACTCAGAGATTCCTCTGTCCAGACCACCGGGGAATTCACCAAGAAGACAGACACATCCAAGGTCAGCATTGAGACCAGAGATGCATCCACCGAGACCAGAGGACGCCGGCCTTATCCTTGGAGTGGGCCCGTGGTTGTGATCGACAATGGACTCAGAGATTCCTCTGTCCAGACCAGCGGGGACTTCACCAAGAAGACGGACACATCCAAGGTCAGCATTGAGACTAGAGATGCATCCACCGAGACCAGAGGACGCCGGACTTATCCTTGGAGTGGGCCCGTGGTTGTTATCGACAATGGACTCAGAGATTCCTCTGTCCAGACCACCGGGGAATTCACCAAGAAGAAAGACACATCCGAGGTCAGCATTGAGACTAAAGATGCATCCACCGAGACCAGAGGACGCCGGCCTTATCCTTGGAGTGGGCCAGTGGTTGTGGCAGAAGGTCACGGGACAGACCCAGGTGCCATGGGTTGACTGACTGATATGTAAGTCTCACACATGCACACAGGCATGCATATGCAAACTCGCATACACGGAGGTTTACACTTTAAATACTATGTATGCCACCCGCCAGGATTTCTCCTTACATGTTATGTTGTTTTCAATTACCATTGTACCGAAATTCAAACATTAAAACATATTTCCCGAATTCTTCCTGTCTTTTTGGTAATTGCTCAGAGTTTCGTTTCTTGATTTAATACTTGTTTCGTCTTTCAATCGAGACAAAGAATCCGTGCGAACATCTCACAATGCAGTGCACCCCATTGTATCAGAAAGAGGCTACAGTGAGCAAGAAAAAAAAAACATTGTCTCCATGGAATCCATCTTTCCTCAGCAACATCCAAATCAACCAACACAACATGGTCAGCAGTTAATTATTGTGCTGCTTGTACGTGAATCATGCATACAAACTGACAGATTCATTGACACATACCCACAGGGGAAATACACCGCGTGAAATATTTCCTCCAAAGTTATTTGACTGAACTTCAGGATCCACATCAATTTAAAGCTTTCGTGACTGCAAGGATTCGTCTTCTTTGGTTCTTTCGGTAAAGTCACGTAGAATGAGAATAAAATAATTAATGAGGCCATTCACATATACAAGCACAGAGACCATTTCAACCGAGAAGATGGATTCTGGCTTAGTAACCATTGGAAAGATGTTTTAAACCATTTCCATTCTTAATTAATTGTATTTTACGATGACCTTCAGACCGCAGCTCTTTCGCTGGCATTGACTCTTAATACCTCTCACACCACGGTTAATGGTATAGTTTACAACATGGAGTATAACAGCGCCTCGCAGCTCTCTCTCTCCCCCTCCTCTGTTCCGACCATGGATGAACTCGTCCGTTTGAACGGGACCCGTAGCTATCCGTGTTGCTAAAGTTGAGGGTAAGAATCCACCCATTTTTCGCCATATAGCATTGTGATATATAACGACTTATTGTTGGTAGCTTAGCTGATTGGAGAATATAGAGTGTATTGATAACATTGAGGTAATTTATATTTTAGTATTTTTTATTGGTTCACTATATAGTATTCATTATATATTGTATTGTATACCCAGTTACTGTGAATAGCTCAGATGTGTAGGCCTTAGCTTCAACAATGCTAAATTCGCCTAGTTATTTCAATGCTAAATTCTCCTGTTTGATTTGTACTAGGTGCCTCGGTGAATGTATATGCTCTGACTTTAACATAGCTATTTCTGTGACCAGTTACAAGCTAATCACTCAGCTATTTCAATGCTAAATTCTATGCTAATTCCTTTGTCAAGGAGTGCCTCTGCGGATGTGTATACTTTAACTTAGCTATTTCAATGCTAAATTCTATGCTAATTCCTTTGTCAAGGGGTGCCTTTGCGGATGTGTATGCTTTAACTTTAACATAGCCTTTTCTGTGACCAGTCACAAGCTAATCACTCAGCCATTTCAATGCTAAATTATATGCTAATTCCTTTGTCAAGGCGCTTTGTTTCTTCTCACACAGCTTAAAGGTCGTGATCTCAGCGTGGCTTTCTCACTCCAGCGCTGTCCTCCAGACAGTCTCGTCCCCTTCACCTGATGAAGGCCGCTTGTGTTGTGGCCGAAATGTCGTGAGAATATTATTGTGTTATTTTATTTTATCAATTTATTATTTTATTCTCATTCTACGTGACTTTACCGAAAGAACCAAAGAAGATGGATCCACATCAAGTTTAAATTATGCCTAAAGTCAACGTATTATAGATTGTCAAGCGATTTGCCAAGTCTTTTTTTATTGTAACCTCACTGAAACAACGTGGTTGTCTCTGATGGTGGCATGCTGATCATGTGGAAACATTTTTTTATAAGCGAATTCACAATTTCAAACTGTAATTTTTTTGAGATATTATAAAAAGGATCATGATAGTTTTAACAAGAGTAAGTCAATTTAAACGGTTACGGACAGGTTTGCCGAAATTCCCACAAGTAATACTCAACATTTTACGTGATAATAATCAACATAAAATGTACACCTGTTATTGTACTATATTATAACATCAAATTATCAGTTTTAATGGTATACAGTCAATTGTAATTGCATTGAAATAATGTTAGAGCGCACCAGCAATGTGACATCACATCACGTGACGTGACAATGACATAACAGTTATGTCACAGACGTTACTGTGCCATCATTGTGACGTCACAATGACGTCACACCGGCCCTCAGGCTATATAAGCTGAAGCACTCTCAAACTGTCAGCAGTGTCGACTCGTCACAGGAAACAAAGCATCTTGCACCAGACCGATTTAATATTGGAGCTTGTGTAAAGAATTCGAAAAAATGGCAACGTTTGGTTTGATTTTTTACATATTTCTCATACTTTTCAACAGTCAGTACCTGGATTGGCTGCAAACCTTTGGCCATATGGCCAGTTCTGCGATAATTGCTATGAGCGAGGCCTCCATCAAAGATGCAACTGCAGTGTTTGAGTTGTTAAAAAAGATATGGAATGGTGTTGGGCATGCAATGGCATATAACGGGATTATGAAAACTGCAAATTTATTGTGGACCATTGTCCATAAAATATCCATAGACATGTCTGCTATTCATGTTATTCTCATCATCTGCCACATGTGGATCATAAAACATCAACAGAGGGCAGTGATGAAAACAAAATATGTAGCAATTATCAAGAAAGTGAAAATAGTAAGACGACCCAGATTCCGAAAGATCAGACATGAGACCGATATCATAAGGGCCTGCATGGAGACCACAGATGCATCCACCGAGACCAGAGGACGCCGGCCTCATCCTTGGAGTGGGCCCGTGGTTGTGATCGACAATGGACTCAGAGATTCCTCTGTCCAAACCACTGGGGACTTCACCAAGAAGACAGACACATCCAAGGTCAGCATTGAGACCAGAGATGTATCCACCGAGACCAGAGGACGCCGGCCTTATCCTTGGAGTGGACCCGTGGTTGTGATCGACAATGGACTCAGAGATTCCTCTGGCCAGACCAGCGGGGACTTCACCAAGACGACGGACACATCCAAGGTCAGCATTGAGACCAGAGATGCATCCACAGAGACCAGAGGACGCCGGCCTTATCCTTGGAGTGGGCCCGTGGTTGTGATCGACAATGGACTCAGAGATTCCTCTGTCCAGACCAGCGGGGACTTCACCAAGAAGACGGACACATCCAAGGTCAGCATTGAGACTAGAGATGCATCCACCGAGACCAGAGGACGCCGACCTTATCCTTGGAGTGGGCCCGTGGTTGTGATCGACAATGGACTCAGAGATTCCTCTGTCCAAACCACTGGGGACTTCACCAAGAAGACAGACACATCCAAGGTCAGCATTGAGACTAGAGATGCATCCACCGAGACCAGAGGACGCCGGCCTTATTCTTGGAGTGGGCCCGTGGTTGTGATCGACAATGGGCTCAGAGATTCATCTGTCCAGACCAGCGGGGACTTCACCAAGAAGACGGCGGACACATCCAAGGTCAGCATTGAGACTAGAGATGCATCCACCGAGACCAGAGGACGCCGGCCTTATCCTTGGAGTGGGCCCGTGGTTGTGATCGACGATGGACTCAGAGATTCCTCTGTCCAGACCACTGGGGACTTCACCAAGAAGACAGACACATCCAAGGTCAGCATTGAGACTAGAGATGCATCCACCGAGACCAGAGGACGCCGGCCTTATCCTTGGAGTGGGCCCGTGGTTGTGATCGACAATGGACTCAGAGATTCCTCTGTCCAGACCACCGGGGAATTCACCAAGAAGACAGACACATCCAAGGTCAGCATTGAGACCATAGATGCATCCACCGAGACCAGAGGATGCCGGCCTTATCCTTGGAGTGGGCCCGTGGTTGTGATCGACAATGGACTCAGAGATTCCTCTGTCCAGACCAGCGGGGACTTCACCAAGAAGACAGACACATCCAAGGTCAGCATTGAGACTAGAGATGCATCCACCGAGACCAGAGGACGCCGGCCTTATCCTTGGAGTGGGCCCGTGGTTGTGATCGACAATGGACTCAGAGATTCCTCTGTCCAGACCACCGGGGAATTCACCAAGAAGACAGACACATCCAAGGTCAGCATTGAGACCAGAGATGCATCCACCGAGACCAGAGGACGCCGGCCTTATCCTTGGAGTGGGCCCGTGTTTGTGATCGACAATGGACTCAGAGATTCCACTGTCCAGACCACTGGGGACTTCACCATAAAGACAGACACATCCAAGGTCAGCATTGAGACTAGAGATGCATCCACCGAGACCAGAGGACGCCGGCCTTATCCTTGGAGTGGGCCCGTGGTTGTGATCGACAATGGACTCAGAGATTCCTCTGTCCAGACCACCGGGGAATTCACCAAGAAGACAGACACATCCAAGGTCAGCATTGAGACCAGAGATGCATCCACCGAGACCAGAGGACGCCGGCCTTATCCTTGGAGTGGGCCCGTGTTTGTGATCGACAATGGACTCAGAGATTCCACTGTCCAGACCACTGGGGACTTCACCAAGAAGACAGACACATCCAAGGTCAGCATTGAGACTAGAGATGCATCCACCGAGACCAGAGGACGCCGGCCTTATCCTTGGAGTGGGCCCGTGGTTGTGATCGACAATGGACTCAGAGATTCCTCTGTCCAGACCACCGGGGAATTCACCAAGAAGACAGACACATCCAAGGTCAGCATTGAGACCAGAGATGCATCCACCGAGACCAGAGGACGCCGGCCTTATCCTTGGAGTGGGCCCGTGGTTGTGATCGACAATGGACTCAGAGATTCCTCTGTCCAGACCAGCGGGGACTTCACCAAGAAGACGGACACATCCAAGGTCAGCATTGAGACTAGAGATGCATCCACCGAGACCAGAGGACGCCGGACTTATCCTTGGAGTGGGCCCGTGGTTGTTATCGACAATGGACTCAGAGATTCCTCTGTCCAGACCACCGGGGAATTCACCAAGAAGAAAGACACATCCGAGGTCAGCATTGAGACTAAAGATGCATCCACCGAGACCAGAGGACGCCGGCCTTATCCTTGGAGTGGGCCAGTGGTTGTGGCAGAAGGTCACGGGACAGACCCAGGTGCCATGGGTTGACTGACTGATATGTAAGTCTCACACATGCACACAGGCATGCATATGCAAACTCGCATACACGGAGGTTTACACTTTAAATACTATGTATGCCACCCGCCAGGATTTCTCCTTACATGTTATGTTGTTTTCAATTACCATTGTACCGAAATTCAAACATTAAAACATATTTCCCGAATTCTTCCTGTCTTTTTGGTAATTGCTCAGAGTTTCGTTTCTTGATTTAATACTTGTTTCGTCTTTCAATCGAGACAAAGAATCCGTGCGAACATCTCACAATGCAGTGCACCCCATTGTATCAGAAAGAGGCTACAGTGAGCAAGAAAAAAAAAACATTGTCTCCATGGAATCCATCTTTCCTCAGCAACATCCAAATCAACCAACACAACATGGTCAGCAGTTAATTATTGTGCTGCTTGTACGTGAATCATGCATACAAACTGACAGATTCATTGACACATACCCACAGGGGAAATACACCGCGTGAAATATTTCCTCCAAAGTTATTTGACTGAACTTCAGGATCCACATCAATTTAAAGCTTTCGTGACTGCAAGGATTCGTCTTCTTTGGTTCTTTCGGTAAAGTCACGTAGAATGAGAATAAAATAATTAATGAGGCCATTCACATATACAAGCACAGAGACCATTTCAACCGAGAAGATGGATTCTGGCTTAGTAACCATTGGAAAGATGTTTTAAACCATTTCCATTCTTAATTAATTGTATTTTACGATGACCTTCAGACCGCAGCTCTTTCGCTGGCATTGACTCTTAATACCTCTCACACCACGGTTAATGGTATAGTTTACAACATGGAGTATAACAGCGCCTCGCAGCTCTCTCTCTCCCCCTCCTCTGTTCCGACCATGGATGAACTCGTCCGTTTGAACGGGACCCGTAGCTATCCGTGTTGCTAAAGTTGAGGGTAAGAATCCACCCATTTTTCGCCATATAGCATTGTGATATATAACGACTTATTGTTGGTAGCTTAGCTGATTGGAGAATATAGAGTGTATTGATAACATTGAGGTAATTTATATTTTAGTATTTTTTATTGGTTCACTATATAGTATTCATTATATATTGTATTGTATACCCAGTTACTGTGAATAGCTCAGATGTGTAGGCCTTAGCTTCAACAATGCTAAATTCGCCTAGTTATTTCAATGCTAAATTCTCCTGTTTGATTTGTACTAGGTGCCTCGGTGAATGTATATGCTCTGACTTTAACATAGCTATTTCTGTGACCAGTTACAAGCAAATCACTCAGCTATTTCAATGCTAAATTCTATGCTAATTCCTTTGTCAAGGAGTGCCTCTGCGGATGTGTATACTTTAACTTAGCTATTTCAATGCTAAATTCTATGCTAATTCCTTTGTCAAGGGGTGCCTTTGCGGATGTGTATGCTTTAACTTTAACATAGCCTTTTCTGTGACCAGTCACAAGCTAATCACTCAGCCATTTCAATGCTAAATTATATGCTAATTCCTTTGTCAAGGCGCTTTGTTTCTTCTCACACAGCTTAAAGGTCGTGATCTCAGCGTGGCTTTCTCACTCCAGCGCTGTCCTCCAGACAGTCTCGTCCCCTTCACCTGATGAAGGCCGCTTGTGTTGTGGCCGAAATGTCGTGAGAATATTATTGTGTTATTTTATTTTATCAATTTATTATTTTATTCTCATTCTACGTGACTTTACCGAAAGAACCAAAGAAGATGGATCCACATCAAGTTTAAATTATGCCTAAAGTCAACGTATTATAGATTGTCAAGCGATTGGCCAAGTCTTTTTTTATTGTAACCTCACTGAAACAACGTGGTTGTCTCTGATGGTGGCATGCTGATCATGTGGAAACATTTTTTTATAAGCGAATTCACAATTTCAAACTGTAATTTTTTTGAGATATTATAAAAAGGATCATGATAGTTTTAACAAGAGTAAGTCAATTTAAACGGTTACGGACAGGTTTGCCGAAATTCCCACAAGTAATACTCAACATTTTACGTGATAATAATCAACATAAAATGTACACCTGTTATTGTACTATATTATAACATCAAATTATCAGTTTTAATGGTATACAGTCAATTGTAATTGCATTGAAATAATGTTAGAGCGCACCAGCAATGTGACATCACATCACGTGACGTGACAATGACATAACAGTTATGTCACAGACGTTACTGTGCCATCATTGTGACGTCACAATGACGTCACACCGGCCCTCAGGCTATATAAGCTGAAGCACTCTCAAACTGTCAGCAGTGTCGACTCGTCACAGGAAACAAAGCATCTTGCACCAGACCGATTTAATATTGGAGCTTGTGTAAAGAATTCGAAAAAATGGCAACGTTTGGTTTGATTTTTTACATATTTCTCATACTTTTCAACAGTCAGTACCTGGATTGGCTGCAAACCTTTGGCCATATGGCCAGTTCTGCGATAATTGCTATGAGCGAGGCCTCCATCAAAGATGCAACTGCAGTGTTTGAGTTGTTAAAAAAGATATGGAATGGTGTTGGGCATGCAATGGTATATAACGGGATTATGAAAACTGCAAATTTATTGTGGACCATTGTCCATAAAATATCCATAGACATGTCTGCTATTCATGTTATTCTCATCATCTGCCACATGTGGATCATAAAACATCAACAGAGGGCAGTGATGAAAACAAAATATGTAGCAATTATCAAGAAAGTGAAAATAGTAAGACGACCCAGATTCCGAAAGATCAGACATGAGACCGATATCATAAGGGCCTGCATGGAGACCACAGATGCATCCACCGAGACCAGAGGACGCCGGCCTCATCCTTGGAGTGGGCCCGTGGTTGTGATCGACAATGGACTCAGAGATTCCTCTGTCCAAACCACTGGGGACTTCACCAAGAAGACAGACACATCCAAGGTCAGCATTGAGACCAGAGATGTATCCACCGAGACCAGAGGACGCCGGCCTTATCCTTGGAGTGGGCCCGTGGTTGTGATCGACAATGGACTCAGAGATTCCTCTGGCCAGACCAGCGGGGACTTCACCAAGACGACGGACACATCCAAGGTCAGCATTGAGACCAGAGATGCATCCACAGAGACCAGAGGACGCCGGCCTTATCCTTGGAGTGGGCCCGTGGTTGTGATCGACAATGGACTCAGAGATTCCTCTGCCCAGACCAGCGGGGACTTCACCAAGAAGACGGACACATCCAAGGTCAGCATTGAGACTAGAGATGCATCCACCGAGACCAGAGGACGCCGACCTTATCCTTGGAGTGGGCCCGTGGTTGTGATCGACAATGGACTCAGAGATTCCTCTGTCCAAACCACTGGGGACTTCACCAAGAAGACAGACACATCCAAGGTCAGCATTGAGACTAGAGATGCATCCACCGAGACCAGAGGACGCCGGCCTTATTCTTGGAGTGGGCCCGTGGTTGTGATCGACAATGGGCTCAGAGATTCATCTGTCCAGACCAGCGGGGACTTCACCAAGAAGACGGCGGACACATCCAAGGTCAGCATTGAGACTAGAGATGCATCCACCGAGACCAGAGGACGCCGGCCTTATCCTTGGAGTGGGCCCGTGATTGTGATCGACGATGGACTCAGAGATTCCTCTGTCCAGACCACTGGGGACTTCACCAAGAAGACAGACACATCCAAGGTCAGCATTGAGACTAGAGATGCATCCACCGAGACCAGAGGACGCCGGCCTTATCCTTGGAGTGGGCCCGTGGTTGTGATCGACAATGGACTCAGAGATTCCTCTGTCCAGACCACCGGGGAATTCACCAAGAAGACAGACACATCCAAGGTCAGCATTGAGACCATAGATGCATCCACCGAGACCAGAGGATGCCGGCCTTATCCTTGGAGTGGGCCCGTGGTTGTGATCGACAATGGACTCAGAGATTCCTCTGTCCAGACCAGCGGGGACTTCACCAAGAAGACAGACACATCCAAGGTCAGCATTGAGACTAGAGATGCATCCACCGAGACCAGAGGACGCCGGCCTTATCCTTGGAGTGGGCCCGTGGTTGTGATCGACAATGGACTCAGAGATTCCTCTTTCCAGACCACCGGGGAATTCACCAAGAAGACAGACACATCCAAGGTCAGCATTGAGACCAGAGATGCATCCACCGAGACCAGAGGACGCCGGCCTTATCCTTGGAGTGGGCCCGTGTTTGTGATCGACAATGGACTCAGAGATTCCACTGTCCAGACCACTGGGGACTTCACCATAAAGACAGACACATCCAAGGTCAGCATTGAGACTAGAGATGCATCCACCGAGACCAGAGGACGCCGGCCTTATCCTTGGAGTGGGCCCGTGGTTGTGATCGACAATGGACTCAGAGATTCCTCTGTCCAGACCACCGGGGAATTCACCAAGAAGACAGACACATCCAAGGTCAGCATTGAGACCAGAGATGCATCCACCGAGACCAGAGGACGCCGGCCTTATCCTTGGAGTGGGCCCGTGTTTGTGATCGACAATGGACTCAGAGATTCCACTGTCCAGACCACTGGGGACTTCACCAAGAAGACAGACACATCCAAGGTCAGCATTGAGACTAGAGATGCATCCACCGAGACCAGAGGACGCCGGCCTTATCCTTGGAGTGGGCCCGTGGTTGTGATCGACAATGGACTCAGAGATTCTTCTGTCCAGACCACCGGGGAATTCACCAAGAAGACAGACACATCCAAGGTCAGCATTGAGACCAGAGATGCATCCACCGAGACCAGAGGACGCCGGCCTTATCCTTGGAGTGGGCCCGTGGTTGTGATCGACAATGGACTCAGAGATTCCTCTGTCCAGACCAGCGGGGACTTCACCAAGAAGACGGACACATCCAAGGTCAGCATTGAGACTAGAGATGCATCCACCGAGACCAGAGGACGCCGGACTTATCCTTGGAGTGGGCCCGTGGTTGTTATCGACAATGGACTCAGAGATTCCTCTGTCCAGACCACCGGGGAATTCACCAAGAAGAAAGACACATCCGAGGTCAGCATTGAGACTAAAGATGCATCCACCGAGACCAGAGGACGCCGGCCTTATCCTTGGAGTGGGCCAGTGGTTGTGGCAGAAGGTCACGGGACAGACCCAGGTGCCATGGGTTGACTGACTGATATGTAAGTCTCACACATGCACACAGGCATGCATATGCAAACTCGCATACACGGAGGTTTACACTTTAAATACTATGTATGCCACCCGCCAGGATTTCTCCTTACATGTTATGTTGTTTTCAATTACCATTGTACCGAAATTCAAACATTAAAACATATTTCCCGAATTCTTCCTGTCTTTTTGGTAATTGCTCAGAGTTTCGTTTCTTGATTTAATACTTGTTTCGTCTTTCAATCGAGACAAAGAATCCGTGCGAACATCTCACAATGCAGTGCACCCCATTGTATCAGAAAGAGGCTACAGTGAGCAAGAAAAAAAAAACATTGTCTCCATGGAATCCATCTTTCCTCAGCAACATCCAAATCAACCAACACAACATGGTCAGCAGTTAATTATTGTGCTGCTTGTACGTGAATCATGCATACAAACTGACAGATTCATTGACACATACCCACAGGGGAAATACACCGCGTGAAATATTTCCTCCAAAGTTATTTGACTGAACTTCAGGATCCACATCAATTTAAAGCTTTCGTGACTGCAAGGATTCGTCTTCTTTGGTTCTTTCGGTAAAGTCACGTAGAATGAGAATAAAATAATTAATGAGGCCATTCACATATACAAGCACAGAGACCATTTCAACCGAGAAGATGGATTCTGGCTTAGTAACCATTGGAAAGATGTTTTAAACCATTTCCATTCTTAATTAATTGTATTTTACGATGACCTTCAGACCGCAGCTCTTTCGCTGGCATTGACTCTTAATACCTCTCACACCACGGTTAATGGTATAGTTTACAACATGGAGTATAACAGCGCCTCGCAGCTCTCTCTCTCCCCCTCCTCTGTTCCGACCATGGATGAACTCGTCCGTTTGAACGGGACCCGTAGCTATCCGTGTTGCTAAAGTTGAGGGTAAGAATCCACCCATTTTTCGCCATATAGCATTGTGATATATAACGACTTATTGTTGGTAGCTTAGCTGATTGGAGAATATAGAGTGTATTGATAACATTGAGGTAATTTATATTTTAGTATTTTTTATTGGTTCACTATATAGTATTCATTATATATTGTATTGTATACCCAGTTACTGTGAATAGCTCAGATGTGTAGGCCTTAGCTTCAACAATGCTAAATTCGCCTAGTTATTTCAATGCTAAATTCTCCTGTTTGATTTGTACTAGGTGCCTCGGTGAATGTATATGCTCTGACTTTAACATAGCTATTTCTGTGACCAGTTACAAGCTAATCACTCAGCTATTTCAATGCTAAATTCTATGCTAATTCCTTTGTCAAGGAGTGCCTCTGCGGATGTGTATACTTTAACTTAGCTATTTCAATGCTAAATTCAATGCTAATTCCTTTGTCAAGGGGTGCCTTTGCGGATGTGTATGCTTTAACTTTAACATAGCCTTTTCTGTGACCAGTCACAAGCTAATCACTCAGCCATTTCAATGCTAAATTATATGCTAATTCCTTTGTCAAGGCGCTTTGTTTCTTCTCACACAGCTTAAAGGTCGTGATCTCAGCGTGGCTTTCTCACTCCAGCGCTGTCCTCCAGACAGTCTCGTCCCCTTCACCTGATGAAGGCCGCTTGTGTTGTGGCCGAAATGTCGTGAGAATATTATTGTGTTATTTTATTTTATCAATTTATTATTTTATTCTCATTCTACGTGACTTTACCGAAAGAACCAAAGAAGATGGATCCACATCAAGTTTAAATTATGCCTAAAGTCAACGTATTATAGATTGTCAAGCGATTTGCCAAGTCTTTTTTTATTGTAACCTCACTGAACCAACGTGGTTGTCTCTGATGGTGGCATGCTGATCATGTGGAAACATTTTTTTATAAGCGAATTCACAATTTCAAACTGTAATTTTTTTGAGATATTATAAAAAGGATCATGATAGTTTTAACAAGAGTAAGTCAATTTAAACGGTTACGGACAGGTTTGCCGAAATTCCCACAAGTAATACTCAACATTTTACGTGATAATAATCAACATAAAATGTACACCTGTTATTGTACTATATTATAACATCAAATTATCAGTTTTAATGGTATACAGTCAATTGTAATTGCATTGAAATAATGTTAGAGCGCACCAGCAATGTGACATCACATCACGTGACGTGACAATGACATAACAGTTATGTCACAGACGTTATTGTGCCATCATTGTGACGTCACAATGACGTCACACCGGCCCTCAGGCTATATAAGCTGAAGCACTCTCAAACTGTCAGCAGTGTCGACTCGTCACAGGAAACAAAGCATCTTGCACCAGACCGATTTAATATTGGAGCTTGTGTAAAGAATTCGAAAAAATGGCAACGTTTGGTTTGATTTTTTACATATTTCTCATACTTTTCAACAGTCAGTACCTGGATTGGCTGCAAACCTTTGGCCATGTGGCCAGTTCTGCGATAATTGCTATGAGCGAGGCCTCCATCAAAGATGCAACTGCAGTGTTTGAGTTGTTAAAAAAGATATGGAATGGTGTTGGGCATGCAATGGCATATAACGGGATTATGAAAACTGCAAATTTATTGTGGACCATTGTCCATAAAATATCCATAGACATGTCTGCTATTCATGTTATTCTCATCATCTGCCACATGTGGATCATAAAACATCAACAGAGGGCAGTGATGAAAACAAAATATGTAGCAATTATCAAGAAAGTGAAAATAGTAAGACGACCCAGATTCCGAAAGATCAGACATGAGACCGATATCATAAGGGCCTGCATGGAGACCACAGATGCATCCACCGAGACCAGAGGACGCCGGCCTCATCCTTGGAGTGGGCCCGTGGTTGTGATCGACAATGGAGTCAGAGATTCCTCTGTCCAAACCACTGGGGACTTCACCAAGAAGACAGACACATCCAAGGTCAGCATTGAGACCAGAGATGCATCCACAGAGACCAGAGGACGCCGGCCTTATCCTTGGAGTGGGCCCGTGGTTGTGATCGACAATGGACTCAGAGATTCCTCTGGCCAGACCAGCGGGGACTTCACCAAGACGACGGACACATCCAAGGTCAGCATTGAGACCAGAGATGCATCCACAGAGACCAGAGGACGCCGGCCTTATCCTTGGAGTGGGCCCGTGGTTGTGATCGACAATGGACTCAGAGATTCCTCTGTCCAGACCAGCGGGGACTTCACCAAGAAGACGGACACATCCAAGGTCAGCATTGAGACTAGAGATGCATCCACCGAGACCAGAGGACGCCGACCTTATCCTTGGAGTGGGCCCGTGGTTGTGATCGACAATGGACTCAGAGATTCCTCTGTCCAAACCACTGGGGACTTCACCAAGAAGACAGACACATCCAAGGTCAGCATTGAGACTAGAGATGCATCCACCGAGACCAGAGGACGCCGGCCTTATTCTTGGAGTGGGCCCGTGGTTGTGATCGACAATGGGCTCAGAGATTCATCTGTCCAGACCAGCGGGGACTTCACCAAGAAGACGGCGGACACATCCAAGGTCAGCATTGAGACTAGAGATGCATCCACCGAGACCAGAGGACGCCGGCCTTATCCTTGGAGTGGGCCCGTGGTTGTGATCGACGATGGACTCAGAGATTCCTCTGTCCAGACCACTGGGGACTTCACCAAGAAGACAGACACATCCAAGGTCAGCATTGAGACTAGAGATGCATCCACCGAGACCAGAGGACGCCGGCCTTATCCTTGGAGTGGGCCCGTGGTTGTGATCGACAATGGACTCAGAGATTCCTCTGTCCAGACCACCGGGGAATTCACCAAGAAGACAGACACATCCAAGGTCAGCATTGAGACCATAGATGCATCCACCGAGACCAGAGGATGCCGGCCTTATCCTTGGAGTGGGCCCGTGGTTGTGATCGACAATGGACTCAGAGATTCCTCTGTCCAGACCAGCGGGGACTTCACCAAGAAGACAGACACATCCAAGGTCAGCATTGAGACTAGAGATGCATCCACCGAGACCAGAGGACGCCGGCCTTATCCTTGGAGTGGGCCCGTGGTTGTGATCGACAATGGACTCAGAGATTCCTCTGTCCAACCACTGCGGACTTCACCAAGAAGACAGACACATCCAAGGTCAGCATTGAGACTAGAGATGCATCCACCGAGACCAGAGGACGCCGGCTTTATTCTTGGAGTGGGCCCGTGGTTGTGATCGACAATGGACTCAGAGATTCCTCTGTCCAGACCACCGGGGACTTCACCAAGAAGACAGCGGACACATCCAAGGTCAGCATTGAGACTAGAGATGCATCCACCGAGACCAGAGGACGCCGGCCTTATCCTTGGAGTGGGCCCGTGGTTGTGATCGACGATGGACTCAGAGATTCCTCTGTCCAGACCACTGGGGACTTCACCAAGAAGACAGACACATCCAAGGTCAACATTGAGACTAGAGATGCATCAACCGAGACCAGAGGACGCCGGCCTTATCCTTGGAGTGGGCCCGTGGTTGTGATCGACAATGGACTCAGAGATTCCTCTGGCCAGACCAGCGGGGACTTCACCAAGACGACGGACACATCCAAGGTCAGCATTGAGACCAGAGATGCATCCACAGAGACCAGAGGACGCCGGCCTTATCCTTGGAGTGGGCCCGTGGTTGTGATCGACAATGGACTCAGAGATTCCTCTGTCCAGACCAGCGGGGACTTCACCAAGAAGACGGACACATCCAAGGTCAGCATTGAGACTAGAGATGCATCCACCGAGACCAGAGGACGCCGACCTTATCCTTGGAGTGGGCCCGTGGTTGTGATCGACAATGGACTCAGAGATTCCTCTGTCCAAACCACTGGGGACTTCACCAAGAAGACAGACACATCCAAGGTCAGCATTGAGACTAGAGATGCATCCACCGAGACCAGAGGACGCCGGCCTTATTCTTGGAGTGGGCCCGTGGTTGTGATCGACAATGGGCTCAGAGATTCATCTGTCCAGACCAGCGGGGACTTCACCAAGAAGACGGCGGACACATCCAAGGTCAGCATTGAGACTAGAGATGCATCCACCGAGACCAGAGGACGCCGGCCTTATCCTTGGAGTGGGCCCGTGGTTGTGATCGACGATGGACTCAGAGATTCCTCTGTCCAGACCACTGGGGACTTCACCAAGAAGACAGACACATCCAAGGTCAGCATTGAGACTAGAGATGCATCCACCGAGACCAGAGGACGCCGGCCTTATCCTTGGAGTGGGCCCGTGGTTGTGATCGACAATGGACTCAGAGATTCCTCTGTCCAGACCACCGGGGAATTCACCAAGAAGACAGACACATCCAAGGTCAGCATTGAGACCATAGATGCATCCACCGAGACCAGAGGATGCCGGCCTTATCCTTGGAGTGGGCCCGTGGTTGTGATCGACAATGGACTCAGAGATTCCTCTGTCCAGACCAGCGGGGACTTCACCAAGAAGACAGACACATCCAAGGTCAGCATTGAGACTAGAGATGCATCCACCGAGACCAGAGGACGCCGGCCTTATCCTTGGAGTGGGCCCGTGGTTGTGATCGACAATGGACTCAGAGATTCCTCTGTCCAGACCAGCGGGGACTTCACCAAGAAGACGGACACATCCAAGGTCAGCATTGAGACTAGAGATGCATCCACCGAGACCAGAGGACGCCGACCTTATCCTTGGAGTGGGCCCGTGGTTGTGATCGACAATGGACTCAGAGATTCCTCTGTCCAAACCACTGGGGACTTCACCAAGAAGACAGACACATCCAAGGTCAGCATTGAGACTAGAGATGCATCCACCGAGACCAGAGGACGCCGGCCTTATTCTTGGAGTGGGCCCGTGGTTGTGATCGACAATGGGCTCAGAGATTCATCTGTCCAGACCAGCGGGGACTTCACCAAGAAGACGGCGGACACATCCAAGGTCAGCATTGAGACTAGAGATGCATCCACCGAGACCAGAGGACGCCGGCCTTATCCTTGGAGTGGGCCCGTGGTTGTGATCGACGATGGACTCAGAGATTCCTCTGTCCAGACCACTGGGGACTTCACCAAGAAGACAGACACATCCAAGGTCAGCATTGAGACTAGAGATGCATCCACCGAGACCAGAGGACGCCGGCCTTATCCTTGGAGTGGGCCCGTGGTTGTGATCGACAATGGACTCAGAGATTCCTCTGTCCAGACCACCGGGGAATTCACCAAGAAGACAGACACATCCAAGGTCAGCATTGAGACCATAGATGCATCCACCGAGACCAGAGGATGCCGGCCTTATCCTTGGAGTGGGCCCGTGGTTGTGATCGACAATGGACTCAGAGATTCCTCTGTCCAGACCAGCGGGGACTTCACCAAGAAGACAGACACATCCAAGGTCAGCATTGAGACTAGAGATGCATCCACCGAGACCAGAGGACGCCGGCCTTATCCTTGGAGTGGGCCCGTGGTTGTGATCGACAATGGACTCAGAGATTCCTCTGTCCAACCACTGCGGACTTCACCAAGAAGACAGACACATCCAAGGTCAGCATTGAGACTAGAGATGCATCCACCGAGACCAGAGGACGCCGGCTTTATTCTTGGAGTGGGCCCGTGGTTGTGATCGACAATGGACTCAGAGATTCCTCTGTCCAGACCACCGGGGACTTCACCAAGAAGACAGCGGACACATCCAAGGTCAGCATTGAGACTAGAGATGCATCCACCGAGACCAGAGGACGCCGGCCTTATCCTTGGAGTGGGCCCGTGGTTGTGATCGACGATGGACTCAGAGATTCCTCTGTCCAGACCACTGGGGACTTCACCAAGAAGACAGACACATCCAAGGTCAACATTGAGACTAGAGATGCATCAACCGAGACCAGAGGACGCCGGCCTTATCCTTGGAGTGGGCCCGTGGTTGTGATCGACAATGGACTCAGAGATTCCTCTGTCCAGACCACCGGAGAATTCACCAAGAAGACAGACACATCCAAGGTCAGCATTGAGACCATAGATGCATCCACCGAGACCAGAGGACGCCGGCCTTATCCTTGGAGTGTGCCAGTGGTTGTGGCAGAAGGTCACGGGACAGACCCAGGTGCCATGGGTTGAATGACTGATATGCAAGTCTCACACATGCACACAGGCATGCATATGCAAACTCGCATACACGGAGGTTTACACTTTAAATACTATGAATGCCACCCGCCAGGATTTCTCCTTACACGTTATGTTGTTTTCAATTACCATTGTACCGAAATTCAAACATAAAAACATATTTCCCGAATTCTTCCTGTCTTTTTGGTAATTGCTCAGAGTTTCGTTTCTTGATTTAATACTTGTTTCGTCTTTCAATCGAGACAAATAATCCGTGCGAACATCTCACAATGCAGTGCACCCCATTGTATCAGAAAGAGGCTACAGTGAGCAAGAAAAAAAAACATTGTCTCCATGGAATCCATCTTTCCTCAGCAACATCCAAATCTACCAACACAACATGGTCAGCAGTTAATTATTGTGCTGCATGTACGTGAATCATGCATACAAACTGACAGATTCATTGACACACACCCACAGGGGAAATACACCGTGTGAAATATTTCCTCCAAAGTTATTTGACTGAACTTCAGGATCCACATCAATTTAAAGCTTTCATGACTGCAAGGATTCGTCTTCTTTGGTTCTTTCGGTAAAGTCACGTAGAATGAGAATAAAATAATTCATGAGGCCATTCACATATACAAGCACAGAGACCATTTCAACCGAGAAGATGGATTCTGGCTTAGTAACCATTGGAAAGATGTTTTAAACCATTTCCATTCTTAATTAATTGTATTTTACGATGACCTTCAGACCGCAGCTCTTTCGCTGGCATTGACTCTAAATACCTCTCACACCACGGTTAATGGTATGGTTTACAACATGGAGTATAACAGCGCCTCGCAGCTCTCTCTCTCCCCCTCCTCTGTTCCGACCATGGATGAACTCGTCCGTCTGAACGGGACCCGTAGCTATCCGTGTTGCTAAAGTTGAGGGTAAGAATCCACCCATTTTTCGCCATATAGCATTGTGATATATAACGACTTATTGTTGGTAGCTTAGCTGATTGGAGAATAAAGAGTTTATTGATAACATTGAGGTAATTTATATTTTAGTATTTTTTATTGGTTCACTATATAGTATTCATTATATATTGTATTGTATACCCAGTTACTGTGAATAGCTCAGATGTGTAGGCCTTAACTTCAACAATGCTAAATTCGCCTAGTTATTTCAATGCTTAATTCTCCTGTTTGATTTGTACTAGGTGCCTCGGTGAATGTATATGCTCTGACTTTAACATAGCTATTTCTGTGACCAGTTACAAGCTAATCACTCAGCTATTTCAATGCTAAATTCTATGCTAATTCCTTTGTCAAGGAGTGCCTCTGCGGATGTGTATACTTTAACTTAGCTATTTCAATGCTAAATTCTATGCTAATTCCTTTGTCAAGGGGTGCCTTTGCGGATGTGTATGCTTTAACTTTAACATAGCCTTTTCTGTGACCAGTCACAAGCTAATCACTCAGCCATTTCAATGCTAAATTATATGCTAATTCCTTTGTCAAGGCGCTTTGTTTCTTCTCACACAGCTTAAAGGTCGTGATCTCAGCGTGGCTTTCTCACTCCAGCGCTGTCCTCCAGACAGTCTCGTCCCCTTCACCTGATGAAGGCCGCTTGTGTTGTGGCCGAAATGTCGTGAGAATATTATTGTGTTATTTTATTTTATCAATTTATTATTTTATTCTCATTCTACGTGACTTTACCGAAAGAACCAAAGAAGATGGATCCACATCAAGTTTAAATTATGCCTAAAGTCAACGTATTATAGATTGTCAAGCGATTTGCCAGCCTTTTTTTATTGTAACATCACTGAAACAACGTGGTTGTCTCTGATGGTGGCATGCTGATCATGTGGAAACATTTTTTTATAAGCGAATTCACAATTTCAACCTGCAATTTTTTTTGAGATATTATAAAAAGGATCATGACAGTTTTAACAAGAGTAAGTCAATTTAAACAGTTACGGACAAGTTTGCCGAAATTCCCACAAGTAATACTGAACATTTTATGTGATAATAATCAACATTAAATGTACACCTGTTATTGTACTATATTATAATATCAAATTATCAGTTTTAATGGTATACAGTCAATTGTAATTGCATTGAAATAATGTTAGAGCGCACCAGCAATGTGACATCACATCACGTGACGTGACAATGAAATAACAGTTATGTCACAGACGTTACTGTGCCATCATTGTGACGTCACAATGACGTCACACCGGCCCTCAGGCTATATAAGCTGAAGCACTCTCAAACTGTCAGCAGTGTCGACTCGTCACAGGAAACAAAGCATCTTGCACCAGACCGATTTAATATTGGAGCTTGTGTAAAGAATTTGAAAAAATGGCAACGTTTGGTTTGATTTTTTACATATTTCTCATACTTTTCAACAGTCAGTACCTGGATTGGCTGCAAACCTTTGGCCAAATGGCCAGTTCTGCGATAATTGCTATGAGTGAGGCCTCCATCAAAGATGCAACTGCAGTGTTTGAGTTGTTAAAAAAGATATGGAATGGTGTTGGGCATGCAATGGCATATAACGGGATTATGAAAACTGCACATTTATTGTGGACCATTGTTCATAAAATATCCATAGACATGTCTGCTATTCATGTTATTCTCATCATCTGCCACATGTGGATCATAAAACATCAACAGAGGGCAGTGATGAAAACAAAATATGCAGCAATTATCAAGAAAGTGAAAATAGTAAGACGACCCAGATTCCGAAAGATCAGACATGAGACCGATATCATAAGGGCCTGCATGGAGACCACAGATGCATCCACCGAGACCAGAGGACGCCAGCCTCATCCTTGGAGTGGGCCCGTGGTTGTGATCGACAATGGACTCAGAGATTCCTCTGTCCAAACCACTGGGAACTTCACCAAGAAGACAGACACATCCAAGGTCAGCATTGAGACCAGAGATGCATCCACCGAGACCAGAGGACGCCGGCCTTATCCTTGGAGTGGGCCCGTGGTTGTTATCGACAATGGACTCAGAGATTCCTCTGTCCAGACCAGCGGGGACTTCACCAAGAAGACGGACACAACCAAGGTCAGCATTGAGACTAGAGATGCATCCACCGAGACCAGAGGACGCCGGCCTTATCCTTGGAGTGGGCCCGTGGTTGTGATCGACAATGGACTCAGAGATTCCTCTGTCCAGACCACTGGGGACTTCACCAAGAAGACAGACACATCCAAGGTCAGCATTGAGACTAGAGATGCATCCACCGAGACCAGACGACGCCGGCCTTATCCTTGGAGTGGGCCCGTGGTTGTGATCGACAATGGACTCAGAGATTCCTTTGTCCAGACCACTGGGGACTTCACCAAGAAGACAGACACATCCAAGGTCAGCATTGAGACTAGAGATGCATCCACCGAGACCAGAGGATGCCGGCCTTATCCTTGGAGTGGGCCCGTGGTTGTGATCGACAATGGACTCAGAGATTCCTCCGTCCAGACCACCGGGGAATTCACCAAGAAGAAAGACACATCCAAGGTCAGCATTGAGACCAGAGATGCATTTACCGAGACCAGACGACGCCGGCCTTATCCTTGGAGTGGGCTCGTGGTTGTGATCGACAATAGACTCAGAGATTCCTCTGTCCAGACCACCGGGGACTTCACCAAGAAGACGGCGGACACATCCAAGGTCAGCATTGAGACTAGAGATGCATCCACCGAGACCAGAGGACGCCGGCCTTATCCTTGGAGTGGGCCCGTGGTTGTGATCGACAATGGACTCAGAGATTCCTCTGTCCAGACCACTGGCGAATTCACCAAGAAGACAGACACATCCAAGGTCAGCATTGAGACTAGAGATGCATCCACCGAGACCAGAGGACGCCGGCCTTTTCCTTGGAGTGGGCCCGTGGTTGTGATCGACAATGGACTCAGAGATTCCTCTGTCCAGACCACCGGGGAATTCACCAAGAAGACAGACACATCCAAGGTCAGCATTGAGACCAGAGATGCATCCACCGAGACCAGAGGACGCCGGCCTTATCCTTGGAGTGTGCCCGTGGTTGTGATCGACAATGGACTCAGAGATTCCTCAGTCCAGACCAGCGGTGACTTCACCAAGAAGACGGACACATCCAAGGTCAGCATTGAGACTAGAGATGCATCCACCGAGACCAGAGGACGCCGGCCTTATCCTTGGAGTGGGCCCGTGGTTGTGATCGACAATGGACTCAGAGTGACTTCACCAAGAAGACGGACACATCCAAGGTCAGCATTGAGACTAGAGATGCATCCACCGAGACCAGAGGACGCCGGCCTTATCCTTGGAGTGGGCCCGTGGTTGTGATCGACAATGGACTCAGAGATTCCTCTGTCCGGACCACCGGGGAATTCACCAAGAAGACAAACACATCCAAGGTCAGCATTGAGACCATAGATGCATCTACCGAGACCAGAGGACGCCGGCCTTATCCTTGGAGTGGGCCAGTGGTTGTGGCAGAAGGTCACGGGACAGACCCAGGTGCCATGGGTTGAATGACTGATATGCAAGTCTCACACATGCACACAGGCATGCATATGCAAACTCGCATACACGGAGGTTTACACTTTAAATACTATGTATGCCACCCGACAGGATTTCTCCTTACATGTTATGTTGTTTTCAATTACCATTGTACCGAAATTCAAACATAAAAACATATTTCCCGAATTCTTCCTGTCTTTTTGGTAATTGCTCAGAGTTTCGTTTCTTGATTTAATACTTGTTTCGTCTTTCAATCGAGACAAAGAATCCGTGCGAACATCTCACAATGCAGTGCACCCCAATGTATCAGAAAGAGGCTACAGTGAGCAAGAAAAAAAAACATTGTCTCCATGGAATCCATCTTTCCTCAGCAACATCCAAATCAACCAACACAACATGGTCAGCAGTTAATTATTGTGCTGCATGTACGTGAATCATGCATACAAACTGACAGATTCATTAACACACACCCACAGGGGAAATACACCGCGTGAAATATTTCCTCCAAAGTTATTTGACTGAAATTCAGGATCCACATCAATTTAAAGCTTTCGTGACTGCAAGGATTCGTCTTCTTTGGTTCTTTCGGTAAAGTCACGTAGAATGAGAATAAAATAATTCATGAGGCCATTCACATATACAAGCACAGAGACCATTTCAACCGAGAAGATGGATTCTGGCTTAGTAACCATTGGAAAGATGTTTTAAACCATTTCCATTCTTAATTAATTGTATTTTACGATGACCTTCAGACCGCAGCTCTTTCGCTGGCATTGACTCTTAATACCTCTCACACCACGGTTAATGGTATGGTTTACAACATGGAGTATAACAGCACCTCGCAGCTCTCTCTCTCCCCCTCCTCTGTTCCGACCATGGATGAACTCGTCCGTCTGAACGGGACTCGTAGCTATCCGTGTTGCTAAAATTGAGGGTAAGAATCCACCCATTTTTCGCCATATAGCATTGTGATATATAACGACTAATTGTTGGTAGCTTAGCTGATTGGAGAATATAGAGTTTATTGATAACATTGAGGTAATTTATATTTTAGTATTTTTTATTGGTTCACTATATAGTATTCATTATATATTGTATTGTATACCCAGTTACTGTGAATAGCTCAGATGTGTAGGCCTTAACTTCAACAATGCTAAATTCGCCTAGTTATTTCAATGCTAAATGCTCCTGTTTGATTTGTACTAGGTGCCTCGGTGAATGTATATGCTCTGACTTTAACATAGCTATTTCTGTGACCAGTTACAAGCTAATCACTCAGCTATTTCAATGCTAAATTCTATGCTAATTCCTTTGTCTTGGAGTGCCTCTGCGGATGTGTATACTTTAACTTAGCTATTTCAATGCTAAATTCTATGCTAATTCCTTTGTCAAGGGGTGCCTTTGCGGATGTGTATGCTTTAACTTTAACATAGCCTTTTCTGTGACCAGTCACAAGCTAATCACTCAGCCATTTCAATGCTAAATTATATGCTAATTCCTTTGTCAAGGCGCTTTGTTTCTTCTCACACAGCTTAAAGGTCGTGATCTCAGCGTGGCTTTCTCACTCCAGCGCTGTCCTCCAGACAGTCTCGTCCCCTTCACCTGATGAAGGCCGCTTGTGTTGTGGCCGAAATGTCGTGAGAATATTATTGTGTTATTTTATTTTATCAATTTATTATTTTATTCTCATTCTACGTGACTTTACCGAAAGAACCAAAGAAGATGGATCCACATCAAGTTTAAATTATGCCTAAAGTCAACGTATTATAGATTGTCAAGCGATTTGCCAGTTTTTTTTTATTGTAACATCACTGAAACGTCGTGGTTGTCTCTGATGGTGGCATGTTGATCATGTGGAAACATTTTTTTATAAGCGAATTCACAATTTCAACCTGTAAATTTTTTTGAGATATTATAAAAAGGATCATGACAGTTTTAACAAGAGTAAGTCAATTTAAACAGTTACGGACAAGTTTGCCGAAATTCCCACAAGTAATACTGAACATTTTATGTGATAATAATCAACATTAAATGTACACCTGTCATTGTACTATATTATAACATCAAATTATCAGTTTTAATGGTATACAGTCAATTGTAATTGCATTGAAATAATGTTAGAGCGCACCAGCAATGTGACATCACATCACTTGACGTGACAATGACATAACATATTCTTAGTTTTTTTGGTAAAGTCACGTTGAAGAGAACAACAAAATAATAAAATATATATAGAACAATGAAAAAAATTCTCACGACGTTTCGACCATAACTCAAACGGTCATCTTCAGGTGTGTTGGTTTGCATAAATTTATTTTTAAACGGCGCATTTATTTATCTATAAAAAACGTTAGCGCCACGCGCAGCGATTTGGCAGTTTACCCAGGACTAGTCCATCTATATTCTGAAAAGAGGAGGGGGGAGACGAAATTTTTTATAATGTATGCTGTCTGAAAGCCACTGTAAGCGTTAACAATCAATTAAGAACTGAAATGGTTTATCAAATCTTTCCAATGATTGCTAAGATAGAATCCATCTTCTCGGTTGAAATTGTCTCTGTGCTTGTATATGTGGATAGCCTCATGAACGAATCTCTCATGGAAGCCAGATGGCTTACAATTCTTAATTGATTGTTCACGCTTACAGTGGCTTTCAGACAGCAAAAACCACAAACATCCCAGAATCCTCTCGGTTTGGGGTCAAAATGTTGTCGCTCATTAAATCCCATGAGAAACGTCGCATCTAATGAATGTGATTGAATTCTCCCCGTCTGGACGAGCGGAATTGAATGGTCAACTGATTTTGCTGTGCTGTGAAAATTCAGATATTTGCATGACTGCTTTTGTTTTATTTTGTGAATAGCAAAAAGCATTCAACCCCATAATACATGCTGTATTATTGGTCGCTCGTCCATTTCATATCCCATAGCTGAACCACTCATATATTTGGATTCCGCTCGACGAGGCGAGCAGTACGAGTACCAACATGATGGGTCTGCGACGTTTCCTTCCAGAGTTATTACCAAAAAACCACAAACATCCCAGAATCCTCTCGGTTTGGGGTCAAAATGTTGTCGCTTATTAAATCCCATAAGAAACGTCGCATCGAATGAATGTGATTGAATTCTCCCCGTATGGACGAGCGGAATTGAATGGTGCAACTGATTTTGCTGTGCTGTGAAAATTCAGATATTTGCATGACTGCTTTTGTTTTATTTTGTGAATAGCAAAAAGCATTCAACCCCATAATACATGTTGTTTTATTGGTCGCTCGTCCATTTCATATCCCATAGCTGAACCACTCATATATTTGGATTCCGCTCGACGAGGCGAGCAGTACGAGTACCAACATGATGGGTCTGCGACGTTTCCTTCCAGAGTTATTACCAAAAAACCACAAACATCCCAGAATCCTCTCGGTTTGGGGTCAAAATGTTGTCGCTTATTAAATCCCATAAGAAACGTCGCATCGAATGAATGTGATTGAATTCTCCCCGTATGGACGAGCGGAATTGAATGGTGCAACTGATTTTGCTGTGCTGTGAAAATCCAGATATTTGCATGACTGCTTTTGTTTTATTTTGTGAATAGCAAAAAGCATTCAACCCCATAATACATGCTTTTTTATTGGTCACTCGTCCATTTAATATCCCATAGCTTAACCATTCATATATTTGGATTCCTCTTGACGAGGCGAGCAGTAGGAGAACCACCTTGATGGGTCTGCGACGTTTCATTCCAGAGTTATTACCAAAAAACCACAAACATCCCAGAATCCTCTCGGTTTGAGGTAAAAATGTTGTCGCTTATTAAATCCCATAAGAAAGGTGGCATCGAATGAATGTGATTGAATTCTCCCCGTCTGGACGAGCGGAATTGAATGGTGCAACTGATTTTGCTGTGCTGTGAAAATTCAGATATTTGCATGACTGCTTTTGTTTTATTTTGTGAATAGCAAAAAGCATTCAACCCCATAATACATGCTGTTTTATTGGTCGCTCGTCCATTTCATATCCCATAGATTAACCATTGTTATATTTGGATTCCTCTCGACGAAGCGAGCAGTACGAGTACTACCTTGATGGGTCTGCGACGTTTCCTTCCAGAGTTATTACCAAAAAATCACAAACATCCCAGAATCCTCTCGATTTGGGGTCAAAATGTTGTCGCTCATTAAATCCCATAAGAAACGTCGCATCGAATGAATGTGATTGAATTCTCCCCGTCTGGACGAGCGGAATTGAATGGTGCAACTGATTTTGCTGTGCTGTGAAAATTCAGATATTTGCATGACTGCTTTTGTTTTATTTTGTGAATAGCAAAAAGCATTCAACCCCATAATACATGTTGTTTTATTGGTCGCTCGTCCATTTCATATCCCATAGCTGAACCACTCATATATTTGGATTCCGCTCGACGAGGCGAGCAGTACGAGTACCAACATGATGGGTCTGCGACGTTTCCTTCCAGAGTTATTACCAAAAAACCACAAACATCCCAGAATCCTCTCGGTTTGGGGTCAAAATGTTGTCGCTTATTAAATCCCATAAGAAACGTCGCATCGAATGAATGTGATTGAATTCTCCCCGTCTGGACGAGCGGAATTGAATGGTGCAACTGATTTTGCTGTGCTGTGAAAATTCAGATATTTGCATGACTGCTTTTGTTTTATTTTGTGAATAGCAAAAAGCATTCAACCCCATGATACATGTTGTTTTATTGGTCGCTCGTCCATTTCATATCCCATAGCTGAACCACTCATATATTTGGATTCCGCTCGACGAGGCGAGCAGTACGAGTACCAACATGATGGGTCTGCGACGTTTCCTTCCAGAGTTATTACCAAAAAACCACAAACATCCCAGAATACTCTCGGTTTGGGGTCAAAATGTTGTCGCTTATTAAATCCCATAATAAACGTCGCATCGAATGAATGTGATTGAATTCTCTCCGTCTGGACGAGCGGAATTGAATGGTGCAACTGATTTTGCTGTGCTGTGAAAATTCAGATATTTGCATGACTGCTTTTGTTTTATTTTGTGAATAGCAAAAAGCATTCAACCCCATAATACATGCTTTTTTATTGGTCACTCGTCCATTTCATATCCCATAGCTTAACCATTCATATATTTGGATTCCTCTCGACGAGGCGAGCAGTAGGAGAACCACCTTGATGGGTCTGCGACGTTTCCTTCCAGAGTTATTACCAAAAAACCACAAACATCCCAGAATCCTCTCGGTTTGGGGTCAAAATGTTGTCGCTTATTAAATCCCATAAGAAACGTCGCATCGAATGAATGTGATTGAATTCTCCCCGTATGGACGAGCGGAATTGAATGGTGCAACTGATTTTGCTGTGCTGTGAAAATTCAGATATTTGCATGACTGCTTTTGTTTTATTTTGTGAATAGCAAAAAGCATTCAACCCCATGATACATGTTGTTTTATTGGTCGCTCGTCCATTTCATATCCCATAGCTGAACCACTCATATATTTGGATTCCGCTCGACGAGGCGAGCAGTACGAGTACCAACATGATGGGTCTGTGACGTTTCCTTCCAGAGTTATTACCAAAAAACCACAAACATCCCAGAATCCTCTCGGTTTGGGGTCAAAATGTTGTCGCTTATTAAATCCCATAAGAAACGTCGCATCGAATGAATGTGATTGAATTCTCCCCGTATGGACGAGCGGAATTGAATGGTGCAACTGATTTTGCTGTGCTGTGAAAATTCAGATATTTGCATGACTGCTTTTGTTTTATTTTGTGAATAGCAAAAAGCATTCAACCCCATAATACATGCTTTTTTATTGGTCACTCGTCCATTTCATATCCCATAGCTTAACCATTCATATATTTGGATTCCTCTTGACGAGGCGAGCAGTAGGAGAACCACCTTGATGGGTCTGCGACGTTTCATTCCAGAGTTATTACCAAAAAACCACAAACATCCCAGAATCCTCTCGGTTTGAGGTAAAAATGTTGTCGCTTATTAAATCCCATAAGAAAGGTGGCATCGAATGAATGTGATTGAATTCTCCCCGTCTGGACGAGCGGAATTGAATGGTGCAACTGATTTTGCTGTGCTGTGAAAATTCAGATATTTGCATGACTGCTTTTGTTTTATTTTGTGAATAGCAAAAAGCATTCAACCCCATAATACATGCTGTTTTATTGGTCGCTCGTCCATTTCATATCCCATAGATTAACCATTGTTATATTTGGATTCCTCTCGACGAAGCGAGCAGTACGAGTACTACCTTGATGGGTCTGCGACGTTTCCTTCCAGAGTTATTACCAAAAAATCACAAACATCCCAGAATCCTCTCGATTTGGGGTCAAAATGTTGTCGCTCATTAAATCCCATAAGAAACGTCGCATCGAATGAATGTGATTGAATTCTCCCCGTCTGGACGAGCGGAATTGAATGGTGCAACTGATTTTGCTGTGCTGTGAAAATTCAGATATTTGCATGACTGCTTTTGTTTTATTTTGTGAATAGCAAAAAGCATTCAACCCCATAATACATGTTGTTTTATTGGTCGCTCGTCCATTTCATATCCCATAGCTGAACCACTCATATATTTGGATTCCGCTCGACGAGGCGAGCAGTACGAGTACCAACATGATGGGTCTGCGACGTTTCCTTCCAGAGTTATTGCCAAAAAACCACAAACATCCCAGAATCCTCTCGGTTTGGGGTCAAAATGTTGTCGCTTATTAAATCCCATAAGAAACGTCGCATCGAATGAATGTGATTGAATTCTCCCCGTCTGGACGAGCGGAATTGAATGGTGCAACTGATTTTGCTGTGCTGTGAAAATTCAGATATTTGCATGACTGCTTTTGTTTTATTTTGTGAATAGCAAAAAGCATTCAACCCCATAATACATGTTGTTTTATTGGTCGCTCGTCCATTTCATATCCCATAGCTGAACCACTCATATATTTGGATTCCGCTCGACGAGGCGAGCAGTACGAGTACCAACATGATGGGTCTGCGACGTTTCCTTCCAGAGTTATTACCAAAAAACCACAAACATCCCAGAATACTCTCGGTTTGGGGTCAAAATGTTGTCGCTTATTAAATCCCATAATAAACGTCGCATCGAATGAATGTGATTGAATTCTCTCCGTCTGGACGAGCGGAATTGAATGGTGCAACTGATTTTGCTGTGCTGTGAAAATTCAGATATTTGCATGACTGCTTTTGTTTTATTTTGTGAATAGCAAAAAGCATTCAACCCCATAATACATGCTTTTTTATTGGTCACTCGTCCATTTCATATCCCATAGCTTAACCATTCATATATTTGGATTCCTCTCGACGAGGCGAGCAGTAGGAGAACCACCTTGATGGGTCTGCGACGTTTCCTTCCAGAGTTATTACCAAAAAACCACAAACATCCCAGAATCCTCTCGGTTTGGGGTCAAAATGTTGTCGCTTATTAAATCCCATAAGAAACGTCGCATCGAATAAATGTGATTGAATTCTACCCGTCTGGACGAGCGGAATTGAATGGTGCAACTGATTTTGCTGTGCTGTGAAAATTCAGATATTTGCATGACTGCTTTTGTTTTATTTTGTGAATAGCAAAAAGCATTCAACCCCATAATACATGCTGTTTTATTGGTCGCTCGTCCATTTCATATACCATAGCTTAACAACTCATATATTTGGATTCCTCTCGACGAAGCGAGCAGTACGAGTACCAACATGATGGGTCTGCGACGTTTCCTTCCAGAGTTATTACCAAAAAACCACAAACATACCAGAATCCTCTCGGTTTGGAGTCAAAATGTTGTCGCTTATTAAATCCCATAAGAAACGTCGCATCGAATGAATGTGATTGAATTCTCCCCGTCTGGACGAGCGGAATTGAATGGTGCAACTGATTTTTCTGTGCTGTGAAAATTCAGATATTTGCATGACTGCTTTTGTTTTTTTTTGTGAATAGCAAAAAGCATTCAACCCCATAATACATGTTGTTTTATTGGTCGCTCGTCCATTTCATATCCCATAGCTGAACCACTCATATATTTGGATTCCGCTCGACGAGGCGAGCAGTACGAGTACCAACATGATGGGTCTGCGACGTTTCCTTCCAGAGTTATGAATAGCAAAAAGCATTCAACCCCATAATACATGTTGTTTTATTGGTCGCTCGTCCATTTCATATCCCATAGCTGAACCACTCATATATTTGGATTCCGCTCGCCGAGGCGAGCAGTACGAGTACCAACATGATGGGTCTGCGACGTTTCCTTCCAGAGTTATTACCAAAAAACCACAAACATCCCAGAATCCTCTCGGTTTGGGGTCAAAATGTTGTCGCTTATTAAATCCCATAAGAAACGTCGCATCGAATGAATGTGATTGAATTCTCCCCGTCTGGACGAGCGGAATTGAATGGTGCAACTGATTTTGCTGTGCTTTGAAAATTCAGATATTTGCATGACTGCTTTTGTTTTATTTTGTGAATAGCAAAAAGCATTCAACCCCATAATACATGCTTTTTTTATTGGTCGCTCGTCCATTTCATATCCCATAGCTGAACCACTCATATATTTGGATTCCGCTCGACGAGGCGAGCAGTACGAGTACCAACATGATGGGTCTGCGACGTTTCCTTCCAGAGTTATTACCAAAAAACCACAAACATCCCAGAATCCTCTCGGTTTGGGGTCAAAATGTTGTCGCTTATTAAATGCCATAAGAAACGTCGCATCGAATGAATGTGATTGAATTCTCCCCGTCTGGACGAGCGGAATTGAATGGTGCAACTGATTTTGCTGTGCTGTGAAAATTCAGATATTTGCATGACTGCTTTTGTTTTATTTTGTGAATAGCAAAAAGCATTCAACCCCATAATACATGCTGTTTTATTGGTCGCTCGTCCATTTCATATCCCATAGATTAACCATTCATATATTTGGATTCCTCTCGACGAAGCGAGCAGTACGAGTACCACGTTGCTGGGTCTGCGACGTTTCCTTCCAGAGTTATTACCAAAAAAACACAAACATCCCAGAATCCTCTCGATTTGGGGTCAAAATTTTGTTGCTCATTAAATCCATAAAAAACGTCGCATCGAATGAATGTGATTGAATTCTCCCCGTCTGGACGAGCGGAATTGAATGGTGCAACTGATTTTGCTGTGCTGTGAAAATTCAGATATTTGCATGACTGCTTTTGTTTTATTTTGTGAATAGCAAAAAGCATTCAACCCCATAATACATGCTTTTTTATTGGTCGCTCGTCCATTTCATATCACATAGCTTGAACAATCATATATTTGGATTCCTCTCGACGAGGCGAGCAGTACGAGTACCACCTTGATGGTTCTGCGACGTTTCCTTCCAGAGTTATTACCAAAAAAACACAAACATCCCAGAATCCTCTCGGTTTGGGGTCAAAATGTTGTCGCTTATTAAATCCCATAAGAAACGTCGCATCGAATAAATGTGATTGAATTCTCCCCGTCTGGACGAGCGGAATTGAATGGTGCAACTGATTTTGCTGTGCTGTGAAAATTCAAATATTTGCATGACTGCATTTGTTTTATTTTGTGAATAACAAAAAGCATTCAACCCCATAATACATGCTGTTTTATTGGTCGCTAGTCCATTTCAAATCCCATAGCTTAACCATTCATATATTTGGATTCCTCTCGACGAGGCGAGCAGTACGAGTACCACCTTGATGGGTCTGCGACGTTTCCTTCCAGAGTTATTACCAAAAAAACACAAACATCCCAGAATCCTCTCGGTTTGGGGTCAAAATGTTGTCGCTCATTAAATCCCATAAGAAACGTCGCATCGAATGAATGTGATTGAATTCTCCCCGTCTGGACGAGCGGAATTGAATGGTGCAACTGATTTTGCTGTGCTGTGAAAATTCAGATATTTGCATGACTGCTTTTGTTTTATTTTGTGAATAGCAAAAAGCATTCAACCCCATAATACATGTTGTTTTATTGGTCGCTCGTCCATTTCATATCCCATAGCTTAACAACTCATATATATGGATTCCTCTCGATGAGGCGAGCAGTACGAGTACCACCTTGATGGGTCTGCGACGTTTACTTCCAGAGTTATTACCAAAAAACCACAAACATCCCAGAATCCTCTCGGTTTGGGGTCAAAATGTTGTCGCTTATTAAATCCCATAAGAAACGTCGCATCGAATAAATGTGATTGAATTATCCCCGTCTGGACGAGCGGAATTGAATGGTGCAACTGATTTTGCTGTGCTGTGAAAATTCAGATATTTACATGACTGCTTTTGTTTTATTTTGTGAATAACAAAAAGCATTCAACCCCATAATACATGCTGTTTTATTGGTCGCTCGTCCATTTCATATCCCATAGCTGAAACACTCATATATTTGGATTCCTCTCGATGAGGCGAGCAGTACGAGTACCACCTTGATGGGTTTGCTACGTTTCCTTCCAGAGTTATTACCAAAAAACCACAAACATCCCAGAATCCTCTCGGTTTGGGGTCAAAATGTTGTCGCTCATTAAATCCCATAAGAAACGTCGCATCGAATGAATGTGATTGAATTCTCCCCGTCTGGACGAGCGGAATTGAATGGTGCAACTGATTTTGCTGTGCTGTGAAAATTCAGATATTTGCATGACTGCTTTTGTTTTGTTTTGTGAATAGCAAAAAGCATTCAACCCCATAATACATGCTGTTTTATTGGTCGCTCGTCCATTTCATATCCCATAGCTTAACAACTCAAATATATGGATTCCTCTCGATGAGCCGAGCAGTACGAGTACCACCTTGATGGGTCTGCGACGTTTACTTCCAGAGTTATTACCAAAAAACCACAAACATCCCAGAATCCTCTCGGTTTGGGGTCAAAATGTTGTCGCTTATTAAATCCCATAAGAAACGTCGCATCGAATAAATGTGATTGAATTCTCCCCGTCTGGACGAGCGGAATTGAATGGTGCAACTGATTTTGCTGTGCTGTGAAAATTCAGATATTTACATGACTGCTTTTGTTTTATTTTGTGAATAGCAAAAAGCATTCAACTCCATAATACATGTTGTTTTATTGGTCGCTCGTCCATTTCATATCCCATATCTGAAACACTCATATATTTGGATTCCGCTCGACGAGGCGAGCAGTACGAGTACCACCTTGATCGGTCTGCGACGTTTCCTTCCAGAGTTATTACCAAAAAAACACAAACATCCCAGAATCCTCTCGGTTTGGGGTCAAAATGTTGTCGCTTATTAAATCCCATAAGAAGCGTCGCATCGAATAAATGTGATTGAATTCTCCCCGACTGGACGAGCGGAATTGAATGGTGCAACTGATTTTGCTGTGCTGTGAAAATTCAAATATTTGCATGACTGCATTTGTTTTATTTTGTGAATAACAAAAAGCATTCAACCCCATAATACATGCTGTTTTATTGGTCGCTCGTCCATTTCATATCCCATAGCTGAAACACTCATATATTTGGATTCCTCTCGATGAGGCGAGCAGTACGAGTACCACCTTGATGGGTCTGCGACGTTTCCTTCCAGAGTTATTACCAAAAAACCACAAACATCCCAGAATCCTCTCGGTTTGGGGTCAAAATGGTGTCGCTTATTAAATCCCATAAGAAACGTCGCATCGAATAAATGTGATTGAATTCTACCCGTCTGGACGAGCGGAATTGAATGGTGCAACTGATTTTGCTGTGCTGTGAAAATTCAGATATTTGCATGACTGCTTTTGTTTTATTTTGTGAATAGCAAAAAGCATTCAACCCCATAATACATGCTGTTTTATTGGTCGCTCGTCCATTTCATATCCCATAGCTTAACAACTCACATATTTGGATTCCTATCGATGAGGCGAGCAGTACGAGTACCACCTTGATGGGTCTGCGACGTTTACTTCCAGAGTTATTACCAAAAAACCACAAACATCCCAGAATCCTCTCGGTTTGGGGTCAAAATGTTGTCGCTTATTAAATCCCATAAGAAACGTCGCATCGAATAATTGTGATTGAATTCTCCCCGTCTGGACGAGCGGAATTGAATGGTGCAACTGATTTTGCTGTGCTGTGAAAATTCAGATATTTACATGACTGCTTTTGTTTTATTTTGTGAATAGCAAAAAGCATTCAACCCCATAATACATGTTGTTTTATTGGTCGCTCGTCCATTTCATATCCCATAGCTGAATCACTCATATATTTGGATTCCGCTCGACGAGGCGAGCAGTACGAGTACCACCTTGATTGGTCTGCGACGTTTCCTTCCAGAGTTATTACCAAAAAACCACAAACATCCCAGAATCCTCTCGGTTTGGGGTCAAAATGTTGTCGCTTATTAAATCCCATAAGAAACGTCCCATCGAATAAATGTGATTGAATTCTCCCCGTCTGGACGAGCGGAATTGAATGGTGCAACTGATTTTGCTGTGCTGTGAAAATTCAAATATTTGCATGACTGCATTTGTTTTATTTTGTGAGTAACAAAAAGCATTCAACCCCATAATACATGCTGTTTTATTGGTCGCTAGTCCATTTCAAATCCCATAGCTTAACCATTCATATATTTGGATTCCTCTCGACGAGGCGAGCAGTACGAGTACCACCTTGATGGGGCTGCGACGTTTCCTTCCAGAGTTAATACCAAAAAAACACAAACATCCCAGAATCCTCTCGGTTTGGGGTCAAAATGTTGTCGCTCATTAAATCCCATGAGAAACGTCGCATCGAATGAATGTGATTGAATTCTCCCCGTCTGGACGAGCGGAATTGAATGGTGCAACTGATTTTGCTGTGCTGTGAAAATTCAGATATTTGCATGACTGCTTTTGTTTTGTTTTGTGAATAGCAAAAAGCATTCAACCCCATAATACATGCTGTTTTATTGGTCGCTCGTCCATTTCATATCCCATAGCTTAACAACTCATATATATGGATTCCTCTCGATGAGGCGAGCAGTACGAGTACCACCTTGATGGGTCTGCGACGTTTACTTCCAGAGTTATTACCAAAAAACCACAAACATCCCAGAATCCTCTCGGTTAGGGGTCAAAATGTTGTCGCTTATTAAATCCCATAAGAAACGTCGCATCGAATAAATGTGATTGAATTCTCCCCGTCTGGACGAGCGGAATTGAATGGTGCAACTGATTTTGCTGTGCTGTGAAAATTCAGATATTTACATGACTGCTTTTGTTTTATTTTGTGAATAGCAAAAAGCATTCAACTCCATAATACATGTTGTTTTATTGGTCGCTCGTCCAATTCATATCCCATAGCTGAAACACTCATATATTTGGATTCCGCTCGACGAGGCGAGCAGTACGAGTACCACCTTGATCGGTCTGCGACGTTTCCTTCCAGAGTTATTACCAAAAAAACACAAACATCCCAGAATCCTCTCGGTTTGGGGTCAAAATGTTGTCGCTTATTAAATCCCATAAGAAACGTCGCATCGAATAAATGTGATTGAATTCTCCCCGACTGGACGAGCGGAATTGAATGGCGCAACTGATTTTGCTGTGCTGTGAAAATTCAAATATTTGCATGACTGCATTTGTTTTATTTTGTGAATAACAAAAAGCATTCAACCCCATAATACATGCTGTTTTATTGGTCGCTCGTCCATTTCATATCCCATAGCTGAAACACTCATATATTTGGATTCCTCTCGATGAGGCGAGCAGTACGAGTACCACCTTGATGGGTCTGCGACGTTTCCTTCCAGAGTTATTACCAAAAAACCACAAACATCCCAGAATCCTCTCGGTTTGGGGTCAAAATGGTGTCGCTTATTAAATCCCATAAGAAACGTCGCATCGAATAAATGTGATTGAATTCTACCCGTCTGGACGAGCGGAATTGAATGGTGCAACTGATTTTGCTGTGCTGTGAAAATTCAGATATTTGCATGACTGCTTTTGTTTTATTTTGTGAATAGCAAAAAGCATTCAACCCCATAATACATGCTGTTTTATTGGTCGCTCGTCCATTTCATATCCCATAGCTTAACAACTCACATATTTGGATTCCTATCGATGAGGCGAGCAGTACGAGTACCACCTTGATGGGTCTGCGACGTTTACTTCCAGAGTTATTACCAAAAAACCACAAACATCCCAGAATCCTCTCGGTTTGGGGTCAAAATGTTGTCGCTTATTAAATCCCATAAGAAACGTCGCATCGAATAAATGTGATTAAATTCTCCCCGTCTGGACGAGCGGAATTGAATGGTGCAACTGATTTTGCTGTGCTGTGAAAATTCAGATATTTACATGACTGCTTTTGTTTTATTTTGTGAATAGCAAAAAGCATTCAACCCCATAATACATGTTGTTTTATTGGTCGCTCGTCCATTTCATATCCCATAGCTGAAACACTCATATATTTGGATTCCGCTCGACGAGGCGAGCAGTACGAGTACCACCTTGATGGGTCTGCGACGTTTCCTTCCAGAGTTATTACCAAAAAAACACAAACATCCCAGAATCCTCTCGGTTTGGGGTCAAAATGTTGTCGCTTATTAAATCCCATAAGAAACGTCCCATCGAATGAATGTGATTGAATTCTCCCCGTCTGGACGAGCGGAATTGAATGGTGCAACTGATTTTGCTGTGCTGTGAAAATTCAGATATTTGCATGACTGCTTTTGTTTTGTTTTGTGAATAGCAAAAAGCATTCAACCCCATAATACATGCTGTTTTATTGGTCGCTCGTCCATTTCATATCACATAGCTTGACCATTCATATATTTGGATTCCTCTCGACGAGGCGAGCAGTACGAGTACCACCTTAATGGTTCTGCGACGTTTCCTTCCAGAGTTATTACCAAAAAAACACAAACATCCCAGAATCCTCTCGGTTTGGGGTCAAAATGTTGTCGCTTATTAAATCCCATAAGAAACGTCGCATCGAATAAATGTGATTGAATTCTCCCCGTCTGGACGAGCGGAATTGAATGGTGCAACTGATTTTGCTGTGCTGTGAAAATTCAAATATTTGCATGACTGCATTTGTTTTATTTTGTGAATAACAAAAATCATTCAACCCCATAATACATGCTGTTTTATTGGTCGCTAGTCCATTTCAAATCCCATAGCTTAACCATTCATATATTTAGATTCCTCTCGACGAGGCGAGCAGTACGAGTACCACCTTGATGGGTCTGCGACGTTTCCTTCCAGAGTTATTACCAAAAAAACACAAACATCCCAGATTCCTCTCGGTTTGGGGTCAAAATGTTGTCGCTCATTAAATCCCATAAGAAACGTCGCATCGAATGAATGTGATTGAATTCTCCCCGTCTGGACGAGCGGAATTGAATGGTGCAACTGATTTTGCTGTGCTGTGAAAATTCAGATATTTGCATGACTGCTTTTGTTTTATTTTGTGAATAGCAAAAAGCATTCAACCCCATAATACATGTTGTTTTATTGGTCGCTCGTCCATTTCATATCCCATAGCTTAACAACTCATATATATGGATTCCTCTCGATGACGCGAGCAGTACGAGTACCACCTTGATGGATCTGCGACGTTTACTTCCAGAGTTATTACCAAAAAACCACAAACATCTAAGAAACATCTCGGTTTGGGGTCAAAATGTTGTCGCTTATTAAATCCCATAAGAAACGTCGCATCGAATAAATGTGATTGAATTCTCCCCGTCTGGACGAGCGGAATTGAATGGTGCAACTGATTTTGCTGTGCTGTGAAAATTCAGATATTTACATGACTGCTTTTGTTTTATTTTGTGAATAGCAAAAAGCATTCAACTCCATAATACATGTTGTTTTATTGGTCGCTCGTCCATTTCATATCCCATAGCTTAACAACTCATATATATGGATTCCTCTCGATGACGCGAGCAGTACGAGTACCACCTTGATGGATCTGCGACGTTTACTTCCAGAGTTATTACCAAAAAACCACAAACATCCCAGAATCCTCTCGGTTTGGGGTCAAAATGTTGTCGCTTATTAAATCCCATAAGAAACGTCGCATCGAATAAATGTGATTGAATTCTCCCCGTCTGGACGAGCGGAATTGAATGGTGCAACTGATTTTGCTGTGCTGTGAAAATTCAGATATTTACATGACTGCTTTTGTTTTATTTTGTGAATAGCAAAAAGCATTCAACCCCATAATACATGTTGTTTTATTGGTCGCTCGTCCATTTCATATCCCATAGCTGAAACACTCATATATTTGGATTCCGCTCGACGAGGCGAGCAGTACGAGTACCACCTTGATGGGTCTGCGACGTTTCCTTCCAGAGTTATTACCAAAAAACCACAAACATCCCAGAATCATCTCGGTTTGGGGTCAAAATGTTGTCGCTTATTAAATACCATAAGAAACGTCCCATCGAATGAATGTGATTGAATTCTCCCCGTCTGGACGAGCGGAATTGAATGGTGCAACTGATTTTGCTGTGCTGTGAAAATTCAGATATTTGCATGACTGCTTTTGTTTTGTGAATAGCAAAAAGCATTCAACCCCATAATACATGCTGTTTTATTGGTCGCTCGTCCATTTCATATCACATAGCTTAACCATTCATATATTTGGATTCCTCTCGACGAGGCGAGCAGTACGAGTACCACCTTGATGGGTCTGCGACGTTTCCTTCCAGAGTTATTACCAAAAAACCACAAACATCCCAGAATCCTCTCGGTTTGGGGTCAAAATGTTGTCGCTTATTAAATCCCATAAGAAACGTCCCATCGAATGAATGTGATTGAATTCTCCCCGTCTGGACGAGCGGAATTGAATGGTGCAACTGATTTTGCTGTGCTGTGAAAATTCAGATATTTGCATGACTGCTTTTGTTTTGTGAATAGCAAAAAGCATTCAACCCCATAATACATGCTGTTTTATTGGTCGCTCGTCCATTTCATATCACATAGCTTAACCATTCATATATTTGGATTCCTCTCGACGAGGCGAGCAGTACGAGTACCACCTTGATGGTTCTGCGACGTTTCCTTCCAGAGTTATTACCAAAAAAACACAAACATCCCAGAATCCTCTCGGTTTGGGGTCAAAATGTTGTCGCTTATTAAATCCCATAAGAAACGTCGCATCGAATAAATGTGATTGAATTCTCCCCGTCTGGACGAGCGGAATTGAATGGTGCAACTGATTTTGCTGTGCTGTGAAAATGCAAATATTTGCATGACTGCATTTGTTTTATTTTGTGAATAACAAAAAGCATTCAACCCCATAATACATGCTGTTTTATTGGTCGCTAGTCCATTTCAAATCCCATAGCTTAACCATTCATATATTTGGATTCCTCTCGACGAGGCGAGCAGTACGAGTACCACCTTGATGGGTCTGCGACGTTTCCTTCCAGAGTTATTACCAAAAAAACACAAACATCCCAGAATCCTCTCGGTTTGGGGTCAAAATGTTGTCGCTCATTAAATCCCATAAGAAACGTCGCATCGAATGAATGTGATTGAATTCTCCCCGTCTGGACGAGCGGAATTGAATGGTGCAACTGATTTTGCTGTGCTGTGAAAATTCAGATATTTGCATGACTGCTTTTGTTTTATTTTGTGAATAGCAAAAAGCATTCAACCCCATAATACATGTTGTTTTATTGGTCGCTCGTCCATTTCATATCCCATAGCTTAACAACTCATATATATGGATTCCTCTCGATGAGGCGAGCAGTACGAGTACCAACTTGATGGGTCTGCGACGTTTCCTTCCAGAGTTATTACCAAAAAAACACAAACATCCCAGAATCCTCTCGGTTTGGGGTCAAAATGTTGTCGCTCATTAAATCCCATAAAAAACGTCGCATCGAATGAATGTGATTGAATTCTCCCCGTCTGGACGAGCGGAATTGAATGGTGCAACTGATTTTGCTGTGCTGTGAAAATTCAGATATTTGCATGACTGCTTTTGTTTTATTTTGTGAATAGCAAAAAGCATTCAACCCCATAATACATGTTGTTTTATTGGTCGCTCGTCCATTTCATATCCCATAGCTTAACAACTCATATATATGGATTCCTCTCGATGAGGCGAGCAGTACGAGTACCACCTTGATGGGTCTGCGACGTTTACTTCCAGAGTTATTACCAAAAAACCACAAACATCCCAGAATCCTCTCGGTTTGGGGTCAAAATGTTGTCGCTTATTAAATCCCATAAGAAACGTCGCATCGAATAAATGTGATTGAAATCTCCCCGTCTGGACGAGCGGAATTGAATGGTGCAACTGATTTTGCTGTGCTGTGAAAATTCAGATATTTGCATGACTGCCTTTGTTTTATTTTGTGAATAGCAAAAAGCATTCAACCCCATAATACATGTTGTTTTATTGGTCGCTCGTCCATTTCATATCCCATAGCTGAAACACTCATATATTTGGATTCCGCTCGACGAGGCGAGCAGTACGAGTACCACCTTGATCGGTCTGCGACGTTTCCTTCCAGAGTTATTACCAAAAAAACACAAACATCCCAGAATCCTCTCGGTTTGGGGTCAAAATGTTGTCGCTTATTAAATCCCATAAGAAACGTCGCATCGAATAAATGTGATTGAATTCTCCCCGTCTGGACGAGCGGAATTGAATGGTGCAACTGATTTTGCTGTGCTGTGAAAATTCAGATATTTGCATGACTGCATTTGTTTTATTTTGTGAATAGCAAAAAGCATTCAACCCCATAATACATGTTGTTTTATTGGTCGCTCGTCCATTTCATATCCCATAGCTTAACAACTCATAAATTTGGATTCCTCTCGATGAGGCGAGCAGTACGAGTACCACCTTGATGGGTCTGCGACGTTTCCTTCCAGAGTTATTACCAAAAAACCACAAACATCCCAGAATCCTCTCGGTTTGGGGTCAAAATGTTGTCGCTTATTAAACCCCATAAGAAACGTCCCATCGAATGATTGTGATTGAATTCTCCCCGTCTGGACGAGCGGAATTGAATGGTGCAACTGATTTTGCTGTGCTGTGAAAATTCAGATATTTGCATTACTGCTTTTGTTTTATTTTGTGAATAGCAAAAAGCATTCAACCCCATAATACATGTTGTTTTATTGGTCGCTCGTCCATTTCATATCCCATAGCTTAACAACTCATATATATGGATTCCTCTCGATGAGGCGAGCAGTACGAGTACCACCTTGATCGGTCTGCGACGTTTCCTTCCAGAGTTATTACCAAAAAAACACAAACATCCCAGAATCCTCTCGGTTTGGGGTCAAAATGTTGTCGCTTATTAAATCCCATAAGAAACGTCGCATCGAATAAATGTGATTGAATTCTCCCCATCTGGACGAGCGGAATTGAATGGTGCAACTGATTTTGCTGTGCTGTGAAAATTCAAATATTTGCATGACTGCATTTGTTTTATTTTGTGAATAACAAAAAGCATTCAACCCCATAATACATGCTGTTTTATTGGTCGCTCGTCCATTTCATATCCCATAGCTGAAACACTCATATATTTGGATTCCTCTCGATGAGGCGAGCAGTACGAGTACCACCTTGATGGGTCTGCGACGTTTACTTCCAGAGTTATTACCAAAAAACCACAAACATCCCAGAATCCTCTCGGTTTGGGGTCAAAATGGTGTCGCTTATTAAATCCCATAAGAAACGTCGCATCGAATAAATGTGATTGAAATCTCCCCGTCTGGACGAGCGGAATTGAATGGTGCAACTGATTTTGCTGTGCTGTGAAAATTCAGATATTTGCATGACTGCCTTTGTTTTATTTTGTGAATAGCAAAAAGCATTCAACCCCATAATACATGTTGTTTTATTGGTCGCTCGTCCATTTCATATCCCATAGCTGAAACACTCATATATTTGGATTCCGCTCGACGAGGCGAGCAGTACGAGTACCACCTTGATCGGTCTGCGACGTTTCCTTCCAGAGTTATTACCAAAAAAACACAAACATCCCAGAATCCTCTCGGTTTGGGGTCAAAATGTTGTCGCTTATTAAACCCCATAAGAAACGTCCCATCGAATGATTGTGATTGAATTCTCCCCGTCTGGACGAGCGGAATTGAATGGTGCAACTGATTTTGCTGTGCTGTGAAAATTCAGATATTTGCATTACTGCTTTTGTTTTATTTTGTGAATAGCAAAAAGCATTCAACCCCATAATACATGTTGTTTTATTGGTCGCTCGTCCATTTCATATCCCATAGCTTAACAACTCATATATATGGATTCCTCTCGATGAGGCGAGCAGTACGAGTACCACCTTGATCGGTCTGCGACGTTTCCTTCCAGAGTTATTACCAAAAAAACACAAACATCCCAGAATCCTCTCGGTTTGGGGTCAAAATGTTGTCGCTTATTAAATCCCATAAGAAACGTCGCATCGAATAAATGTGATTGAATTCTCCCCATCTGGACGAGCGGAATTGAATGGTGCAACTGATTTTGCTGTGCTGTGAAAATTCAAATATTTGCATGACTGCATTTGTTTTATTTTGTGAATAACAAAAAGCATTCAACCCCATAATACATGCTGTTTTATTGGTCGCTCGTCCATTTCATATCCCATAGCTGAAACACTCATATATTTGGATTCCTCTCGATGAGGCGAGCAGTACGAGTACCACCTTGATGGGTCTGCGACGTTTCCTTCCAGAGTTATTACCAAAAAACCACAAACATCCCAGAATCCTCTCGGTTTGGGGTCAAAATGGTGTCGCTTATTAAATCCCATAAGAAACGTCGCATCGAATGAATGTGATTGAATTCTACCCGTCTGGACGAGCGGAATTGAATGGTGCAACTGATTTTGCTGTGCTGTGAAAATTCAGATATTTGCATGACTGCTTTTGTTTTATTTTGTGAATAGCAAAAAGCATTCAACCCCATAATACATGTTGTTTTATTGGTCGCTCGTCCATTTCATATCCCATAGCTTAACAACTCATAAATTTGGATTCCTCTCGATGAGGCGAGCAGTACGAGTACCACCTTGATGGGTCTGCGACGTTTCCTTCCAGAGTTATTACCAAAAAAACACAAACATCCCAGAATCCTCTCGGTTTGGGGTCAAAATGTTGTCGCTTATTAAATCCCATAAGAAACGTCCTATCGAATGATTGTGATTGAATTCTCCCCGTCTGGACGAGCGGAATTGAACGGTGCAACTGATTTTGCTGTGCTGTGAAAATTCAGATATTTGCATGACTGCTTTTGTTTTGTTTTGTGAATAGCAAAAAGCATTCAACCCCATAATACATGCTGTTTTATTGGTCGCTAGTCCATTTCAAATCCCATAGCTTAACCATTCATATATTTGGATTCCTCTCGACGAGGCGAGCAGTACGAGTACCACCTTGATGGGTCTGCGACGTTTCCTTCCAGAGTTATTACCAAAAAAACACAAACATCCCAGAATCCTCTCGGTTTGGGGTCAAAATGTTGTCGCTCATTAAATCCCATAAGAAACGTCGCATCGAATGAATGTGATTGAATTCTCCCCGTCTGGACGAGCGGAATTGAATGGTGCAACTGATTTTGCTGTGCTGTGAAAATTCAGATATTTGCATGACTGCTTTTGTTTTATTTTGTGAATAGCAAAAAGCATTCAACCCCATAATACATGTTGTTTTATTGGTCGCTCGTCCATTTCATATCCCATAGCTTAACAACTCATATATATGGATTCCTCTCGATGAGGCGAGCAGTACGAGTACCACCTTGATGGGTCTGCGACGTTTCCTTCCAGAGTTATTACCAAAAAAACACAAACATCCCAGAATCCTCTCGGTTTGGGGTCAAAATGTTGTCGCTCATTCAATCCCATAAGAAACGTCGCATCGAATGAATGTGATTGAATTCTCCCCGTCTGGACGAGCGGAATTGAATGGTGCAACTGATTTTGCTGTGCTGTGAAAATTCAGATATTTGCATGACTGCTTTTGTTTTATTTTGTGAATAGCAAAAAGCATTCAACCCCATAATACATGTTGTTTTATTGGTCGCTCGTCCATTTCATATCCCATAGCTTAACAACTCATAAATTTGGATTCCTCTCGATGAGGCGAGCAGTACGAGTACCACCTTGATGGGTCTGCGACGTTTCCTTCCAGAGTTATTACCAAAAAACCACAAACATCCCAGAATCCTCTCGGTTTGGGGTCAAAATGTTGTCGCTTATTAAATCCCATAAGAAACGTCCCATCGAATGATTGTGATTGAATTCTCCCCGTCTGGACGAGCGGAATTGAATGGTGCAACTGATTTTGCTGTGCTGTGAAAATTCAGATATTTGCATGACTGCTTTTGTTTTGTTTTGTGAATAGCAAAAAGCATTCAACCCCATAATACATGCTGTTTTATTGGTCGCTAGTCCATTTCAAATCCCATAGCTTAACCATTCATATATTTGGATTCCTCTCGACGAGGCGAGCAGTACGAGTACCACCTTGATGGGTCTGCGACGTTTCCTTCCAGAGTTATTACCAAAAAAACACAAACATCCCAGAATCCTCTCGGTTTGGGGTCAAAATGTTGTCGCTCATTAAATCCCATAAGAAACGTCGCATCGAATGAATGTGATTGAATTCTCCCCGTCTGGACGAGCGGAATTGAATGGTGCAACTGATTTTGCTGTGCTGTGAAAATTCAGATATTTGTATGACTGCTTTTGTTTTATTTTGTGAATAGCAAAAAGCATTCAACCCCATAATACATGTTGTTTTATTGGTCGCTCGTCCATTTCATATCCCATAGCTTAACAACTCATATATATGGATTCCTCTCGATGAGGCGAGCAGTACGAGTACCACCTTGATGGGTCTGCGACGTTTCCTTCCAGAGTTATTACCAAAAAAACACAAACATCCCAGAATCCTCTCGGTTTGGGGTCAAAATGTTGTCGCTCATTAAATCCCATAAGAAACGTCGCATCGAATGAATGTGATTGAATTCTCCCCGTCTGGACGAGCGGAATTGAATGGTGCAACTGATTTTGCTGTGCTGTGAAAATTCAGATATTTGCATGACTGCTTTTGTTTTATTTTGTGAATAGCAAAAAGCATTCAACCCCATAATACATGTTGTTTTATTGGTCGCTCGTCCATTTCATATCCCATAGCTTAACAACTCATATATATGGATTCCTCTCGATGAGGCGAGCAGTACGAGTACCACCTTGATGGGTCTGCGACGTTTCCTTCCAGAGTTATTACCAAAAAACCACAAACATCCCAGAATCCTCTCGGTTTGTGGTCAAAATGTTGTCGCTTATTAAATCCCATAAGAAACGTCGCATCGAATAAATGTGATTGAATTCTCCCCGTCTGGACGAGCGGAATTGAATGGTGCAACTGATTTTGCTGTGCTGTGAAAATTCAGATATTTGCATGACTGCTTTTGTTTTATTTTGTGAATAGCAAAAAGCATTCAACCCCATAATACATGTTGTTTTATTGGTCGCTCGTCCATTTCATATCCCATAGCTGAAACACTCATATATTTGGATTCCGCTCGACGAGGCGAGCAGTACGAGTACCACCTTGATCGGTCTGCGACGTTTCCTTCCAGAGTTATTACCAAAAAAACACAAACATCCCAGAATCCTCTCGGTTTGGGGTCAAAATGTTGTCGCTTATTAAATCCCATAAGAAACGTCGCATCGAATGAATGTGATTGAATTCTCCCCGTCTGGACGAGCGGAATTGAATGGTGCAACTGATTTTGCTGTGCTGTGAAAATTCAAATATTTGCATGACTGCATTTGTTTTATTTTGTGAATAACAAAAAGCATTCAACCCCATAATACATGCTGTTTTATTGGTCGCTCGTCCATTTCATATCCCATAGCTGAAACACTCATATATTTGGATTCCTCTCGATGAGGCGAGCAGTACGAGTACCACCTTGATGGGTCTGCGACGTTTCCTTCCAGAGTTCTTACCAAAAAACCACAAACATCCCAGAATCCTCTCGGTTTGGGGTAAAAATGGTGTCGCTTATTAAATCCCATAAGAAACGTCGCATCGAATGAATGTGATTGAATTCTACCCGTCTGGACGAGCGGAATTGAATGGTGCAACTGATTTTGCTGTGCTGTGAAAATTCAGATATTTGCATGACTGCTTTTGTTTTATTTTGTGAATAGCAAAAAGCATTCAACCCCATAATACATGTTGTTTTATTGGTCGCTCGTCCATTTCATATCCCATAGCTTAACAACTCATATATATGGATTCCTCTCGATGAGGCGAGCAGTACGAGTACCACCTTGATGGGTCTGCGACGTTTCCTTCCAGAGTTATTACCAAAAAAACACAAACATCCCAGAATCCTCTCGGTTTGGGGTCAAAATGTTGTCGCTCATTAAATCCCATAAGAAACGTCGCATCGAATGAATGTGATTGAATTCTCCCCGTCTGGACGAGCGGAATTGAATGGTGCAACTGATTTTGCTGTGCTGTGAAAATTCAGATATTTGCATGACTGCTTTTGTTTTATTTTGTGAATAGCAAAAAGCATTCAACCCCATAATACATGTTGTTTTATTGGTCGCTCGTCCATTTCATATCCCATAGCTTAACCATTCATATATTTGGATTCGTCTCGACGAGGCGAGCAGTACGAGTACCACCTTGATGGGTCTGCGACGTTTCCTTCCAGAGTTATTACCAAAAAAACACAAACATCCCAGAATCCTCTCGGTTTGGGGTCAAAATGTTGTCGCTCATTAAATCCCATAAGAAACGTCGCATCGAATGAATGTGATTGAATTCTCCCCGTCTGGACGAGCGGAATTGAATGGTGCAACTGATTTTGCTGTGCTGTGAAAATTCAGATATTTGCATGACTGCTTTTGTTTTATTTTGTGAATAGCAAAAAGCATTCAACCCCATAATACATGTTGTTTTATTGGTCGCTCGTCCATTTCATATCACATAGCTTAACAACTCATATATATGGATTCCTCTCGATGAGGCGAGCAGTACGAGTACCACCTTGATGGGTCTGCGACGTTTCCTTCCAGAGTTATTACCAAAAAAACACAAACATCCCAGAATCCTCTCGGTTTGGGGTCAAAATGTTGTCGCTCATTAAATCCCATAAGAAACGTCGCATCGAATGAATGTGATTGAATTCTCCCCGTCTGGACGAGCGGAATTGAATGGTGCAACTGATTTTGCTGTGCTGTGAAAATTCAGATATTTGCATGACTGCTTTTGTTTTATTTTGTGAATAGCAAAAAGCATTCAACCCCATAATACATGTTGTTTTATTGGTCGCTCGTCCATTTCATATCCCATAGCTTAACAACTCATATATATGGATTCCTCTCGATGAGGCGAGCAGTACGAGTACCACCTTGATGGGTCTGCGACGTTTACTTCCAGAGTTATTACCAAAAAACCACAAACATCCCAGAATCCTCTCGGTTTGGGGTCAAAATGTTGTCGCTTATTAAATCCCATAAGAAACGTCGCATCGAATAAATGTGATTGAATTCTCCCCGTCTGGACGAGCGGAATTGAATGGTGCAACTGATTTTGCTGTGCTGTGAAAATTCAGATATTTGCATGACTGCTTTTGTTTTATTTTGTGAATAGCAAAAAGCATTCAACCCCATAATACATGTTGTTTTATTGGTCGCTCGTCCATTTCATATCCCATAGCTGAAACACTCATATATTTGGATTCCGCTCGACGAGGCGAGCAGTACGAGTACCACCTTGATCGGTCTGCGACGTTTCCTTCCAGAGTTATTACCAAAAAAACACAAACATCCCAGAATCCTCTCGGTTTGGGGTCAAAATGTTGTCGCTTATTAAATCCCATAAGAAACGTCGCATCGAATAAATGTGATTGAATTCTCCCCGTCTGGACGAGCGGAATTGAATGGTGCAACTGATTTTGCTGTGCTGTGAAAATTCAAATATTTGCATGACTGCATTTGTTTTATTTTGTGAATAACAAAAAGCATTCAACCCCATAATACATGCTGTTTTATTGGTCGCTCGTCCATTTCATATCCCATAGCTGAAACACTCATATATTTGGATTCCTCTCGATGAGGCGAGCAGTACGAGTACCACCTTGATGGGTCTGCGACGTTTCCTTCCAGAGTTCTTACCAAAAAACCACAAACATCCCAGAATCCTCTCGGTTTGGGGTCAAAATGTTGTCGCTTATTAAATCCCATAAGAAACGTCGCATCGAATAAATGTGATTGAATTCTCCCCGTCTGGACGAGCGGAATTGAATGGTGCAACTGATTTTGCTGTGCTGTGAAAATTCAGATATTTGCATGACTGCTTTTGTTTTATTTTGTGAATAGCAAAAAGCATTCAACCCCATAATACATGTTGTTTTATTGGTCGCTCGTCCATTTCATATCCCATAGCTTAACAACTCATATATTTGAATTCCTCTCGATGAGGCGAGCAGTACGAGTACCACCTTGATGGGTCTGCGACGTTTACTTCCAGAGTTATTACCAAAAAACCACAAACATCCCAGAATCCTCTCGGTTTGGGGTCAAAATGTTGTCGCTTATTAAATCCCATAAGAAACGTCGCATCGAATAAATGTGATTGAATTCTCCCCGTCTGGACGAGCGGAATTGAATGGTGCAACTGATTTTGCTGTGCTGTGAAAATTCAGATATTTGCATGACTGCTTTTGTTTTATTTTGTGAATAGCAAAAAGCATTCAACCCCATAATACATGTTGTTTTATTGGTCGCTCGTCCATTTCATATCCCATAGCTGAAACACTCATATATTTGGATTCCGCTCGACGAGGCGAGCAGTACGAGTACCACCTTGATCGGTCTGCGACGTTTCCTTCCAGAGTTATTACCAAAAAAACACAAACATCCCAGAATCCTCTCGGTTTGGGGTCAAAATGTTGTCGCTTATTAAATCCCATAAGAAACGTCGCATCGAATAAATGTGATTGAATTCTCCCCGTCTGGACGAGCGGAATTGAATGGTGCAACTGATTTTGCTGTGCTGTGAAAATTCAAATATTTGCATGACTGCATTTGTTTTATTTTGTGAATAACAAAAAGCATTCAACCCCATAATACATGCTGTTTTATTGGTCGCTCGTCCATTTCATATCCCATAGCTGAAACACTCATATATTTGGATTCCTCTCGATGAGGCGAGCAGTACGAGTACCACCTTGATGGGTCTGCGACGTTTCCTTCCAGAGTTCTTACCAAAAAACCACAAACATCCCAGAATCCTCTCGGTTTGGGGTAAAAATGGTGTCGCTTATTAAATCCCATAAGAAACGTCGCATCGAATGAATGTGATTGAATTCTACCCGTCTGGACGAGCGAAATTGAATGGTGCAACTGATTTTGCTGTGCTGTGAAAATTCAGATATTTGCATGACTGCTTTTGTTTTATTTTGTGAATAGCAAAAAGCATTCAACCCCATAATACATGTTGTTTTATTGGTCGCTCGTCCATTTCATATCCCATAGCTTAACAACTCATATATATGGATTCCTCTCGATGAGGCGAGCAGTACGAGTACCACCTTGATGGGTCTGCGACGTTTCCTTCCAGAGTTATTACCAAAAAAACACAAACATCCCAGAATCCTCTCGGTTTGGGGTCAAAATGTTGTCGCTCATTAAATCCCATAAGAAACGTCGCATCGAATGAATGTGATTGAATTCTCCCCGTCTGGACGAGCGGAATTGAATGGTGCAACTGATTTTGCTGTGCTGTGAAAATTCAGATATTTGCATGACTGCTTTTGTTTTATTTTGTGAATAGCAAAAAGCATTCAACCCCATAATACATGTTGTTTTATTGGTCGCTCGTCCATTTCATATCCCATAGCTTAACCATTCATATATTTGGATTCCTCTCGACGAGGCGAGCAGTACGAGTACCACCTTGATGGGACTGCGACGTTTCCTTCCAGAGTTATTACCAAAAAAACACAAACATCCCAGAATCCTCTCGGTTTGGGGTCAAAATGTTGTCGCTCATTAAATCCCATAAGAAACGTCGCATCGAATGAATGTGATTGAATTCTCCCCGTCTGGACGAGCGGAATTGAATGGTGCAACTGATTTTGCTGTGCTGTGAAAATTCAGATATTTGCATGACTGCTTTTGTTTTATTTTGTGAATAGCAAAAAGCATTCAACCCCATAATACATGTTGTTTTATTGGTCGCTCGTCCATTTCATATCCCATAGCTTAACAACTCATATATATGGATTCCTCTCGATGAGGCGAGCAGTACGAGTACCACCTTGATGGGTCTGCGACGTTTCTTTCCAGAGTTATTACCAAAAAAACACAAACATCCCAGAATCCTCTCGGTTTGGGGTCAAAATGTTGTCGCTCATTAAAACCCATAAGAAACGTCGCATCGAATGAATGTGATTGAATTCTCCCCGTCTGGACGAGCGGAATTGAATGGTGCAACTGATTTTGCTGTGCTGTGAAAATTCAGATATTTGCATGACTGCTTTTGTTTTATTTTGTGAATAGCAAAAAGCATTCAACCCCATAATACATGTTGTTTTATTGGTCGCTCGTCCATTTCATATCCCATAGCTTAACAACTCATATATATGGATTCCTCTCGATGAGGCGAGCAGTACGAGTACCACCTTGATGGGTCTGCGACGTTTACTTCCAGAGTTATTACCAAAAAACCACAAACATCCCAGAATCCTCTCGGTTTGGGGTCAAAATGTTGTCGCTTATTAAATCCCATAAGAAACGTCGCATCGAATAAATGTGATTGAATTCTCCCCGTCTGGACGAGCGGAATTGAATGGTGCAACTGATTTTGCTGTGCTGTGAAAATTCAGATATTTGCATGACTGCTTTTGTTTTATTTTGTGAATAGCAAAAAGCATTCAACCCCATAATACATGTTGTTTTATTGGTCGCTCGTCCATTTCATATCCCATAGCTGAAACACTCATATATTTGGATTCCGCTCGACGAGGCGAGCAGTACGAGTACCACCTTGATCGGTCTGCGACGTTTCCTTCCAGAGTTCTTACCAAAAAACCACAAACATCCCAGAATCCTCTCGGTTTGGGGTCAAAATGTTGTCGCTTATTAAATCCCATAAGAAACGTCGCATCGAATAAATGTGATTGAATTCTCCCCGTCTGGACGAGCGGAATTGAATGGTGCAACTGATTTTGCTGTGCTGTGAAAATTCAGATATTTGCATGACTGCTTTTGTTTTATTTTGTGAATAGCAAAAAGCATTCAACCCCATAATACATGTTGTTTTATTGGTCGCTCGTCCATTTCATATCCCATAGCTGAAACACTCATATATTTGGATTCCGCTCGACGAGGCGAGCAGTACGAGTACCACCTTGATCGGTCTGCGACGTTTCCTTCCAGAGTTATTACCAAAAAAACACAAACATCCCAGAATCCTCTCGGTTTGGGGTCAAAATGTTGTCGCTTATTAAATCCCATAAGAAACGTCGCATCGAATAAATGTGATTGAATTCTCCCCGTCTGGACGAGCGGAATTGAATGGTGCAACTGATTTTGCTGTGCTGTGAAAATTCAGATATTTGCATGACTGCTTTTGTTTTATTTTGTGAATAGCAAAAAGCATTCAACCCCATAATACATGTTGTTTTATTGGTCGCTCGTCCATTTCATATCCCATAGCTGAAACACTCATATATTTGGATTCCGCTCGACGAGGCGAGCAGTACGAGTACCACCTTGATCGGTCTGCGACGTTTCCTTCCAGAGTTATTACCAAAAAAACACAAACATCCCAGAATCCTCTCGGTTTGGGGTCAAAATGTTGTCGCTTATTAAATCCCATAAGAAACGTCGCATCGAATAAATGTGATTGAATTCTCCCCGTCTGGACGAGCGGAATTGAATGGTGCAACTGATTTTGCTGTGCTGTGAAAATTCAAATATTTGCATGACTGCATTTGTTTTATTTTGTGAATAACAAAAAGCATTCAACCCCATAATACATGCTGTTTTATTGGTCGCTCGTCCATTTCATATCCCATAGCTGAAACACTCATATATTTGGATTCCTCTCGATGAGGCGAGCAGTACGAGTACCACCTTGATGGGTCTGCGACGTTTCCTTCCAGAGTTCTTACCAAAAAACTACAAACATCCCAGAATCCTCTCGGTTTGGGGTAAAAATGGTGTCGCTTATTAAATCCCATAAGAAACGTCGCATCGAATGAATGTGATTGAATTCTACCCGTCTGGACGAGCGGAATTGAATGGTGCAACTGATTTTGCTGTGCTGTGAAAATTCAGATATTTGCATGACTGCTTTTGTTTTATTTTGTGAATAGCAAAAAGCATTCAACCCCATAATACATGTTGTTTAATTGGTCGCTCGTCCATTTCATATCCCATAGCTTAACAACTCATATATATGGATTCCTCTCGATGAGGCGAGCAGTACGAGTACCACCTTGATGGGTCTGCGACGTTTCCTTCCAGAGTTATTACCAAAAAAACACAAACATCCCAGAATCCTCTCGGTTTGGGGTCAAAATGTTGTCGCTCATTAAATCCCATAAGAAACGTCGCATCGAATGAATGTGATTGAATTCTCCCCGTCTGGACGAGCGGAATTGAATGGTGCAACTGATTTTGCTGTGCTGTGAAAATTCAGATATTTGCATGACTGCTTTTGTTTTATTTTGTGAATAGCAAAAAGCATTCAACCCCATAATACATGTTGTTTTATTGGTCGCTCGTCCATTTCATATCCCATAGCTTAACAACTCATATATATGGATTCCTCTCGATGAGGCGAGCAGTACGAGTACCACCTTGATGAGTCTGCGACGTTTCCTTCCAGAGTTATTACCAAAAAAACACAAACATCCCAGAATCCTCTCGGTTTGGGGTCAAAATGTTGTCGCTCATTAAATCCCATAAGAAACGTCGCATCGAATGAATGTGATTGAATTCTCCCCGTCTGGACGAGCGGAATTGAATGGTGCAACTGATTTTGCTGTGCTGTGAAAATTCAGATATTTGCATGACTGCTTTTGTTTTATTTTGTGAATAGCAAAAAGCATTCAACCCCATAATACATGTTGTTTTATTGGTCGCTCGTCCATTTCATATCCCATAGCTTAACAACTCATATATATGGATTCCTCTCGATGAGGCGAGCAGTACGAGTACCACCTTGATGGGTCTGCGACGTTTACTTCCAGAGTTATTACCAAAAAACCACAAACATCCCAGAATCCTCTCGGTTTGGGGTCAAAATGTTGTCGCTTATTAAATCCCATAAGAAACGTCGCATCGAATAAATGTGATTGAATTCTCCCCGTCTGGACGAGCGGAATTGAATGGTGCAACTGATTTTGCTGTGCTGTGAAAATTCAGATATTTGCATGACTGCTTTTGTTTTATTTTGTGAATAGCAAAAAGCATTCAACCCCATAATACATGTTGTTTTATTGGTCGCTCGTCCATTTCATATCCCATAGCTGAAACACTCATATATTTAGATTCCGCTCGACGAGGCGAGCAGTACGAGTACCACCTTGATCAGTCTGCGACGTTTCCTTCCAGAGTTATTACCAAAAAAACACAAACATCCCAGAATCCTCTCGGTTTGGGGTCAAAATGTTGTCGCTTATTAAATCCCATAAGAAACGTCGCATCGAATAAATGTGATTGAATTCTCCCCGTCTGGACGAGCGGAATTGAATGGTGCAACTGATTTTGCTGTGCTGTGAAAATTCAAATATTTGCATGACTGCATTTGTTTTATTTTGTGAATAACAAAAAGCATTCAACCCCATAATACATGCTGTTTTATTGGTCGCTCGTCCATTTCATATCCCATAGCTGAAACACTCATATATTTGGATTCCTCTCGATGAGGCGAGCAGTACGAGTACCACCTTGATGGGTCTGCGACGTTTCCTTCCAGAGTTCTTACCAAAAAACCACAAACATCCCAGAATCCTCTCGGTTTGGGGTAAAAATGGTGTCGCTTATTAAATCCCATAAGAAACGTCGCATCGAATGAATGTGATTGAATTCTACCCGTCTGGACGAGCGGAATTGAATGGTGCAACTGATTTTGCTGTGCTGTGAAAATTCAGATATTTGCATGACTGCTTTTGTTTTATTTTGTGAATAGCAAAAAGCATTCAACCCCATAATACATGTTGTTTTATTGGTCGCTCGTCCATTTCATATCCCATAGCTTAACAACTCATATATTTGGATTCCTCTCGATGAGGCGAGCAGTACGAGTACCACCTTGATGGGTCTGCGACGTTTACTTCCAGAGTTATTACCAAAAAACCACAAACATCCCAGAATCCTCTCGGTTTGGGGTCAAAATGTTGTCGCTTATTAAATCCCATAAGAAACGTCGCATCGAATAAATGTGATTGAATTCTCCCCGTCTGGACGAGCGGAATTGAATGGTGCAACTGATTTTGCTGTGCTGTGAAAATTCAGATATTTGCATGACTGCTTTTGTTTTATTTTGTGAATAGCAAAAAGCATTCAACCCCATAATACATGTTGTTTTATTGGTCGCTCGTCCATTTCATATACCATAGCTTAACAACTCATATATTTGAATTCCTCTCGATGAGGCGAGCAGTACGAGTACCACCTTGATGGGTCTGCGACATTTACTTCCAGAGTTATTACCAAAAAACCACAAACATCCCAGAATCCTCTCGGTTTGGGGTCAAAATGTTGTCGCTTATTAAATCCCATAAGAAACGTCGCATCGAATAAATGTGATTGAATTCTCCCCGTCTGGACGAGCGGAATTGAATGGTGCAACTGATTTTGCTGTGCTGTGAAAATTCAGATATTTGCATGACTGCTTTTGTTTTATTTTGTGAATAGCAAAAAGCATTCAACCCCATAATACATGTTGTTTTATTGGTCGCTCGTCCATTTCATATCCCATAGCTGAAACACTCATATATTTGGATTCCGCTCGACGAGGCGAGCAGTACGAGTACCACCTTGATCGGTCTGCGACGTTTCCTTCCAGAGTTATTACCAAAAAAACACAAACATCCCAGAATCCTCTCGGTTTGGGGTCAAAATGTTGTCGCTTATTAAATCCCATAAGAAACGTCGCATCGAATAAATGTGATTGAATTCTCCCCGTCTGGACGAGCGGAATTGAATGGTGCAACTGATTTTGCTGTGCTGTGAAAATTCAAATATTTGCATGACTGCATTTGTTTTATTTTGTGAATAACAAAAAGCATTCAACCCCATAATACATGCTGTTTTATTGGTCGCTCGTCCATTTCATATCCCATAGCTGAAACACTCATATATTTGGATTCCTCTCGATGAGGCGAGCAGTACGAGTACCACCTTGATGGGTCTGCGACGTTTCCTTCCAGAGTTCTTACCAAAAAACCACAAACATCCCAGAATCCTCTCGGTTTGGGGTAAAAATGGTGTCGCTTATTAAATTCCATAAGAAACGTCGCATCGAATGAATGTGATTGAATTCTACCCGTCTGGACGAGCGGAATTGAATGGTGCAACTGATTTTGCTGTGCTGTGAAAATTCAGATATTTGCATGACTGCTTTTGTTTTATTTTGTGAATAGCAAAAAGCATTCAACCCCATAATACATGTTGTTTAATTGGTCGCTCGTCCATTTCATATCCGATAGCTTAACAACTCATATATTTGGATTCCTCTCGATGAGGCGAGCAGTACGAGTACCACCTTGATGGGTCTGCGACGTTTACTTCCAGAGTTATTACCAAAAAACCACAAACATCCCAGAATCCTCTCGGTTTGGGGTCAAAATGTTGTCGCTTATTAAATCCCATAAGAAACGTCGCGTCGAATAAATGTGATTGAATTCTCCCCGTCTGGACGAGCGGAATTGAATGGTGCAACTGATTTTGCTGTGCTGTGAAAATTCAGATATTTGCATGACTGCTTTTGTTTTATTTTGTGAATAGCAAAAAGCATTCAACCCCATAATACATGTTGTTTTATTGGTCGCTCGTCCATTTCATATCCCATAGCTTAACAACTCATATATTTGAATTCCTCTCGATGAGGCGAGCAGTACGAGTACCACCTTGATGGGTCTGCGACGTTTACTTCCAGAGTTATTACCAAAAAACCACAAACATCCCAGAATCCTCTCGGTTTGGGGTCAAAATGTTGTCGCTTATTAAATCCCATAAGAAACGTCGCATCGAATAAATGTGATTGAATTCTCCCCGTCTGGACGAGCGGAATTGAATGGTGCAACTGATTTTGCTGTGCTGTGAAAATTCAGATATTTACATGACTGCTTTTGTTTTATTTTGTGAATAGCAAAAAGCATTCAACCACATAATACATGTTGTTTTATTGGTCGCTCGTCCATTTCATATATCCCATAGCTGAAACACTCATATATTTGGATTCCACTCGACGAGGCGAGCAGTACGAGTACCACCTTGATGGGTCTGCGACGTTTCCTTCCAGAGTTATTACCAAGAAACCACAAACATCCCAGAATCCTCTCGGTGTGGGGTCAAAATGTTGTCGCTTATTAAATCCCATAAGAAACGTCCCATCGAATGAATGTGATTGAATTCTCCCCGTCTAGACGAGCGGAATTGAATGGTGCAACTGATTTTGCTGTGCTGTGAAAATTCAAATATTTGCATGACTGCATTTGTTTTATTTTGTGAATAACAAAAAGCATTCAACCCCATAATACATGCTGTTTTATTGGTCGCTCGTCCATTTCATATCCCATAGCTGAAACACTCATATATTTGGATTCCGCTCGACGAGGCGAGCAGTACGAGTACCACCTTGATGGGTCTGCGACGTTTCCTTCCAGAGTTCTTACCAAAAAACCACAAACATCCCAGAATCCTCTCGGTTTGGGGTAAAAATGGTGTCGCTTATTAAATCCCATAAGAAACGTCGCATCGAATAAATGTGATTGAATTCTACCCGTCTGGACGAGCGGAATTGAATGGTGCAACTGATTTTGCTGTGCTGTGAAAATTCAGATATTTACATGACTGCTTTTGTTTTATTTTGTGAATAGCAAAAAGCATTCAACCCCATAATACATGTTGTTTTATTGGTCGCTCGTCCATTTCATATCCCATAGCTGAAACACTCATATATTTGGATTCCGCTCGACGAGGCGAGCAGTACGAGTACCACCTTGATGGGTCTGCGACGTTTCCTTCCAGAGTTATTACCAAAAAACCACAAACATCCCAGAATCCTCTCGGTTTGGGGTCAAAATGTTGTCGCTTATTAAATCCCATAAGAAACGTCCCATCGAATGAATGTGATTGAATTCTCCCCGTCTGGACGAGCGGAATTGAATGGTGCAACTGATTTTGCTGTGCTGTGAAAATTCAGATATTTGCATGACTGCTTTTGTTTTGTTTTGTGAATAGCAAAAAGCATTCAACCCCATAATACATGCTGTTTTATTGGTCGCTCGTCCATTTCATATCACATAGCTTAACCATTCATATATTTGGATTCCTCTCGACGAGGCGAGCAGTACGAGTACCACCTTGATGGTTCTGCGACGTTTCCTTCCAGAGTTATTACCAAAAAAACACAAACATCCCAGAATCCTCTCGGTTTGGGGTCAAAATGTTGTCGCTTATTAAATCCCATAAGAAACGTCGCATCGAATAAATGTGATTGAATTCTCCCCGTCTGGACGAGCGGAATTGAATGGTGCAACTGATTTTGCTGTGCTGTGAAAATTCAAATATTTGCATGACTGCTTTTGTTTTATTTTGTGAATAGCAAAAAGCATTCAACCCCATAATACATGTTGTTTTATTGGTCGCTCGTCCATTTCATATCCCATAGCTGAAACACTCATATATTTGGATTCCGCTCGACGAGGCGAGCAGTACGAGTACCACCTTGATGGGTCTGCGACGTTTCCTTCCAGAGTTATTACCAAAAAACCACAAACATCCCAGAATCCTCTCGGTTTGGGGTCAAAATGTTGTCGCTTATTAAATCCCATAAGAAACGTCCCATCGAATGAATGTGATTGAATTCTCCCCGTCTGGACGAGCGGAATTGAATGGTGCAACTGATTTTGCTGTGCTGTGAAAATTCAGATATTTGCATGACTGCTTTTGTTTTATTTTGTGAATAGCAAAAAGCATTCAACCCCATAATACATGTTGTTTTATTGGTCGCTCGTCCATTTCATATCCCATAGCTTAACAACTCATATATTTGGATTCCTCTCGATGAGGCGAGCAGTACGAGTACCACCTTGATGGGTCTGCGACGTTTACTTCCAGAGTTATTCCCAAAAAACCACAAACATCCCAGAATCCTCTCGGTTTGGGGTCAAAATGTTGTCGCTTATTAAATCCCATAAGAAACGTCGCATCGAATAAATGTGATTGAATTCTCCCCGTCTGGACGAGCGGAATTGAATGGTGCAACTGATTTTGCTGTGCTGTGAAAATTCAGATATTTACATGACTGCATTTGTTTTATTTTGTGAATAGCAAAAAGCATTCAACCCCATAATACATGTTGTTTTATTGGTCGCTCGTCCATTTCATATCCCATAGCTGAAACACTCATATATTTGGATTCCGCTCGAGGAGGCGAGCAGTACAAGTACCACCTTGATGGGTCTGCGACGTTTCCTTCCAGAGTTATTACCAAAAAACCACAAACATCCCAGAATCCTCTCGGTTTGGGGTCAAAATGTTGTCGCTTATTAAATCCCATAAGAAACGTCCCATCGAATGAATGTGATTGAATTCTCCCCGTCTGGACGAGCGGAATTGAATGGTGCAACTGATTTTGCTGTGCTGTGAAAATTCAGATATTTGCATGACTGCTTTTGTTTTGTTTTGTGAATAGCAAAAAGCATTCAACCCCATAATACATGCTGTTTTATTGGTCGCTCGTCCATTTCATATCACATAGCTTAACCATTCATATATTTGGATTCCTCTCGACGAGGCGAGCAGTACGAATACCACCTTGATGGTTCTGCGACGTTTCCTTCCAGAGTTATTACCAAAAAAACACAAACATCCCAGAATCCTCTCGGTTTGGGGTCAAAATGTTGTCGCTTATTAAATCCCATAAGAAACGTCGCATCGAATAAATGTGATTGAATTCTCCCCGTCTGGACGAGCGGAATTGAATGGTGCAACTGATTTTGCTGTGCTGTGAAAATTCAAATATTTGCATGACTGCATTTGTTTTATTTTGTGAATAACAAAAAGCATTCAACCCCATAATACATGCTGTTTTATTGGTCGCTAGTCCATTTCAAATCCCATAGCTTAACCATTCATATATTTGGATTCCTCTCGACGAGGCGAGCAGTACGAGTACCACCTTGATGGGTCTGCGACGTTTCCTTCCAGAGTTATTACCAAAAAAACACAAACATCCCAGAATCCTCTCGGTTTGGGGTCAAAATGTTGTCGCTCATTAAATCCCATAAGAAACGTCGCATCGAATGAATGTGATTGAATTCTCCCCGTCTGGACGAGCGGAATTGAATGGTGCAACTGATTTTGCTGTGCTGTGAAAATTCAAATATTTGCATGACTGCTTTTGTTTTATTTTGTGAATAGCAAAAAGCATTCAACCCCATAATACATGTTGTTTTATTGGTCGCTCGTCCATTTCATATCCCATAGCTGAAACACTCATATATTTGGATTCCGCTCGACGAGGCGAGCAGTACGAGTACCACCTTGATGGGTCTGCGACGTTTCCTTCCAGAGTTATTACCAAAAAACCACAAACATCCCAGAATCCTCTCGGTTTGGGGTCAAAATGTTGTCGCTTATTAAATCCCATAAGAAACGTCCCATCGAATGAATGTGATTGAATTCTCCCCGTCTGGACGAGCGGAATTGAATCGTGCAACTGATTTTGCTGTGCTGTGAAAATTCAGATATTTGCATGACTGCTTTTGTTTTATTTTGTGAATAGCAAAAAGCATTCAACCCCATAATACATGTTGTTTTATTGGTCGCTCGTCCATTTCATATCCCATAGCTGAAACACTCATATATTTGAATTCCTCTCGATGAGGCGCGCAGTACGAGTACCACCTTGATGGTTCTGCGACGTTTCCTTCCAGAGTTATTACCAAAAAACCACAAACATCCCAGAATCCTCTCGGTTTGGGGTCAAAATGGTGTCGCTTATTGAATCCCATAAGAAACGTCGCATCGAATGAATGTGATTGAATTCTACCCGTCTGGACGAGCGGAATTGAATGATGCAACTGATTTTGCTGTGCTGTGAAAATTCAGATATTTGCATGACTGCTTTTGTTTTATTTTGTGAATAGCAAAAAGCATTCAACCCCATAATACATGTTGTTTTATTGGTCGCTCGTCCATTTCATATCCCATAGCTTAACAACTCATATATTTGGATTCCTCTCGATGAGGCGAGCAGTACGAGTACCACCTTGATGGGTCTGCGACGTTTACTTCCAGAGTTATTACCAAAAAACCACAAACATCCCAGAATCCTCTCGGTTTGGGGTCAAAATGTTGTCGCTTATTAAATCCCATAAGAAACGTCGCATCGAATAAATGTGATTGAATTCTCCCCGTCTGGACGAGCGGAATTGAATGGTGCAACTGATTTTGCTGTGCTGTGAAAATTCAGATATTTACATGACTGCTTTTGTTTTATTTTGTGAATAGCAAAAAGCATTCAACCCCATAATACATGTTGTTTTATTGGTCGCTCGTCCATTTCATATCCCATAGCTGAAACACTCATATATTTGGATTCCGCTCGAGGAGGCGAGCAGTACGAGTACCACCTTGATGGGTCTGCGACGTTTCCTTCCAGAGTTATTACCAAAAAACCACAAACATCCCAGAATCCTCTCGGTTTGGGGTCAAAATGTTGTCGCTTATTAAATCCCATAAGAAACGTCCCATCGAATGAATGTGATTGAATTCTCCCCGTCTGGACGAGCGGAATTGAATGGTGCAACTGATTTTGCTGTGCTGTGAAAATTCAGATATTTGCATGACTGCTTTTGTTTTGTTTTGTGAATAGCAAAAAGCATTCAACCCCATAATACATGCTGTTTTATTGGTCGCTCGTCCATTTCATATCACATAGCTTAACCATTCATATATTTGGATTCCTCTCGACGAGGCGAGCAGTACGAGTACCACCTTGATGGTTCTGCGACGTTTCCTTCCAGAGTTATTACCAAAAAAACACAAACATCCCAGAATCCTCTCGGTTTGGGGTCAAAATGTTGTCGCTTATTAAATCCCATAAGAAACGTCGCATCGAATAAATGTGATTGAATTCTCCCCGTCTGGACGAGCGGAATTGAATGGTTGAACTGATTTTGCTGTGCTGTGAAAATTCAAATATTTGCATGACTGCATTTGTTTTATTTTGTGAATAACAAAAAGCATTCAACCCCATAATACATGCTGTTTTATTGGTCGCTAGTCCATTTCAAATCCCATAGCTTAACCATTCATATATTTGGATTCCTCTCGACGAGGCGAGCAGTACGAGTACCACCTTGATGGGTCTGCGACGTTTCCTTCCAGAGTTATTACCAAAAAAACACAAACATCCCAGAATCCTCTCGGTTTGGGGTCAAAATGTTGTCGCTCATTAAATCCCATAAGAAACGTCGCATCGAATGAATGTGATTGAATTCTCCCCGTCTGGACGAGCGGAATTGAATGATGCAACTGATTTTGCTGTGCTGTGAAAATTCAGATATTTGCATGACTGCTTTTGTTTTATTTTGTGAATAGCAAAAAGCATTCAACCCCATAATACATGTTGTTTTATTGGTCGCTCGTCCATTTCATATCCCATAGCTGAAACACTCATATATTTGGATTCCGCTCGAGGAGGCGAGCAGTACGAGTACCACCTTGATGGGTCTGCGACGTTTCCTTCCAGAGTTATTACCAAAAAACCACAAACATCCCAGAATCCTCTCGGTTTGGGGTCAAAATGTTGTCGCTTATTAAATCCCATAAGAAACGTCCCATCGAATGAATGTGATTGAATTCTCCCCGTCTGGACGAGCGGAATTGAATGGTGCAACTGATTTTGCTGTGCTGTGAAAATTCAGATATTTGCATGACTGCTTTTGTTTTAATTTTTGAATAGCAAAAAGCATTCAACCCCATATTACATGTTGTTTTATTGGTCGCTCGTCCATTTCATATCCCATAGCTGAAACACTCATATATTTGAATTCCTCTCGATGAGGCGAGCAGTAAGAGTACAACCTTGATGGGTCTGCGACGTTTCCTTCCAGAGTTATTACCAAAAAACCACAAACATCCCAGAATCCTCTCGGTTTGGGGTCAAAATGGTGTCGCTTATTAAATCCCATAAGAAACGTCGCATCGAATGAATGTGATTGAATTGTACACGTCTGGACGAGCGGAATTGAATGGTGCAACTGATTTTGCTGTGCTGTGAAAATTCAGATATTTGCATGACTGCTTTTGTTTTATTTTGTGAATAGCAAAAAGCATTCAACCCCATAATACATGTTGTTTTATTGGTCGCTCGTCCATTTCATATCCCATAGCTTAACAACTCATATATTTGGATTCCTCTCGATGAGGCGAGCAGTACGAGTACCACCTTGATGGGTCTGCGACGTTTCCTTCCAGAGTTATTACCAAAAAAACACAAACATCCCAGAATCCTCTCGGTTTGGGGTCAAAATGTTGTCGCTTATTAAATCCCATATGAAACGTCGCATCGAATAAATGTGATTGAATTCTCCCCGTCTGGACGAGCAGAATTGAATGGTGCAACTGATTTTGCTGTGCTGTGAAAATTCAAATATTTGCATGACTGCATTTGTTTTATTTTGTGAATAACAAAAAGCATTCAACCCCATAATACATGCTGTTTTATTGGTCGCTAGTCCATTTCAAATCCCATAGCTTAACCATTCATATATTTTGATTCCTCTCGACGAGGCGAGCAGTACGAGTACCACCTTGATGGGTCTGCGAAGTTTCCTTCCAGAGTTATTACCAAAAAAACACAAACATCCCAGAATCCTCTCGGTTTGGGGTCAAAATGTTGTCGCTTATTAAATCCCATAAGAAACGTCGCATCGAATAAATGTGCTTGAATTCTCCCCGTCTGGACAAACGGAATTGAATGGTGCAACTGATTTTGCTGTGCTGTGAAAATTCAGATATTTACATGACTGCTTTTGTTTTATTTTGTGAATAGCAAAAAGCATTCAACCCCATAATACATGTTGTTTTATTGGTCGCTCGTCCATTTCATATCCCATAGCTGAAACACTCATATATTTGGATTCCGCTCGACGAGGCGAGCAGTACGAGTACCACCTTGATGGGTCTGCGACGTTTCCTTCCAGAGTTATTACCAAAAAACCACAAACATCCCAGAATCCTCTCGGTTTGGGGTCAAAATGTTGTCGCTTATTAAATCCCATAAGAAACGTCCCATCGAATGAATGTGATTGAATTCTCCCCGTCTGGACGAGCGGAATTGAATGGTGCAACTGATTTTGCTGTGCTGTGAAAATTCAAATATTTGCATGACTGCATTTGTTTTATTTTGTGAATAACAAAAAGCATTCAACCCCATAATACATGCTGTTTTATTGGTCGCTAGTCCATTTCAAATCCCATAGCTTAACCATTCATATATTTTGATTCCTCTCGACGAGGCGAGCAGTACGAGTACCACCTTGATGGGTCTGCGAAGTTTCCTTCCAGAGTTATTACCAAAAAAACACAAACATCCCAGAATCCTCTCGGTTTGGGGTCAAAATGTTGTCGCTTATTAAATCCCATAAGAAACGTCGCATCGAATAAATGTGCTTGAATTCTCCCCGTCTGGACAAACGGAATTGAATGGTGCAACTGATTTTGCTGTGCTGTGAAAATTCAGATATTTACATGACTGCTTTTGTTTTATTTTGTGAATAGCAAAAAGCATTCAACCCCATAATACATGTTGTTTTATTGGTCGCTCGTCCATTTCATATCCCATAGCTGAAACACTCATATATTTGGATTCCGCTCGACGAGGCGAGCAGTACGAGTACCACCTTGATGGGTCTGCGACGTTTCCTTCCAGAGTTATTACCAAAAAACCACAAACATCCCAGAATCCTCTCGGTTTGGGGTCAAAATGTTGTCGCTTATTAAATCCCATAAGAAACGTCCCATCGAATGAATGTGATTGAATTCTCCCCGTCTGGACGAGCGGAATTGAATGGTGCAACTGATTTTGCTGTGCTGTGAAAATTCAGATATTTGCATGACTGCTTTTGTTTTATTTTGTGAATAGCAAAAAGCATTCAACCCCATAATACATGTTGTTTTATTGGTCGCTCGTCCATTTTATATCCCATAGCTTAACAACTCATATATTTGGATTCCTCTCGATGAGGCGAGCAGTACGAGTACCACCTTGATGGGTCTGCGACGTTTACTTCCAGAGTTATTACCAAAAAACCACAAACATCCCAGAATCCTCTCGGTTTGGGGTCAAAATGTTGTCGCTTATTAAATCCCATAAGAAACGTCGCATCGAATAAATGTGATTGAATTCTCCCCGTCTGGACGAGCGGAATTGAATGGTGCAACTGATTTTGCTGTGCTGTGAAAATTCAGATATTTACATGACTGCTTTTGTTTTATTTTGTGAATAGCAAAAAGCATTCAACCCCATAATACATGTTGTTTTATTGGTCGCTCGTCCATTTCATATCCCATAGCTGAAACACTCATATATTTGGATTCCGCTCGACGAGGCGAGCAGTACGAGTACCACCTTGATGGGTCTGCGACGTTTCCTTCCAGAGTTATTACCAAAAAACCACAAACATCCCAGAATGCTCTCGGTTTGGGGTCAAAATGTTGTCGCTTATTAAATCCCATAAGAAACGTCCCATCGAATGAATGTGATTGAATTCTCCCCGTCTGGACGAGCGGAATTGAATGGTGCAACTGATTTTGCTGTGCTGTGAAAATTCAGATATTTGCATGACTGCTTTTGTTTTGTTTTGTGAATAGCAAAAAGCATTCAACCCCATAATACATGTTGTTTTATTGGTCGCTCGTCCATTTCATATCCCATAGCTGAAACACTCATATATTTGGATTCCGCTCGACGAGGCGAGCAGTACGAGTTCCACCTTGATGGGTCTGCGACGTTTCCTTCCAGAGTTATTACCAAAAAACCACAAACATCCCAGAATCCTCTCGGTTTGGGGTCAAAATGTTGTCGCTTATTAAATCCCATAAGAAACGTCCCATCGAATGAATGTGATTGAATTCTCCCCGTCTGGACGAGCGGAATTGAATGGTGCAACTGATTTTGCTGTGCTGTGAAAATTCAGATATTTGCATGACTGCTTTTGTTTTATTTTGTGAATAGCAAAAAGCATTCAACCCCATATTACATGTTGTTTTATTGGTCGCTCGTCCATTTCATATCCCATAGCTGAAACACTCATATATTTGAATTCCTCTCGATGAGGCGAGCAGTACGAGTACAACCTTGATGGGTCTGCGACGTTTCCTTCCAGAGTTATTACCAAAAAACCACAAACATCCCAGAATCCTCTCGGTTTGGGGTCAAAATGGTGTCGCTTATTAAATCCCATAAGAAACGTCGCATCGAATGAATGTGATTGAATTCTACCCGTCTGGACGAGCGGAATTGAATGGTGCAACTGATTTTGCTGTGCTGTGAAAATTCAGATATTTGCATGACTGCTTTTGTTTTGTTTTGTGAATAGCAAAAAGCATTCAACCCCATAATACATGTTGTTTTATTGGTCGCTCGTCCATTTCATATCCCATAGCTGAAACACTCATATATTTGGATTCCGCTCGACGAGGCGAGCAGTACGAGTTCCACCTTGATGGGTCTGCGACGTTTCCTTCCAGAGTTATTACCAAAAAACCACAAACATCCCAGAATCCTCTCGGTTTGGGGTCAAAATGTTGTCGCTTATTAAATCCCATAAGAAACGTCCCATCGAATGAATGTGATTGAATTCTCCCCGTCTGGACGAGCGGAATTGAATGGTGCAACTGATTTTGCTGTGCTGTGAAAATTCAGATATTTGCATGACTGCTTTTGTTTTGTTTTGTGAATAGCAAAAAGCATTCAACCCCATAATACATGTTGTTTTATTGGTCGCTCGTCCATTTCATATCCCATAGCTGAAACACTCATATATTTGGATTCCGCTCGACGAGGCGAGCAGTACGAGTTCCACCTTGATGGGTCTGCGACGTTTCCTTCCAGAGTTATTACCAAAAAACCACAAACATCCCAGAATCCTCTCGGTTTGGGGTCAAAATGTTGTCGCTTATTAAATCCCATAAGAAACGTCCCATCGAATGAATGTGATTGAATTCTCCCCGTCTGGACGAGCGGAATTGAATGGTGCAACTGATTTTGCTGTGCTGTGAAAATTCAGATATTTGCATGACTGCTTTTGTTTTATTTTGTGAATAGCAAAAAGCATTCAACCCCATATTACATGTTGTTTTATTGGTCGCTCGTCCATTTCATATCCCATAGCTGAAACACTCATATATTTGAATTCCTCTCGATGAGGCGAGCAGTACGAGTACAACCTTGATGGGTCTGCGACGTTTCCTTCCAGAGTTATTACCAAAAAACCACAAACATCCCAGAATCCTCTCGGTTTGGGGTCAAAATGGTGTCGCTTATTAAATCCCATAAGAAACGTCGCATCGAATGAATGTGATTGAATTCTACCCGTCTGGACGAGCGGAATTGAATGGTGCAACTGATTTTGCTGTGCTGTGAAAATTCAGATATTTGCATGACTGCTTTTGTTTTATTTTGTGAATAGCAAAAAGCATTCAACCCCATAATACATGTTGTTTTATTGGTCGCTCGTCCATTTTATATCCCATAGCTTAACAACTCATATATTTGGATTCCTCTCGATGAGGCGAGCAGTACGAGTACCACCTTGATGGGTCTGCGACGTTTACTTCCAGAGTTATTACCAAAAAACCACAAACATCAAAGAATCCTCTCGGTTTGGGGTCAAAATGTTGTCGCTTATTAAATCCCATAAGAAACGTCGCATCGAATAAATGTGATTGAATTCTCCCCGTCTGGACGAGCGGAATTGAATGGTGCAACTGATTTTGCTGTGCTGTGAAAATTCAGATATTTGCATGACTGCTTTTGTTTTATTTTGTGAATAGCAAAAAGCATTCAACCCCATATTACATGTTGTTTTATTGGTCGCTCGTCCATTTCATATCCCATAGCTGAAACACTCATATATTTGAATTCCTCTCGATGAGGCGAGCAGTACGAGTACAACCTTGATGGGTCTGCGACGTTTCCTTCCAGAGTTATTACCAAAAAACCACAAACATCCCAGAATCCTCTCGGTTTGGGGTCAAAATGGTGTCGCTTATTAAATCCCATAAGAAACGTCGCATCGAATGAATGTGATTGAATTCTACCCGTCTGGACGAGCGGAATTGAATGGTGCAACTGATTTTGCTGTGCTGTGAAAATTCAGATATTTGCATGACTGCTTTTGTTTTATTTTGTGAATAGCAAAAAGCATTCAACCCCATAATACATGTTGTTTTATTGGTCGCTCGTCCATTTCATATCCCATAGCTTAACAACTCATATATTTGGATTCCTCTCGATGAGGCGAGCAGTACGAGTACCACCTTGATGGGTCTGCGACGTTTACTTCCAGAGTTATTACCAAAAAACCACAAACATCCCAGAATCCTCTCGGTTTGGGGTCAAAATGTTGTCGCTTATTAAATCCCATAAGAAACGTCGCATCGAATAAATGTGATTGAATTCTCCCCGTCTGGACGAGCGGAATTGAATGGTGCAACTGATTTTGCTGTGCTGTGAAAATTCAGATATTTACATGACTGCTTTTGTTTTATTTTGTGAATAGCAAAAAGCATTCAACCCCATAATACATGTTGTTTTATTGGTCGCTCGTCCATTTCATATCCCATAGCTGAAACACTCATATATTTGGATTCCGCTCGACGAGGCGAGCAGTACGAGTACCACCTTGATGGGTCTGCGACGTTTCCTTCCAGAGTTATTACCAAAAAACCACAAACATCCCAGAATCCTCTCGGTTTGGGGTCAAAATGTTGTCGCTTATTAAATCCCATAAGAAACGTCCCATCGAATGAATGTGATTGAATTCTCCCCGTCTGGACGAGCGGAATTGAATGGTGCAACTGATTTTGCTGTGCTGTGAAAATTCAGATATTTGCATGACTGCTTTTGTTTTGTTTTGTGAATAGCAAAAAGCATTCAACCCCATAATACATGTTGTTTTATTGGTCGCTCGTCCATTTCATATCCCATAGCTGAAACACTCATATATTTGGATTCCGCTCGACGAGGCGAGCAGTACGAGTTCCACCTTGATGGGTCTGCGACGTTTCCTTCCAGAGTTATTACCAAAAAACCACAAACATCCCAGAATCCTCTCGGTTTGGGGTCAAAATGTTGTCGCTTATTAAATCCCATAAGAAACGTCCCATCGAATGAATGTGATTGAATTCTCCCCGTCTGGACGAGCGGAATTGAATGGTGCAACTGATTTTGCTGTGCTGTGAAAATTCAGATATTTGCATGACTGCTTTTGTTTTATTTTGTGAATAGCAAAAAGCATTCAACCCCATATTACATGTTGTTTTATTGGTCGCTCGTCCATTTCATATCCCATAGCTGAAACACTCATATATTTGAATTCCTCTCGATGAGGCGAGCAGTACGAGTACAACCTTGATGGGTCTGCGACGTTTCCTTCCAGAGTTATTACCAAAAAACCACAAACATCCCAGAATCCTCTCGGTTTGGGGTCAAAATGGTGTCGCTTATTAAATCCCATAAGAAACGTCGCATCGAATGAATGTGATTGAATTCTACCCGTCTGGACGAGCGGAATTGAATGGTGCAACTGATTTTGCTGTGCTGTGAAAATTCAGATATTTGCATGACTGCTTTTGTTTTATTTTGTGAATAGCAAAAAGCATTCAACCCCATAATACATGTTGTTTTATTGGTCGCTCGTCCATTTCATATCCCATAGCTGAAACACTCATATATTTGAATTCCTCTCGATGAGGCGAGCAGTACGAGTACCACCTTGATGGGTCTGCGACGTTTACTTCCAGAGTTATTACCAAAAAACCACAAACATCCCAGAATCCTCTCGGTTTGGGGTCAAAATGTTGTCGCTTATTAAATCCCATAAAAAACGTCGCATCGAATAAATGTGATTGAATTCTCCCCGTCTGGACGAGCGGAATTGAATGGTGCAACTGATTTTGCTGTGCTGTGAAAATTCAGATATTTACATGACTGCTTTTGTTTTATTTTGTGAATAGCAAAAAGCATTCAACCCCATAATACATGTTGTTTTATTGGTCGCTCGTCCATTTCATATCCCATAGCTGAAACACTCATATATTTGGATTCCGCTCGACGAGGCGAGCAGTACGAGTACCACCTTGATGGGTCTGCGACGTTTCCTTCCAGAGTTATTACCAAAAAACCACAAACATCCCAGAATCCTCTCGGTTTGGGGTCAAAATGTTGTCGCTTATTAAATCCCATAAGAAACGTCCCATCGAATGAATGTGATTGAATTCTCCCCGTCTGGACGAGCGGAATTGAATGGTGCAACTGATTTTGCTGTGCTGTGAAAATTCAGATATTTGCATGACTGCTTTTGTTTTGTTTTGTGAATAGCAAAAAGCATTCAACCCCATAATACATGTTGTTTTATTGGTCGCTCGTCCATTTCATATCCCATAGCTGAAACACTCATATATTTGGATTCCGCTCGACGAGGCGAGCAGTACGAGTTCCACCTTGATGGGTCTGCGACGTTTCCTTCCAGAGTTATTACCAAAAAACCACAAACATCCCAGAATCCTCTCGGTTTGGGGTCAAAATGTTGTCGCTTATTAAATCCCATAAGAAACGTCCCATCCAATGAATGTGATTGAATTCTCCCCGTCTGGACGAGCGGAATTGAATGGTGCAACTGATTTTGCTGTGCTGTGAAAATTCAGATATTTGCATGACTGCTTTTGTTTTATTTTGTGAATAGCAAAAAGCATTCAACCCCATATTACATGTTGTTTTATTGGTCGCTCGTCCATTTCATATCCCATAGCTGAAACACTCATATATTTGAATTCCTCTCGATGAGGCGAGCAGTACGAGTACAACCTTGATGGGTCTGCGACGTTTCCTTCCAGAGTTATTACCAAAAAACCACAAACATCCCAGAATCCTCTCGGTTTGGGGTCAAAATGGTGTCGCTTATTAAATCCCATAAGAAACGTCGCATCGAATGAATGTGATTGAATTCTACCCCTCTGGACGAGCGGAATTGAATGGTGCAACTGATTTTGCTGTGCTGTGAAAATTCAGATATTTGCATGACTGCTTTTGTTTTATTTTGTGAATAGCAAAAAGCATTCAACCCCATAATACATGTTGTTTTATTGGTCGCTCGTCCATTTCATATCCCATAGCTTAACAACTCATATATTTGGATTCCTCTCGATGAGGCGAGCAGTACGAGTACCACCTTGATGGGTCTGCGACGTTTACTTCCAGAGTTATTACCAAAAAACCACAAACATCCCAGAATCCTCTCGGTTTGGGGTCAAAATGTTGTCGCTTATTAAATCCCATAAGAAACGTCGCATCGAATAAATGTGATTGAATTCTCCCCGTCTGGACGAGCGGAATTGAATGGTGCAACTGATTTTGCTGTGCTGTGAAAATTCAGATATTTACATGACTGCTTTTGTTTTATTTTGTGAATAGCAAAAAGCATTCAACCCCATAATACATGTTGTTTTATTGGTCGCTCGTCCATTTCATATCCCATAGCTGAAACACTCATATATTTGGATTCCGCTCGACGAGGCGAGCAGTACGAGTACCACCTTGATGGGTCTGCGACGTTTCCTTCCAGAGTTATTACCAAAAAACCACAAACATCCCAGAATCCTCTCGGTTTGGGGTCAAAATGTTGTCGCTTATTAAATCCCATAAGAAACGTCCCATCGAATGAATGTGATTGAATTCTCCCCGTCTGGACGAGCGGAATTGAATGGTGCAACTGATTTTGCTGTGCTGTGAAAATTCAGATATTTGCATGACTGCTTTTGTTTTGTTTTGTGAATAGCAAAAAGCATTCAACCCCATAATACATGTTGTTTTATTGGTCGCTCGTCCATTTCATATCCCATAGCTGAAACACTCATATATTTGGATTCCGCTCGACGAGGCGAGCAGTACGAGTTCCACCTTGATGGGTCTGCGACGTTTCCTTCCAGAGTTATTACCAAAAAACCACAAACATCCCAGAATCCTCTCGGTTTGGGGTCAAAATGTTGTCGCTTATTAAATCCCATAAGAAACGTCCCATCGAATGAATGTGATTGAATTCTCCCCGTCTGGACGAGCGGAATTGAATGGTGCAACTGATTTTGCTGTGCTGTGAAAATTCAGATATTTGCATGACTGCTTTTGTTTTATTTTGTGAATAGCAAAAAGCATTCAACCCCATATTACATGTTGTTTTATTGGTCGCTCGTCCATTTCATATCCCATAGCTGAAACACTCATATATTTGAATTCCTCTCGATGAGGCGAGCAGTACGAGTACAACCTTGATGGGTCTGCGACGTTTCCTTCCAGAGTTATTACCAAAAAACCACAAACATCCCAGAATCCTCTCGGTTTGGGGTCAAAATGGTGTCGCTTATTAAATCCCATAAGAAACGTCGCATCGAATGAATGTGATTGAATTCTACCCGTCTGGACGAGCGGAATTGAATGGTGCAACTGATTTTGCTGTGCTGTGAAAATTCAGATATTTGCATGACTGCTTTTGTTTTATTTTGTGAATAGCAAAAAGCATTCAACCCCATAATACATGTTGTTTTATTGGTCGCTCGTCCATTTCATATCCCATAGCTTAACAACTCATATATTTGGATTCCTCTCGATGAGGCGAGCAGTACGAGTACCACCTTGATGGGTCTGCGACGTTTACTTCCAGAGTTATTACCAAAAAACCACAAACATCCCAGAATCCTCTCGGTTTGGGGTCAAAATGTTGTCGCTTATTAAATCCCATAAGAAACGTCGCATCGAATAAATGTGATTGAATTCTCCCCGTCTGGACGAGCGGAATTGAATGGTGCAACTGATTTTGCTGTGCTGTGAAAATTCAGATATTTACATGACTGCTTTTGTTTTATTTTGTGAATAGCAAAAAGCATTCAACCCCATAATACATGTTGTTTTATTGGTCGCTCGTCCATTTCATATCCCATAGCTGAAACACTCATATATTTGGATTCCGCTCGACGAGGCGAGCAGTACGAGTACCACCTTGATGGGTCTGCGACGTTTCCTTCCAGAGTTATTACCAAAAAACCACAAACATCCCAGAATCCTCTCGGTTTGGGGTCAAAATGTTGTCGCTTATTAAATCCCATAAGAAACGTCCCATCGAATGAATGTGATTGAATTCTCCCCGTCTGGACGAGCGGAATTGAATGGTGCAACTGATTTTGCTGTGCTGTGAAAATTCAGATATTTGCATGACTGCTTTTGTTTTGTTTTGTGAATAGCAAAAAGCATTCAACCCCATAATACATGTTGTTTTATTGGTCGCTCGTCCATTTCATATCCCATAGCTGAAACACTCATATATTTGGATTCCGCTCGAAGAGGCGAGCAGTACGAGTTCCACCTTGATGGGTCTGCGACGTTTCCTTCCAGAGTTATTACCAAAAAACCACAAACATCCCAGAATCCTCTCGGTTTGGGGTCAAAATGGTGTCGCTTATTAAATCCCATAAGAAACGTCGCATCGAATGAATGTGATTGAATTCTCCCCGTCTGGACGAGCGGAATTGAATGGTGCAACTGATTTTGCTGTGCTGTGAAAATTCAGATATTTGCATGACTGCTTTTGTTTTATTTTGTGAATAGCAAAAAGCATTCAACCCCATAATACATGTTGTTTTATTGGTCGCTCGTCCATTTCATATCCCATAGCTTAACAACTCATATATTTGGATTCCTCTCGATGAGGCGAGCAGTACGAGTACCACCTTGATGGGTCTGCGACGTTTACTTCCAGAGTTATTACCAAAAAACCACAAACATCCCAGAATCCTCTCGGTTTGGGGTCAAAATGTTGTCGCTTATTAAATCCCATAAGAAACGTCGCATCGAATAAATGTGATTGAATTCTCCCCGTCTGGACAGGCGGAATTGAATGGTGCAACTGATTTTGCTGTGCTGTGAAAATTCAGATATTTACATGACTGCTTTTGTTTTATTTTGTGAATAGCAAAAAGCATTCAACCCCATAATACATGTTGTTTTATTGGTCGCTCGTCCATTTCATATCCCATAGCTGAAACACTCATATATTTGGATTCCGCTCGACGAGGCGAGCAGTACGAGTACCACCTTGATGGGTCTGCGACGTTTCCTTCCAGAGTTATTACCAAAAAACCACAAACATCCCAGAATCCTCTCGGTTTGGGGTCAAAATGTTGTCGCTTATTAAATCCCATAAGAAACGTCCCATCGAATGAATGTGATTGAATTCTCCCCGTCTGGACGAGCGGAATTGAATGGTGCAACTGATTTTGCTGTGCTGTGAAAATTCAGATATTTGCATGACTGCTTTTGTTTTGTTTTGTGAATAGCAAAAAGCATTCAACCCCATAATACATGTTGTTTTATTGGTCGCTCGTCCATTTCATATCCCATAGCTGAAACACTCATATATTTGGATTCCGCTCGACGAGGCGAGCAGTACGAGTTCCACCTTGATGGGTCTGCGACGTTTCCTTCCAGAGTTATTACCAAAAAACCACAAACATCCCAGAATCCTCTCGGTTTGGGGTCAAAATGTTGTCGCTTATTAAATCCCATAAGAAACGTCCCATCGAATGAATGTGATTGAATTCTCCCCGTCTGGACGAGCGGAATTGAATGGTGCAACTGATTTTGCTGTGCTGTGAAAATTCAGATATTTGCATGACTGCTTTTGTTTTGTTTTGTGAATAGCAAAAAGCATTCAACCCCATAATACATGTTGTTTTATTGGTCGCTCGTCCATTTCATATCCCATAGCTGAAACACTCATATATTTGGATTCCGCTCGACGAGGCGAGCAGTACGAGTTCCACCTTGATGGGTCTGCGACGTTTCCTTCCAGAGTTATTACCAAAAAACCACAAACATCCCAGAATCCTCTCGGTTTGGGGTCAAAATGTTGTCGCTTATTAAATCCCATAAGAAACGTCCCATCGAATGAATGTGATTGAATTCTCCCCGTCTGGACGAGCGGAATTGAATGGTGCAACTGATTTTGCTGTGCTGTGAAAATTCAGATATTTGCATGACTGCTTTTGTTTTATTTTGTGAATAGCAAAAAGCATTCAACCCCATATTACATGTTGTTTTATTGGTCGCTCGTCCATTTCATATCCCATAGCTGAAACACTCATATATTTGAATTCCTCTCGATGAGGCGAGCAGTACGAGTACAACCTTGATGGGTCTGCGACGTTTCCTTCCAGAGTTATTACCAAAAAACCACAAACATCCCAGAATCCTCTCGGTTTGGGGTCAAAATGGTGTCGCTTATTAAATCCCATAAGAAACGTCGCATCGAATGAATGTGATTGAATTCTACCCGTCTGGACGAGCGGAATTGAATGGTGCAACTGATTTTGCTGTGCTGTGAAAATTCAGATATTTGCATGACTGCTTTTGTTTTATTTTGTGAATAGCAAAAAGCATTCAACCCCATAATACATGTTGTTTTATTGGTCGCTCGTCCATTTCATATCCCATAGCTTAACAACTCATATATTTGGATTCCTCTCGATGAGGCGAGCAGTACGAGTACCACCTTGATGGGTCTGCGACGTTTACTTCCAGAGTTATTACCAAAAAACCACAAACATCCCAGAATCCTCTCGGTTTGGGGTCAAAATGTTGTCGCTTATTAAATCCCATAAGAAACGTCGCATCGAATAAATGTGATTGAATTCTCCCCGTCTGGACGAGCGGATTTGAATGGTGCAACTGATTTTGCTGTGCTGTGAAAATTCAGATATTTACATGACTGCTTTTGTTTTATTTTGTGAATAGTAAAAAGCATTCAACCCCATAATACATGTTGTTTTATTGGTCGCTCGTCCATTTCATATCCCATAGCTGAAACACTCATATATTTGGATTCCGCTCGACGAGGCGAGCAGTACGAGTACCACCTTGATGGGTCTGCGACGTTTCCTTCCAGAGTTATTACCAAAAAACCACAAACATCCCAGAATCCTCTCGGTTTGGGGTCAAAATGTTGTCGCTTATTAAATCCCATAAGAAACGTCCCATCGAATGAATGTGATTGAATTCTCCCCGTCTGGACGAGCGGAATTGAATGGTGCAACTGATTTTGCTGTGCTGTGAAAATTCAGATATTTGCATGACTGCTTTTGTTTTGTTTTGTGAATAGCAAAAAGCATTCAACCCCATAATACATGTTGTTTTATTGGTCGCTCGTCCATTTCATATCCCATAGCTGAAACACTCATATATTTGGATTCCGCTCGACGAGGCGAGCAGTACGAGTTCCACCTTGATGGGTCTGCGACGTTTCCTTCCAGAGTTATTACCAAAAAACCACAAACATCCCAGAATCCTCTCGGTTTGGGGTCAAAATGTTGTCGCTTATTAAATCCCATAAGAAACGTCCCATCGAATGAATGTGATTGAATTCTCCCCGTCTGGACGAGCGGAATTGAATGGTGCAACTGATTTTGCTGTGCTGTGAAAATTCAGATATTTGCATGACTGCTTTTGTTTTGTTTTGTGAATAGCAAAAAGCATTCAACCCCATAATACATGTTGTTTTATTGGTCGCTCGTCCATTTCATATCCCATAGCTGAAACACTCATATATTTGGATTCCGCTCGACGAGGCGAGCAGTACGAGTTCCACCTTGATGGGTCTGCGACGTTTCCTTCCAGAGTTATTACCAAAAAACCACAAACATCCCAGAATCCTCTCGGTTTGGGGTCAAAATGTTGTCGCTTATTAAATCCCATAAGAAACGTCCCATCGAATGAATGTGATTGAATTCTCCCCGTCTGGACGAGCGGAATTGAATGGTGCAACTGATTTTGCTGTGCTGTGAAAATTCAGATATTTGCATGACTGCTTTTGTTTTATTTTGTGAATAGCAAAAAGCATTCAACCCCATATTACATGTTGTTTTATTGGTCGCTCGTCCATTTCATATCCCATAGCTGAAACACTCATATATTTGAATTCCTCTCGATGAGGCGAGCAGTACGAGTACAACCTTGATGGGTCTGCGACGTTTCCTTCCAGAGTTATTACCAAAAAACCACAAACATCCCAGAATCCTCTCGGTTTGGGGTCAAAATGGTGTCGCTTATTAAATCCCATAAGAAACGTCGCATCGAATGAATGTGATTGAATTCTACCCGTCTGGACGAGCGGAATTGAATGGTGCAACTGATTTTGCTGTGCTGTGAAAATTCAGATATTTGCATGACTGCTTTTGTTTTATTTTGTGAATAGCAAAAAGCATTCAACCCCATAATACATGTTGTTTTATTGGTCGCTCGTCCATTTCATATCCCATAGCTTAACAACTCATATATTTGGATTCCTCTCGATGAGGCGAGCAGTACGAGTACCACCTTGATGGGTCTGCGACGTTTACTTCCAGAGTTATTACCAAAAAACCACAAACATCCCAGAATCCTCTCGGTTTGGGGTCAAAATGTTGTCGCTTATTAAATCCCATAAGAAACGTCGCATCGAATAAATGTGATTGAATTCTCCCCGTCTGGACAGGCGGAATTGAATGGTGCAACTGATTTTGCTGTGCTGTGAAAATTCAGATATTTACATGACTGCTTTTGTTTTATTTTGTGAATAGCAAAAAGCATTCAACCCCATAATACATGTTGTTTTATTGGTCGCTCGTCCATTTCATATCCCATAGCTGAAACACTCATATATTTGGATTCCGCTCGACGAGGCGAGCAGTACGAGTACCACCTTGATGGGTCTGCGACGTTTCCTTCCAGAGTTATTACCAAAAAACCACAAACATCCCAGAATCCTCTCGGTTTGGGGTCAAAATGTTGTCGCTTATTAAATCCCATAAGAAACGTCCCATCGAATGAATGTGATTGAATTCTCCCCGTCTGGACGAGCGGAATTGAATGGTGCAACTGATTTTGCTGTGCTGTGAAAATTCAGATATTTGCATGACTGCTTTTGTTTTGTTTTGTGAATAGCAAAAAGCATTCAACCCCATAATACATGTTGTTTTATTGGTCGCTCGTCCATTTCATATCCCATAGCTGAAACACTCATATATTTGGATTCCGCTCGACGAGGCGAGCAGTACGAGTTCCACCTTGATGGGTCTGCGACGTTTCCTTCCAGAGTTATTACCAAAAAAACACAAACATCCCAGAATCCTCTCGGTTTGGGGTCAAAATGTTGTCGCTTATTAAATCCCATAAGAAACGTCCCATCGAATGAATGTGATTGAATTCTCCCCGTCTGGACGAGCGGAATTGAATGGTGCAACTGATTTTGCTGTGCTGTGAAAATTCAGATATTTGCATGACTGCTTTTGTTTTGTTTTGTGAATAGCAAAAAGCATTCAACCCCATAATACATGTTGTTTTATTGGTCGCTCGTCCATTTCATATCCCATAGCTGAAACACTCATATATTTGGATTCCGCTCGACGAGGCGAGCAGTACGAGTTCCACCTTGATGGGTCTGCGACGTTTCCTTCCAGAGTTATTACCAAAAAACCACAAACATCCCAGAATCCTCTCGGTTTGGGGTCAAAATGTTGTCGCTTATTAAATCCCATAAGAAACGTCCCATCGAATGAATGTGATTGAATTCTCCCCGTCTGGACGAGCGGAATTGAATGGTGCAACTGATTTTGCTGTGCTGTGAAAATTCAGATATTTGCATGACTGCTTTTGTTTTATTTTGTGAATAGCAAAAAGCATTCAACCCCATATTACATGTTGTTTTATTGGTCGCTCGTCCATTTCATATCCCATAGCTGAAACACTCATATATTTGAATTCCTCTCGATGAGGCGAGCAGTACGAGTACCACCTTGATGGGTCTGCGACGTTTACTTCCAGAGTTATTACCAAAAAACCACAAACATCCCAGAATCCTCTCGGTTTGGGGTCAAAATGTTGTCGCTTATTAAATCCCATAAGAAACGTCGCATCGAATAAATGTGATTGAATTCTCCCCGTCTGGACGAGCGGAATTGAATGGTGCAACTGATTTTGCTGTGCTGTGAAAATTCAGATATTTACATGACTGCTTTTGTTTTATTTTGTGAATAGCAAAAAGCATTCAACCCCATAATACATGTTGTTTTATTGGTCGCTCGTCCATTTCATATCCCATAGCTGAAACACTCATATATTTGGATTCCGCTCGACGAGGCGAGCAGTACGAGTACCACCTTGATGGGTCTGCGACGTTTCCTTCCAGAGTTATTACCAAAAAACCACAAACATCCCAGAATCCTCTCGGTTTGGGGTCAAAATGTTGTCGCTTATTAAATCCCATAAGAAACGTCCCATCGAATGAATGTGATTGAATTCTCCCCGTCTGGACGAGCGGAATTGAATGGTGCAACTGATTTTGCTGTGCTGTGAAAATTCAGATATTTGCATGACTGCTTTTGTTTTGTTTTGTGAATAGCAAAAAGCATTCAACCCCATAATACATGTTGTTTTATTGGTCGCTCGTCCATTTCATATCCCATAGCTGAAACACTCATATATTTGGATTCCGCTCGACGAGGCGAGCAGTACGAGTTCCACCTTGATGGGTCTGCGACGTTTCCTTCCAGAGTTATTACCAAAAAACCACAAACATCCCAGAATCCTCTCGGTTTGGGGTCAAAATGTTGTCGCTTATTAAATCCCATAAGAAACGTCCCATCGAATGAATGTGATTGAATTCTCCCCGTCTGGACGAGCGGAATTGAATGGTGCAACTGATTTTGCTGTGCTGTGAAAATTCAGATATTTGCATGACTGCTTTTGTTTTATTTTGTGAATAGCAAAAAGCATTCAACCCCATATTACATGTTGTTTTATTGGTCGCTCGTCCATTTCATATCCCATAGCTGAAACACTCATATATTTGAATTCCTCTCGATGAGGCGAGCAGTACGAGTACAACCTTGATGGGTCTGCGACGTTTCCTTCCAGAGTTATTACCAAAAAACCACAAACATCCCAGAATCCTCTCGGTTTGGGGTCAAAATGGTGTCGCTTATTAAATCCCATAAGAAACGTCGCATCGAATGAATGTGATTGAATTCTACCCGTCTGGACGAGCGGAATTGAATGGTGCAACTGATTTTGCTGTGCTGTGAAAATTCAGATATTTGCATGACTGCTTTTGTTTTATTTTGTGAATAGCAAAAAGCATTCAACCCCATAATACATGTTGTTTTATTGGTCGCTCGTCCATTTCATATCCCATAGCTTAACAACTCATATATTTGGATTCCTCTCGATGAGGCGAGCAGTACGAGTACCACCTTGATGGGTCTGCGACGTTTACTTCCAGAGTTATTACCAAAAAACCACAAACATCCCAGAATCCTCTCGGTTTGGGGTCAAAATGTTGTCGCTTATTAAATCCCATAAGAAACGTCGCATCGAATAAATGTGATTGAATTCTCCCCGTCTGGACGAGCGGAATTGAATGGTGCAACTGATTTTGCTGTGCTGTGAAAATTCAGATATTTACATGACTGCTTTTGTTTTATTTTGTGAATAGCAAAAAGCATTCAACCCCATAATACATGTTGTTTTATTGGTCGCTCGTCCATTTCATATCCCATAGCTGAAACACTCATATATTTGGATTCCGCTCGACGAGGCGAGCAGTACGAGTACCACCTTGATGGGTCTGCGACGTTTCCTTCCAGAGTTATTACCAAAAAACCACAAACATCCCAGAATCCTCTCGGTTTGGGGTCAAAATGTTGTCGCTTATTAAATCCCATAAGAAACGTCCCATCGAATGAATGTGATTGAATTCTCCCCGTCTGGACGAGCGGAATTGAATGGTGCAACTGATTTTGCTGTGCTGTGAAAATTCAGATATTTGCATGACTGCTTTTGTTTTGTTTTGTGAATAGCAAAAAGCATTCAACCCCATAATACATGTTGTTTTATTGGTCGCTCGTCCATTTCATATCCCATAGCTGAAACACTCATATATTTGGATTCCGCTCGACGAGGCGAGCAGTACGAGTTCCACCTTGATGGGTCTGCGACGTTTCCTTCCAGAGTTATTACCAAAAAACCACAAACATCCCAGAATCCTCTCGGTTTGGGGTCAAAATGTTGTCGCTTATTAAATCCCATAAGAAACGTCCCATCGAATGAATGTGATTGAATTCTCCCCGTCTGGACGAGCGGAATTGAATGGTGCAACTGATTTTGCTGTGCTGTGAAAATTCAGATATTTGCATGACTGCTTTTGTTTTGTTTTGTGAATAGCAAAAAGCATTCAACCCCATAATACATGTTGTTTTATTGGTCGCTCGTCCATTTCATATCCCATAGCTGAAACACTCATATATTTGGATTCCGCTCGACGAGGCGAGCAGTACGAGTTCCACCTTGATGGGTCTGCGACGTTTCCTTCCAGAGTTATTACCAAAAAACCACAAACATCCCAGAATCCTCTCGGTTTGGGGTCAAAATGTTGTCGCTTATTAAATCCCATAAGAAACGTCCCATCGAATGAATGTGATTGAATTCTCCCCGTCTGGACGAGCGGAATTGAATGGTGCAACTGATTTTGCTGTGCTGTGAAAATTCAGATATTTGCATGACTGCTTTTGTTTTATTTTGTGAATAGCAAAAAGCATTCAACCCCATATTACATGTTGTTTTATTGGTCGCTCGTCCATTTCATATCCCATAGCTGAAACACTCATATATTTGAATTCCTCTCGATGAGGCGAGCAGTACGAGTACAACCTTGATGGGTCTGCGACGTTTCCTTCCAGAGTTATTACCAAAAAACCACAAACATCCCAGAATCCTCTCGGTTTGGGGTCAAAATGGTGTCGCTTATTAAATCCCATAAGAAACGTCGCATCGAATGAATGTGATTGAATTCTACCCGTCTGGACGAGCGGAATTGAATGGTGCAACTGATTTTGCTGTGCTGTGAAAATTCAGATATTTGCATGACTGCTTTTGTTTTATTTTGTGAATAGCAAAAAGCATTCAACCCCATAATACATGTTGTTTTATTGGTCGCTCGTCCATTTCATATCCCATAGCTTAACAACTCATATATTTGGATTCCTCTCGATGAGGCGAGCAGTACGAGTACCACCTTGATGGGTCTGCGACGTTTACTTCCAGAGTTATTACCAAAAAACCACAAACATCCCAGAATCCTCTCGGTTTGGGGTCAAAATGTTGTCGCTTATTAAATCCCATAAGAAACGTCGCATCGAATAAATGTGATTGAATTCTCCCCGTCTGGACGAGCGGAATTGAATGGTGCAACTGATTTTGCTGTGCTGTGAAAATTCAGATATTTGCATGACTGCTTTTGTTTTGTTTTGTGAATAGCAAAAAGCATTCAACCCCATAATACATGTTGTTTTATTGGTCGCTCGTCCATTTCATATCCCATAGCTGAAACACTCATATATTTGGATTCCGCTCGACGAGGCGAGCAGTACGAGTTCCACCTTGATGGGTCTGCGACGTTTCCTTCCAGAGTTATTACCAAAAAACCACAAACATCCCAGAATCCTCTCGGTTTGGGGTCAAAATGTTGTCGCTTATTAAATCCCATAAGAAACGTCCCATCGAATGAATGTGATTGAATTCTCCCCGTCTGGACGAACGGAATTGAATGGTGCAACTGATTTTGCTGTGCTGTGAAAATTCAGATATTTGCATGACTGCTTTTGTTTTGTTTTGTGAATAGCAAAAAGCATTCAACCCCATAATACATGTTGTTTTATTGGTCGCTCGTCCATTTCATATCCCATAGCTGAAACACTCATATATTTGGATTCCGCTCGACGAGGCGAGCAGTACGAGTTCCACCTTGATGGGTCTGCAACGTTTCCTTCCAGAGTTATTACCAAAAAACCACAAACATCCCAGAATCCTCTCGGTTTGGGGTCAAAATGTTGTCGCTTATTAAATCCCATAAGAAACGTCCCATCGAATGAATGTGATTGAATTCTCCCCGTCTGGACGAGCGGAATTGAATGGTGCAACTGATTTTGCTGTGCTGTGAAAATTCAGATATTTGCATGACTGCTTTTGTTTTGTTTTGTGAATAGCAAAAAGCATTCAACCCCATAATACATGTTGTTTTATTGGTCGCTCGTCCATTTCATATCCCATAGCTGAAACACTCATATATTTGGATTCCGCTCGACGAGGCGAGCAGTACGAGTTCCACCTTGATGGGTCTGCGACGTTTCCTTCCAGAGTTATTACCAAAAAACCACAAACATCCCAGAATCCTCTCGGTTTGGGGTCAAAATGTTGTCGCTTATTAAATCCCATAAGAAACGTCCCATCGAATGAATGTGATTGAATTCTCCCCGTCTGGACGAGCGGAATTGAATGGTGCAACTGATTTTGCTGTGCTGTGAAAATTCAGATATTTGCATGACTGCTTTTGTTTTGTTTTGTGAATAGCAAAAAGCATTCAACCCCATAATACATGTTGTTTTATTGGTCGCTCGTCCATTTCATATCCCATAGCTGAAACACTCATATATTTGGATTCCGCTCGACGAGGCGAGCAGTACGAGTTCCACCTTGATGGGTCTGCGACGTTTCCTTCCAGAGTTATTACCAAAAAACCACAAACATCCCAGAATCCTCTCGGTTTGGGGTCAAAATGTTGTCGCTTATTAAATCCCATAAGAAACGTCCCATCGAATGAATGTGATTGAATTCTCCCCGTCTGGACGAGCGGAATTGAATGGTGCAACTGATTTTGCTGTGCTGTGAAAATTCAGATATTTGCATGACTGCTTTTGTTTTATTTTGTGAATAGCAAAAAGCATTCAACCCCATATTACATGTTGTTTTATTGGTCGCTCGTCCATTTCATATCCCATAGCTGAAACACTCATATATTTGAATTCCTCTCGATGAGGCGAGCAGTACGAGTACAACCTTGATGGGTCTGCGACGTTTCCTTCCAGAGTTATTACCAAAAAACCACAAACATCCCAGAATCCTCTCGGTTTGGGGTCAAAATGGTGTCGCTTATTAAATCCCATAAGAAACGTCGCATCGAATGAATGTGATTGAATTCTACCCGTCTGGACGAGCGGAATTGAATGGTGCAACTGATTTTGCTGTGCTGTGAAAATTCAGATATTTGCATGACTGCTTTTGTTTTATTTTGTGAATAGCAAAAAGCATTCAACCCCATAATACATGTTGTTTTATTGGTCGCTCGTCCATTTCATATCCCATAGCTTAACAACTCATATATTTGGATTCCTCTCGATGAGGCGAGCAGTACGAGTACCACCTTGATGGGTCTGCGACGTTTACTTCCAGAGTTATTACCAAAAAACCACAAACATCCCAGAATCCTCTCGGTTTGGGGTCAAAATGTTGTCGCTTATTAAATCCCATAAGAAACGTCGCATCGAATAAATGTGATTGAATTCTCCCCGTCTGGACAGGCGGAATTGAATGGTGCAACTGATTTTGCTGTGCTGTGAAAATTCAGATATTTACATGACTGCTTTTGTTTTATTTTGTGAATAGCAAAAAGCATTCAACCCCATAATACATGTTGTTTTATTGGTCGCTCGTCCATTTCATATCCCATAGCTGAAACACTCATATATTTGGATTCCGCTCGACGAGGCGAGCAGTACGAGTACCACCTTGATGGGTCTGCGACGTTTCCTTCCAGAGTTATTACCAAAAAACCACAAACATCCCAGAATCCTCTCGGTTTGGGGTCAAAATGTTGTCGCTTATTAAATCCCATAAGAAACGTCCCATCGAATGAATGTGATTGAATTCTCCCCGTCTGGACGAGCGGAATTGAATGGTGCAACTGATTTTGCTGTGCTGTGAAAATTCAGATATTTGCATGACTGCTTTTGTTTTGTTTTGTGAATAGCAAAAAGCATTCAACCCCATAATACATGTTGTTTTATTGGTCGCTCGTCCATTTCATATCCCATAGCTGAAACACTCATATATTTGGATTCCGCTCGACGAGGCGAGCAGTACGAGTTCCACCTTGATGGGTCTGCGACGTTTCCTTCCAGAGTTATTACCAAAAAAACACAAACATCCCAGAATCCTCTCGGTTTGGGGTCAAAATGTTGTCGCTTATTAAATCCCATAAGAAACGTCCCATCGAATGAATGTGATTGAATTCTCCCCGTCTGGACGAGCGGAATTGAATGGTGCAACTGATTTTGCTGTGCTGTGAAAATTCAGATATTTGCATGACTGCTTTTGTTTTGTTTTGTGAATAGCAAAAAGCATTCAACCCCATAATACATGTTGTTTTATTGGTCGCTCGTCCATTTCATATCCCATAGCTGAAACACTCATATATTTGGATTCCGCTCGACGAGGCGAGCAGTACGAGTTCCACCTTGATGGGTCTGCGACGTTTCCTTCCAGAGTTATTACCAAAAAACCACAAACATCCCAGAATCCTCTCGGTTTGGGGTCAAAATGTTGTCGCTTATTAAATCCCATAAGAAACGTCCCATCGAATGAATGTGATTGAATTCTCCCCGTCTGGACGAGCGGAATTGAATGGTGCAACTGATTTTGCTGTGCTGTGAAAATTCAGATATTTGCATGACTGCTTTTGTTTTATTTTGTGAATAGCAAAAAGCATTCAACCCCATATTACATGTTGTTTTATTGGTCGCTCGTCCATTTCATATCCCATAGCTGAAACACTCATATATTTGAATTCCTCTCGATGAGGCGAGCAGTACGAGTACCACCTTGATGGGTCTGCGACGTTTACTTCCAGAGTTATTACCAAAAAACCACAAACATCCCAGAATCCTCTCGGTTTGGGGTCAAAATGTTGTCGCTTATTAAATCCCATAAGAAACGTCGCATCGAATAAATGTGATTGAATTCTCCCCGTCTGGACGAGCGGAATTGAATGGTGCAACTGATTTTGCTGTGCTGTGAAAATTCAGATATTTACATGACTGCTTTTGTTTTATTTTGTGAATAGCAAAAAGCATTCAACCCCATAATACATGTTGTTTTATTGGTCGCTCGTCCATTTCATATCCCATAGCTGAAACACTCATATATTTGGATTCCGCTCGACGAGGCGAGCAGTACGAGTACCACCTTGATGGGTCTGCGACGTTTCCTTCCAGAGTTATTACCAAAAAACCACAAACATCCCAGAATCCTCTCGGTTTGGGGTCAAAATGTTGTCGCTTATTAAATCCCATAAGAAACGTCCCATCGAATGAATGTGATTGAATTCTCCCCGTCTGGACGAGCGGAATTGAATGGTGCAACTGATTTTGCTGTGCTGTGAAAATTCAGATATTTGCATGACTGCTTTTGTTTTGTTTTGTGAATAGCAAAAAGCATTCAACCCCATAATACATGTTGTTTTATTGGTCGCTCGTCCATTTCATATCCCATAGCTGAAACACTCATATATTTGGATTCCGCTCGACGAGGCGAGCAGTACGAGTTCCACCTTGATGGGTCTGCGACGTTTCCTTCCAGAGTTATTACCAAAAAACCACAAACATCCCAGAATCCTCTCGGTTTGGGGTCAAAATGTTGTCGCTTATTAAATCCCATAAGAAACGTCCCATCGAATGAATGTGATTGAATTCTCCCCGTCTGGACGAGCGGAATTGAATGGTGCAACTGATTTTGCTGTGCTGTGAAAATTCAGATATTTGCATGACTGCTTTTGTTTTATTTTGTGAATAGCAAAAAGCATTCAACCCCATATTACATGTTGTTTTATTGGTCGCTCGTCCATTTCATATCCCATAGCTGAAACACTCATATATTTGAATTCCTCTCGATGAGGCGAGCAGTACGAGTACAACCTTGATGGGTCTGCGACGTTTCCTTCCAGAGTTATTACCAAAAAACCACAAACATCCCAGAATCCTCTCGGTTTGGGGTCAAAATGGTGTCGCTTATTAAATCCCATAAGAAACGTCGCATCGAATGAATGTGATTGAATTCTACCCGTCTGGACGAGCGGAATTGAATGGTGCAACTGATTTTGCTGTGCTGTGAAAATTCAGATATTTGCATGACTGCTTTTGTTTTATTTTGTGAATAGCAAAAAGCATTCAACCCCATAATACATGTTGTTTTATTGGTCGCTCGTCCATTTCATATCCCATAGCTTAACAACTCATATATTTGGATTCCTCTCGATGAGGCGAGCAGTACGAGTACCACCTTGATGGGTCTGCGACGTTTACTTCCAGAGTTATTACCAAAAAACCACAAACATCCCAGAATCCTCTCGGTTTGGGGTCAAAATGTTGTCGCTTATTAAATCCCATAAGAAACGTCGCATCGAATAAATGTGATTGAATTCTCCCCGTCTGGACGAGCGGAATTGAATGGTGCAACTGATTTTGCTGTGCTGTGAAAATTCAGATATTTACATGACTGCTTTTGTTTTATTTTGTGAATAGCAAAAAGCATTCAACCCCATAATACATGTTGTTTTATTGGTCGCTCGTCCATTTCATATCCCATAGCTGAAACACTCATATATTTGGATTCCGCTCGACGAGGCGAGCAGTACGAGTACCACCTTGATGGGTCTGCGACGTTTCCTTCCAGAGTTATTACCAAAAAACCACAAACATCCCAGAATCCTCTCGGTTTGGGGTCAAAATGTTGTCGCTTATTAAATCCCATAAGAAACGTCCCATCGAATGAATGTGATTGAATTCTCCCCGTCTGGACGAGCGGAATTGAATGGTGCAACTGATTTTGCTGTGCTGTGAAAATTCAGATATTTGCATGACTGCTTTTGTTTTGTTTTGTGAATAGCAAAAAGCATTCAACCCCATAATACATGTTGTTTTATTGGTCGCTCGTCCATTTCATATCCCATAGCTGAAACACTCATATATTTGGATTCCGCTCGACGAGGCGAGCAGTACGAGTTCCACCTTGATGGGTCTGCGACGTTTCCTTCCAGAGTTATTACCAAAAAACCACAAACATCCCAGAATCCTCTCGGTTTGGGGTCAAAATGTTGTCGCTTATTAAATCCCATAAGAAACGTCCCATCGAATGAATGTGATTGAATTCTCCCCGTCTGGACGAGCGGAATTGAATGGTGCAACTGATTTTGCTGTGCTGTGAAAATTCAGATATTTGCATGACTGCTTTTGTTTTGTTTTGTGAATAGCAAAAAGCATTCAACCCCATAAT